>NW_026294402.1:57118766-57735463 GCF_007827085.1 Peromyscus californicus insignis | reverse complement strand
GGTGGTGGTGGATGGATGATGGATGGATGGACTGATTGTGCATGTGGTAAGAGGAAGTGTGAGTGTAGATTTCAGATGACATCTTTCAGGAGTCGGTTCTCTCCTTCCACTCTGTGTGTAGCAGGGATCAAGCTGAGGTCATTCGGTCAGCAGCAAGTGCGCTCACCCACTGAGCGGTCTCGAAGACCTGGGCTTTGACATTTAGGTTTATTTACTTTATCTTATGTATGTGAATGCTCTGCTTGCACACATGTCTGTGTACCACATGCATGCCTAGTACCCACAGAAGTCAGAAGAGGGCATCAGAGTCCCTTGAAACTGGAATTATGGATCATTGTGGGTGCTGGGAATTAAACCCTGGTCCTCTGTAAGAACAGTGAGTGCTCTTCACTGCTGAGCCGTCTCTCCAGACCCTTTAAAACATTTTTTTTTAGATTTATTTATTTTATTCTACATGTTTTGACTTTAGATGAAAGCATTATACTGTATAAAAGATACTTGTCACTAAAAGGGTGTAAATCAATATCATATAATTGATGTGAGAATGAGGTGAGGTGCCAATAAACAGACATGTGGAAACTTTCTAGAGTGATGGAATTGCTAGACACTTTATTTGTTATGGTGGTTACTTACATTTCTACATTGGTCAAGACTATCAAACTGTACACTTACTATATGTGGATTTTTCTTTGCAAATAAATACATAATAACCACAAAGCATACCAAAATAAATGTCGGAAGAACATGAGCTTAGAACACCTTTTGTTTGGATTGAGCTTTTTGTTTTTGTTTGTTTGTTTGTTTGTTTTGAAGTTAGATTGTTTAAGACAGATTTTCACTCTGTGTTGCTCAGACTAGCCTAGGAATTACTAGATAGCCTAGGCTAGCCTCAAACCAATAGTAATCTTCTTGCCCCAGTCTCTCAAGTGCTGTGATCCAGGCTTGAGTCATCCTGCCTGGTGTTTTCCTCTAACTCTGGACTCTTGGGAACCAGCAGCATTGGCAGTGGGGCCAAGGAGGGGTTGTTTACAAGAGTGTGTGCTCACCATTCTGCAAGAGAGTGCTCACGTGCGTGATGCGGTGGCGTGAGTGCCCCCTGTTCTGTACCCCCACTGGGTCACTGTGCAAGAACCCCTCCTGTTTGCTTCTCTGGCTTTTTTGCTTCCCAGAAGGAAGAACTTTCTTTGTAAAATATTCAACCACACAGAAATTCAGCAGACGTGAGGCAAATTGCAGCCAGCTGTGTTCCCTTCTGCCTCAACGCATCTCCAGATACGGTTGCTGAGGGAAGGCATGTTCTCCGTCTCAACATCATTTACAACCAACATACACTGCAGCCAAACCCCCTTCTCCAAGTTCCTTAACAACAAGCCACCTACTTCCTCATGGGTTTTTTTCCAGGAATTGGGCAATCGATGGGTGATAGTGTCTTGCCCCTCCCACAACACACACACACACACACACACACACACACACACACACACACCACACACACACACACTGAGACTTTACTTCCTGGGGGAATTCAGACCCAGTCTAAACTAGTTGCAGATGTCTGGCAGTTCCTCCATAGCCCACGGCCAGAGAGGATGTGAGGCTGCAGCTAGCAACCAGAAGTAGACTAAGGAGGCAGAGGGCCTCATAAACCTTCCCTGTAGGTGTCCTGTGGTTTAGGACTTTGAAAGAAGGAACAGGCTTCATTACATTTCCTCAATCATCTCTCCTAGGCCTGACCCTCTCTTGGCTAACCGGTGCCAAGCAGAATGCAGGGCACGGTCTGCCCCACAGCATCCCTTGCAAAAGCAACGGCCCGAAGTGTGCTCTGCAGGACTGGGCATCCTCTGTGCTTCCTGCTGCCCCGGTCCCGGTGAGATGGGGGCCCTGCTGTGGGCTCTGCCTTCCTCCATCCTTTCGGTTTTGGCCCTGTGCATTGGTCTCCGTAGTACTGCAGGCAAAGCCAGAAAACACCCGCCTGTTCTTGGTGGTCTTCTGGCTTTCTTCACAAGTCAGTTTGTAGAGTCGTGTCTGGTACTCAAGGCTGCACTCAGGAGGGGGCTCTCTTGCTGGATGTTATGAAACATCCAACTTGATGGGAGTCAGAGAAGTCTAAGTTGATAGTTGTACTGAAATCATAGAGGAGGACAAAGAACAACCTGTCTTCCGATGCTTCCAATGTGAACGCTCAGATCAACATGGTCTGATATATTAATATATAATCCAAATAAGAAAGTTATAAATTGTTTATTCCAAGTTCCAAGTTGAAAGTAAGAAAGAGTTCCTGGGAAAAACACTGGCCTCCTTGGCCGAGGCTCTGTCTAGAGTCACAGTGTGTCTACCACACTGTCAGACAGAGGAACACCATAGACTGAGCAACACAGAGGTCTGGACTAAACAGGCTCCCACCTCAAGCCAGGATCTGAACTTGACTTCAAGGGTCTCTTGAGCCGCCCATCCAGTCCTATCAACCTCATTCATTTCCAGCTACCTCCCACATGTCTTTCGTGAGACTGGCTATAAGGATGCAGAAACATGACATCCACATCGAATGATTCCAAACATGTGACCTCTAAATTTTAATCTAAAGCCTCAATATGTTTTCTTTCATGCCAGCAGAATCTATTTTTGATTTCTGAAGTAAGTGCTAGTATGGAGAAGTTTATCCAGTCCTGAACAGAAATAAAAGTCCGAAATAAAATTTTTAAATCTGACACTGGAAATATTGATATTGTTAGTATCTACTCAGCTGTCAGCTTGCAAACCATGTAAATTGTTTCATTTGTCGTGATCTTGGAAAATCGTGTATTCCACAAATAGGCCTTGACAACTTCTGAAACTTCACTATATTTCCTTTATAAAGTTTTCTTTAAAAATAAAAAAATAATAAAAAATCGTTTAATCTTTAAGAGATATTGGATTGTGGAACCTTAGGTTCAAAATGATAAAATTGGCTTATTTTCTAATTTGAATAAATTCACATAAGGATAAGTTCCCATTGATGTTGCAGGGGAAAATAAGGTCATTTAGCTAACTAAAATAAAAATAAATCGATATCATCTCTCATAGGACAGGAAGGAATTTCCCTCTCTGCATAGCACATTAGGTACTTTAGAGGAGGGGTTTCTTTGCCCTGGAAAATTGCCAGACTAACCAAGAATTATACAACTGACGGTAGCATCTGTGAATGTGACAAACCCCAATAAGGTTATTTTTTCCCCCTAAGACTAAAGTTTGTGTTGATGTCACCAATATTTCCAAAACAAGGTACTCCTGATACCGTTCTGATGGTGAACTCTGGGTGGATGTAGTTCTAGGTTAGCCACCCAAGGGACCAGAAACCCCCAGCTTTGGGAGCACAAAGGCAGACATCTTGGAACTTCTCAGGGCCTGAAATAGGGCTCCTAGCATCCAGAGAGCATAGAACAAGAAGTTCTTCTCCCTGTCAATTCCTCATTTAGAAGGTGGAGCCATAACTAAGGTACAATTTCCTAATTGACCAGAAACTGCTTTCGAATGGACTGGAATCCATCAAGTGTCCATTTTAAAAAATGGTCCCAAGCTGGGCATGATGGTTTATACCTGTAATGTAAGCTTTTTTGAGACTGAGGAAGGAGAATAGTCTTGAGTTCAAGGCCTAACTGGGTTCCTAAACAAGGCCCTATCTCAGGAAGCAAATTTAAAAAAAAATCACTCCAGACTCTGTTGATTTTTCTATGTTTAAAAGTAAGACATTATCGTAGCCAATTAATAGGAAGGACATAAGGTTCAGCTCCTGAGCTGGGGATAAGACACAGGAGTAGTGTGCTTGCCTAGCATGTACAGGGTAAAGCAATTAAAAAAAAAAAACAAAAACCTTAAGCTAGGCATGGGAGCACACCTATAATGCTAGCACTCCCAAGAAAAAGGCAAGATGATCACCAGGCAGAGCTATGCTGTGAAAAATCTGTCTCAAACAAAACAAGGTAACCACCCCTTATCGCCAGACCCTGTCCCCATCCCGCCCCCCACCCCCACCCGACAAAAAGCACCTTAGTCTCTGTCAAAGACCTTCATTAGTTGATGGGGTAGCGGACTCATCTTGATTATAGACAGAGCTTCAGCCCAAGGGTTCTGCCTTCCAAGAGATAGCAAGAAATAAACCAGTCAAGGGCTCTGGGAAGGGCAGCCTAATGCCAGCCCCTGTCATCAAAAAAGAGACTGCCTGAGATGGCACCAAATGAAGAAGTGGGTGGCATTGATGCCTTTTCCAGGGTCAGAGTCACAGGACAAACCATACCCTTCTTTTAAGAGTTATTTATTTGTTTGTTTGTTTTTTGTTTGTTTATTTATTTAGCGTGTGTGTGTGTGTGTGGTGTGTGTGTGTGTGTGTGTCTATGTATGTGTGTCATATGTGCCCAAGAGCCCGAGATAGGTCAGAAGAGGAGTTCTGGAGTTCCAGGGGATTGGGAATGGTACTGTAGATACAGGGAACTGAATCTGGATCCTCGGCTGGACCACTTCCCCAGCCCCACTTCCTGCCCCTCACACATACAATCCTCTTGAGCCATGCATGGTTAACATTGTATGGTATTATCCTTTTTTTTTTTTTTTTTTTTTTTTTTGAACACAAGCAGTTAAACTGACAGCTGTCCTCATAGCACTGGGGTAAAAAACACACAGTGCACACCACTGAGCCCTACGCGGAGATAAAGAGCAGTTGCTGGAAACAGCCTGGGAAACCAATCAGCATCTTTAATGTAGTTTTAAAGCCACTTGCAGGTTTCATTGGAAGGTAGAAATGGTAGTGTCCACCAACTCAGAGAGGGAAATAACCTAGCCTACTCCCCCCTCCCCCATCGCCCCCTCTGACACAAGACAGCCCAGCAACATTTAGAGAAGAAATCCTACATTTCTAGTGGAATCCCATCAGAAAACTGAATGGGGAGAGGGGGATAAGAAACAGCAGTTCTTCTCCAACTCAAATTCCCCGAAAATATTTTTCCTACAATTATTAAAGCATTGGTAATTTTTGATGAATTCACTCTGTCCTTTACAAATGTTTTCTCCTGAGAGCTGTTTCATCAGAAGCAGAAGTATCCCATATTGTGGGATAACAAGGCCACAGGGTATTTCCATCTAGCAGAGGAAACAGCATTCTCGTGTACTCATTAAGACTGTTTCAGCCCCATCAAGCTCAGCCAGGAGAAGCCCCTCAAAAAGGTGACTGTCTAGTCTCAGACAGGACCCACGAACCGGCACTGACCTTGATGAGCTCATCACTCTTAAAAAAAACTGCTCTATAATCTTACAGATACAGAAACAGTCTCGTTAAATATATTAAGTTTGGCTGGATTTGAGATACTGAATCCACTGAAGCCCCTAGATGATGAGTTATAAAGCCAGAATACTAATTTAGAAATGCATATATCTTTGTGGATCTCCTCCTTGGCGCCTCCTCCCTATCCCATCCTTCCTCTATCCCCCCTTCTTCCTTTCTTTCTCCCCATCCTTCCTCCTCCTTTTCTTCTTTCTCTTTCTGTCCTCCGAGACAGGGTCTCAGGCTGGCCCTGAACTTGTGATGATCATGCTGCCATAGCAACCCCAATCCTGGGATTATAGGTCTATGCCAGGAGGCCTGGCTCCATTCTCGCCTTTTAAACCAGCAAACAGGAAGGTGACAGCATTTGGTAAGAGTGGAGTGACCGGAGATGTGATCACAACCCACTGGTATTAGGTTCCGATGGACTGCGACATTTACCCCACTGTCGTGGTAGTATAGAGAGACTGGCCAGGGTGACCAAAGGCATTAGCTGGGAAGGTATCATTCTCTCTGACACACCTGTCCATGCATCTCCTTTCAGATTGTGTCTACTGCTGATTAATTCCCTTTCTGGTTGACGTATCTGGTTTCTTTTTCTCTCTAAAGTCATTCAACAGGGCTATGTCTCTAGGCCGGCTGGTCTGCCGGGCTGACTTCTGAATCTCACTCATATATTGTAGTCTTTTTTCAAGTGGTCATGGATACACTCCACGGGTGCTGCCTGCCTTTGAGGGGCCTGTGAAGAGATCTGATGAAACCTGAAAATCATGCCATTCCTTGAGAGGGGAGCACCGTTGGAAAGAGCCCGTGCTGAGAAACGGGAAGGAGAGATGTCAGTCACCAAGACAGTTGTGTACATGTGGGGCTTTCCCCCCCTTAAAGGGATGTTGGATTGCAGAATCGCAAAGGTGTGGAGGATGAGGAGGAAGAAGGAAAGGAGAAGACACAAGTCAACACCTGAAGTTCAGAGGTGTTTGGTAAGCATGTCTTAGCTCCTCTGAGGGGACACCTTCCTCCTCCAGTCAGCCCCACTGAAACTGTTGTGTGGGGAGCTCTGGGCTCTGAGGAAACTGAGGAAGAAGTGGACAGAGTGTTGCAAATAATTAACGACCTCTGTTATTCCAGCCTCACTTGGACATCAGTTTTCCTTCTTTGCTTCAGAGCAGTGGTTCTCAGCCTTCCTGATGCTGTGACCCTTTAATACAATTCCTTACTTATGTTGCGGTGGTCCCCCATCATAAAATTATTTTTGTTACAACTTCATGACTGTAATTTTGCTACTGTTATGAATCTTAGTGTAAATATCTGCATTTTCTGATGGCCTTAGGTAACCCCTGTGAAAGAATCATGTGACCTTCAAGGGGGTCGCGACCCACAGGTTGAGATTCCACGCCTTAGAGTATCCATGACAGGAGAGGGTTATCAGGGGGGCAAAGGGATGTTTGCTCCAGAAGGAATCCAGAGATTGAGAAGGCCATTGCCACCTCTGGCCACCTGTTGTGAAATTTGCAGCTGAACTGTGGGCTTGTAAACTTGCCTCATATCTTGAGAAAAGATCAATCCCCTGCTTTTAGCTTCCCAGTGAGCTTCCAGTCACAACTTTGCATAAGTGAATTAGAAAGCAGGAAGTGGGTTTCCATAGCAAGGAATGGCGGACTGTCACTCTCCGACCCCAGAGAAGTGCTGTTCCTCTCAGACAGTGTCCTTTTCTAAGTTGCGACACAGTGGTGTGAAATAGTGTTTTTGTCAGTCTGGGCCCTCGCCTGGGTGACTCCGTTTTACAGGCGGCCTCTGCCTCCTCGTTCTGGAGTAATCCTGAGGCAGGATGACGCTGCACCTGCTTCTACACACACACACACATGAGAACAGCATCTGTCCAGCACAGACTGACCAATAACTTATTTCTAAAAGTCGAAGGGACTCAGATTGTATGAACACAGGTATGTGTTAAAGCCATTTCAGAAAAGGTAGGCCTGAGGACTTATCAGACCCGCCAGAAAGAGGTGTACAACGGCCTCACTTGGACCCTAGGAAGAGGAGGACACCTAGAACTGTGATGGTATTTCACACCACAGGTCTATCATCTGACTCTCTCTCTCTCTTTCTCTCTCTCTCTCTCTCTCTCTCTCTCTCCTCTCTCTCTCTCTCGTGTGTGTGTGTGTGTGTGTGTGTGTGTGTGTGTGTGTGTGTAGGTTTGGGTATCTGCATGTACATATGTGTGAAGAACAGAGGTTAATATTGGGTGTTCCTCAATCACTGTCCAGCTTTTTTTTTTTTTTTTTTTTTTAAAGACAGAGGCTCTCACTGAACCTGGAGATTATTCAACTGACTGACTGGGCAGCCATCTCCAGGGATCCTCCTGTTTTCACCTCCCCAGTGCTGGATACAAGGATCATATGAGTGCTGGGGATACAAGGATCACATGAAGGTTATTTTTCTTTAGATTCACTTATTTTATTTTATGTATATGAGTGTTTTGTCTGCATGTATGTATGTCTGTCCTTGGTGGTCAGAAGAGGTGTCGGAGCTCCTGGAACAAGTTACAAACTGTTGTAAGCCACTTGTGTGTGTTGGGAACAGAACTCTGGTCCTCTGGAAGAGCAGTCAGCTGTTAACTGCTGAGCCATCTCTCTAGCCCCTCACCATGTGACTTTAAAAAAAAATACTCGTGTATGAAAAACACTTTCTCATGTGTGCTGAGGGTGGAGATGAGGTCCTTGACAGCAAGCAATTTACTGAATGAATCATCTTCCCAGTGCTGATTTTTTAAAATATTACTAACAGCGTGTTAATATTCATTCTATATAACTCAGTGTTCAATACATAGATTACGAAATCATGCATGTATGGAAGATGCCTTCAAAGCAGGAGATAAACCATCAGATTTTAATAAAACTGCATGAACAGTTCCTGGATACAGCCGAGAATCCGCATCGCCTCTGACCTTGGAGAAACTACCCCTGTCAAGTTAGGTAAACAATCTGGGAAGTGTCCACAACACTCTGAAGAGAATATAAAAATAACTTGCCTTTCTGGCTGCGTATCTGTGTGAAGCCAGACTTTCTGCCTTTACTGCAACCGAAACAGCACATTGCAGCAGACCGGAGTGGAGCAGATTGGAGAATCCACTTACCTTCTGTGAATCCACAGATTAAAACACATTTGCAAGAGTGTGACATAGTGACAGTCTTCTCACTAAGTTATATTAACTTTTATTTAAAAAGATATGATTTATGTTGAGATGTAAAGACTCTACTAGTTATTTCAATAACTGAATAAATACACATTTTGAAAATACCTCAGCATTGAAATCATCTCTAAAATTGTAAATGCTGATGGACGAAACCTTCCCAGACAGAGCATACAGATCTTTAGTGAGTTACAAGAGTACTAAAAAGGCCCCACCCTAACTGAGGAGCTGTGGACAGTTCATGACTTCCAGGGAGGTCATTTTTCTTTAAGGGTGTGGCTCCTGATAGGTGGGCCATGCTCACAAAGGATGGGGCTGTATCCAGAAGAATACAGACAGCACAAATCCATGGGTTTAATAATAATAATAATAATAATAAATTATTATTGTTGTTATGTTTTAAAAGGGGTGTGAAAAGGTCCTGACAGGGGAACAGTGAGACAGGTTAGTGGATAACTGTACTTGCTGATAAGTCTGATGACCTGAGTTCGATCCTGGGAACTTACACAGTAGAAGGAGAAAACTGACCTCTGACTTCCGTATGCACTCTGAGGCATATATGCGCACACACACACACACACACACACACACACACACACACACACACACACAAAATCAATAAGGAAATACATAAATACATAGACACACATATACAAAACAGAGAAAGGGTCCTGAGGGAGGAACAGCTTGAGGGTGGCTCCTCTTTATTTTCATTTTGTCAGCAAATGGAGCTAACTCCCTATTCTGTGAATATGTTCCACAAAAGTTTCTGTGTTGGAAATGTAATCCCTAATTTCATATGTTAATGGTATTTGAAAGAAGTAACTGGGATCAGATGAGGTCAGAAAGAAGGGCGGGACCCCATGCTGACTTGTAAAAAGGGAGGAGAAACCTGGCCCCCGGAACATTTGCCCAGAGTCACCATGTGGGCCTTCCTCCATGTTGTACCATAGCAAGACAGGCTCCCCGAGTGCCAAGAAGATGGTCTTAGATTGCACAGTCCGCAGAACGCTGAGCCAAATACATCTCTACTCGTCACAGATTACCCAGTTTGGTATTTGTCGTAGCAACCGAAAGCAGGGGAAGAAGTTGTATAACTCTACTAACTAGCTCTTTAGTTATTGAAACATTTTGGCAAAATGTACTTAATCAATTAGGTGGGGGACATGGCTGGGGGACAGAGTACTTGCTTAGCAGCCACGAAGACCTAGGTTTGATCCTCAGTGCTGAATAACTGAGGTGTGGTGGAGTATACATATAACCCCAGCACTGGAGAAACAGACAGGAGAACAAAGAGGGTAAGGCCCTCCTTGGGATATAGTACCCTGTCTCCAACAACAGCACTTGGCCACATCCTGTTGATGGAATTCGGTTTAGCTATAAGTTTTTATTGTTGTTTATATTGGACAATCAATGTTTTATATTGTTCAGGTATTTCTGGAGGACAAATTGCTAGAGGAATAACTACTGAATCAAAAGCTACCTATGAGTAAAAAATAAATTTTTTCAAGATTTATTTTAATTTTTAAATTATGTACACGTTTCAGGATATTTGATTGCACTGTGGCACTCCAAGACTTAATAAAGTTTACCTTGAATCAGGGGGTGGAGTCAGTAACTATCAGACTGGAATTAGCCATAGAGAAGTCAGGAATATGGATTGAGAAGAAGCACAAGACAGAGAAGGGAGAGATTTGGAGATTTCATGACCTCTTCAATCTGCAAAGTGTAGAGAGGAAGACAGCTGATGCCTCCTCCGCTTCTTGGCTCTATCAGATTTTAAGCCCAATATTTGACTCCCGAATCTTATTGATAATAGAACAATTTAGATAAATGCTTTATACATGTGTGTATGTCTGTACATGGGTAGGCACACTGTGTTCGGATACCAGAGTCCAGATGGATCCCCTGAAGCTCGAGTTACAGGTGACTGTGAGCCACCCAATATGGGCACTGGGAACCACACTCAGGTCCTCTTAAAGAGCAGCAACCCTCACAAAGCATTATGGGTTTTAGCAAATCTAAGTATGGGCTGGAACTATAGGAGGGTTTCCTAGAGATCTACACAAACAGAGGGCTCAGGAGCTAGTGCTGGGTTTAGTTCTGTGTTTCCCATCAGCCAAGTTGAAAAGAACCTTGTTCATTTCCATACCTTTACTTAGCTAATAGCAGGAAGCCAGCACCCAGAGAAGAGTTTATTCTTAAACAATTGCATGCTCCATATTTGCTCAAGTAGACTTTTTAAAATTAAATTCTTTATTATTATTTTATTTATTTTTAATTATGTGTATGTCTGTGTGTAGGTATGTGCAGCTGAGTGCAGGTATGCTGGAGGCTAGAAGAGGGTGTCAGATCCTCTGGAACTGGAGTCACAAGTAGTTGTGAGCTGGGAACTGAACCCAAGTCCCTCTGGAAGAGCACCAAGCACTCTTAACCAGCGAGCCATCTCTCCAGTCCCTTCATTAAATTTTAAATTTTATTTTGTTGTGTTACATTTTCTTGAGGAGATGATATATATGCATGGCTCAAACTATAAATAATATGAAAACAGCCAATGCTGAGAGTGCATGGAGAAGGTGGAATGTTTGTGTGCTTTGGGAAGGTTGTTGGTATAGCATCTTGATGGATGGGCAGAGCACGTGGACCCAAAGCAAGGCCAAGCTATTGTCATCCATGCTGCCACCCCCTCTCCATCAAACCAATTCCTCCAGCCAGGCCCCCTCCCCCAAAGTTTTCACACCCACTTTGCTCCTCTGTCTTTCCCGCCTCTCCAACACCTCTTCATTCATCTTAGTGGCAGGGGAGCTGGGGTGCGGCACACAGTACACCCTTTTGTTTACTCAGTTCTACTTGCAAATGTTCATTGCAGTGAGTTGTTGGTCTGGTTCAAGGCCCCAGGCTTTTGATACATCATCAATACTGGACCCTCACTGAATCTCCTTTTGAATATCCTGCTGTTGTCTGAGTCATGGAGATCCTGGGGCTATGGTTCCATAGTACGGGTTCCTTCATGTGTTCTGGCAGGTCATGGTTGGGGGTAGATGTTGGGGGTCGGCCAACTCAAAGCCCTGGATGTTGGTCTGGGTAGTAGCTGATTTGGTCAGTCTTGGCTACTGGGACCACCACCCTCAGGCAAGGGGCAGAGCCAGCTCTTCTATACCCATGCCATCTGGCCAGCTCTTCCACGCCTGTGGTGAGTGGTGGGGCCAGCTCTTCTACTGCAATGGCCCGTGAGGGGTAGGGCCACCGTGGCCACCAAAGGGTGGTGCCAGCTCAACACGGCCCTCGGTTTTCAACATGCATGATTCTTATGGAGCCCGGTGGTAACCTGAGATATGGAGATCAGCAAGACCCCAGCTGCAGCAGGACCACAGACCCAGATGTCACATAGGTGCTATCTTCAACAGCAGTTACAAATAGTTTCTAAGCTAATTGGTTTTGTTGCTGTTACAAACTATCTGAGAGAACAATTTAAAAGATTTTGGCTCATGGTTTTGGACTGCTTTGGGGCAGAAGGTGAGACAGAACATTCTGGTAGGAGCTCAAGGTGGAGCAAGACTGTGCATCTCATGTTTGCTAGGAAACAGGAGAGATAAAGAGGTTCAGGGAGAAGATGTGCCTCTCAGAGACACCCCCACAGTGCCCTAGTTCCTCCAACTAGGCCCCATTTTAGTGAATAGTCTATTCAGCTACGCACTCAACAATTGATAGATTAATTCCCTGAGGAAGCTGGAGCCCTCACTATAATATAGAATCACCTCCTAGCTAATCCCCTCTCAGTAGCATCCCCAGCTGGGGACCAAGCCATCACCACAGGACCCTCTGGAAAACATGACAGGTTCAAGCCATGACATGTCATTGCCACTGAGGATGATGCATGTGTGACATAAACACGTGTTCTGACTTCCAGGCTTGCAAAGTATGCCGGGAGCACATCCTACACTCAAAGTCCCCAAATGTCGGAATCAGCATGAAAAGGCTGAGGCCCTCAATGGAGATTACACAAGCTGGCCCTGTAGAGATGATATTTGTCAATGGAATGAAGCACGGGGCAGGGTATGTGTGTGTGTGTGTGTGTGTGTGTGTGTGTGTGTGTGTGTGTGTGTGTGTGTGTGTGCTGACAGACCAGTAACAAAAATCAAGCCATTCTTCTCTACTGAGTAGAGTCACTAGAATTCAGCTTCAGGTCAGCAGGGCTCACACTCATCCTGAACTCCAAGTATTAGTCAAGGCTTACCTGGCACCAAAGGACTCCGATTCTTTTTTTTTTTTCCTTACATTTTTATTTACTGTGTATGTGTGTGTGTGTGTGTGTGTGTGTGTGTGTGTGTGTGTGTGTGTGCGCGCGCACCTGTGTCATGGCATGTGTATAGAGGTCAGAGGACAGCTTGCAGGAGTCCGTCATCTTCGTCCACTTCCGTGGGTTCTGGGCAGCAATCTTAGGTTGTCAAGCTTGGCAACAGGGGTCTTCCCTCACGGAGCCATCTTGCTGGCCTGCGTCTTGGATTCTTATATTCAGGGATGGTTTTTGTTGTTTAGAAAGGAGCAGGTAAGTGTTGGGTGAATGGTAGCATTTGGCTAATCGTCGTCAGGTACTGTCTCAGCTTCCATTTTCCCTCGGTAGCAGCTTCAGGGGAACCGGGAAGACAAATGTCCAATTTTGCAGCGGTGCATGCTGCCGGAAGGAGTCAGCACTGAGAACCAGTCGATTTCCCTCTGGGGGCCTTAATGGGTGGGTGGAGTTCCCTCTGAGGAAAGCTGGTCACTTGACTCGGACACCATGGAGTGCACGCAAGAAACACACCCGAGAACGGCTGGCCACACCGTGACATTTCATGAGACGCTCCCTAAGCAGTGGTTTGGCTCAGCTAGTGGAGTGTGCATGCCTAGCATTCATCCTGCTTTCGATCTGCAGCTCCATATAAACCAGACGTGGGTGGGCTTACCTGTAATCCCAGCACTCAGCAGGTGGGGGACGAGAGCACAAGTTCAAGGCCAGCCTTGGCTACATAGTGAGTTTGGGCTTGTCTCAAAAACCACAACGAGAGAGAGAGAGAGAGAGAGAGAGAGAGAGAGAGAGAGAGAGAGAGAGAGAGAGAGAGAGAGAGAGAGAGAGAGAAGGAGGAGGTGAAATAAGCTAGCTCTGGTGCACATACTTGTATCCATCACTTAGGAAGCTGAGGCAGGAGAACCAAGACCAGTGTGGGTTATACAGTGACACCATGTCTCAAAGCAGAAACAAAACAAAACAAAACAAAAAACCCACAAAGAAATGAACTAAGGGAAAATAATTAATTCAAACACCAGCCAGAGTATTCTAACTTTCATATATGCATTGTATGTTACATATTTGATCCCTGGTGCCTGGGACACGTATTAAAATTCACACATGATATGTACTTTAGAGCCAAGGTCCTATTTTTCAATTTCTTTTCCTTTCCTTTCTAGTCTGGCAGTAGGTTATTATATTGCCTCTCAGATATGGGAGGGAATAGCTACTCATAGGGCTTATAAAGAACAAAATGGGGGTGGGAGGGAGAATGAAATGGAGTTCATTTCCGAGACACTGTTGCTCTAAAATCCCTACTTAGTGTCAGCTAGCAGGAATTCCAGATGGTCGGTTCAAGGTCACGGAATCCCTCCCTGTCTTTGCTTTCTCACCCTTCGGCACCAACAACTAGCTCCCATCCATCTCCCGCAGCCCTCCAGATAGTCCCCCGCCTCTCTGTTTTCCTCTCTTTCTGTTCTTAGGAGACAATGTAATGTTTCTCAGCCCCAGATATTATTATACTATGTTGATAGAAAGAAACCCAAGGTGCTGGCCTGGGAGGCAGAGCTGGGTTCAAGGACAGCATCTACTGTCTGCTGCTCTCTCCCAGCAGTGTGCAGAGACTTAGCACGAGGCCGAGAGAACGAGAGAAAGAAATCCAGAAGCTGTAAAGGGAAATAAATATATGTGACTCCATAAAACATTTAAAGCTCTGGATGGCCAAAGAGCCCATAAACAAAGTCAGACGGCAAGTGGCGGAGAGTGGGTAAAAACATCTCTAACACAAGAAACAAGCAAAAGGGGACACGGGGTGGGGCTCAGCAGCAACGCACCTGTCTCGAAGGGGAAAGGCCTGGCTTCAATAGCCAGAGCTATGAAAAGAAAAAAGAAGATAACCCTCCCTTTGAGTTCTTTCTTCCTTCCTTCCTTCCTTCCTTCCTTCCTTCCTTCCTTCCTTCCTTCCTTCCTTCCTTCCTTCCTTCCTTTCTTTCTTTCTTTCTTTCTTTCTTTCTTTCTTTCTTTCTTTCTTTCAAGACAGGGTTTCTCTGTGTAGCTTTGCGCCTGTCCTGGATCTCGCTCTGTAGCCCAGGCTGGCCTCAAACTCACAGAGATCCACCTGGCTCTGCCTCCTGAGTGCTGGTCTGTAAAGGCGTGCGTCACCACCCGCCCTTTGAAGAGTACTCTGCAGTTTAAAAGGAAAAACAGAGAGTCCCGTGGAATCGTGGGTGAGACTTTGAAAAGGCAGCTCACCAAGTCCAACATGCAAACCTCCAGAAGACAGGGTGTGGCAGGTGACCTTACTTTGATCAAAGAAATGTAAGGGAGGCAAGGAGGCTGGCTGGGGGTGGAGCTACATAAACTGGGCGCAGTGGCACACCTGCCCATAGTAACAGCCCCTTAGGAGATAGAGGCTGCTGTCCTGGTTAGCTTTGGGGCTGGAGAGATGGCTCAGCTGTTAAGAGCATTTGTTGCTCTTGCAGAGGACTGGTTCCCAGCACCCACCTTGGGTGGCTCACAACTGCCTATAACTCCAATTCCAGGTGATCTAATGTCCCTTTCTGGCCTCCTTGGACACCCATATTCATAGGGCACGCACACACACACACACACACACACACACACCACACACACACACACACACACACATCTTTAAAACAAAAAGTAAAAGGGCCCTGAATTGTGCCAGCACTGGATAGAAAAGCTTCATGAGCCATACCTATGGCCACTGTAGGAGAAGCCAGGGGGAAGTGCACGTCCTAGCAAAGGCCATCTCTTTGACCCTCTTTAGTAAGAGATGATCCACCATAAGGTTAACTGCACCGAGTCAAATGATGGATGAGACCACTGTCATTTTAGGAGAAATGGAAGATGAATTATTGAGGGCTTCCATGTGCCAGGCATTGTTCTAAGCACTTTATACCAATTAACACGTCTAACCCTCACAGCACCACCATGCCAGATGTAGTGTTATTAATCCCTGATGTACAGTTTCAGAACTCTAGAAAGTAGCTATTAAGCTTGAGTCCAGCAGGCAAAGCCAGGCAGATTGGCTCCAGAGTCCCCAACCCTTCAATACTACACCTACCTCCTCCCCGGCCCCAGGCAACCCCTGGATGTTTTCTCCCTGCATCAGTTAATTACTGTTTTTCTCTTTTTGTTGTTTTGTTTTTCCCTTTGTTACATTTTAAATTTACTGTGTGTGAATGCACTCATGTACGTGCACATACCAGCATTTGTGTGTGGAGGTCAGAGGACAATTTGCACAGTTCAAATGGCCTTTGGTCCCGGGGGTTGAACTGGAGCTGCCAGGCTTGGTGGCAAAAGCCTTTACCCACGGAGCCATCTTCCTTGGCTTTGACCATCATGTCAAAGAATGACACCCAGTGCTGAGCTCAGCAGGCTCTGAACACAACTCCACAAAGACCTGAGATCACAATGAGGTTCTGGTGTGGCCACCAATGCAGGTGGTCATTCCAACAGGTGGAAAGTCCAACCAAGCATTCCTCTCATACCTGATACCTGAGCACCTTGGATCCAGAAGTTCTGAGCCCCAGAAACTATCCAGAGGGCTGGATAGACGGCTCAGCAGGTAAGAACATGCTCTGGGTAGGCTTTTTTTTTTTTTTTTTTCCCGACTTGACACAAGCTAGAGTCTCCCTAGAAGAGGCAACTGAGAAAATGCTTCCATCAGATGGGCCTGTAGGCCAGGCCAGTCTATGGGACATGTTCTTGATTAAAGATCGATGTGGAAGGATGCAGCCCACTGCGGGTGATGCCACCCGTGGGCAGGTCCTAGGTTGTATAAGAAAGTAGGCAGGCTGGGCCTGGTGGCTCACACCTTTAATCCCAGCACTCAGGAGGCAGAGGCTGGTGGGTCTCTGTGAGTTTGAAGCCAGCCTGGTCTGCAGAGTGAGTTCCAGGACAGCCAGGGCTACACAGAGAAGCCCTGTCTCGAAAAACAAAACCCCCACCCCCCCACCCCACCCCCCAAAAAAAAGAAAGGAAGAAAGAATAAGCCATGGGAAGAGAGACAGTCAGCACTGTTCTGTGGTTCTGCTCCAGGTTTCTGTCCTGACTTCCCTTAGTGATGGACTGTGACCTGGGATACGTAAGCCGAATAACTCCCTCCTCCCCAAGTTGCCTTTGGTCCCAGTGTGTATCACAGCAACAGAAAACACACTGGGAGGGCACTTGCTGCTCTTCAGAGGACCCAAGGCTGTTCTCACGACCACTGTCTGGCAGTCACAGCTGCCTGTGACTCCAGCTCCAGGGGACCTGAAGCCTTCAGGACTCCATGGACATCCACACACGCACACAGATCCCCCTCCTACGCATAATTAGGGACAAAATAAATCTTTGAAAAAATGAAACTATCCATTAACTCAGGGGCTTGCAGGTGGAGGAAAAGGGACACAGATGTCCCCGCTTCCACTTTTTATCTTTTTCAAGAAGTTTCTGCTTAAACCTTTACTTGGATGAAATAGTTCTGCTATGAAAACAAAATCATTTTTGGAGAGAGGAGAATAAATTTTGAAGAGTTAATATTCTTTTGGAAAATAATTCACTGGGGGCGGGGGTCGGTTTACTGAGGCAAGGTCTCACTATGTAGCCCAGTCTGTCCTTGAACATGAAACGTTCCTGCTTCAGCCTTCTAAGTGCTGGAATTATAGATTTGGGCAATCGAGCCCAGTTCCAAACATACATACATACATACATACATACATACATACATACATGCATGCATGCATATATATAAAATTTTTTTGTTTTTGTGTTTGGTTTTTCAAGACAGGGTTTCTTTGTGTAGCCCTGGCTGTCCTGGAACTCCCTCTGTAGACCAGGCTGGCCTTGAACTCACAGAGATCCACCTGCCTCTGCCTCCCAAGTGCTGCGATTAAAGGTGTGCGCCACCACCACCTGCCCTCCAGACATAGTCTTATTGTAGTAAAAATACACACATAATGTAAACTTCACCATTGGGTACCTCCATCGATACTATGTTGTGTAATATTTATCTCTATCTAGTCCCGGACTATTCCAAGCAGCTGTGTGGGAAATGTCAAAGCCATTAATCAGAACCTCCCTCACAGCCCTCCGGGGGCCCCGACAACCACTCATCTACTTTCTATTCTTTTTTTAAGATTTATTTGTTTTTATTTTATGTGTATGAGTGTGTTTGCCTATGTGTTTATGTGTGTACCACAGGCATGCAGTGCCTATGGTAGCCAGAGGGGGCAGTTGGATCGCCAGAACTGGATTTATGGTGCTTTTGAGCCACCGTGTGGGTGCTGGGAACCTCGCCCAAGTCCTCTGCCAGAGCAGCCAGTGCTCTTAACTGCTGAGCCACCTCTCCAGCCTCAACTACTTTTTATGAGTTGAACTGTTACAGACACATAAACTAAGTGAAATCATGTAATATGTGGCCTTTGGGGTCTGATGTCTTCATAGTCCATCCATGTTACAATCTCAGCGCATTTCTTCCTGTGGTGGAACGATAGTCTAGTATTGAGGAATTAGCAAATTGCTTTCTATGGGAGCTGCGCTATTGTACATCCCAAGCAGCAGTGAATGAGGGCTCCAGTGTCTCCCCCACCACACCCTCAACAACACTGTGATTTTCTTTTTTAAAATACCTGTGAAATTGTTTCTTACTCTAGTTGTGGTTTGCACTTTCCCAATGACAGCAATACCGATTTTTTTTTTTCTTTTTACCTCAGGCTGCCCTTGACTTGATGTATAGTCCACTAGGACCTTCAACTTCCACTCCTCCTGCCTCCACCTCCCAAGGGCTGGGATTACAAGTGTGTGTCACCATACCGAGTTTTATATGGTTCTGTGGCTTAAACCTAAGCGTTGTGCATGCCACGCAAGCAGTCTGACTGAGCTACAGTCCAGTCCAGGGCGGCAGCAGCATGCCTCGTCTTAGGCCCCGAAGTGTGTCAGATGAAGATGGCTCCCTGAAAGCGCGCAGGCAGAATGGGTGTGTTCGTTTGTTCCGCTCTTAATCGTGAATGTAAATGTGACCGACTGCCTCCAGCTCGTGCCTCTGCGACTTCTGCACAGTAATGGACTATAACCTAGAACCCTGAGCCGGACAGCCCTTTCTCCCTGTGCCGCTCGCTAGTTCTGGTTATGTCATCACAGCGACAGAAACGAAACCGGGGCAGAACTGGATTTCTTCTTGGGAGCCAGCCTTGGTGGCTGTAATCGCAGCACTCAGGGGGCTGAGGCAGAAGGATTGTTCTAAGTTCCAGGCCAGCCTCGGCTACACTGTGAGAGACCTTCTATGTTACTCGGGAGGCAGAGCCAGGCGGATCTCTGTGAGTTCGAGGCCAGCCTGGGCTACCAAGTGAGTCCCAGGAAAGGCGCAAAGCTACACAGAGAAACCCTGTCTCGAAAAAAACCAAAAAAAAAAAAAAAAAAAAACACAGAACAATAAACAGAGAGTTTACTCAACCCAGGCAAGCCTCAGCCTCCTTAAGGGTCCCCTGTGGTAGCCTGTCCACCACGGCTGGGATTACCACCGTCGCCGGGTCTGGCTCCGGCTGCCTCTCTTTTTTTGTTTTTTTGGTTTTTTTTAAGATTTATTTATTTATTATATTATGTATACAGTGTTCTGCCTGCATGTGTCCCTGCAGGCCAGAAGAGGGCACCAGATCTCATTACAGATGGTTGTGTGGGTGCTGGGAATTGAACTCGGGACCTCTGGAAGATCAGTCAGTGCTCTATAACCTCTGAGCCATCTCTCCAGCCCTCCGGCTGCCTCTTAATGGATTATTTTAAGAAGGATTTACCGGGTCAACTCAAGTCTCCAACCTTTACCTCAACCGTTCAGTGTAATTTGCAGGTTCCATTTCAGCAAAATCTCTCTACAAAGACCCCTATGGACCTCTTCCTGTTCTTTATACCCTTTTATCATATCATAAGCCCAGCTCCAACCCTTTCCCCAAGGTGACATAGCCAGCCCTGGTTGCCTGGTAGTAGAAATAACTCAGCGTGGACCAGGAATGTAGCTCAGTTGGTAGAGCACTTGCCCGGTGCACAAGGCCACACTGGGTTTAATCCCTAGCACCACATAAAACCAGCCATGGTGGAACATGCTTGTTACCAGTACTTGGGACACAAGGAGTTGAGAAGTTTAAGGTCACCCTCAGCTACTTGATGAGTTGGAGGCCAGCGTGGAATGCATGGAGACCCTGCCTCAGAAAAGCCGGGGCTGGAGGGATGGCTCAGTGGTTAGATGTGATTATGGCTCTTGCGGAGGACCCACATTAGGTGTCTCACAACCGCCTGCAGCGCCAGCTCCAGGGATCCAAAGCCTCCTCTGGCACCTGCATTCACACGTGCGCACATGCACATAATTAAAAATAAGGTAAATCTTAATTTTTTTTTTCCCACAGAAAAGTAACCTCCAGGATCTTCTGCGAGCAGAAACTCCTCATCCTTATCAGGCCACCCGCTGCTTTCTGTCCCGCCGGCTCGCTGGGTGGGGTATTCTAGAAGGCCCTGCGACCCAGTGCAGGCTGACTGTCCAGCAGAAGCCTGGTCTGAGCTCTCTCAGAGCTCTGGACATGCTGTTCCTTCGAGGTCAGACCCTTAGCGCGATGCTCCTCTGCCAGGAAGACAGGGAAACTATTTCTTCATGCAAACTGGGGTCATTTTAGCGAGTCGGAGCCCCTCCGCGTGGAATCTGGTTTCCATGTGCAGAAAAGGGAGCTGAGGGAATGGAACTCTCGAGAAGCTGAGATTTAGAAAAGCTGTGGGCAGAGTCCTAGGGATAGGAACGTGAGCCTGGGCGGCTGAGTGGGTGGCGAGGGGCGGGGACGGAGGAACAGGCTCCCAAGGCCCCTCCCGGTTGCCTAGGTGACGAGAGGTGGGAGGAGGACCCAGAAGTGCCGGCTGGGTTTATCTGGCATCTCAGATCTTAATTCCATGGAGTGGCACCCACGTCAGCCCCTTTGATCCCAGCAGCTCAGCCTCCAGGGGAGAGTGGGGCGGGAGCGCTATCACAGAGGAATTCTCTTCCATCCTTTCAGCTCGGTACTCCAGGGTTCTGCCACCGCTCACAGAAATGGAGTGTCAGCCCTGGGAAGGGACTAGGGAAAGTCTCCTGGTCTACGTGGTTTCCAGATCCTTGTTTCAAAGGAAATCTCACCCAGAACCCCAATATACAAAGCAAACACCAGGGAGCGGCTCCTTTGCCGTGTGTGAAAAGTGCCCTGGATCTCCGTTTGTCCGTCTGGGGTTGGGGGGAACCCTGGGTTGCTTATTGCTACCGACTTGCTCAACAATACCCCGGCAAGTGAATTCATGGCAGTCTTGGGAAGGGCCTTCCAATGGGCGTCCCAGAAAAAGCAAGAGGAAGCAGGGCCCTGGAGGGAGTCGGCATGAGAACTGTTCCAGGAACAGCACAACCCCTCTTTTTGCAGAGGAAACCGAGGCTTGGAGTGGGGTAGAGTCTTGGTAGGAGGTGTTGTCCCTAAAGGGAGAAATATCTCCTATGAAGGAGATGGTTTTGAGTGGCTGAATGTTTGGCTGGCTCCAGCCGTGCCGCTTAGATCAAATTCGGGGGTGCCAGATGGCGCAGGGGCGGAGCACAGGCCTGGGAATCTCATCCCTCTATTACTGGTGGCCCCATGACCTTGGGGGATTTGTTTTAAAGAGGCAGAGGGATCATCCCCTAGTTTGCAAGAGGTCCAGAGAGTAATAGGATTAAATAGTGCTTCAGAGTGGGGTTCTTTTTTGTTTTTTTGTTTTTTTATTGTTTCTAAATGTCAGGGCCTCCTGGGGGCAGGGCAAGCACGCTGGTTTTCAAGACTGAATTTGACAGTGAGTTTTAAAAACCTCATTATTTTTCCCTCATTTTTCATGGCAAATTGTAAAGTGAGAGTCAATTCAGAAAACATGCAAAGAACAGAAAATGAAACGAAAAAACAAAATACAGGAACAATAAGATCATCCATAAACATAACTCTGGAGACAGCTAGTGTTCATATACTTGTAGCCTTTTTTTCCTGTTTTTCCCCTGTACAGAATACTTCATACTGTAATTTAACAAATAACCTAATGAGTAATGTGTATCTTAGACTAATATTAGACTATTAATTCAGGCCTGTGAGATGGCTTAGTGGGTAAAAGGGGCTTGCCACCAAATATGGACAGCCTGGGTTTGATCCCTGGAACCTGCATGGTGGTAGGAGACAATTTACTATAGAAAGTTGTCCTCTAACCTCCACACGTGTGCCATGGAAAACAACCCTTCACCCACAACACACAAAATAAATACATTTAATAATTTTTTAAAAGAATATTAAAGTTGAGGGGCTGGAGAGATGGCTCAGCGGTTAAGAGCACTGGCTGCTCTTCCAGAGAACCTGGGTTCAATTCTCAGCACCTACATAGCAGCTCACAATTGTCTGTAACTCCAGTTCTAGGATCTCCTCACACAGACAAATGTGCAAGCAAAACACCAATGCACATAAAATAAAAAAAAAGAAAAAGTGAGCTGGGCATGGCGGTACACATCTTTAGTCCCAGCACAGAGACTAGAGACAGGGAGACAGAGGCGGGCAGATTTCTGTGAATCTGAGGCCAGCATGGTCTACAAAGTGAGTTCCAGGACAGCCAAAGCTACACAGAGAAACCTTGTCTTGAAAAACCAATAATAATAATAATAATATTAAAGTTAAAAATCTACTTGAGACCTCCCCAAAAATACAGGCTATTCTATGCTCAAAACTTGGTGGTAAGACCCTATTGCAGGAAATACCACACATTGATTTCAGGACATGGAGAAATCAAGTTGTTGCTAACCACGAAGCTTTCTCCCTGCTGGCTGGCTTTCACAGTACTAGACAGTGCTATGGAGGCCACTGTAGGGAAAATGTCCTCATCAGTCTTACCCAGCTGTGAACCACAACAATGAGACATGCCCATGGGTACAATAGTGGCACTGATGCCATAGGAGTAACCAGTTGCTTTCTGATTGTGTTTAAGACCCACTCTGTAAATCTGGCTAAGAACCCATGGCTGGGGAGCTCACTGGCATAGACGTGAACCTGCTACTTATTCTGCTAAGAGAACTTTACTAGCAAACAGCCCTCCAAATTTACATCTCTCTACCCAGATATTAGTACAGTTATTAGACCTCATTAGAGAAGTTTATTTGTTCAGTGGACGATGGTTAACAGAAACTCACAACTGGTCACAGTGCAGATAATAAGTATGAGTGAGTGCTCAACCACAAATGGAATCTCTCTGTCTCTCTGTCTCTGCTCTCTGTCTCTCTCTGTCTGTCTGTCTGTCTGTCTGTCTCTCTCTCTCTCTCTCTCTCTCTCTCTCTCTCTCTCTCACACACACACACACACACACACACACACACACACACACAAACCAAGGCTCAGGGACCATTTTGGAAGAGAGGACAGAAAAACTGTAAGGACAAAGGTCAGGGAGGGAGGGAGGACATGAGTGACGCAGTGTCCTCTGAACAGGACAGGACCTCTGCACTGACAGCTCACAGCACTGTTGCTGGGGGTGGGGAGCTCCAGGGTTTCAAAAGACTCCTGCCATTTCTAGTCTTTCTGCCTCCTGCTTGCAGATCAAGGCGTGGGCTCTCAGCTGTTCCTGCCACCATACCTTTGCTCTGGCTTCATGGACTCAATTCCCCTGAAACTCTAAGCTCAATAAACACTTTCTTTTCTAAGTTGCCTTGGTCATGGTGTTTTGTCATAGCAATAGAAAAGTAACTAATACTCAGCAAGCACTTTACTGACTGAGCTATTGCCCCAGCCTTTTCTTTTCTTTCCTTCCTTCCTTCCTTCCTTCCTTCCTTCCTTCCTTCCTTCCTTTCTTTCTTTCTTCCTTCTTTTTTTTTTTTCAAGACAGGTTTTCTCTGTGTAGCTTTGTGCCTTTCCTGGAACTCACTCTGTAGCCCAGGCTGGCCTCGAACTCATAGAGATCTGCCTGCCTCTGCCTCTCAAGTGCTGGGCTTAAAGGTGTGCGCCACCACTGCCCCGCACCCTAGCCTTTTCATTTATTTAGGCCAATCATATTTATGGATACTGAAAGGAAATACACAAAATAATACTAAAGAAATGTACATTGATTTACGCAGAGTGGTATAATGTGTTTTCTCTGCCGTTTCCTTTCTTTTCTTTTTTTCAACTCATTTATTTTGACATCTGTATTAGCTCTGGGGATCTGCCTGTCTTTGCCCTCCTGCCTTAGAACTGTTGATGTGGACAACTGTTCCTGGTCCTCTGCAAGGGCAGCAAGTGCTCTTAAGCTCTGAGCCATCTCTCCAGACCCTTCACTAATGATTTGGGAATCTTTCTCTCTTTTTTTCCAGACTTTTTTGTTTTCCAGTACTGGGAATCGAACCAAGGGCCTTGCACATGCTAGGCAAGTACTTTGCCACTGAGCTACACACCCAGCCCTCTTCCATTTAGCCATTTGTTGTTGTTGTTGTTTTCAAGACAGGGTTTCTCTGTGTTGTTTTGGTGCCTGTCCTGGATCTCACTCTGTAGACCAGGCTGGCCTTGAACTCACAGAGATATCCCTGGCTCTGCCTCCCGAGTGCTGGGATTAAAGCATGGGCCACCAACCCCCTACCTTTTTTGGGGGGGAGCATTCTTATTACATGCCAACTCCCTGCCCACACTTGACTGGCTTTTCTGACCCTTCACTCTTTTCTGTTTTTCTCCTTCCTTCTTGTGCACGCACTGGTTTTCATCACATTTTTTATGATATATATATTGACAAATGATGCATAAACTACTTTCTTCTTTTTCTCCTGTTTCCGTGGATGGCTTCTTCCCATGTATTTGCTCTTCCATATGAATCCATTTAAGAACATCTGTGGAAAGTCTTTTGGATAGTTTGATTGTAATTACATTCAATTTGAGCTCATATTTTGAGATACATATGGTAATTGAGTGTTTTTTCTTTCCAAGATTTCAGCATACCCACTTATTATGTTTTTTTAAAAATGTATTTAGTTAGGTTTTCAAGTCACCTCCATAGTGATCCTGTTTATCTTTCGCTAGGGCTTAGTCCTAAACATCTGATGGTTTTGGTCACTCTTTTTTCTATTACATTTTCTGATTGTGCTTACATGTACAAAAGCTGTCAGTTTTGGCATGCTGATCCTATTAATTTCAATAGTCCATTTATTGATTTTGTTTGTTTGTTTGTTTGTAGACAGGGTTTCTCTGTGTTGCTCTGGCTGTTCTGGAACTCACCATGAAGACCAGGCTGGCCTCAAGCTCACAGAGATCTGCCTGCCTCTGCCTCCCGAGTGCTTGGATTAAAGGTGTACTCTACTATGCCTGGCCCATTCATTTACTCTTAAAGTCTCCAAGGTGAAACACCCTGATGTCCCCTGCATGTAATTAGTGCTCTATTTATCCCCTTTTAATATCCATGTCCTTAAAACATTTTATTACATTTATTTACACACACACATACACACACACTCCCCCCCCCCCCCGTGTGTGTGTGTGTGTGTGTGTGTGTGTGTGTGTGTGTGTGTGTGTATGCATGGCATGGCACACATGTGGTGGTCAGAGGACAACTTGAGGGAGTTAATTCTCTTCTTCCACCTGCGGATTCTGGGAATTAAATCCAGATGGTCAGGCTCGGCAGCAAGCGCCTTAATCTACTGAACCATCTTGCTGGCCATCTCTGTCTTAGTTACATGATGTTGAGAATGATGAAGAAGAAGAAACAGTAGACTTTCCATTCTTGCTATTAACATGAATGGAAACACAACTACTGAAGTATTGTGTTAGTTGATGTAAGCACAATGTAACAGCTCCAGAATCTCAGTGGTTAAATAGACAAGGTCTCCCAGTTGCATAAAGTCTAACATGAATGCCTCCATCAGACATTTCTCCTTCAGACGGTGACATCAGACCTTCCATCTTGTGATGTGGCCGCATTCAACTCATGACCTTCAGATCTTCTGCTGAAGAAGAAGAGAACGTGGGAAGGAGACCAGACTTTGAACCACCCTGGCTTGGGAATGGCTTCTATGCACATTCTAGAACTGCATCCATACAAAAGATCTGGAAACATAACCTCTTGACAAGCTGGCTGTTCCTAGAATCTTAGTGTTAACTTTCCAGAAGTTCTTCACAACTTGAAAGTTTCTTGGAATCGATACTTTGTAGTCTGACTGTCTTATGCCTCTGTGCAATGTGTTTGCCCTCTTTTATTTCATCTAATGAAACATGAAAAGAAAATCTCTGAATTGGTCTTTAAAACTAAGAAAAGATCCCAGCACTCGGGAGGCAGAGCCAGGCTGATCTCTGTGAGTTCGAGGCCAGCCTGGACTACCAAGTGAGTTCCAGGAAAGGCGCAAAGCTACACAGAGAAACCCTGTCTCGAAAAACCAAAAAAAAAAAAAAAAAAAAAAAAACTAAGAAAAGAGCCTTCCTTCATACCCCACCATGAGCCAGTTACATGTTGTGTAGCCCAGGCTGGCTTCAAATTCAGAATCTTCCTGCTTCATTCACCCAAGTGCTCGGGTTGTAATGTGCACAACCACCCCCAATCAAAGAATAATTGCTATTATCTTTTCATCATTTGAAAATATTTTAACACTTGATGATTTAAAACAATAATTGCTTTATTACAATAAATTCATAAATAAAAACATCAAACAGCTAGATTAAGGTAGCCACTTAAACACTTGTCCCATCCCAAACTCTGTATGTCTCCAAGAACCTCTATCTAGTTGATCCAGCCATTCTGAAACAGTGGTGTTTGGCTTTGGGTTTTACACTTTCACTAGCAATGACTTTTTATGTATACACTTATCCACCACAAAAAGGGAAAAAACTATGACAGAGTTGAAACTAGAAACAATTAACTTCATGTTCTCTTTCACAACTTCTGTATCTTTTTGTTCTGCCCTGTTCTTTCTCAGCTCCTAATGTTACTATTTCTTTCTAACTGTTGTGATAACTGTTTACAGCTGTTTGCACAGATACATGTATCCATTATAGGACAGGATCTGAATATGAGTGTGGAATGATTCAGCCCTAACAGACTTGAGGGCCAGCCGACCCAAACCAGTAATAAGATACTTCCTGAGAGCCAACCTGAGTCTGCCTAAGGGCCTTAGCAACAGCAGCTGAGACAAGATCTGGAGATGACCCGAACCAATGAGAGGCAGTCATGTCACACAAGCAGATGCATATTCATCAGACCTTCCCCCAGGTTGTGGTGGAGGGTATTTAAGGCTTGTCTCTTCCTGAATCTTCCTCATGTGCTTGTTGTTTCCACATCCTCCCAGAGTCTGTGTCATTGACTTTGAACCTACTTGCCCCCTCCTCCAAAGGGAACAGGACAGGACCCTGCCATATCTGGTGCCCGAACAGGGACCTGTTTGTCTCCTTTTATTCATGTGCGGCACTGGTTGAGCGCCTCATTGAGTGGTGTATTTCTGTGAGTAAGCCCTTCTACATTGTGTGCTTTCAGTCCCTTCAGCAGGTAAGTGCTGGGATCCCCACTTTCTTCTTTTTGTTTGTCTTGTTTGTGAGTCTGTCTGTACAGTAGGGTGGCACATACTTTTGCTCAGGCTTGTTTGGCATTTCCATATAAGGGCTGGACCCTCAGGAAATGGAGCCATAATCTAACTATTTTTAGATGTGTGTGTGTGTGTGTGTGTGTGTGTGTGTGTGTGTATGTGTGTGTGTGTGCATGCATATGCTTGTGGATTGTGATGCCTGGAGCTCAACAGTTAGGAGTGCTTGCTGCTCCTCCAGAGAACATGTGGGAACCCAATCTTTGGATGAGAGTTCTATTCCTACCCAGAAAAAGGGAAGTGGCCTTGGGAGTAACCCTCCAATTGTTTTTTATGCCCATTTTGTTGGCTATAATTGCTAGTCTAAAGTCCTCCTCTACTGAGGAGGTCATTAAGGCCCAGAATAAGCACTGCCAGGAACAACGTAACACCAACTTATCTATCACCTTCATTCTGTCCATGACTGATATTTCCTCTGCCTCTGCTGATAAGAAGATGGATGAGAATAGAAGTAAAGTAAAGGAAAAGGATGGAAAGAGAGAGGAAATGATTGCAGCAGCACCCAAGCTTATACCGGCAGCCCCTTTCTCTGTTCCTCCCATGCCTCGAGTGGCTACCCCACCACTGCAGTATCCACAGAGTGATTTGCCTGGATATCTGCCTGCCAAGTCAGCTGCTCCACATACCTCCCAGGCTATTCCACCTATGGTGCTGCATATGCCCACCATAGCCTTTCCAGTTAATGTGGGCCCCAATGCAGTCAACCAGCCATGGATACCTACCCCTCTTACAGACCTGTCCTTGGTCTGTAAGGCCACTAATGAATTGGGTCCTGACTAGCTGTATTTTGAGCAAGTCCTATGGCAATGGGCAATGCATTCATAGACTTATTATGACTGGTACCATTTGATGAAGGCTGTGTTGGAGCCTTCAGTCTTCCTTAACTATGAATACTAGGCTGAGGCTCAGGCTCATTTTAATATACAGTACATCACTGTTTCTCTTGAGCTGCTCATGGGCTGAGGACCATATGTTAATCCTGTCACACAAGCCCAAATTGGACAACACACTTCTTTACCTGTCTCAGGAGACACCATTGCCCTTGGTGCTTTGGAGGGATTCCCATCACCCTTCAATGGCAACCCCCTGCTACCCTATTAACCCGGGGGCAAGGGTATGCTTGCATTTTTCCCCAGAATACCACCACGCCAATATGGATACACTCCAGAGATGTGAATCGGGCAACAGATCAAGAGACTTGGCCAAAGAAGAAGCTTCAGAGGGGTAATGTATGATTTGCCCCACTACTGTGGCATTAGTAAAGGTCATGTCATTACTGGCATATGTGATCCTAGATATCAAGCAATTGCCTCACCCCCTAAAAGGTCGCTAATGCATCATCAGACTTTGATTGGCACAATAAATATGACTAGGGTCCCACCCATGTCCTTGGAGACTGAATTTTTGACTAATTCTTCTCCTGTTCAAATGTCTTTTACAACAGGTTCACCAACAGAAGGCAGCCACAAAGGCGACCCTACAGGTTTTATTGGCTTTCACACACCTAGAACTAAGTCCTCCTAGAGAGGTAATGCATGCATAGCTCACTAAGGTAGAGAAGGTTACTGCCTCAAACCCACCACCCTGATAGCTCTCCAGGATTGACACTCTTCAAGGGCTGGTAGTCAAAGACAGGTAAAAGCTTATTTGGCAAGCCAACCTAAGGCAGGCACAGTCCATTATGCTGAGCTCTCCTGAGGTGTGGTCAACAAGGTTAGGGCAATATACCCTAAGTCCAACTGAGCATGTCCCATACAATAATACATCGCGCTCGGATGTTTCTCATTCTTCCCAGAGTTTGAGAGCAGTCCAGTGCACACCCTTTCTCCTCACTGTGAGTATGTAACCCCAAGTCCACACACCCAAGGGTGACGGAGAATGCCAGGTTGGCAGGCTGCCTGCTCCTATTGAATGGCCTTATCGGTTCCCCTTGTTACTGTGTGTGTGTGTGTGTGTGTGTGTGTGTGTGTGTGTGTGTGCTCTCCTGAGGTGTGGTCAACAAGGTTAGGGCAATATACCCTAAGTCCAACTGAGCATGTCCCATACAATAATAAAAAGGGGTGGATATATGGGATGACTCAGCCCTAACAAGCTTGAGGGCCAGCCAGCCCAAACCAGTAATAAGATACTTCCTGAGAGCCAACCTCAGTCTGCCTAAGGCCCTTAGCAACAGCAGCTGAAACTTGATCTGAGATGACCTGGAGCAATGAGAGGCAGCCATGTTACACCAGCAGATGCATATTCATCAGACCTTCTCCCCCCACCCCCGGGTGGGGTGGAGGGTATTTAAGGCTTGCCTCTTCCTGAATAAACTGAGTTTGTTGTTTCCACATCCTCTCAGAGTCTGTGTCATTGACTCTGTGCCTACTCACCCCCCTCCCCTAAAAGGAATAGTATAGGACCCTGATACATCTGAGGAGGAAAGTGATTTTTGGTGACTTTGCTCAACATTATACTTTCTAAATCCATCCATTTTTCTGTAAATTTCATTTTTCTTTATACTTGAATAATATTCCATTTTGTCTATGTAGCACATTCTCATTATCCATTCATCTGTTGATAGTGTATAGGTTGGTTCAGTTCCTGGCTATTATAAATAGAGCAGCAATAAACATGGATACACAAGTGTCTCTACAGTAGGTATGGAGTTCTTTGGGTCCCTGCCCAGGAATGGTGGAGTTGGGTCATATGGTAGTTTTCCTTTTAATTTTTTTGAGGAACATCCAAACTGATTTGCATGATGGCTGTACTAATTTGCACAGCCACCAGCAGTGAATAAGGGCTCCTTTTTCTCCATAGCTTCTCCAACATTTGCTGTCAGATTTCTTGGTAATTGCCATTCTGACTGGGATAGGAGGTATCTAAAGTAATTTTAATTGCAGTTCCCTAAAGACTAGGGATATTGAACACTTAAAAAAAATACTTGCTATTTGTGTTTCTTCTTCAAAAACTGTCTGTTAATTCATTAGCCCATTTGATGATTGGCAGTTCTATTTCCTTGGTATTTAATCTCTGTAATTCTTTGTATACTCTGGTTATTTTAAGCCCTGTGTCTGAAGTATGACTGTAAAGATCATGTCCTATCTTCTGCTGATAGTTTGCTCTGCACAAACTGTTTGATTTCATGTAGTTGGTATCTTATTCTGTGTCTATTTCATTATTTTCTTTTTCTTTTCTTTTCTTTACTCTCTTTTTTTTTTTGAGTCAGGGTCTCATGTATCACTGTGTAGCTGAGGATGACCTTGAACTTTGGATACTCCCACCTTGGCTGGAGAGATAGATCATAGCCAAGGAACACCAAGGATGGCTGACTATCATCTGATGCTAGCAAGAGGGAAGATTTTCCTCCACAGCCTTCAGAGACCACAGGGTCTTGCCCACATGTTGACTTCAGTCTTTAGTCTCCAGAGCTAGCAGACAATGCCTCTCTGGATTATTTGACACACAGTTTGTGGGGATATGTATGTGTGTGTGTGTGTGTGTGTGTGTGTGAGAGAGAGAGAGAGAGAGAGAGAGAGAGAGAGAGAGAGAGAGAGAGAGAGAGGCAGACAGACAGAGACAGAGAGACAGAGATGGAGAGAGAAGGAGACTGTCCTAGGGTTTCTATTGCTGTGAAGAGATACCATGACTACAGTAACTCTTATAGGAAAACATTTAATGGGGTGGCTTACAATTTTGCAGCTTTAGTCCATTATCATTGTGGTGGGACATGGTAGCATGCAGGCAGACATGGTGCTGGAGCTGAGAGTCCTACATCTTGATCAGCAGGCAACAGAAAGTGAATTGCCTTACTTGGCATGGCTTGAGCATATATTAGACCCCAAAGCCTGCCTCCACAGTGACACCCTTCCTCCAACAAGACCACATCTACTCCAACAAGGCCATACCTCCTAATAGTACTACTCCCTTTGGGTGCCATTTTCTTTTAAACCACCACAGGAAGAGACAGAGACAAAGACAAAGAGGAAGATATGGGGAGAAGGGGGGGGAGAGAGAAAGAGAGAGAGAGAGAGAGAGAGAGAAGAGAGGGAGAGAGAGAGAGAGAGAGAGAGAGAGAGAGAGAGAGAGAGAGAAGAGAGGGAGGGCAGGCAAGAGACAGAGAAAACATGCATGCAGTGCTGGCAGAGACCAGAGGAGGTCATCAGACATCAGATCCCCTGGAGCCTGAGTTATACCTGTTGTGGGTGCTGGGAACCAAACTCAAGTCTTTTGTATGAGCAGGAAGCCCTCTTAACTGCTGAGTCATCTCTCCTGCCCCGATTTTAGAAAAATTCTTCATCACCCACAAATGAAATCCTGAAGCTATTAGCAGGCACTTCCTAGTCCCATTCTCTACAGATATTGACAACCATTATTCTTCTTGTCCTTTCTATGGACTTTTGCCTTCTGGGAAAATCACATATAAACAGGACCACATGTCGCATATTGTGTCTAACTTCTACTTGCTATGTTCTTTTCAAGTTTATACATGTCTTAGCATGTATTCACACTTTATTTCCTTTATGGCTGAATAGTAGACCATCACATGGTTTTTTTTTATTCTTTCACCAGTTGATGGACACTTGTATTGTTTTCCTGTTCCAACTGTTAGAATGCTGCTGCTATGAAGGTTTACATACAGTTTTTTTTTGTTTGAACATATGTTTTCCATTTTCTTGGATGTGTACCAGCAGTAGAATGGCTGGATCATATACTAACTTAGTAATTCAATGCTTAACATCTTGAGCAATGGCCAAACTGTTTCCAAAGTGGCTGCATCATTTCAGAATCCCAGCAGCCATGCACAAGGTTTCCAGTTTCTTTACATCCTTGCCAATACCTATTATTGTCTGACTTAAAAAAAAAATAACTGGCCCAGAGGGTGTGAGGAGGTGTCTTCTGGCTTTGATTTCCTTTTCCCAAATTACCAGTGACATGAACTCTTTCCATGTGCTTATTAGTACTCATTTTCTTTGAAAAAATGTGTGTGTGTGTGTATGAGAGAGAGTGTTTGTGTGTATGTGAGAGAGAGAGAGAGAGAGAGAGAGTGTGTGTGTGTGTGTGTGTGTGTGTGTGTGTGTGTGTGTGAGAGAGAGAGAGAGAGAGAGAGAGAGAGAAGATGCCCCCAGAGGCCAGAGAGGGGGTTGAGTATTTTGGCTCTACTGGTGCAAGAGTTACAGGTGGCAGTGAACTGCCAGATGTGGATGCTAGGAACCAAACCCAGGTCTTTTCCAAGATCAGCAAGTGTTCTTAACTGCTTTGCCATCTCTCCAGCCCTTTAACATTCATTTTTTATTCATGTATTCAAATATTATTCTTTTTTAAAAATGTATTTAGTTTTATTTTATATGCATTGATGTTTTGCCATGCATGACAGTTATGAGCTGCCATGTGGGTACTGGGAATTGAACCCAGGTCCTCTGGAAGAGCAGTCAGTACTCTTAACCACTGAGCCATCTCTCCAGCCCCTCAAATATTATTCTTAAAGAATTTATCAGTATTTCTGTCCTTACCCAATTAAGGAAAAAATATTAATATGAAGCTTTTAAAAAACAGAATGGTTCTGTACACATTCATTTGCTAATATGTACAATCTCAATTCCTAGAAGTTATTTTCTAATTTCCTTTTCAGGACATTCTTATTTGTACAAAAGTAGTTTCTTACATCCTTTGTTCAATGTCCATTTTGTTTCTTCGTTGCTTTTTGAAGCAAGGTCTCACTCATGCCGCTCATAGAACTAACTTGAAGCAATCCTCCTGCCTCAGCCTCCTGAGTGCTGGGATTACAGGTGTGACTCACCATGCCTGACTCTATAAGTGCTTTTAGAGGGTTAAGCATTTTAGGGGTACTGAGCTGATGCTGGAGGTCATTTTTTTTTTTCATAGCAGGTAAATTTGGTTTTATCCCTCCTGAAGTTTAGACATTTGTCTTTATCTTTGGTGCCCTTCAGGCAGGCACACTCCAGTTTTAGGGTTTTTGTAATACTGAGGTTCAAACCTGGGCCTTAAAAATGGTAAGCAAGCACTCTACCACTGAGCTACATCCTTAGCCTCAGATGTGGGCTAAAATATTTATCTTAACTGGGTATGGTAGCATAAATCCCAGCACTCAGGAGGCAGAGGCAGACACATCTTTCTCTCTGTCTCTTCTCTTCCTCTGTTTCTCTGTCTCTCTCTGTCTGTCTGTCTCTCTGTCTTGTTTTTTTCAGGACAGAATTTCTCAATGTAGCCTTGGCTGGCTTGGAACTCACTCTGTAGTCCAGGCTGGCCTGGAACTCAGAGATCTGCCTGCCCTGCCTCCGGAGTTCTGGGATTAAAGGCATGCGCCACCACCACCCGGCACAAAAGAATTATCTTACAGTGCCAGGTGTGGTGGGGGCACACCTAAAATCACAGCTACTCAGGAGGCTCATACTTAGGCTCCTAGTGGAAGACAGAGTTTAAGACCAGCCTTGGCAGTCATTAGTTTTAAAATTGCCTTCCATGTACCTTCACTGCCCCAAATTCTCTGACTCATTCTGAATTGATTCCCTCACATCTCCACTTAATTTTTTTTATTTTACTTTGTGCTGTATCCTGAAGAATTCCTAGAACCCATCTTCTACTTCCCTAATGTACTCTTTCACTGTGTCCATCCTGCTGTCTTGCCTCTCTTATTTCAACAGTTTTACCTTTCAGTGTAAACTCCGGAGTTGCTTAGTTACAACCTGTCGCTTCTGTCTCATGAATGGAGCCCTCTTATCACCCTGAGAACTACTTCTAGCCCGTTCTAGATCTAGTTCTTCCTTCCTCCCCGCGCATCCCTCGGTCTGTTGGCTCAGATCCTTTGTCTTCCCCTGCACACGGCAATCCACATACATTTCTTTGTTTGCTTGTTCTCCTTTTGAGTCAGGGTCTCCTGAGTTTTTATGTCTCACGAGTCTCTTAGCTCAGGCAGACCTGGAACTGGATATGTAGACAATGATGACCTTGAATTTCCAGTCCTCTCCCCTCCTCCCAAGTGCTCGGATTACAGGTGTGCACCACCATGCCCAGCTTCTGCAACCCCGAGTATTGAACATGGGGCTTGTGTATTCTGTGACAGCACTCTGTGGAGTGAGCTACAGCCTCACCCGGTGTGTGTGTATTTTTGCAGTTGCTATGTCTTGTGGGCCGACAGCTGCCTTTGGCCATGCAGCCTCGGTGGAAGGAGACACCATGCAGCCTCTGGAACTTGGGCTCCTATTTTGAGAGGCAGAGCCACTGCTGGGCAGGAACCCTAGCAGCTGCTCTCTCGCGCTCGGATGTTTCTCATTCTTCCCAGAGTTTGAGAGCAGTCCAGTGCACACCCTTTCTCCTCACTGTGAGTATGTAACCCCAAGTCCACACACCCAAGGGTGACGGAGAATGCCAGGTTGGCAGGCTGCCTGCTCCTATTGAATGGCCTTATCGGTTCCCCTTGTTACTGTGTGTGTGTGTGTGTGTGTGTGTGTGTGTGTGTGTGTGTGTGTGTGTGTGCAGGTACGTGTCAGATGCATATGGAGGTCAGATGACCACAGGTATTTGTTCCTCTGGTACTAGTCTTTTCTTTTTTTTAAAGATGGGATCACTCACTGACCTGAGCTCACCAAGTAGGCTAAACCGCCTGTCTAGAGAGGACCTGGGACCCACCTCACTCCCCTTCCCCGGCTCTGGGATTGCAAACAACGTGCTGTCACACCTGATTTTGTTGTTTTTATGTGAGTTTTGGGGATTGAACTCAGGTTCACTTCTCTATCTGCGCCATCTCCTCAGCCCTTGTCATCACCTCTGGACGTGACACATGGTGGCCTTGCTCCTCCCCATGGGTGGCTGGCTTCAGCCACCCCAGTGCAGACTCCTCTAATTCATCTATCTTGTTTTCATTTCCATAGACCACAAAGAAACTCCCACTGGGTTTTGATTATATATTATCTTTCCAAGGGTGGGAGTGGGCTCAGTCTGCTGCACCATTCTGTAATTTTCCTCCTGATAGTCTATTAAAAACATATTTCTAGCCTGGGGTTGTAGCGCAGTGGTAGAGTGTTTGCCCAGCATGCATGAGGTCCTGGGTTTGACCCCCACTACCTTGAAAAACATTATTTTAAAAAATTACCTTTCAGTAGTGTGTGTGTGTGTGTGTGTGTGTGTGTGTGTGTGTGTGTGTGTGTGTGTTCCCCACCTCTGTTTCCTGACAAGGCCTAGAGGCAAAGACAGTATTTCAAAGAACAAACTTGTTGCTCAATTTCTTGGAGAAATGGTTGGTCCTTAGAAAGAAGTGTAGGGAGTACAAGACAAGCCTGGGTGTTCTGTGAGATCGTGCAGAAGCACTTTCCAGGTGATATGGCCTTATAGCAAAAGGACACACAGGAGCTGGCTTAAACAATACTGAAATAATAAAAAGTAAAGTCCACTAAAAATAAGCTAATAGGTAATGATTACAACTCATAAAACAAAGATGAATCAGAATCCATGCTCGTATTTTACAAATGAATAAATGAATTAAGCACAGGAGTGGATATCTGTAGGTCCAGTACTCAGAGACTGAGGCAAGAGGAATATGAGTTCCTGGGGTTGTTGGGGGGAAGGGAGGGAAGAGAAGGGAGGAAGGGAAGGAGGGAGGGAGAGAAAGGGGAGGGAAAGAAGGACCTGGGACCCACTTTCAGTGGGAGAAACTATGTATAGCTTGCATAAGCCTTGGGTTACACACACACACACACACACACACACACACACACACACCCCCCACACACACTTCACAAGACACAGAATGATTAAAAATATCAAAGCATCTCCCTATAAGATCCTTAGTGATTATTCAGGGAAATACAGAAGTTTACAGTGAAGAAACCTGGCAGCCACCAGCCACCCTAAGCAAGTAATTGGAGTTATGTACCCCCGATTTGAAAAGGACACATCATCTCCTTGCTCACATATCTGACAAGAATGCATCCCTGGAATCTAGTCACAAGGAAACACAAATGGCAAGGCCAATTTGAAGGATAATCTGCCCAATATACGTCCTGTGCTATTCAGAGTTCCTAGATGAGGGCTGGAGAGATGGCTCTGTGGTTAAGTGCATCACTGCTCTTCCAGGTGACCTGAGTTTGATTCCCACTACCCACACTGGGCAACTCACAACCGCCTGTAACTCTAGCTCCAGGAGATCTGATGCCCTCTACAGACAGACAGACAGACAGACAGACAGACACACACACACACACACACACACACACACACACACACACACACACACACAGAGTTACCTAGATAAGCCTAGAGATGAAGCTCAATGACAGAGCACATGCTGAGCATGTGCAAGGCCCTGCTTCAGTCCTTAGCACCCAAACATGTAAAAATGACTCAGATGGAGAAGCAGAAGAAAGGAGTGAGAAGCTCCCGGGATATCAAAAAGACGGCAACCCAGAGTTATGTATGATTAGATGTTTACAGCGGAGTCAAACAAATAGGAAGAAATACTAACAAATACATTTTCCCTGGGAAGGTTATTTGGGGGACAGTGGTGACACATTTTTGTCTGTGTATTCAATGATGGAATCATATCATTACCCATTTCCTGGTTTTGGTTATTATTATATAAAAAGGCTTTGTTTTTAGAAAAAACATACTGAAGTATTTAGGGATAAACAAACCACAGGAACATGTGTATTTTAAAACTCTCTTTTTTTTTTTGAGACAGGCCCTTACTGTGTAACCTAAGACTTATCATGTAGCACAGACTGAGGTCTGCAATCCTCCTGCCTCAGCCTCCTGAGTGCTGAAATTACAGGCATGCACCATCATACCAGACTCAAGAAATTTCTATATAAAGCCAGGGGCAGTGGGCCACACCTGCACTCCAAGCACTCTGGGGGCTGAGCCAAGAGATATGAGAGTTTGAGGCCAGTCTAGGCTACACAGTGAGATTCAAAAATCTGAAAACCCTGGGCTGGAAAGATGGCTCCTCAGAGCTTGCTCCCATTCCAGGGGACCTGAGTGTGGTTTCCAGCACCCATGCTGGGTGGCTCCTACCTACCCATAACTCCTGCTCAAGGGGGTCTGATGCCCTCTTTTAAAAAATATTAAAAATCCAAACCAACACAAACAAAAGCTCTTATGTAAACATTGCTTGAGAGGCTTATGGAGTGTCTCACAGGCTAGGTGCTCTGTAAATGATTTACAGTGACCTTCAGGCTTGACATGTCTAATGTTTCTCATTTTCTTCTATGATAAATAATACTAAAATGGACATTCGGATTCAAAATTCAGCCTATATTTCAAGGTTTTCCTTTGGACACATTCATAGAAATATTAATTATTGCCCAGAGATATGAGCATTTTAAGGTAAGTACTTCATGTGTACTGGGAGAATTCTCTTACAGTCCCCATGTGTTCTTATTTAGTTAAAGGTTTTGCTAATAGGAACTGGGAGTGGGCTCAGTTAGTATGTGTATGCTTACTGAGCATACTCAAGGCTCTAGGTTAAACCCACAGCACAAAAATAAATACTTTTTTAAGGAATTAGGAAAATTGCATATCTGCCTGCAGAAAAATGAAATTAAATCCATATCTCTAGTTCTGCACAAAGATCAATTCAAAATGACTCTAAAGCCTTATTACAAGTCCCTAAACTTTGAAACTGCTGGAAGAAAAGATGGGGGAACCACTTCAAGGAGTTGGCACAGACAAGGATTTTCTGGAATGGACTCCAATAGCATAGACAATAATCTGAGTCATTGACAAAGAGGGTATTGGGAAATTAAAAATTGTCCGTGCATGCACACACATATGCAAACCAATAACAAAAACACACCAGATTTAAGAGACAGCCTACACAGACTGGGGAAAAAGGCTTTGATAATTTCACTTCAAACGGGATTAATTTCAAGAAAATATAAAGAATTGTGAAAAAACACTACCAACAAATAATCCACTTGATGGACTGAGGAGCTGAACAGCAGCTCTCAAAAAAAAAACAAAAACAAATGGCTGACACAGACGTGTGTGTGTGTGTGTGTGTGTGTGTGTGTGTGTGTGTGTGTGTGTCTGTCTGTCTGTCTGTGTGAGTGAACATTCTCAGCTTCAGGGAAATTCTGTGAGATTGTGAGTTTCTGTCTTACCCCAGTTATAATGGCTATCTATCATCCTGAAACACATGACAGAGCTGAAGAGAGGGTTCAGCGGTTAAGAGTACTGGCTCCTCTTCCAAAGGCCCCAGGTTCAATTCCCAGCACTCCCAAGGCAGCTCACAAGCCTCTGTAAGTTCAGTCCCAGGTGATCAGACTCTTGTGATCTCCCATGGTACCAGGCACGCAATGGTGCACAGACATACATGCAGGCAAAACACTCAAACACGTAAGTTAAAAGCAAAAAATCCTAAATATATGCCAGATTCAGAAAGGCAAATCCTGTGTTTCCTCTCCCATGAATCTAGATTAAAATTATGTATGTAAAGTGCATATATCAATATATACCTCTATATACGTGCCCCTGTGTGTGTCATGAAACTAGAAAGGGAACCATGAGAGTGGGGAAGAGAACTTGAAGGGATGGGAGGAGAGGGTAGTGTAATACATGTGAAGGGAAAAGAGGATGCGTCTGGGGGAAGAGGGGAACCATGCAGGGGAGGGGTAAGGGGCGTAGGTGCGGGGGGAGGAGAGTGAATGGGAACAATGTACAATGAGACACAGGTGTAAAACACCATAATGAAACGCACTTCTTTATCCACTAACCTCAAAAGATAATAAAATAGTTATGAACAATTAGCTAATTTGAGAGGGTAGTCCACTTCCTGCTGCCTTAGTTGGCATGTCCTTAATCTTTAGACAGGTTGCAGTAGACTTAGGGATGTATCTTCATGGTTCCAAGAGGTGGCGGCGGGGGGGGGGGGGGGGGGGGGGGGGGGACACGACAGCAATATTCGAATTTCTCTCCAGGGTAAAAATAACTTCTCCGAGGTCCCGCACAGTGTTTCCAGAGACTGCCGCCAAATCAATTCTGACACAGCTATCTTACATACAAGATTGAACTGACAATTTATTTTGGCTCTTCAAATGAGAAAACAGAATATCCCCAGGGAAGCAAAAATAGTGGGTGACAGGGGGATGTTGCTTTGCTTATGAGCTTGCCTATTCCCTCAGAAATACTGTGCACATTTATAATCTATCATATTATATATGTGTGCATAGATATAGTATGCATACAGTCTAATAAAATGTTGTCTTATAGTGCAATGTAATTACAATATAAAACAAGAGACTCTAATATAATACTATGTAATGGAATACAATATAATAACAATATAACACAGCATGATTTCTCCAGGTATGGAGAAGATTGTCAACTCTGAGATCAGCTGTCATTCTTCAGGGGATATATGCTCTAGGGAAGGCAGCAAGACCTGGCCCTCAGTGACAGGCCAGGGGGAAAAGCCCAGACCAGGATCTTAGGCAATCATCCTTGCATTGCCCACCACCCTGAGCTCCACCTCTCCTCTGAAACCCACTCTGTTTTTTTCACCTATGTCTGTTGTGCTTGGAACTGCCTTCCCTCTTTGGTCCTCATCTAACCTAATCCTCCCAGGTCCACTCAGCTGCCACCCTCTCCAAGCAGCCGACTCTGAGCTCTGCTCTTGGGTGCCTCCCTCACCATTTGGGTGCAATATGCATATAAGACTGGACTAGGGGTCAAGGTCTCATCTCTGGGTGATTGCACACAGGTCTGTCTGTGAGCAGGGCCAGGAGTGGGGTGTAGGAAGAGTGTTGGCCTGGGACTCAGGAAAGCAGGATCTCTACCCAGCTGTGTGACCGTGTCTACACACTCCTCTTCCCTTGGGCCTTGAGCTACCCATCTTTAGTGTGGAACTTGGAGGTGATCTCTAACTTGGGGATATTTCTGTCTTGCACACTTAGCCTCTGGCCTGGTGTGAACTGTTCTGGCAACCCACAAAGGTGGTCGGAATAAGTCTCAAACATTAAGTCTGAAAGAAGAACGGAGCTGCAAGACGCAGCACCAGACGCACACTCTCTACCTTCCTGAAGGCTGTGGGGTTCCAAAGAGACATTTCCTGGGTGATGCCTTCCCCTCTTAGGGTTCGTAAATTATCTCACTGATGCTCACTTATTTACATGTGCCCTATCTTGTGAAGTAATCATGAATATAAAGGGCAACTCCAGGAACAGTCCGGAAGATTAACTGTCAAAAGATAAAGATGAGTCCATTTTCTGTGGGAATATAGATATGCAAAGGAAAGGGCAGAGAAATTTGAGCAGAAAACCGATAAAAATGTCTTCCTACTGCAGAGCATGGTGATGCACCCTATAAACTCAGCACCTGAGAGGCTAAGGAAGATGTCACTAGTTCAAAGCCAGAAGCTTGGGGCTGCATAGGGAGACACGGTCTGATCACACAAGTGCATGAGTTCATGCACTTGCCACCACCTCAACACACACACACACACACACACGCACACGCACACGCACACACACATACAAACACACACACACATACAAACACGCACACACACACACACATACACACACACACACACGCACGCACACGCACACACATACAAACGCACACACACATACAAACACGCACACACACACATACACACACACACACACTCACGCACACGCACACACATACAAACACACACACACACATACAAACACGCGCACGCACACACACACACACACACACACACACAGTTTCTTTGCACAGGGGAAAGTGGAGCAGGAGGTTAAAAAAAATACAAAAACCAAAAAAACTTCACCCCCATCAGCAGTGCTCAACTTTCCAAGAACGTTATAAAACATAATTTGTATAAATAAAAATTAATGATAGTCAATAATAATTGAAGAGCTAGAGAGATGGCTCAGCTATTAAGAGTGCTTGCTGCTCTTTCAGAGGACCCAAGTTCAGCTTCCAGAATCCATGTAGGATGGCTGATAACCACCTGTAACTTCAACTCTTGGGCATTTGATGCTGTCTTCTGGCTTCAGTGGACACCATACATATGAGGCATAATTCATTCTCTCTCTCTCTCTCTCTCTCTCTCTCTCTCTCTCTCTCTCTCTCTCTCTCTCTCTCTCTCTCTGTCTCTCTCTCTGTCTCTCTGTCTCTCTGTCTCTGTCTGTCTCTCTCTGTCTCTCTGTCTCTCTCTGTGTTTCTCTGTCTCTCTTTCTCTCTGTCTGTCTGTCTCTCTCTCTCTCTCACACACACACATATACACACGTGAACACACACTCTTGAACCCCTGAATATCTCCCCACCCTCCACACCGCACCTGAGTGGTGATGAATGCCGAGACTCTAAACACAGGTTGTCATGCTTGCACAGAACTTTTACCAAATGAAGCACCCCAGCCCCTGTATCCCCCTACTTTAGACATAAGGAAATGATTTTTCACAGGTTGATATGTCCAAGGGCACAGAAGCAAAAGGCAAAACTAGAACTCCCCTTCGGGGGCCTGGGAATGGTCTCTGTAGTGCCCCACCTCCCACCTTCACACTCTCTTCAGTCCCCAAATGACTCACTAAACACAAGTGCCCCACCGTTTGACACATCTTTCTATCATGTGTAACTCACTGTCACCAGAACATCCTCTCTGGAAACTTCTCATTCTTTAACATCTAGAGCAGACTCCAGCCCTTCTCTTTCCAAGCATGCATGATAATTGCTTCCTTTGAGCACTTTTTAAAGAACATTCTATTGAAAAATATCTTACCCCCTCTAGATTCTGAGTTCTGCAAGGATCTGGAATTTATCTGCATAATTTTTATATGCCTGAAGCCCAGTACTGTGCAGAGCACATAATAGGTGCTCATTAGATGTTTGTTTGTTAAGTGGAGTGGTAATATCTATAAACGTGCTCTTATTCTAGGTACACAATTGTTGTGAAATACTATTTTAACTGGGCAAAGATATGTTACTTTGTTTATGCTGCGGAATGTGACTTTAACTATGTAAAGGTGTGTTACATTTGTTTCTGCTGCCTTTGTTAGTGATGAAAAATGTGTTACTTTCGTTTATGCTGCATTTGATTATGGAAGATATGTTGCATCTGTTTCTCCTTGCGTGCCTAAGGCACCCGATTGATCTAATAAAAAGCTGAACAGCCGATACTAGGCAGGAGAGAGAGAGGCTGGGCTGAAGGCAGGGAGACTAAGTAGGAGGAGAACTCTAGGCTTGAGAGAGAAGAGAGAAAAAGAAGAGAGGAAACAATGAAGGAGAAAGAAAGGGAGCCACCTGGGGCCAGCCAGGGAGTCACCAGCCAGTAGACACAAAGGAGGACATACAGAAAGAAAGGTAAAAAACCCCGAGGCAAAATGTGGATGAAGAGAAATGGGTACTTTAAGTTAAAGGAAAAAAAAAAAAAGCTAGCCAGAAATGAACACAAGCTAAGGTCGAGCATTCCTAACTAGGGATAAGTCTCCATGTCATGACTTGGGAGCTGGTTGGTAGCCCCAAAGGAAAAGCCTGGTACACACAATGACATATGTTCCTGACCCAGGAAAACTTCTCCTTTCGTTGAAAATATAAGAAACAAGAGGATTGGGGATGTAGCTGTGTGCTGGAGCGCTTGTCTAGCATGCACAAGGCCCTGGGTTTGATCTCCAGTACTGCAGAGAAACAAAGATTGGAAGGAAGAGGGAGGAAGGGAGGGAAGGAGGGAGAAAGGGAGGAAGAAAAAGAGTGAGCTATGAAGCAATTAGGGAACAAAATGCTACGTCCAGATGCCAAACTGTGCCATTTAAACCCTCAACGCTGGACCAGCAAGACGGCTCCACAAGTTCAGGTGCCTGCTGTGCAAGCCTGGCACCCCAGGTTTGATCCCTGGACCCCATGTAAAGGTGAAAGGGGCGAATTCATTCCACAAAGTTGTTTTCTGACCTCCATGTGCACACCACAGCATGCTCGCCACCCTCACATACACATACATGCACAATAATAATAAATAGAAAAAATTTAAATCCTGAGTGCTCAGGAGGAGAAGGGAGAATCCTGTGGCTTAGGGGTGTTTGTGCCAGAAGCTTTGGGGACATGAACAGACCCAGAGGTGGGGTGAAGGGCTCCCTTGGAGGATTCTGTGGCAACCGTTGCACAACAGCGCGGGTGAAGCAAGTTAAGGAGAGACCTCACCGTCCACAGCAAGCAGTGTGTTTCCCTCAGGAAACCTTAGTCTCCTAAATTTGTTTTTCCTCAGTGCTGAGGGTTAAATCCAAGGTCTCATACATGCTAGGTGGACTATCAGGGAGCCACACTATCGTCTCCTTAAGAAATCCTTCCTTCCTTCTTCTTTCCTTCTTCCTTCCTTCCTTCCTTCCTTCCTTCCTTCCTTCCTTCTTCCTCCTTCCTTCCTTCCTTCTTCCTTCCTTCTTCCTCCTTCCTTCCTTCCTTCCTTCCTCTTTTTTTCTTTCAACAGGATTTTGCTAAACTGCCAAGGCTGGGATTACGAGCAAACACCATCATGCCCACTAGAATCTTATAGCTTCTTTAAAGTAGTAAGTTGGATAGTAAAAATGATTTTACCAAACAAAAGAGGATAGGGAGGCCCAGAAAATGAACTTTCATCCATTACAACCAATGTTCTTTGTATAAAATGTAATTTGTTAGAGGTTCATTGTAGTTTGAAATGTATAACTTGCAAGTATCTTAATATATGAATCAAATTTTAATCATTAACAACAGTACCCATGATTGACAGTTAAAATTTGATAAGCTGTTTAATACTTAAGCCTGACATCTCTATTTTTTCATCAAATAAAACATGATGGACGGCTTTCAGGACAGGAGCATCCTCCCAGGTTTCTGATCGACAAGGTTGCTGATGGTCACAATCGCCTCCTCCTTTATGTGCTACGGCTCTGCTGGGACATTGCTTGAATTCCTTCATCCTTGCCCCGAGTCTGTAGACCTGTCCACATCAGATGCTTCCTCCCTAACATGGGTTGTCACATGAGAAACGTGGAATCCTTCTTCTAAAGAGAAGGAAAAGTAAGGTTGACCCAGGAGGAAAGGAGCACCTAACAGGAGCTGTGTGGCCATGGAGAGAGGTAGCTACTGCCAAAGGCAGCCATGACAGCAGGGAGAAGGGGGACAAGAAAAGTCTGGTCATGCTCTGTTCCTGTCAAGTTGCAGTTTCCTCTGAATTCAAATAGGCCCTGTAATAAGGAATGGGGAAGTTCATGAGACTCCTGGAGAAAACAACTGGTAAATGTCAGAAAGTCCCTAAAACTAACAAGATTCACACGGTCCCTCCCTCCCCAGAGTTATGAAAGCAGTAAACCACTGTTGGAGTGGGGGTGGGGGCTCGCCAAACAGCTGACCTGTTGAGCAACCTGCCCTGTCATGCAGAGAGCTGCAGAGTTGCAGCTTCCATGAGTCATCAGCCATGTGGGGTGGGCATGGGTGATGCAGCTGCCTTTGAGTCATCCCTAATCCTATAAGTAAGCCCTCATCCATACTCCTGAAATAACACCAATAAACTTGCTGGTTCACCAAGTTTGACATTGGTAGTATCATTACTTTGGTCCCCAGATAGGGTGAATAGACATTTGTTCTTGCCAGGAAAAGTCTCACATAACACCTCCTGTCCTCAAACTCCTGCTAAAGTCTCCCATGTGTAACAGAAGTAATCTGGCATGGGAGGTGGAGATGTATGACACACAAGTCAAACTTCAGATAATAATGGTTGGAGAACAGCAACCCAGTACCCCTTGGATCCTGTCCCCCAAACACAATGGTCCCTTCCAAGGAAACCTCCTGAGATCCATTGCCTCTGACTCCTCTGAGACACCCCAACAAGGTGGAGGTCCCCTCTTCCATGACAGTAAGCATTCCAGTAGCACACTCTTCACTGTGTATTCCTCCTACACTGTCTCACTGGCTCTGTTCCTCTCTCCTGTACCCCAGGACACCATAAAAATACTCAAGTCCACTCAGACTCCGATTTCAGCAGGAAGAAAATTAAGACACTGGTCAAACTGGTCATCTTCTCTTCCTCTAAAAAGATGATTCACGTGTATGTGCGTATGTGCATTCCTCCTTTTAGAATGGCAAAGGAACCTCCCCAACTTCACACTCTGACATTGTTGAGTTGGGCAGATATCAGTCCACAGAGCAACCCTCAGTCATGGACCTGTGGAATCTACAGATCAGGACTCTTAGAATCATAGAATTATCTAAAAAGTGTTTCTCTATCTTTTATTGCCTCCCTGAATAGCTCTCTTGAACTCCCCCACCCCATCACCCTCCCTATGAAATTTTAATACTGCAGATATATTGCAAATGTACTTATGCTCTGTGTGTCTGCTTGGTAGGTACTCTCTCATACATTGCTGATATTTTCTATTTTCAGCATTGGTGGCTGATGATGCAAGGTCCCAGTGCCACTGCTCAGCACTGGAGAGCAAGCAAAAGGCAGCTAAGGACAGCCAGTCAGCCCACACAGACTACCACTAGCGACAGGCCTTCCTGCCACGTCCATCTGTAAGTCACAGGTTCGTGGTGCTGATCTTAAATGTGTCCTGATTATCTTCCGTGAACTCCATGTCAATCTTCTTCATCTGAAACCCAGCAAAAACCCAATGAGAGAAAGAAAGTTAATGCTAAGTACTCTGATTGGCATATTGTTTCAATGTCCTCCCAGGCTTCATGCACTAGAGGCTCAGTCCCCACGGTGGTGGTATGGGGACGGGGTAGGACCTTCAAGAGATGGTGTCTAGCAGAAGGCCCTTCCTTAGGTAGTACTGTGAGGTAGGTCTAATGGGGCCCACTGGTAGTTCTTGGGAGAAGAGTGCCAGAGAATGAACAAGACTGTTCTCTCCCTCTCTGCTTCTTGGCTCAAAACGTGATCTTTCTCTGGTCACACTCCATCATCTACCATCCACCATCCACTGTCCTCCGTCGGTAGTTCTTGGAAAGGGTTATTGTGGAATGAACATGCCTGCCTCTCCCTCTCTGCTTCCTGGCCAGGTACACAATCTTCTCTCTGCTCATGCCCCACACTTGGCCATCCACCACGGGTTCAGAGCCCGAGTCCTGCTGTTTGCACTCGCCTCCAAAATTGTGAGCTACATACCTCTTCTTCTTATAAAGTTTGCCTGATTTGTAGATCGCTTATGATACCAAGAAGCAGACACTATGGGTTGAGATTTTTGCCTGATAGAATTAAGCTTGGGATTGCCATCCATCTTGGTAGTGACACCTGAGATTTCCTCACTTCACATTTTCCGCCCCCTTGGGTGTGATGAGGAGGCACCATTGAGCTGGGTACCATCATCCTATGCAAGGACACTGAAGGCAAGGGGAGCAGACATGTGGCGGGCTAAAGAGCTGGAATCAAGTCCAGGTGCTCAGTCTGTAGGTCCTGGGCTGATTTTAATCACCTTCAGGCCTTGCTCACCAACCAGAAGTGGACCTGGGCTCCGCCAGCTTTGGGGTACTCTGGCCCTTAATTTCTGTTGTGGGGAGAAAAAAAACACCACCAACAAACTTCCTTTCTGCTCTGGGATGTACTGTAGTAAACTGTGTCCCGGTGGCTCTCCAATTCCACTCCTGCTAGGGTATATGAAAAAGCAGAGAGCTAATTATATGATAGTAATTACCTGAAAATTATATGTTTATTGGTTTTCCACAAGCAGATACTACTATTTTTGAGCTCTTCATTGTTCTGCTCAGTGACAGGAGTCACACTGTCTCTCTTCCAAATGTTCCCTCCTATCTCATGATTAGTAGACTTTTCAAATGGGGCCACAGCGTGGAAAGCCTCCTGGGTAGGAAAGGGAGGGTGTGACTCAGTCCATGCAGGAGGCGCCGGAAGCCTCCCTCGCCCACGGACACCTCACTCCTGTTTTAGTAATAACGTGTTCATCATCCTCCTGCTCAAGAAGAGAGCACTCCTATCTCTGCCCTTGGACACTGGGGAGCGTATCCGACAGGAAAGGCCCCCATCTGCCACCGGATATATTTATATACCCTTCAATTACATGCCTTGGTTAATTGTCCCCTTTTCCACCAGCTCTTCTTACGACAGAGGGAGCCTCGCCTATAATTATAGTGATGAAATATTTCTATGAGCTTTTAAAAGGGGAGCCCAAACTGGGTCATGATGGGGAAATTTGAAGTCAGGGTACAGGGATCACTGTTGGATTCACTGTGACAAACTGCTCCCCAAAGCTTCTGCCATGTGAAGGCCCTGTCCTAAATGACCATCGGGCACCTCTTCCTGCTGTTTGTTGGGCTGGAGCGATGGCTCACACGCTCACTTGGTAAACTTACCTTGCAAACACAAAGACCTAAGTAAAAGGCCAACTGTGATGGCAGGTAGTTGTGATCCCAGCACTGCAGAGGCAGAAACAAGACAAATCCCTGGGGGTCAATGTCGCTGTCCCTGGCTAGTCTACTTATGAGACCCAGGCCAGAGTAGAACCCTGTCTCAAAATAAAGTGGATAGCATCTGGGCAACACCATTCAGTGAGGACTTCTGGTCTCTGCATGCACATGCACACACAGGCATTTACACACACACACACACACACACACACACACACAAAAAAAAATACTAGTTATTTTTAAAAGAGATAGATCTAAAGAGGTAAACAGCCCTCCCCAAGACCCAGACAGGCCAGAGAGTTGACAGCAGGATTGAAACCAGAATCTAGTCTTTGATTAGCCTTACGCAATATTTCCCACCACACCTGTGGTCAGATGGATGTTACATGGTGATTACCAGCTTCCCATAGAGCTGTACTGGCTGCTCAGAGCCATTGGGAGTGGTTACTGCTTGTGCAGGAACAGCCTTCGGGGAAGAGCGCTCTGATAGTTTAGTCACATCTCCCAGGCTGTGAATAGGTGTGTGTGGGACAGGGTGGTTCACCCCACGATGTGCATGACCTCAGACTAACTTGACCTGAATCCTCCAGTGCCATCGATGTTGTTGTTGGACACTGCATCCCCCAAATCCTAGTGAAGCCCTTTTGTTTCATTGAGAAGAAAAGGTAGTGTCAGGTCTGTGCAAAGCTGAGTCAGCACCCTATCCCTACTCCCCACAATAATTCCCCATTTTTATCTAAATAAAAAGGAAGGGTTTTAACTCTAACACAGTAAAACTACATACAGTAAGAATAATTATCAGGTAAGAATTACATTTACAATGTCCAGTCCATTTGTATTTGGCAAATTCAGAGAAAGTACTCTATTATCTATCCTATCTTGGTGAGTTCAAAGTTTGTACCTAAACCACTTTCTATCATAACTTTTATTACCAACCTAAAAAATCCCTTTAGACTTTATAACATTTTCTTAGAGAAACAACTGAAGATTTTATGTCTCTCAACCTTATAAATTTTACATCTCTTTTGTAAGTTTCTTTTCTGAATTTTGTGACAAAGAAGATTGTATGACTATCTAGTCTTCAACCCCATCAGAGACCTGAGAAGGATAAAATATTATCTGAGTAAATAGGAAGTTCAGAGCAAACAACTTCCAAAACTATAGAAGTGACAGAGACAACTGACATCCCAGACAGTCACCCATGGTTCCTCTGCAACATTGGGACATTCACCTTTGGCCTATAGGCCTAGAATATCTGACAGGCTTTTCTGTGAAGTAGGAATTTTGAAGAACTACCCTACCTTGTCTTGGCAAAATTTGACAATTGCTTTCTTTCGTGTCCTGCTTGTCCAATTTGTACAGCATGCTGTCAGCAGTCAAGATAAAGTCAGTTTCTTGCCCAGCAACTAACTTTGCCACAGTGAAAGAAAACTCCATATGGAGGTTCTTTGATGTGCATCATCTTCTCTGAAGTAGATTGGTACTGCCAGGAGCAGACAGGTCTCACTGTCATGAAAAGCCTATGTTTTAAAACACCTTAAATGCCATATTCTGTAGTTCTCTGAAGTGTTTGAAGACCACTTATCTATCTAAAATATATCTCTGTTTGACCTTGAAAACATACCTAACATGACTACAAGTTTGATTATTATAGATGACTAACTACTAACCTGCATCACTTAATTATCCTAAACAGTGTGTAATAATATCTTTCAAGAACTAGAACTTTACATTACATTTTTTTCTTTTTGGTTTTTTTTGAGACAGGGTTTCTCTCTGTGTAGCTTTGCGCCTTTTCTGGAACTCACTTGGTAGCCCAGGCTGGCCTCAAACTCACAGAGATCTGCCTGGCTCTGCCTCCTGAGTGCTGGGATTAAAGGTGTGTGCCACCACCTCCCAGCTACATTACATTTTTAAATGAGCTTCATGTGTACAATACCTTAAAGGAGAGTAGAAACATATATATGGTATGTTGTAACAAAAATAACCTTAAATTTGTATCAATATACAAAAATACCTTAAGAGTAGAAACATATATACAGTACGTTAAAACAAAAATAACATTAAATTTGTATCAATATACAAAAATCCAAACCAATGTAAAATATTTGAGACTAGTAGTTGCTTTTTAGTTTAAGAGCAAATTCAGTAATCTACCCTTTTATCCTATCATCCCTATATTATATGTTGTAACAAAAATAACCTTAAGTTTGTATCAATATACAAAAATCCATACCAATGTAAAATATTTGCTTTTTAGTTTAAAAGTAGATTCAATAATTTACCCTTTTATCCTATCATTCCCATACCCCACCTATTTTCTTTTCAGAAAGAGGTCCCTGAATATAATCTCCTTTGCTTAGTTTTTTCCCTGACCATGACCAGTAACAACTTGCAACCAAGCCTCCTAAACAATGATAAACATCCATAACCCACTCAATGACCAAAACCCACCTACCCCATCTCTTGGGAATGTGGGTGTCATGTTCTTAAAATTACTTCCTGTTGTCTGGGGATGGCAATATCTTTAGGTGACCCTGAGAAGATTGGGATAATGGTCAAGTCCTGGGAGAGGTAGCTGTATCATTTGTTCTCCAGTCTCTGTGTAATGGAAACATGCATGGCTTATCTCAAGTCCTTGCTAGAGTAGTCTGTGAGGCTGAACTATCTTAACTAGCAGCTTTGAAGTTGGTCTAGATGTAGATTTTTGAGAAAACTACAACAGAGGCATTCTGAAAGGCTGAATCACCTGGGCTACCTGTCTTCATTGATGTCTTGTCCTTTTGTTCTGAATACACACAATCTTTCAAAGGTAACATGTAAATGGATATTTCCTGTCCTAACCACCCAGTCCCAAATAACCAACTCAGAGGCTGAATATGAATTATAAATGTTTGGCCGATAGCTCAGGCTTGTTACTAGCTAACTCTTACACTTAAATTAATCCATATTACTATTTATGCTTTGCCACATGGAGGTATCTTTATTAGCATGGCAAGTTCATCTCCTGCTCCCTCAGCATCTGGCTGGTGACTCCTGACTCTGTCTTTCTCCTTCCTATCATCCTTAGTTTGGTTGCCCCACTTTCTGCCTGGCTACTGGTCAATCAGTGTTTTTATTAGACCAATTTGAGTGACAAATCTTTACAGTGTACAAGAGGATTATTAGACAGCAGTAACATTCGTATCTGAATTAACACAAGTATGCAATGAACAATGTGCACAAATCAGCTAAAGATGATTCTTTGTTCTATGTTTGAGCAGGTGAAGGGCATCTATCAACTTTATAAGTCTGTTTCAGCTGCATAACCAAACTGTAATATAAATCTCCATCCATGTCTTATGAAAGGATGGCATGTAATTATAAGTCATGAGGACTCTGTACCCAACAAGATTTATCATGTCTCCTCCAGTCTCAGAGCTGTCCCCATGTCAAGGGATCAGTATCACCTGTCTTGTAGTTTTTCTTGGTTTCTTCCTTCATGTCTGCAGTCAAGACTTTCAGGATGTTTTCCCTCATCAAATCTGATCTTTATTAATTTTGAAGGAATCCATAGCTTTTTGTTTCCTGTGGAAACAAAGGCATAACCTCTCCCTCAAGCAACACATTTCCTGACTTCCATTCTGAAGTTAAGACATCCTTAAAACATGTAGGCTGGTTTAATTTAGCAGTTTTTTCTACAATCCAATGTCTCTCAGCAGTTGTTTTTTGCTCATTATCATTTTGAAAAATTAAAATTAATAAAGCACTATATGTGGTCCAAGCTTTCTGTGTTATGATTTTCCCCATCCTTATATGGCTTATTCTTTTTATATTAAAGACTTGACTTTATTATTTTTAAACTTGTTTTCTATGATTGTCTTTACCAATTTTCTTTTCTTTCTTTAGCATCTAAGCACATTTTCAAGCATACTATACCTGTTTAGAGGTTTTCTTGGTCTTGACCATGCTTTACTACATGGTTCTCTGACCATGTGAGCCAAACCTTAAACAGCCAGGCTACCTGCTGGCAGCTGGCTCTGTTCCCCTCAGGTCCACAGGCACCTGCGGGAGCCATGCCTAACTGTCCAAGATGAGCCTAACTGTCCCGGCTCTGGGAAGTTGTTGTGTCCTTGCTGCAACAGGCATTCGTACCTAGTGCGAGTAGGCTGCACAGCAGAGCCTCTTAAAGGAACCATGTCCCTGTACACTGCAAGCACCGGGACTGTCTGAGAGACTGCAGTTACTAGTGGTGTCTGGCTCTGTGTTCAGAACTTTTTTTTTTTTTTTAGCTTTCTCGGGCCCTATGTGGATATATGTGGCCCACGCTGAAAGCCAACGGAGACTTATGAAAGCTAGGCCTTAGCTTAGCCTTGTTCCCAACCAGCTCTTATAACTCAAATTAACCCATTCCTATTAATCTACATTCTGCCATGTGGCTCTTTATCTCTCCTTCATTTTGTGGGTCCCTCCATGTCTGGCTGGTGAATCCCATGGGCCTCAGATTCTTTCTGAGTTCCTCTCTCCCTGGAAGTCCTACCTATTCTCTCCTGCCTAGCTATTGGCCATTTGGCTCTTTATTAAACCAATCAGAAGGCGTCTTACACAGAGACACATCTTCACAGTATACAAAAAGATTGTCCCACAACAATTACTCCTCATACAGAGGACCCAACTTTAGTCCTAAGCACCTATGTAGCAGTTCATATCCACCTGTAACTCCAGTTCCAGGAAATGCGACCCCTTCTTCTTGCCTCTGTGGACTCCTGCATGCACACGGTACACATAAACCCATGCAGGCATACACATACACATAAAAGTCATAAATAAAGCAATATACCTTTAAGGCAGAAGGAGGCAGGAGGAAAAGATCTCAAGCCCAAGGCAGCTGATAATGAACAGTACTGACCAGAGGACAATTAGGAAATGCTTTTCTTCTCCCTTGTGGTTTCGGCAGAGTTGATATAAACATGGATGCCTACTGGGGCAATCCAGACAACACAAATGAATGACTCAGCCTTGGTGTACAACAACAGGGAATAGTGGGGACTGTGGCTAATTCAGAATTGCCCTAAAGGAGTGCGAACTCCCATTTTAAAAAACAGCACTGGCTGAATAGGAGGTGTTTGCGAGCTTCATTTGGCTTTAAGGCTTTAGACTAAATATTTTGTCATTTGGAGAGATGTCTGTGTCTGATTCCAATATTATCTACTAGAGATGAGGCTTAGCTCAGTAGAAGAGTTGCCTAGCACTGAGAGGGTCTGATAAGTGCACACACACACACACACACACACACACACACACACACACACACCCTCCTGGCTAATCACAACAATGAAGAACCTAAGGGCTGGGGATACATCTCAATGGCAGAGCATTTGCCTAACTTGTTCAAGGCCTTCAGCTAGTCCCTAGTGCTTGGAGGAAGCACACCTCAGATTCATAGGGTGGTGTGGGACGTGGCGCCATGTCCCATTGGGTCTGTCCCACCTGCTGTCTAGATATCATTCCAATAAACAACTCTGACTTCAAGAATGTTATTGCTGGGGCTGGAAAGTGGCTCTGTGGTTAAAAGCACTGCTGCTCTCCCAAGGGAACTGGATTCTGTTCCCAGTACCCACATGGCAGCTCATAACCATCTGTAACTCTAGTTCCAGAGAATCCAACACTATCTTCTAGCTTCTGGGTGCACAGAGATGCACACAGGCAGACAAAACACCCATACACATAAAAATTAGAAAAAAAAAAAAAAAGAATTGTATTGCTAAGCGAAACACACTTGTAATTGTATTGCTATGGCGAAACATACTTGTAATCCTAGCACATGGGAGGCTGAGGTATGAGGATTTCTAGACAGGAGTTTGAGTCCAGCTTGGGCTACATAGGAAGGCTGTCTCAGAAAAAGGAGGTGGGGGAACTAAAGAGATGTCTCATCAGCTAGAAGGCTGTACTGCTTTTGCAAAAGACTGGAGTTCAATGCCAGCACCCCGTTGAGTGGCTCACAACTGCCAGCTCCAGAGGACTTGATACCTCTGATTTTCTTGGAACCTACACTCTTATGCACACAGCCACAGTCACACAAACACATATACTCCAAATTAAAAATATAATAATTTTTAAAATGGTGGGTGCAGTAGTCCAGGTCTGTAATCCAAACACTTCGGAGATGGTAGAGGTAAGGAGGTCCACGAGTTCAAGGTCATCCTTGGCTGCGTACTGAGTTCAGTTCACGGCCAGCCTGGGCTATATGTGATCATGGACGTGGGGGATGGGTGGAGAAAGGAGGAGGAGAAGGACGAGAGGAGGGGGAGGAGGAAGCTAAACAAACAAGAGTGATTGCTGAGTATGAGACAAGACACTTTGGGGCGAGATCAAACATTGGCTTTGGAGCCGCTTCCTGAGAATGGGGAGATTTGCAAGGCAGAGTAGAGGGATTTGCAAGGCAGATCTGCAAGGCAGTGTATAAAAGAGGGAGCTTCTCAGAGTAGCAGGAGGCAGGGACACGGAGTGAAGGGACTGGCAGGGCCCCAAGTAGGACTGAGTTGTGCAATGTAGAGCCCTGGGGAGGGTTTCACTTCTTGGTCCACACCCTCAAGCTCCTCGAGAAAAATCCCAGTTCATATGCAAGCTTAAAAGGCTTTTCACTGCTGCACAGAGTACCCCCCCCCCCCCCCCCCCCCCCCCCCGTTAGCAGAATCCCTGGTTTGGACTCCAATGATGCTGTGGAGAGCGAAGGGAGGGATGGAAAGATGACCTGCCACTGCCTGGGGAAACCAGCTTGTCGCAAAGTGTCTACAAGATGGATCTAGGTGGTCCCAGGAAGTATCAGGAAAGAGCCTGGGGTGCCGGAGGGCCCCCTTCACGCTGGAGGACTGTAATCCCACAGGGGAAGCGGCTGAGGAGTGGGCTAGCTGGAATAGACACCCAGCCTCACCCTTCCTAATCCTCAAAAGGAGCTGTGAGTTATAAACACAGCAATTACCCACAGGAGGCCGATGACTCAGTTCAACGGACTGTAAAATGCTCAGAAAAATAGGGGCCCTATAAATGCAAAAATATTATTACGAGCACTTTCCCCAAAAACATCTTCCATCCCCCTGGGATGTTGCCTGAAAGGCCCAGCTGGACTGATTTCTGCCATAAAATGAAACTCACCTGGCCTGAGGAGCAGGCATTCTGGGGAAACCATAGACCCTTGGAGGAGGGAGCCCTCATGTTGCCTCACTTCTCCCAGAGGAACAATGGTGCCCGGCAGCTAGGAGTTCACGGGAGAAGGTTCCTGGCAGGCCTGGCTTCCTGTCTTAAGTCATGAATGGGGGCCTGACCTTCTCTGAGCCTTGGTCTCCTTACCCCAATCCTAGGATGAGTCTAAGACTTGGTGTAACCATCTTTTGGAACCCTAGATGCTTTGATGAACATAAAGCAATTTACAGGTGAATTTACATGATACCGCCTCCCCATCATCAGGGCATCTGTTCCAAGACACCCAGTGGATGCCTGGAATCCCCCATAACTCTGAACTTACACACAACTTACACTTGCACATCCTTGTGCATACACACTTAGATAAAGTTTAATTATAAATTAAATAAAAATAATAGTAAGAAATTGGCAATAGTAACTAATAATAAATTAGAAAGATGAAGTGATAGACTATAATAAGTTATTTCTAATTTATGAATTGATTATCTCTTAAATTGCCCATCGATTATTTTCTGACCATGACTGACTGCAACTGAAACCATGAAAGCAGACCCGTGGAGAAGGGGACCCCCGTACATGGGTGGAAGTGAGGAAAGCTGTGTGGGATTCTCACACTTCCATCATACTTCAGATACAGCCCAGCTAAGCCAGGAAGGGACAAATGAACTGCTCACAAATGCCACCTGTCCCTAGTGCCCTGGTCTCTGGACATAGGACAGAGTTAGATGACAGCTGCTGTTCTCAGGTCTACCAGTTAGGTGATGACAATTGCCAGCAGCCTGAGGGCTCAGAGACAGCTCCTCCTCCTCCTCCTCCTCCTCCTCCTCCTCCTCCTCCTCCTCCTCCTCCTCCTTCTTCTTCTTCTTCTTCTTCTTCTCTGTTTTAAGTCAGGGTCTCGCTATGTAGCTCTGGCTGTCCTGGAACTCCAATATGCAGGCCAGACTGGCCTCAGACTCACAGAGATCCACCTGTCTCTGCCTCCTGAGTGCTGGGATTAAAGGTGTACGCCAGGCCCAACAATGGGTCTTAACTGAAGAGATTTTGTGTGTGTGTCTAGCTGGGTTTCTTAAATTTTTTCTCACTTATGACCTCTTTTGCCTTAGAGATGTTTACACAGCTCTGGATATGCAGCTATGTAAAATAAGTATATGAAGCAAAAACTTACTGGTAAAGAAATTTATTCTTGGGCTGAGGAGAAGACTCAGTGAGTCAAAAGCTTGCCACGCAAGCCTGAGGACCCGGGGTTGGATCCGTAGGACCCACATAAAGCCCAGCACAGTAGTGTGTGTCTGTGGTCCCAGCTCTCCTATGATGTGATGGGAGGTGGAGACAGAAGAATCCTCAGAGGCTCTGAGCTAGCTAGCTTAGGGTATACAGCAATTAATAACAAGAGACCCTGTCTCAGGCAAGGCGGTTGCAAGACAAGGACCAGCCTGGGAGGCTGTCCTCTGACTTCGACACATGCTCCACGGCATGTAGGAACTGACAGAGCACACACAACTTAAAAAAGATACATGCAGAGAGAGAGAGAGAGAGAGAGAGAGAGAGAGAGAGAGAGAGAGAGAGAGAGAGAGAGAAAGAATATGCTAACACAGTTATTTAAGACATACACTTATGCATGTGTGTATATATTTATGTACACACATGTACCTCAGAGTTTCGCCGTTTATAACCATTTTATTAAAAATGAAAGCAGACTGGAACATCGGTGAGATGGGTGTGCTGGGTGATTTTCACTTAAAGAACTGAATCCTAAACCGGGTGGTGGTGGCACACGAATTTAATCCCAGCACTTAGGAGGCAGAGGCAGGGAATGGGGGGGTCTCTGAGTTCGAGGCCAGCAGATCTACCGAGTGAGTTCCTGGACAGCCAGGGCTACCCAGAGAAACTCTGTCTCCAAAAACAAACAAAACAACAGCAACAACAACAACAACAAAATTATATCTTGGTTGACCATCTGATGCTGCAGGATGTGGATCTACACTGACTTTTTCTTTGGAGTTGATCAATATTTGATTTTGTAGGAGTCAGTGTCGAGCACAGAGCTTCACTTAACTGCATCATACAAAAAAAAGGGGGGGCATTTCAGAAACTGTTGGCAATGCTGCCCTAATCCCATGCCAAGATTCATGGAACAATTTCTTACGAATTTAAATCAGAACCCAGGCAGCAACTAAAAGAAATTTTATTATGGGTGTACTTGTGTCTGTGTGCAACTGTGTGTGAAGGACAGGGAACAGCTCGTGGGACTCACTTCTCTTCTTCCCTGTGGGTCCTGAGCACTGACATTAGGTCTTCAAGCTTGGCGGCCTGTATCTTTACCCACTGAGCTGTCCTGCCAGCCCTCAAGCAGCAATTTGTAAAAGCAAACATTCTAGCCCAACACAGTTTAAATCTTCTAATTGGATACCTACATGCTTAATAACGGTGGTAGGTTTTGTTTTTCCATAATTAAATGCGAGCAGTGAATGTCGATGTCGTATGGCACACAGTACGTTCACTACAAGGCACAGGGGTTGTGTGTTCAGCACTGTCCATAACCAAGGTTGCAGTGCAGTTGTGTGATACCACATGGGTGAGTGACGCCCTAAATACCTTGGATTCATTATGCATTCGATGTTGAGTTAATGTTTGGTAACTGCTTTCAACGATATTTTACTGCAGTCAATGTTTTGTGCTCCCCCCCCCCTTAAATTATACCACTTCATCCAGGCTCACACCCCACAGTTTCAAAACTGTGTCCCCAAGACAAAGTACAACCTCTGGAGGCTGGCCGCTGACACCAGCCCATGAGTGGTCCCAGCCCCTCACGTACTTGGAATCCACGAGCACGTGACCCCTGGACGCCCCTGGCTGCCAGCTACTTCCCTCCCCTTCCGTCATTTCCCATGCATCCCAAAGAGGAAGAAGTTCCTCTCTTCACTGCATCCCAGTCCTCCCAGTCCAGTCTGACTGATCCACATTTATCACAGACCCTGACAAGCTCGTGAAAGCCGGGGGTCTCTGCTGATCTCTCTTGACCCATTTGTTACGGGATCATGAGGGGTGTCCCAGAAGAGAGGGTGAAGAGGCAACACGGATGTTCGTGTCACTGGTGCTGACTTTCCCATTTTGTGATCAATCTGCCCCCGACCCTGGGACCCCAGATTTGGAATCTGTGCTCCAGCAATAAGCATTTCTTCTGGACCCTTTGCGTTGTCCTTCTGGCTCTTGACTTTGATTTTGTGCCTGGACCCGGGACTCGGTTTAGACTTCCGGCATTGGTGGCCTAGGTCCCTGCTCTGAGACTCTCCGGTTGTCCTGCTGCCCGTGTTCAAAGGTCAAGTCACAGACCCTCCTCTGTGCTCTGCCTTCTCCTTCTACCATGTAGCCTTTCGCCTTGTAGCTGTTTGTTTTCGTGACTGGGCCCCTCCCGGGGCTGTGAGCAATTTAAAGAGAGTGGGTGTCAGACATATTTCATAAATGAATGCATAATAAATTACGATCTGCCTGATGGAGGAAGCATAATCACTTGTGATGCTGCTATGAGTGACAGAGAGACTTATTTTTGTCATCCCTAACTCCCATGCCAAATGTCCCAAGAGGGAGGAAGAAGGGCCTCTGTGTGACTTGCCTCACCTCGAACCAAGGAGCATTTCAGATCTCCATTGATTTCCCTGTGTGTGTGTGTGTGTGTGTGTGTGTGTGTGTGTGTGGTGTGGTGTGTGTGTGAATGTGTGTATGTGTGTGTGGTGTGTGTGTGTGTGTGTGTGGTGTGTAGTGTGTGTGTGTGGTGTGTGGTATGTGTGTGTGTGTAGTGTGTATGGTGTGTATGTGTGTGTGTGGTGTGGTGTGTGTGTGAATGTGTGTATGTGTATATGCATGTGGTGTGTGTGTGTATGTGTGTGTGTAGTGTGTGTGTATGTGTGGTGTGTGTGTGTGTGTGTGTGGCGTGTATATGGTGTGTGTGAGAATTTGTGTATGTGGTGTGTGTGTGTATGTGTGTGTGGTGTGTATGTATGTGTGGTGTGTGTGTGTGTGTGTGTGTGTGTGTGTGTGGTGTGTATATGGCGTGTGTGTGTGAATTTGTGTATGTGGTGTGTGTGTGTATGTGGTGTGTATGTATGTGTGGTGTGTGTGTATGTGTGGTGTGTGTGTATGTGCACATGCATGCACGTGCGCACAGGTGCATGTAGAATTTGACATCAGGTGTCTTCCTCAATTACTCTCTCCCTTAACTTTTTTTTAATGTTTATTCTTATAGGGGAGAACGTGAGCATAGTCCCCTCCTTCCACACATTACGCAGTTGAGTTTTCTGCATTTGGGGAAATCATAGGAGTCAGAATGTCCCAAGGATAATGGATAAGCCTCATCCTGGGAAACCACCTTTGTGGTCACGATACCTTCCCTGCCAGCTAAGTATCCAAACTTGTTTTTTGGTTTGGTTTTTTGAGACAGGGTTTCTCTGTGTAGCTTTGCGCCTTTCCTGGAACTCACTTGGTAGTCCAGGCTGGCCTCGAACTCACAGAGATCCGTCTGGCTCTGCCTCCCAAGTGCTGGGATTAAAGGCGTGCGCCACCACTGCCCGGCCCAAACTTGTTTTTTGAGACAGGTTCTCTCTCTTTCTCTCTCTCTTTTAAGAGGTGTTTATTTTGGTTTATGTATATAACTTTTGTCTGCCAGTGTGTACCGTGTGTGTGTGTGTGTGTGTGTGTGTGTGTGTGTGTGTGTGTGTGTGTGTGTGTGTGTACCTGCAGCTGGCAGAAGAGGATGTCAGAGCCCCTGGAACTGGAGTTACAGATAGTTATGAGGCATCACATGGGTGTTGGAAACCAAACTGAGTCCTCTGCAAAAGTGCTTTTAAACACTGGAGCCATTGCTCCAGCTGCTTGCAACAGTGTCTTTGAACTGTGAGCTCACTGGTCAGGGCAGGCTAGCTGACCAGTGAGTTCCAGAATCATTCCGTCTCTATCACTCCAATGCTGGGGTTATAGAGACATGCCAGCCACACTCAGTTTTGTTTTGGTTTGTCTTTTAAACAGAATCTCACCTTGTATCCCTCAGTGTTCTGAATTTGCTATGTACGTGAGGCTGGCCTCCAACTCACAGAGCTCCCCCTGCCTCAGCCTCCTGAGTCTTGGGATTAAAAGCATATGCCCTCCATGTGTTCCATAGTTGGCTTTTACCTTTTTTTGTGGGTGCTGTGTATCCCCATGCTTCCCCAACAGGCACCTCACTGGCTGAACCATCTCCCCAAGCACCTCCACTGGTTTCTCTGCAACTTGACCCCCTTAGCACAGGCTGGACCCCGATGAGTCTGTCGCTTGGCTATGCATTTCGAACTTCATCTTAAAGTGGTCGTGGCCCCTCAGTACTGCATCATGTTTCCACCAATACATTTCTTCTTTTATGGCTGCTGTAAGTTGTGAGTTAGGACCATAAAGTAAAGAAGAGGAAAATCTCTTCCAGCCATTTGCAGCTCTGAGGAGCAGGAACGGGACCGTCAGAAGCTGACGGGGTGTCACAGGGAGGAGGAAATGTTCCGCCAAGGTGCCAGTCTTACCAGGGCTCCTCAGCTTCTTGCCAAAATTTTAGGAAAATGATGGTCTCCTCCCTGGGAGCTATGTTGTATGTGTCTATAGGGGGGAAGTCTTTCAACAGGTATTTTCACTATAAATACCTGGTGTGTATTTTCATTGGATTAACTTTGCAATTTGAGCTTCATATTGTGAAATCCTGACATAGGGCTATTAATCACTGCGTGTCACTAAGGAGCCATTGTCAACATTAGCCAGGAAGTGAAGGTTTATAGCATGTAGAATCCCATCTGAGACATGGGATTCGCTCCACAGGGACAGTTGACTGCTCTCTGGTTGTGAAGTTTTTCCTTTTGGAGTAATGATAAGCAGGGAAAATGGGAATGGCTTTGAAAAGCTAGTAAGACCGCATGGTGGCGAACGCATTTAATCCCAGCACTAGGAAGACAGAGGCAGGAGGATCTCTGTGAGTTTAAGGCTAGTCTGGTCTACATAGTGAGTTCCAGGCCAGACAGGGCTACATAGTGAGACCCTGCATTAAAGGGTGTGGTGGTTTGAAAAAAAAAATGACCCATAAAGAAAGTGGCACTATGAGGAGGTGTGGCCTTGTTGGAGTAGGTATGGTCTTGTTGGAGAAAGTTTGTCACTGTGGAGGCGGGCTTTGAGGTCTCATACATGCTAAAGCCATGCCCAGTGAGACAGACCACTTCCTGTTGCCTGCAGATCAATATATAGAACTCTCAGCTCCTTCTTTAGCACCATGTCAGCCTGCATGCTGTCATCCTTCCTGCCATGATGATAATGGACTAAACCTCTGAAACTGTAAGGCACTCACAATTAAACGCTTTCTTTTTTAAGAGTTGCCATGGTCATGGTGTCTCTTCACAGCAATAAAAACCCTAACTAAGACAGAAGTTGATTTGGGGGACTGGGGTATTGTTGTGATAGGCCTGACCATGCTTTCGTTTGAAGGAATATGGACCTTGGCACTGTGGATTAGAAAAGCACTTGAATGCTTTAAGTGACACTTAATGGGCCCTCCTAGTAGAAACATGGAGGACAGTGGTGCTGAGAGTGATCTGATGAACTGTGGGGGCCTAAATCAAGGGGTTTCAGAGGAGAAGAATGTTAGTGTGTGGCCTAGAGACCGCTCTTGTGATATTTTGGTGAAGAATGTGGATGCTATTTGCCCTTGTCTGAAGAGTCTGTCTGAGGCTAAAGTGAAGCCTTTTGGATTAATTCCGTTGGCAGAGGAAATCTCAAAACAGCCTAGCACAGACTCTGTCATGTGGTTATTAGTGGTAACTGTAATGAAGATTTATCATGAAAAGGAGCAAGCTGAGCAGGTAAATTAGAATATGTAAAATTTGGGGAGAAAAGGAGCACCAGGAAGTGGAATGGAGCTAAGTCTTGTGTTGAAGGAGATAAATGGGTTAAGAAATGGAATAAAAAGAGAGATGACCCCAGGATAAGATCCCACCCAGCTAAGGGTCCAACTTATGAACAGGAATTAAAGAATAGCTTAAAACAGGGTGTGGTGGTGCATGCCTTTATCCTAGCACTTAGAAGAAAGAGGCTGGTGGATCTCTGAGTTTGATGCCAGCCTGTTCTAAAGATCAGATTCCAGAACAGCCAAACTTAGACAGTGAAGGAAACCATGGAAAACAGAAAACTGGTGAAGATGTAATTGGACAAGGGGCCATGTTCTAGCCCTAGCAAGCAGCAGAACTTGGCAGTTTCAGCCAAGTGGTTCTGGCTTTACAGTTAAGGAGAGAAGAAACAGATTATGGAATTTGCCTCCGTGACTAAGGAAAGCCGCTGAGGTTAGGCATGTGTCAGGGATGTCCCTGAATGGAGGCCTAGAGAGGCCATTGAGTGAAGCTGTGAAGTTGAAGCCTGGATTGCCTTGGAGACCTGAAGATGTTGGAGATGCCAGAGCCGTGGGATACCTGCCCAGGAGAGCTGCTAACAGGAAGTGGAAACAGCCCAAGAGAAAGAAGTATGTTGCACAAATGTTAAAAGGGCTGAGAAAGAAGTCAGAGAAACATCACCCTTTTCAATAGCTACAAATAATATAAAATACCTTGGGATAACACTAACTTAACAAGTGAAGGACCTTTTTGATAAGAATTTTAAATCTCTAAAGAAAGAAATTGAAGAAGATATCAGAAAATGGAAGGATCTCCCATGCTCATGGATAGGTAGGATTAACATAGTAAAAACAGCAATCTTACCAAAAGCAATCTACAGATTCAATGCAATCCCCATCAAAATCCCAACACAGCCGGGTGGTGGTGGCGCACGCCTTTAATCCCAGCACTCGGGAGGCAGAGCCAGGTGGATCTCTGTGAGTTCAAGGCCAGCCTGGACTACCCAGGAAAGGCGCAAAGCTACACAGAGAAACCCTGTCTCGAAAAACCAAAAAAAAAAAAAAAAAAGAAAAAGAAAAAAAAATCCCAACACAATTCTTCACAGACTTGGAAAGATACTCAACTTCATGTGGAAAAACAAAAGACCGAGGATAGCTAAAAGAATCCTGTATAATAAAGCAACCTCTGGAGGCATCACCATCCCTAACATCAAGCTCTACTGTAGAGCTACAGTAATAAAAACAACTTGGTACTGGTATAAAAACCAACATACAGACCAATGGAATCAAACTGAAGACCCTGACATTAATCCACGCACATATGAACACCTGATTTTTGACAAAGAAGCCAAAACTATACAATGGAAAAAAGAAATTATCTTCAACAAATGGTGCTGGGATAACTGGATGTCAATATGTAAAAGATTACAACTAGATCCATATCTGTCACCATGCACAAAACTCAAGTCCAAGTGGATCAAAGACCTCAACATAAATCCAGTTACACTAAACTTAATAGAAGAGAAAATAGGAAGTACTCTTGAATGCATTGGCACAGGAGATCACTTCCTAAATATAACACCAGCAGCACAGACACTGAGCACAACAATTAATAAATGGGACCTCTTGAAACTGAGAAGCTTTTGTAGGGCAAAAGACATGGTCAATAAGACAAAAAGACAGCCTACAAAATGGGAAAAGACCTTCACCAACCCCACATCTGACAGAGGACTGATCTCCAAAGTATATAAAGTACTCAAGAAACTAGACATCAAAATACTGAACAATCCAATTAAAAAATGGGCTAAAGAGCTAAACAGAGAATTCTCAAAAGAAGAATCACAAATGGCTGAAAGATATTTAAAGAAATGCTCAACATCCTTAATCATCAGAGAAATGCAAATCAAAATGACTCTGAGATACCACCTTACACCTGTCAGAATGACTAAGATCAAAAACAGTAATGACAGTCAATGTTGGAGAGGATGCGGAGTAAAGGGAACACTCCTCCACTGTTGGTGGGAATGCAAACTTGTGGAAATCAGTACGGCGGTTTCTCAGAAAATTGGGAATTGATCTACCTCAGGACCCAGCCATACCACTCTTGGGCATATACCCAAGGAATGCTCAATCATACCACAAAGATACATGCTCAATTATGTTCATAGCAACACTATTTGTAATAGCCAGAACCTGGAAACAACCTAGATGCCCGTCAATTGAAGAATGGATTAAGAAAATGTGGTATATATACACAATAGAGTACTACTCAGCAGAGAAAAACAATGACAGCATGAGATTTACAGGCAGATGGATGGAACTAGAAAATATCATCCTGAGTGAGGTAACCCAAACCCAGAAGGACAAACATGGTATGTACTCACTCATAAGTGGATTCTAGATATAAAGCAAAGAACAATCAGACTGCAATTCACAGAACCAGGGAGGCTACACAGCAGGGGGGACCCTAGGATGTCTGTGGCTTATAATAAGTTTTGGTTTTACTCAATTACTGGCAAGCCTCAATCAAACATTTCACTATTAGGATAAGAATTTATACTATATCAAGCTGATAATAGAAACATAAATAAATAAATTTTAAAAATAAAAAAAAGAAGTGTGATGCAGTTAACAAAACTGAGAGGAGTTGGAGATCTGGAGAGCATTTTAACATCACACATGGAGATGCAGTTTGGAGTTTGTCCATCTGGTTCTCAGTCTTGCTTTGGTGCAGTATTTCCACACTATGCTCCCTTCCCTACATTTTGGACTGGTAATGTATATCCTGTGCCATTATATGTTGGAAGTATAGATCTGCTTTTTATTTTGATTTTACAGGTGATTACAGTTAAGAGATTGCATGAATCTCAGAAGAGATTTTTAAAAACTTTGGGCTTTTAAACATTATTGAGACTGTGATTGACTACCAGAACTTTTGAAGTTGGACTGAATGCATTTTTGCATTATGATATTGTTATAAGTTTATGGAGGCCAGGGAGTGGAATATGATGGTTTGAAAGAAAATGGTCCCTAAAGGGAGTGGTACTATTAGGAGGTGTGGCCTGTTGGGGTAGGTGTGGTCTTGCTGGAGGAAGTGTGTCACTGTAGAGGTGAGCTTTAAGGTCTCATATATGCTGAAGCCATGTCCAGTGAGACAGGCCTCTTCCTGTTGTCTACATATCAAGATGTAAAACACTTAGCTCCTTCTCCAGCACCATGTCTGCCTGCATGCCTCCATGTCCCATCATAATGATCATGGACTGAACCTCTGAAACTAAGCCACCCCATTAAATGTTTTCCTTTACAAGAGTTGCCATGGTCATGGTGTCTCTTCACAGCAATAGAAACCCTAACTAAAACAAATAAGTGGGGGGATAGAGCTGGTGAGATGGCGTACAGCTAAGAGCACTTGTTGCTGTTACAGAGGACCTGGGTTCAATTCCCAGTACTCACATAGTGGCTCACAACAGTCCGTAATTCTAGTTCCAGGGGATTCAGTATCCTCTTCTGACATCTGTGGGCACAAGACACACATGTGGTTCACATACATACATTCAGGCAAAACATTTAATATGCATAAAATAAATAAATCTACTGAAACATTGTAAAGCTAATCTCAACTATTCTTTTAAATATTTACTCTAGGCCATGAGGCCGGACTAGGTTAGGAGGGTACAGAACGCAAAGCCCTAGGTTCTGTCACCATCCCTTTATAAACTGGGCATGGTGGTGGTATTTGGGAGGCAGAAGAAGAAAGATCAGAAGTTCAAGGACATTGTCAGCTAAGTAGTGAGTATAAGGCCAGCCTGGGCTATATTAATACCTTATCTCAAAAACAACAAAATAAAATAATAATAATGGTAAAAGAAATGTAGTTAAGTAAATGTTTAGATTCCTTTGAAGGCACTGCAGTGATTTAGTTCAGACAATTGAGTTTGTTGATCAGAATGTGTGGGAGGTTTTTGTCGGTGTTCTGTTTGTCTCGTTTGGTCGAGGAGTATGTCTGTCTGGAACAGAGACGTGAGACAGACTGTGAATCTGATTGTGTTGTCAGTCAACCAACTGATCATCAGTCAGTGTCCGCTGTGCACCCAGGCCATTTCTGGGAGGGTATAGAGCAGATTAAAGTAGCATTTCTTCCTTCTAGGAATCTAGAATCTACTCAGATGCCATCTAGTCAGAATTTACCAACTAATCAGGTAGATCTGGGTTCAAATCCCATTTCTGGAATTTAGCCACAAAGTGGAACTTTGGTAAATAAACATCTCTGATCTATAGCCTCCTCTGTCAAATGAAGATGCTAACAGCACCTACCTGTTGGGGTGACCATGGGAATGGAGCACACAGTGGGCTTGTTTTCCAGGCCACATGTACAAACACTTCCCACTTGCCTTAGTCTTTAGCTTAAGGAAGCCCTATGATACCCCGCCCACACATGTACATCGTATACCTGCACACTAATAATAAATATTTTTAAAACGAATTTTACGTTTTTTCACATTTATTGGCTGCTTGATTTTATGGGTGTGTACATGCCATGGTGTGTGAAAAATCAATCTCTTGAGCTGGGGAAATAGTTCACTGGATAAAGTGCCTGACCTGCAAACTTCATAACCTGGATTTAGTTCCTCAGAATCTCTGTAAAAACCATCTAAGCTAGGCACAGTGACATAAGCATCTGTGAGCCCTATAGGCCACTCGAAGGCAGGAGCTCAAGGATGTCTTTTGCTACACAGAGAGTTTGAGGCCAGTCTGAGCTACATGAGATCCTGCTTCAAATTTTGAAAAGAGAAAAGAAAAAGTCCTTTGACGAAGCAGTAAGCCAATACTGTATTATTAGTTTTATTAAAATGTCGACCCTTGAATAAAGCATGTTGTTAAAAACGCTGGCCAGAGTGAAGGGATGGAAAGTCTGAATAAAGCTGAATATTGAAGAACAATGGCCGTCCCAAGGAGAAGAGATTGTGCAATAGTTTTGAGTTGCAAACCGAATTGCCCACTTTTTTCCTGGAACACTTGTTTTCTCCTTGGACAGACTCGAGCCTGACGAAAGTGGGTTGTGACTCAGAGCTGAGGATTTGGCTGACATCTGCTAAACAGAGTGAGCCGGCCACCTAAGGGACACAGCTTGATCGTCTCTGTTGCCGCTGATAAAATCCAAGCTTTAAATGGGACACTTTTTGAAAACTTGTATTTGCCATTGGTCACTGGGCGCCATTCCAATACATAGTGATCTTTGTCAGGAGATCAGTGGAGACAGCCACAGGAGGAACATTTGATGTCATATAATGCAATCTGTTAAAGCTGGTGAGATGGCTCCTGAAAGTAAAGGTGCTAGCCGCCAAGCATAGTGACCTGAGGTTGATCCCTGAGACCCACCCAGTAGGAGAGAACCAGCTCGAGCAAGTTGTCCTCTGACCTCCACAGGAGTACTGGGGCATGCACACCCTGACACATACATCATATACACATGCAATCAGTACATAAATAAATGTAGAAATAGATAAAGAAACATGTATGTTAACATTGGAGAGGTGTATAATTCACTGAACCAATATTTTCAAAATGACAAAAGACCTAACGTTACCACACACACAGGAAAAAAAATGATGTATTTAAAATGCAATCTGGGCCAGGCGGTGGCGCTGCACGCCTTTAATCCCAGCACTCAGGAGGCAGAGCCAGGCAGATCTCTGTGAGTTCGAGGCCAGCCTGGTCTAGAGAGTGAGATCAGGACAGGCACCAAAACTACACAGAGAAATCCTGTCTCGAAAAAACAATATATGTGTGTGTGTGTGTGTGTGTGTGTGTGTGTGTGTGTGTGTGTGTGTGTGTGTGTGTGTGCAGTCTGGGAAGGGCATGGTGGCTTACACCTGTACTCAGGAGGTTGAAGTAAGAGGACCACATGACAGGAGAAACTTGGGCTGGCCTTGAACTCACAGAGATCCCCCTGCCTCTGCCTCCTGAGTGCTGGGATTAAAGGCATGGGCCACCAGGTTTGGCTCCTCAACAGTTTTAGAGTATGAAAGAACCTTTAACCAGGAGCACTGAGAAGAGTGGCCCCAGTTTCTGATAAACCTACTCTCCCTGTCACCTCTCCCACTCCGTTCTCTGGAAGAGTTTACCAAGCACTTCCCAGCCCTTACTACGGGAAACTGCCTGCTTTAGACCTTGGTTTCTATTTTGTCACACCTAACACGAAGCATGGTTCTCATGGCTTTGGAAGCCTGGCCTCCACCTTCTGTGTATAAGCTGCACCATGGTATGGTCAAGGGGAAGGTTTTTATTGTAGATATGAGAGAGAGAGAGAGAGAGAGAGAGAGAGAGAGAGAGAGAGAGAGAGAGAGAGAGAGAGAGCAGCCAGAGGCATCTGGAAGAGTCCAGAGCAAAGAATAAAGTAAACTGAACATGGCCAGCAGACTGGTCATGGCCAGGGCTCTCTGTGAGAGAGGGGAGAAGAGCAGAGGTAGAGAATAGAGAGAGCAGCCAGAGAAGCAGGGTTCTAGAGAGAGAACACAGTGAGAAGAGCTGTGGAGAATGAGGAGCTGTGAGGGGGAAGCCTGTGAGCTGAGGGTGTTTAGGGTAGGGGAGGAAATGAGATGGGCTAGGATGCTAGCGTGGACTTTGAATGTGTAACAGGTACTTACAGTACCAGCATGCACTTTGATATGCCCATAGGTGCCACAGGTAGCCACAGGGCCCTTCTGCCAGAAGGAAGGGAAATGACTCCTTTTGGCAGAGGGGAACCAGTTTCACAAGTTCCTGAGGAATGCTGGCGTCTATCTGACCGCCAGAAATCCTCTTATAGTCCAGGCTGAGCCCATTTCTGGATTATTTGGACTGCCTTCTGGGGTTTGAGGATGGAATTTCCTTCGGACCTGACATTCTGCAAATGTCTAAACAGATTTTCAATGTTGATACCATCTCTGTTGTCAAGGAATTTGTGAGCTAGTGGGAAGAGCTAAACATTTTGCAAACATGTAGAACTTTGGAAGTTATTTCTTTTGTAAATCACATTTATTTATTTATTTATTTATTTATTTATTTATTTGTTTGTTTGTTTATTTATTTATTTGTGTGTGTGTGTGTGTGTGTGTGTGTGTGTGTGTGTGTGTGTGTGTGTATGTGTATACATCTGTATGTGTATTTACGAGTATGTGGGCTGGCACATGGAAGTCAGAGGACAACTCTCCAGAACTGGTTTTTCTCCTTCCCCTATGTGGGTCCCCAGGGATGGGACTCAGCTCATCAGACTTGGAGGTAAATGCCTTTACCTGCTGAGGCATCTCATCAGTGCCTAAAACGTATTTCTAAACTATCTTATTCAAGAAAACAAAAAATATATGTATTTAAAAATGTATTTATTTTATTGGTAAAACGTTTGGCTCAGGCATGCCAGAAGCTCACCGTGTAGCCTCAGCTGGCCTTAACTCACGGCGGTCTTCCTCCTCCAGCCTCAGAAGTGCAGGGATAGGGGATATAGCCTAGAGGCAGAAAATCTGACTGCAGACCTCTGGAATTACAGGTATAGGTCACCACACCTGGGAACTATTTCCCCCCCTATTTTTGGAGATAAGATCTCTCTGTGCTCCCTAGGCTGGTTTTAACCTCGCCATTCTGTCTCCACTTCTCTAGTACTAGGATTACAAGTGCGAGCCCCCAAGCCCAGGACAGGTCTGTGGTCTTGCATGCAAATGTAACACTTCAGCATATGTGGTTATATTTTCTGCAATTGCTTCTAGGTAGCAAGGAGAAAGACAAGCAGGCAGCCACTCAGGAGAACAGTAAAGAAAGGCACACCAGAAGGGCCTTGAGGACATTCCTTGTCCCTGACTTTTTTTTTTTCCTTTTTAAAGACAGGGTCTCATTTATCCCAGGGTGCTCAAACTTGCTTTGTAGTGGAGGATGGCCTTTTTCATGTGTTGGCCACTTGGAATCACAGTTTGGACACATGTCCTATATATAGATTCATGATAACACTCTGGTCACCACCAGCCTGTGATGATATGGGTGAAGCCAGTGTGATTTTTTTGTCCCTTGTAAATTTTCCTCTGTGGATTTGCTTTTGTTTTCTTTCCCTTTGCCTAAATATGATTCTAAATAGAATGAGAGGCTGTGCTTCAGTGAGTAAGACATTAATTGTTAAAATCAGCCACCCCAAGGAAAAGGACGCACATCAGCCATCTAACTGAACCAGCAATCTTCCTTTTGATTGGAGACCCTAGGACATCTAGTGACTTTTCAGGATTGCCGAGTCTGGCCTTCCCCCATTCATGGTTTACAAATGTTTCTTCAAGTTTTCTCTCTAAGCCCTCTGCTTGCAGGTGGTAGCACTCTGGCCATGTTCCAATCAACTAATTTGTTATAATGGAGTTTTGTCTCTCCCGTCACCTTGTCTCTTGATTAATTAATCGGCTTTATCAAGTACACATTGACTAAGCCTTTGCTTGGTAAGGAGAGGCAGTGGAACCTTTGAGCGGTAATAGAAACTTTGAGAGGTGGGACATAATGAAAGTCACTGAGGGTACACCCTTGAAGGGGACATTGGGACCCCAGCCCTTTCCTGTCTCTCTTTACTCCCTGGCCACCACGAGGTGACCAGGTTCCCTCCACCACATGCTCCCATCATACTGACTCACCCAGGCCCAAAGCGATGGGAGCCAACAGGCTCTGAATCGAAACTCCTGAAATGGTGAGCCAAAATAAAACTTACTTCCTTTTAAGTAGTTTATCTTGGACATTTTGTCACAGTGATGGAAGCTGGTAGCACACTGGGAGAGAAGGGTGATGAAAGAAGTGTCCACAGATCACTGACTAACAGGACAGACCGATTGGCTTTGGTAGTAATACTCAAAACCGCCGGAGCTGGGCATGGTGGCACACGTCTTTGATCCTAGCACTAGGGTGAGTTCAGACAAGGCTACACAGTAAGACCCAGTCTGAAAACAAAACAAAGTAACAAATCCTGTCACAAGGGCACATCTCACTCTGGAGGAAGGCTCCATAGAGGAAGCAACTTTTTTTTTTTTTCTTTGAGACAGGGTTTCTCTGCATAGTTTTGGTGCTTGTCCTGGATCTCGCTCTGTAGACCAGGCTGGCCTCCAATTCAGAGATCTGCCTGGCTCTGCCTCCTGAGTGCTGGGATTAAAGGCATGTGCCACCACCACTCATCTGAGAAAGCAACTTTTGAGCTCATTTTTTTTTTTTTACTTCTAGGGACAATGGAGTCAATCAGAAGAGCAAGTAGAAGGAAGTGTGAAGAAGGCATGTTGGCATGACAAAATTTCCTGGGGAGATGCTACACATACCTACTCACTCCTTGTGATCTCAGGACAAACCAACGTATAGATACCACCAAAGGCCAACTTGGTGAACCCTGAGTTTTACTGCGGTGACTTGCAGGAATATAGGTGAGGGGTCACTTACAGAGCAGCCATGACTCACAGACAGCTGCGTCACCAAAGCCCACCCCAGCATGGGTGACAGCTCACAAAGCTGGGAACCGGGAGCACACTGCACAGCCCTTTCCAGTTGCTCCAGTTGGTCTAAACCTCTTCCAGGCAGCTTAGCTGGTCTCTGTTTCTTCCAGGCGCCTGGTCTGGTCTCAGAGTCTTCTTTGCAGCTTGGCTTATCTGACTCTTTGAAGCTTTTTTTTTTTTTTTTTGGTCTGAGAATCTTCTTTGCAGCTGAGCTAGTCAGGAATCTGAGATACAGGAGAACTGGCCTCAAGACAAAAACAAAGAAAGAAAAAGAATTCCCATGCGTCCCTAGTTTTGGTCATCCTCCTGAATAACACACATCTTTCTTTACAAAAGCCTCTGGCAGCAGCACAAAAGACAATGAAGCTGGAGTTGTAGCCTGGTGGTAGATCACTTCCTTAGCATGCATGAGGCTGTGGAATCATCCCTAGTCTACAAGAAGGAAGGCGAGAGAGAGAGAGAGAGAGAGAGAGAGAGAGAGAGAGAGAGAGAGAGGAGGAGGAGGAAAGAGAGATGGCTGGTGTAGGTGTAGTGGTAGACTTCTGTAATCCCAGCATTTGGGAGGTGGAACAGAGGAATCAAGAGCTTGAGGCGAGTCTCAACTACCTAGTGAGTTCGAGGCCAGCCTGGGATACATGAAACGGTGTCTCATACTATAAATAAACAAATATGACTTAGAGGAGGAAATAGCAATATTGTATATCAGAGGGTCTAAAGATACTGCTCAGAGGAAGAATGCTTGCCTAGCATGTGCAAGACTTGGGGTTCAACCCATAGCATAAACCAAACAAACTGCTCAGAGGAAGAGTGCTTGCCTAGCATGTGCAAGACTTGGGGTTCAACCCATAGCATAAACCAAACAAACTAGCGGAGGTCATGCCTGAGCAATGACCACAGAAGAGGGACCATCAGTTTAGAAGAGTCCTTGACACACTTGGTAGTACACCCTCCAACGCACTCACAATATGCACTCACTCCGGCACTTGTGACTTGACCCTAAGAATTTCTAGTGGCTTCCTTTACGAGTTAAAAGCGCTCAAGACTTCACAGGCAAGCAGATGTCTGCCATAATCAACCTGGATCTCAATCATGGTACCACTTATTATTATTATTATTATTATTATTATTATTATTATTATTATTATTACTATTACTACTATTTTTTGAGACAGAGATTATAGCCTAGGCTGGTTTCAAATCCACAATGAGGCTGAGGATGATCTTGAACTTCTAATCCCCCTGCCTCCCACTTCCAAACACTGAGATTACAGTGTAATCTGTAATCCGTAATCAGGTGTGTCTCCTTGCCCATTTTATGGGGTGCTCAGGATGGAATCCAGGTGTGGTGGTTTGAATGGCCTCCATAGGCTCATATAGTTGAGTGCTTGGTCCCAACTTATGGGCTTATTTGTTTGGGAAGGGTTAGGAGGTATTTCACCCAGGGTGGGCTTTGATGTTTCAAAAGGTCACGCTATTCCCAGTTAACTCTCTCTGTCTCTGTCTCTCTCTCTGCCTTGTAGTTGTTGTCTCAACATTCAAGCTCTCCTGCACCATGCCTGCCTGCTGCCATGCTTCCTAAAACAACAACAACAAAACATGTTTGTGAGAGATGGAGCTCGGTGGTAGAGGATGTGACTAACACATACAACGTCCTGGGCTGGATTCCCAGCACCACAAGAAACAAAAGAAACACCAAAAGCCAAGTTTGACACCTTCCACCAGGGAGCCCCAGGGGCCACACAGGGCTGGGGACTCAGGCGAGTCTCACTGTCCTTCCTGTCCTCCATTATGCACTTCAGACTCTCTCTTAGACCTGGAACATCCTGTTTGCAGGAGCCCCGCTTCCCACCCCACCTCCATTCCCTGGGGGAATCCACCACTTGCTTTGGATCCAGGATTCCCCTAGCCCTTTCATCCCTGTCTCTACAAACCTATTCTTTGTCCTACTGCAGCCTGCTCACAGGTTTCCTCCCCACGCCCTATCTCCATCCCTGGGGAACTACCCCTTGGTGCAGACCCTGGTTCTTCTAACTCTTTCCCACGGCCCCCCTCAGCCTGTCCACGTAGGCCATCTCCATTCCTGTCACTCACTGACCCACAGAAGCCCTAGGGTCCCCACAGCCACCATACTTGCCTAGGATCCAGAGAGGACAATAGCAGCCAATTAGTGAAACAGCAACCCAACAAAGATGAGATCAGATCTAGACACCAAGAAACACCCCAAACATCATAGCCCCAGGTGCTTAGACCCAAGCACAAAACCACAGACACGAAAAAGCTAAGGCAATATGCTTCCACCAGAAGCCATAACCCTATTGCAGTAGGCCTCAAGAAATGCAAAATAGCTGAAGCCTAAGACAAGGACTTCAAAATAGCAAGGATGAATATATCTAAGAACCTTTCAGTAGTTTGAATGAGCATCGCTTCTGTAAGTTCATATATTTGAATATTCGGTTCCCAGTTGATGGACTTGCTTAGGAAGGATGTGTGGCCTTGTTGAAGAAGGTATGTCATTAAGGGTGGGTTTTGAAGTTTCAAAAGCCCATGCAACACTCATTCTTGCTCTCTCTGCCCCCAACTTGTGGATCAAATGTAAGCTCTCAGCTACTTCTCCAGGGCCATGTCCACCTGCCTGCCACCATGCTCCTTACCATGATGATCATGTACTTGTCCTTTGAATCTGTAAGCAAATCCTCCATTAAATGCAAGGATCATACAGGGAGGGACAACTAACACTAAAGGCCATTTGTAAAACCAAATGGAAACCTACAACTGTAGCTTCCTAAAATATATACATACAAGAAATCTAAATGGAGTCATCAAAGAGCAGGAAAGAAAATGCCCCAACTAGACATCTTATGCTACCATGTAAAACCTCTAGTGCCAGGAATGGGTTACGTTGGCCAAAGGCAGCCTATGAAAACTCCCAAACATCACAGGCCATTGTCAAGGCTATTGGTTACTTTCCACCACCAGAATGTAAGGCACTATTGCTGAAGACATAGCTTACGTATGCCATTGAACACAAAGAAGTTGAGCTGGCCAGGCGGGTGGTGACGCATGCCTTTAATCCCAGCACTCAGGAGGCAGAGCCAGGCGGATCTCTGAGTTCGAGGCCAGCCTGGTCTACAGAGCTACAGGCACCAAAATTACACAGAGAAACCCTGTCTTGAAAAAAATCAAGGGAAAAAAAAAAGAAGAAGTTGAGCTGGTACCTAACTAGAAGCTTTTACCCCTACTGGCTAGTATTCATGGTATTGGAAGGTAGTCTGCACTCTACTGAAGGAGAAAGGTAATCGTCAGTGTCTTAAAGCTACAAACCCTGTGACTTACTACAGTGACTTGCCTGTGAGATATTCTGGTACAATAGTGGCACAGATATTATGGGAGTAACCAACCAATTTCTAATTGGCTTTAAGACTCACTCTATGAGATAGAACCCATATACCTGACTGCTAAAGTGGCCAAGAACCTGGGAGTAGATAGATCATCAGCCTAGGAGAGAACCTAAATAGTGTTCTGCTAAAGGAACATGGCACTAAAATGTCTCCTAATGACAGACATGCTGCTATATCCAGTGCCTCACTCAACCCACACTAGAGAATGGGAATCAGTAGGTGGGGACTTACACAGAGACCCACAACTGACAACTGGCAGAGAGAGAAAGACTTTGAAGCACAGAGTCCTCAATGGGATGTCTTCATCAACCCCTCCCTTTAAGGCTCAGGAAGCCATATGGAAGAGAAGGAAAGATTGTAAGAGCCAGTGAGGTTTTGGGTTTTTGTTTTTGTTTTTTTCTTTTTGTTTTGTTTTTTTTTTGTAATTTTTTTTGTTTTGTTTGGACATTTTTTGGTCTTATTTATGTTTTGCTTATTTATTTTTATTTCCATTTTACATGTTTGCATATTAGTTTCTGTTTTTATTTGATTTTTTTTTTTTTTTTTTTTTTTTTTTTTTTTTGGTTTTTCGAGACAGGGTTTCTCTGTGTAGCTTTGCGCCTCTCCTGGAACTCACTTGGTAGTCCAGGCTGGCCTCGAACTCACAGAGATCCGCCTGGCTCTGCCTCCCGAGTGCTGGGATTAAAGGCGTGCGCCACCACCGCCCGGCTTATTTGATCTTTTTTAAACAGAGAGAAAAAGAACATGAAGCTGGGTGGCTAGGGTTATGGGGAGGATCTGAGAGGAAAATTAGGTTAGGGGGAAAGCATGATCAAAATATATTGTATAAAATATTTTTTTTTCCAGCTGGGCGGTGGTGGTGCACGCCTTTAATCCCAGCACTCAGAGGTAGAGGCAGGCAGATCTCTGTGAGGTCGAGGCCAGCCTGGTCTACACAGTGAGTTCCAGGAAAGGCACAAAGCTACACAAAGAAATCCTGTCCTCAGAAAACAAAAAACAAAAAACAAAATTCCCCCCCCCAAAAAAAAAGAAAGAAAGAAAGAAAGGAAGGAAGAAAAGAAAAGCAACACAGCTCCGACCTGGTAACAAGGGACTACAGATCCCTTCCTGAGGGGCCACAGCCTAGGAGAGTCTTCCGTGGACTGGGACGGCTCACTGAGGCTCACTGGCAAAACTACACGGCAGCAACTCAAACCCTTTAATCTCACAAACACCCACACAATATTATAGAGGAAAAATGTAAAGCAAAACAACAACAACAACAAAAAAGCCTAGATAATTGCCATACGTGTCCCTACAAACTTGAAACAGCAACAACTTGCCTGTAAACACCTCCCTTGAAGAATCAGTTAATCGGATATACAACACATAGCAAAAGAAATCATTAGCCCACAAAAACATTTAAAGAGAGACCGCTGCTTCTTGCGAACCCATGACAAGTCCTGAAGACTGGGATGGAAAAAAATGACATACATTTTAAAACATATTTTACTTTATATGTTTTTCTCTTCATTCATTTATTTAGCATGCTGTAGGTCAAACCCAGGGCTTCACACATTCTAGGCAAGTGTCCTGCCACTGAGCTACATTCCCAACCCAAAGTGACAACTTTCTAAAGGGGTAGGGCAGAGTAAACGTCTGTGAAAAGAGAAATGGCCCCTGGCCTTGGCTGTCTTATCTGCACAGTGGAGACATCAAGCCTTAGGTTTCCATCTTGACCTATGAGGTGAGCCCAAGGTCCTCTCTTGTTACCTCTCCTCCTCTGCTTTAGCTAGAACATCTCTGCTCTCATTGGTTTATGTTGGATGGCTATGGAAAGTGTCTGCCCAAGGGTTTCTATTGCTGTGAAGAGACACCATGACTGTGGCAACTCTTATAAAGAAAGCATTTAATTGTGGGTGGCTTACAGTTTCAAAGGTTTAGTCCATTATCATCATGGCAGGAAGCAAGGTAGCATGCAGGCAGTCATGGTTCTGAAAAAGGAGCTGAGATTTTTTACATTTTGCCATGCAGGCAACAGGAAGTTGAGTCTATACCGAGCATAACTTGGGCATAGGGGACCTTAAAGCCTACCCCTAGAGTGATACACTTCCTCCAACAAGACCATACCTAATCCAACAATGCCATGCCTCCTAATAGTACCACTCCCTATGAGCTTATGGGGGACCAATTACATTCAAACTACCACATTCCACTCCCTGGCTTCAATAAGCTTGTAACAATATCATAATGCAAAATGCATTTAGTCCAACTTCAAAAGTCCACATAGTCTATCACAGTCTCAACAATGTTTTAAAGTCCAGTGTTTAAAAATTCAAAATCTCTTCTGAAATTTTATAAAATCAAAATAAAAAACAGATCTCATCCTTCTAACATACAATGGCATAGGATATACATTACCATTCTAAAACATAGGGAAGAGAGCATAGGGAGGAAATAATGGCATCTCCATGTCTGATGTCAAAACACTCTTCAGATCTCTAACTCCTTTCAGTTTTGTTGACTGCAACATACTTCTTTCTTTGGGCTGGTTCCACTCCATGTTAGCAGCTCTCCTTGGCAGCTCTCCCATAGCTCTGGCATCTCCAACTTGTTGGGGTCTCCAAGGCAATCCAGGCTTCACCTTCACAGCTTCATTCAATGACCTCTCTAGGCCTCCATTCAGGGACACCCTGACACATGTCTGCCCCCAGTGGCTTTCCTTAGTCACAGAGGAAGATCCCATAACCCATTTCTTCTATCCTTAACTGTAAAGCCAGAATCACCTGGCCGAAGCTGCCAAGTTCTATTGCTTGCTGGAGCTGGAACATGGCCCCCTTGTCCAATTACTTCTTCACCAGCTTTCTGTTTTCCATGGTTTCCTTTACTGCCTAAGTTTGGCTGTTCTGAAACTTGCTCTGTAGATCAGGCTGGCCTCAAACTCAGAGATCCACCAGCCTCTGCCTTCTGAGTGCTAGAATAAAGGCATGTACACCACACCCTGTTTTAAGCTATTCTTTAATTTCTTTTCACAAGTTGGACCCTTAGCTGGTTGGGATCTTGCCCTGAGGTCACCACTCTCTTTATCCTTTATTTATTTATTTATCTTTTTATTTATTTATTTATCTCTTTATTTCTTAATCTGTTTATCTCTTTCAACACAAGACTTAGCTCCATTCCACTTCTTGGTGCTCCTTTTCTCCTCAAATTGTACATTTTGTATTTTTCCTTTCTCAGCTTGCTCATTTCATTATAAATCTTCATTAGAGTTAATGCTAATAATCACATGATAGAGTCAATACTAGATTTCCTCTGCCAACTGAATTAATCCAAATCTCTTCATTTTAACCTCAGGCAGACTTTTCAGACAAGGGCAAAAATCAGTTACATTCTTCACCAAAATATCACAAGAATGATTTCTAGGTAATATACTAAACTTCTTCTCCTCTGGAACCTCTTGAGCCATCCCCCCACAGTTCATCATATCGCACTCAGCACCACTGTCTTCCATGCTCCCACAAGTATGGCCCATTAAGAGGTGCTTAAAACATTCCACTGTTTTCCTAACCCGAACTCCCAAAGTCCAAATTCCTCCAAACAAAAGCATGGTCAGACCTATCACAGCAATACCCTTGTCCCTAGTACCAACTTCTGTCTTAGTTAGGGTTTCTATTGCTGTGAAGAGACACCATGACCATGGCAACTCTTATAAAGAAAGGCATTTAATTGTGGGTGGCTTACAGTTTCAGAGGTTTAGTCCATTACCATCATGGTGGGAAGCATGGCAGCATGCAGGCAGACATGGTACTGGAGAAGAAGCTGAGATTTATACATCTTGACATGCAGGCAACAGGAAGTGAACTGAGTCTTCACTGAGCATAGCTTGAGGCACAGGAGACCTCAAAGCCTAACCCTAGAGTGACACACTTCTTCCAACAAGGCTATACCTACTGCAGCAAAGGCACACCTCCTAACAGTGCTACTTCCTATGAGCTTATGAGGGCCAATTACATTCAAACTACCACAGTGTCATTTGAGAAAAACAAAACAAAACAAAACAAAATGATGGGTTTCATGTCTACTTCCTCTCAGAACTCCAAAATTCTAGGAATCAATCTAATATGTGCCTGACTTGTTTTCCATTATTTTTAAAAGAGGGTCTTATATAGTGAGGCTGGCCTCAAATTCACTAGGTAGCCAAAGCTGGTCTTGAATGCCTGATTCTCCTGTCTTCATCTTCCAAGTGCTAGGATTAAAGATCAGAATACCAGGCATGTCCCTGACTTATAAAATACTCAAGATTCAAGGATATGGGGCTAGACAGATGGCTCAGTGGTTAAGAGCACTGACGGTTCTTCCAGAGGACCCAGGTTTAATTCTCAGCACCTACATGGCAGCTAAGAACTGCCTATAACTCCAACATCTGACACCCTCACACAGACATACATGCAGGCAAAACACCAACGCATTTAAAATAAAAAAATAAGTTTTTTTTAAAAGATTCAAGAATGCAAAACCACAATTCCTACACATAATAAGATGACCAGCATAAGATAAACATTCTGTGTATGGGGTGGGAGAGACAGATGAAACCATGCAGATAAAATCAATGCTAGCCCAATGGTTGGTAGTCAAAAATTTGGAGGGATAACCTTGAAAGTTGTTTGTAGACGATGACATTAGAGTTAGCGTTGAGTGAAAAACAGGTGCTTCCTGGGTGTGGAAGGAGGCAGAGGAGACACAGGAGATAAAAGGACCAGTGTGAAGATGGTTATGGAGGCCGTATGGGGAGCAGGGAGAACTGCAGCCCTGCCTATGCATATATAGGAGGAGTGACTGGAAGAGGATAAAAGAGATGCTGGGGGAGGCACAAGAGGAATAGACCAGAGGAGTGCCCTCCAAACCCCCAGCTCTTCTGCCTTTGGGTTCATGTAAGAGTTTGCAAGTACACATCCAACGAACAATAAGCTTGTTTAATCATCAACCTTCCTTCTATTATTTTGTAACTGAACAAGATCAAGTGAAGGATAAATGTGTTGATAAGACAGTGGGCAGGACCTCACTGGAGCCTACAAGTCTTGGTTTGCACTTACTGGCTCTACACAATTTCAAGAAGACTGGCCCAGGGCTCTTACCTGCTCAAGCCAAGCCAGGGCCAGGAATTTCCTCTAGACCTAGAGAATTGTTTTAGGCTGCATGGCCAGGCACCTTTCAGCAATAGGACTTCCTGATGAACCATTAGCTGGCTCCTCTGGGAGAAGAAGGTCATCCTGGCTCGAATAGCCAGAGTCAGTTTCCCCAAGACAGGGAAGTGACTGGGTATCTGGACATAGTGGGTCCAGAGTGGTGGATTCCTGGGTACCCAGTGGCTCACATTGTTCCAGACTAAAGGCAGCTAGGACATACTGGACCTCAAAATTAGTGTCAGAAAAGTATAAAAGATCATCATGTCCTGTTGGAGTTGGAGAAACAGAGTATCTTAGCAATGACCAAGATGAATCCATATGTTCAGAACTTCAGTTTCAATTTTAACAATTACATTTATTTATGTATGTATTTATTTATTTATCATGCATGTATGCACACATGTGTGTATGGTGGCCACACAAATGCATGACATGTCAAAAGACAACTTTTAGGAATTATTCCCTCTTTCTGCTATGCCGATCCCAGGAATCAAACTTAGGTCATCAGGCCTGGCGGCAAGAACCTTTACCTACTGAGCCATCTTGCTGGCCCATAGAACTTTTAATTTCCTACAATTCCTGTATGATTCTGGAAAGAAAAATTCAATACTAAGCTCCTCTCCTGGAAAAGGGATGCTTAAAGTCAATCTAACTTGCCCTGGAAAGATACTGAGACTTGATATACTTTGTGTCTAAATACTACGGAACAAATGCTTGCTGCTGTGATGACTGAAGCGTGTGTGTAAAACATGACCAGACCTGTATTTGGAAAAGACCACTTTGGTTGTTGAAATCAGATGTCAGAAGGGAGAGACTGTCTTGGGGGAGACCAGTCCAGAAGCCATTATGGTACACTAGGAGAGTGGGTGATGGGAAAGGACAGTGGATACAGAGACATGCAACTACTTTGGAGGCAGAATCAGCTGATCTTGCAGACAATGAAAAACAACAGCCAGCACAATATAATTAAGAGGTGGAGGCAGGAGGATTGACAGTTCAAGGCCAGCCCAGGCTGCAACTTTACAGCTCTGCTCCAGGCCGCACCAGAGAAGCCCCAAGGGTCCACACAGTTCTTGGTGAATTATTCAGCGCAATCATAGATCCAGGAGTCCCAACACCAGTCTCCAGGCCCAGGGTGGAAGCACCAGGGGATAGCACCCAAAGATATGACTGGACTCATCCCACCCTTTTATGAGGTGTGTTCCTGTCAGGTGATGTGGTAAGACTTTTTTTTTTCTTTTCAAAAAATGAGCACTGAAGAGGTGGCTCAGCAGTTAATCACGCTTTTTGCTCTTGCAGAGGTCCCAGGTTTGGTTCCCAGCATGCATCCAAGGCAGCTCAGAATGGCCTGTAACTCAAGCACTCACATTCCAAAGACTCGGGTACCCTCTTCTGGCCTCTCTGGCCCTGTATACATGGGATACACATAAACTTATCAAAGCACATGCACAGACACATAAAAAAAATTTTTTTTTGAGATAGGATCTCTCTGTGTAGCCCTGACTGCCCTGGAACTTTCTATGTAGATCAAGCTGTTCTTAAACTCGCAGGGATCTGCCTGCCTCTGTCTCCTGAGAGCTGAGATCAAAACTGTGGACCACTACACCCAGCTCTAATTTTTTTTTAAAAAAAAGGAGAAACAACAACAATACATCATGGGCTCGGAGTGTAGCTCAGCAGTAGAGCACCTGGTTAGCATGCACAAGGAGCTGGCTCCAGTCCTCAGTGCCAACACCACTGCTAATGACGCAACAATAAACCTTTTTTTTTTTTTTTTTTTTGGTTTTTCGAGAAAGGGTTTCTCTGTGTAGCTTTGCGCCTTTCCTGGAACTCACTTGGTAGCCCAGGCTGGCCTCGAACTCACAGAGATCCGCCTGGCTCTGCCACCGGAGTGCTGGGATTAAAGGCATGCGCCACCTCTGCCCGGCTGCAACAATAAATCTGAAGAGGAAGCCAGTAAGTATGGCACTAAAACAGAGGTTTGTACCGTCAAAGTTCCCTGGACTCCACCGGGAGACTGGTTTTTGTTTTATTTTTAGCTTCTTCTCCCTCTGGGTCACGGCCCAGGCCAAATCTCTTACCAATTATGTCTGAACTGCTGTCTGGGGTATACCCGGCTTTGTGTGTCAAGGTAGCCAAAGTGGAGAATCACTGCACTTATAGTTTACATTTGGTAAACAGAGGGAGGGGGGCGGTGTCAAATGAGACAGGAGCAAACAGTTCTTTGTGGTTATGGTGTGAAATCCGTGGAGAGGCTGGAGGAAGAACAAGTTCAGGCAGAACATAATGAGTTGGGTTTAGGAAAAGGGCTAATGTCCTGGGGTGATGGCTGAGAGCGGGAGTCCAGGGGGAGCTAAGAATCGGGCACAGGGAGAGGCAGCTGTTCTTTGAAAGAGGAAAACTTTGGAACGGATGCTGTGGAGAATGAAATGGCCAGTCTATGCCTGTCGTGACAGGATATTGTCAGCCACAAAGCTCACACTTGGGAACTGCACAATCAAGTTGCAAAAAACAAAACAACCTTCATGATGACTTACGTAAGTTGATGGAGTTCGGTTGTGGCACTCACGACATCCTGGGCTGTGAGACAGTATTCAGACTGTGGGAGGGAGGTTGGCCCTTCCAGAGGTTGGATGAGCCTGGCTCTAAGAATTGATGCTTCCATTACTAGGAATGAAGGGGTAGATGAGACTGCTCTATTTCAGCTAGAATACAAACTCTGGATTTGTATTTGATTTGACTAGCAAACATTCATTTCAGTTGGTGGTATGCTGTCACATACCAGTTTACCAAAGCAGATGGTGAAGTTTATGGGAATTTTGCCAGTGACAGTTTTTTATTAAAATTAAATTATACAGGGCTGGCAAGATGGCTCTGCAAGGCAGACAATTTGAGCTCCACCTCCAGGACCCACAGGGTGGAAGGAGAGAACCAATTCCCACAGGTTGTCTTCTGACCTCCACACACATACTGTGGCATGAACACACACATACACACACACACACACACACACACACACACAAACAAATAATGTAAGAAAAAAATTAAAATGTGTGAACAAATATACTAAATGCATTATATTTAAAATAAAGGTAATAAATACTAATTTGTTATTTCCTCCCACTTTAGTGCTGGAGATTGAACCAAAGATCTTGGGCATGCCAAGCCTATATTCTACGACTGAACTACACCCCAACCTACTTCCTCTTTTCCTGTGTTCTGGCTTTATTTGCTGCCTAGCTCATATAGTAGAAACCATCCCTTCCAAGCTCCTGAGTGCCTATGTTCTGAACACAACCCACTCACACTAAAGCTAGTATTTCTCAGTGTGAGTCCAGAACCCCAGGTAAGGAGTTTATAGGTTTGGCTTTCTCATATATCCACTCTGGATTTGGCCAAAGTTTCTTTTATAAATACAGATGAGGCAGCTGGAGAGGTGGCTCAGTGGTTAAGAGCACTGGCTGCTCTTCCAAAGGACCTGGGTTCAATTCCCAGCACCCACGTGGCAGTTCACAACTGTCCGTAACTCTAGCTCCAGGGGATCTGACACCCTCATACAGGCATACATGCAACCAAACACCAATGCACATAAAATAAGGATAAAATACACATGAGGGAGTCCTGAAGGATGGATCTAAGAAAGGAAAAACAGAAGTCTACACTCTTATTTCTGCTTGTGCTCATAGTTTACTCACTACTCTACCAGAAAAAAAAATTTTTTTTAAAGGGCCTGGCTCAGTTGGTAGAGTGATTGCCTAGCATGCCTAAAAAGGCCTGGATTTGATCCTCAAGGAAGCATAAACTGAGTATGGTGGCTCACACCTATATTTTCTGGGAAGTTAAGTCAGGAGGATCAGGAGTTGAAGGTTATCCCCAACTATGTAGAAAATTTGAAACCAGCCTGGGCTGTATGATACTCTACTTCAAAATAATAATACTATACATGTATGTTGTTGTGATGATATTTTGTTTGTGCTCCAACAAATAAAACTTGCCTGGAGATCAGAGTGTGGAGCTGGCTATTAGAGGCCAGGCAGTGGTGGCACACACCTTTAATCCCCCAGCACTTGGGATCTCATGCCTTTGATCCTAGTACCGGGGAGGTACATGCCTTTAATCCCAGCACTTGGGAAGAGGAAACAGAAAATGATATGGCTGGACAGAGAGAGGAAGTGATAAGGTGAGGTGGAGACAGGAGCTTGGCCCCTTTCACTCTGAGGATTCCTAGAGGTAAGAAGTCTTCCTAGTGGCTGGCTGCTCTGCCTCTCTGATCTTTCAGCTTTCACCCTGATATCTGACTCCAGGTTTTTATTATTAAGACCAATTAGAATTTGTGCTACATCTGGTGCCCAACGTGGGGCACAAATTCACGAAAAAGCTGCGAGCCCGTGGCTTTGCAGCCACCAGCACAGGCCGGAGCTGCACATATCTGGAGTCACTACCCTGCAGACTAAGTTTTTGTTGCAGCCTCTCTACGACAAACTTCAGGAGTTAGTCCCTCACCACCAGCTGGCTCTGCCTTTAGGCAGCTCCTGCCACACATGTTTCTTCCCCATAATCTCCTGTGTGCATTTTTCAGACAGTGGGTTACCTTTCCCAGTGGGTTGTGGGCTTTCCCTGGACACCCTCTCAGGCTGCTGCCACACTAGGTAGTTGCCTTGAAAACCCACTCAGGCTTCTACTGTTCTAGGCAAAGGCAGTCAGCCTCACATCTAAATCATCATTGTCAGCAGATTTGGTGAAACAATTGGGAATTCTTAAGGGGAGGAATTAGTTAAAAGAGAGAGGTTTTTTTTTTTCCCCACATTAAAAAATGGGAAACACTATTGCAATGGAGGGAGTTAGGTTTCTGTATGATAATACGCTGGACTGTTTGAAAATGGAGCAATTAAATGAGAGGATAATGAATTTAGGTAGGAATTACATAATGTCAATTATAAATATTATCCATTTGATCATTTTTGTTTTATCGTTTAAAAAGCTGGTTAATATGAGTGCCAAGATAAAAGTTTTAGAAAAACTTATTAAAACAGATCGTAGAGCTATTCAGACCCAGACAGAGGAATTTAAAGGAGAACCAATCTCAGCATTGCATTATAAGGTTAGAGAGGAACAGCCTAAGGTTTTCAAACAGCCAAACTTATTTTATCCAGTAACCTTACAGGAACTGTCAAATGATAGATATCCCTAAGGCTGTATAAGAGCTGAATGGACTCCTGTGCAAATGCTAGATTTGAGGAGATTCAAGGAAGCAATAGTCTCATATGGTATACATTCACCTTTTGTGAAGCAGATGTTAAACTCCTGGTCAACTTGTAATAGAATTATCATTCAAGACTGGAGAGACTTGGTTACAGCAGTCTTGGAGCCTGGTCCTCAGTTACAGTGGAGGACCTGGTGGAAAGATGAAGCTGAGACCATTGAACAACAAAGTAGGGCTAGAGGTATGGAAATCTCCCAAGACCAACTTCTTGGAGAGGGAGACTATGATAATGAAGAAAGGCAGTCTCTATATGATGACTACACCCTGACTTTATGCTGAGCAGCAACCTTGAATGCTTGGGACAGAACCGAAGAAGTAGGGAAGAAAATTGAATCATTTACTGAAGTTATACAGGGACCAAAAGCAACCTTCACTGACTTCTTACAAAGATTGATTTCAGCAATAAATAAAATGATACCGAATTCAGAAGCTAGATAAATAATAATTGGATCTCTGGTTTTTGAAAATGCTAATGCACAATGCAAAAGGATAATTAGGCCAATAAAGGCAAGATCAGTACCCTTGGAGGAATGAATCTGAGATACAATTAATATTGAATCTCATAACCATGATGATGATTGGATAGGAGAGGTGATTTCCAGATGTTTGAAGAAAAATTGAAATGTCAGGTGTTTCAGTTGCAGTAAACAAGGTGACCTAAACAGATTGTAAACAGGACATTCCTAGAAACAATGTTTTTCTAAGAATAATCCCAATAGAATTCCCCTCCCTTCTGGAGTGTGCAGAAGGTGTGGCAAAGGTAGACATTGGACTAACAAATGTAGATCCACAAGGGACAATCAAGGTAACCCTTTGCCTTTGGGAAACACCTTGAGAGACCTCTCAAAGGCTAGCATGTCAAATTCGGTTCAGTTGTTTCCTGTCATCATGGAGGAAACTCTTGCCCAGAGCAATTAAAGAACCTAATGCCTATTTAAAGAAACTATACTGCTCTGGATGATAGAACAGCTTTAGGAAATAAAACAAAAATTTAAGTAGAAACCATAAATCAAAATTAATAAAGATTAGATTTGAACAAGAGAGACCTCTTAATTAGAAGAGATGATAGTTCGTCAAACAGCATGACCTTTCAATCTAAACTAACTTATACAACTAGCAAATGTTTCTCATTTGATCAGATATAACTTGCCAAAAGGGAACCTCCCCCAAATTGGGGTTGTGGCAGGGTTTTGTTTTTGTCTTTTCAGGAGAATAAAGGCATCCAGCTAATCTGAAGACCACTGGACAAATGAGACATGTGAAGGAAAAGGACAAATCATCCAGAAAAAAAATGTCCCAAGAAAAAGAGTAAATTGGCCTATTGGTATATCACATTTCCAACAGGATAAAATTTCATAAATCTTCCCAAATGTTTGTTTCTGTCATTCTCTACAGACATATAATGCAAATGGTCTTTTTGTAATCCCAGTCCAATTAAATATTAAAGCTGGCTTTGGAGTTGGAGTGTGGCTCTCTCCTTCTCTAAACTCAAGCATGCTTGTTAAAGTAAAATCCAAAATCTCTGTTTCATGTTAGAAAAGCCATCTGGTATAGGACAGAAGAAAAACCAAAATTAGGGATTACTCTATTGTTACTAATCTCAAAATCTTTTGGTTTTATTTTGACTCTTTAAAGCTTTTCTTAAGGTATAAATATTATCTCAAAATTAATAAGATTAGTATAGGTATATATATAAAAAAATATATATTTAAACTTTTTGTCATGATATTAATCGTCATATAGCATACTAACTAATTCTAGAAAAAGGCTTCATCTAGCTTCCTGTACTTGATTTCAGGTTTGAGTCTCTTTTTTTTTTTTGGTTTTTCAAGACAGAGTTTCTCTGTGTAGTTTTAGTGCCTATCCTGGATCTTGCTCTGTAGACCAGGCTGGCCTTGAACTCACAGAGATCAGCCTGGCTTTGCCACCTGAGTTCTGGGATTAAAGGCTTGTGCCACCATTGCCTGGCTCTCAGGTTTGAGTCTTTATCAGGTAACTAAGCATTAAGTTTTTGTACTCTGGGTGTACACATCACAAATATTTATTCTTTAACCTCTTTGAGATCTGCTGCATATGACATTTAAAATGTTTAAGTTTTCTGCAATCATGACCACACCTAATAGCAACCTTTGAAGTCTCCAAAAAGATGATGGGGCCCCACAATAAAGATTCCACCAGGACTATTATACCACTAATATTATATTATTATATAAGCTGAAAAACACCACCTCAAGATCAGCTTTGGACTACAAACTGATCAGGACAATCTTGAGGTGGCTAGCTCAGATGATCCAACCTCACATACTACTGTAGCTAGGACTTGACTTTCCAATTACACAGAGACTGGACAACAAATAATACAGCTACCTCTCCCAGGATTTGACAATTAACCCAAGTTCTTCTTTTCAGCATCTCCTAAAGATGTTGTAATCCTCAGACAGCAGGAAGTAATTTTAAGAACATGACACCCACATTCTCAAGAGGTGGGTGTGTGGGGTTTTTTTTGTCATCCAGTAGGTTATGGATATTAGTCATTGTTTAGGGTGGTTGGTTATAAGTTGTTATTGATAATGGTTAAAAAAAAGTGCTGAACAAAGGAGATTAGATTCAGGTTCTGTTTTGGGGGAAAAAAGATATAGAAATAATAGAATAAAAAGGTAGATTATTGAATCTACTTTTAAAAAGCAACTACTTGTTTTAAATATTTCATATTGTTACAGATTTTTGTATATTGATACAAATTTACGATTTTTTTTAGAACATACTGTACATACGTTTCTAATCTTGTTCAAGGTATTGTACCTATACAGCTCATTTAACAATATAATGTAAATTTCTAGTCCCGGAAAGTTATTACCAACTATTTAGGATAATAAGGAAATGCAGATTAGTAATTCGTTACCTATTACAATCATACTTGTAGTCATATTAGGTGTGTTTTCAAAGTCAAACAGAGATATATTTTAGATAGACAAGTGGTCTTCAAACACTTCAGAGATCTACAGAATATGGCACTTAAGATGTTTTAATAACATGTTTGTTTTTTATTTTTTGTTTTTTTTATGACAATGAGACATGTCTACTTCTGGCAGCATCAATCTACTTCAGAGAAGATGATGGGCACTGAAGAAACTCCATGTGGAGTTTAGTTTCTTTGTGATAAAAGTTAGCCACTGGGCAAGAAAATTCTCTTGCCTTGACTGCTGACAGTATGCTGTCCAAATGGGACAAGCAGGACACACAAAAAAAGGACTGCCAAACTTTCCCAAGACAAGGTAAGATAGCCCTTCAGAAAATCCTGCTTCACATATAAGTCTGTCAGACGTGCTAGACCTGTAGGCCGAAGACGAATGCCCCGACATTGCAGAGGAAGCTTGGACTGTCCAGGCAGCCAGCTGTCTCTGCCGTTTCACACAAGCTGCTTGCTTGTACTTCCTGCTTGCTCCAGTAATATTATTTCCTTCTTGGGTCTCTGATGGAGTTGAAGAATAGATAGTTAAGGTTATAATTTTTCCTTGTTAACAGATTCAGAAAAGAAATTCGCTAAAGAAATGTAAACTGTATAAGGTTGAGAAACATAAAAAGGTAATTTTGGTAATACAAGTTAGAATAGAAAGTGAATTAGGTACAACCTTTTGGATTCACTAAAACAGGATAGATAATAGAGTATTTTCTCTGAATTTGTCAAATGTTTATGGACTAGACACTGTTGATGTATTTATTGCCTGTATATATTACATATAGTTATTGTACTTAATGTATACAGTTTTTCTTATATTAGTTATAACATTCTTTTTTTATTTTGGACAAAAAAGGGGAAATGTGGTGGTATTTTGTTTGTGCTCTAACAAATAAAGCTTGCCTGGAGATCAGAGTGCAGAGCTAGCCAGCCACTAGAGGCCAGGCAGTGGTGGCACACACCTTTAATCCCAGCACTTGGGAAGAGGAAACAGAAAATGATATGGCTGGACAGAGAGAGGAAGTGATAAGGTGAGGTGGAGACAGGAGCTTGGCCCCTTTCAATCTGAGGATTCCTAGAGGTAAGAAGTCTTCCTAGTGGCTGGCTGCTCTGCCTCTCTGATCTTTCAGCTTTCACCCTGATATCTGATTCCAGGTTTTTATTATTAAGACCAATTTGTGCTACATGTTATATTGTGTGTGTGTGTGTGTGTGTGTGTGTGTGTGTGTGTGTGTGTGTGTGTATGTGTGTGTGTGTGTATGCATGCATGCAACTGTCTCTGGAGACCAGTCTTCTAAAGCATTATGGGAGGCCTTAGTGCTCTGACTTAGCATATAACAAAACCAGCATATCATCTGTTTGTATTAGCTCTGCAGAGGGATGGCTCTTGAGGGTGTCAGGCAAACAAAATACATTAGCTAAAGTGGAACTCTGTAGTTTGTAATGGCCCAGCTGCTTGTCATGGTGGGGTGGGATGGATTTAATCTAAGACTGTTGGTTGTGAATAACTGCATTTCTCCCATCATTCACCATTCACCATGTCTACAACTAATGGATCTCAAGCATGCTTAGAGCAGCTGGTTCAGGGCTTGGGCGACTTCTAAGTTCATTAACTTCTCACTAGTCTGGTAAGGAGAGCTCATCACACGTCTATTGACTTGAGTAGAAACCAGGACTGAGTTTGGGACTATTTACTGTTTTCTATTAGGGGCTGTGAACAATTGAGGGCAGGGCTGGAGAGAATCCAGATTCCAGATGCACTTGGCCATCCCATAGCTCTGACATCAAGCCTCGTAGATCATCCTAGATTGCTTCTAAGAGGAAAAGTTTTCAGTGCCTACACTGTGTGTGGAACTCTTCAGCACCCATTCATGGGCAACATTCAGACTTCATACAGTGTAAGCTAGATCATGCTTATCATCTACTCAGAAACATTCTTTAGGTTGATTTTGCTTACTACATTTTTTTTTTGTTTATGTGTAGTTATGCCTATATGTATGGGTGGGCAGTGTGGAGGTCAGAAGACAGACAACTTGTAGAAGTTGGCTCTCTCCTTCAACCACGTGATCCCTGGGTATTGAATTCAAATAGCCAGACCTGGCTGCAAGCCCCTATTCCTACTAAGCTATCTGAATGGCCCAGGAAATATTTTCCAAGAATTTCCTTAGGGACAAGGAAGGACTGTCAAAGGACTATCAGACTTGTTCCAAGCCTAGGCTCTAATTCCAGGAGGCTGGTGACCAGCTGTGTTTGATTTAAGGCACAGATATATTACTAATTTTAGGAAAATAAATGTTTTCTCTGAGACTATTAAGGCTAAAAATGAACCTTGGATGAGTCAGAAGGCATATTTGAAGTTTCTTTCATTTAAAAGATATTCAGACTTGGCATGGTAATACACACCTGTAATCCTTACGTGGGGGAGGCTAAGACAGAAAGACATCATGTTCTCAGCCAGTTGAACTTATACAGTGTGACTCTGTTTCCCCAAAACAAAACAAACAAACAAACAAACCAGATAACCAAGTACAACTATCCCTCTACTTACAATACGGTTAAGTCTTGATAAACCCATTGTAAGTTGAAAGCATTTAGAGGATGGGGAGGTGGCTCAGAGGTGGAGTGTTCCCTGCTCTTCCATTTTCAGCTCCAAGCATCCACCACACAGCTCACAGCCTGCAGTTCCAGCTCCAGGGGATCCAGTGCCTTCTTCCAACTTGTATGGGCTCCTGCACTCAGCTGCACATACCCGAACACAGACATGCATAAATAAAAAAGAAATGCTTTTAATACACATAATCTACCAAGCATCATACTTAGTCTACTTAAATTGCTCAGAACACATATGCTAGCCTCCAGCTGGGCAAATCATTTAACACAAGGCTTATTTTTAAATGAGCATGTCTTATATCTTAATTACTGTACTGAAAGCAAGAGAGAACAAACAGGCTGGATGGGTACATTTTGAACCACTGTAACATAAGAAAGAAAAATAAAAAAATTAAAGAAAATGAAATCAAACCATCACAAAGAGCTGGGGGGTGAGGGCTCCGCTTGTAAAGCCTTTTCTTGCAAATTGAAAGTCTAAGTTTGAGTCCAAGAACTTACGTAAAAATGCCAGGAGTGGTACTGGGGGCAGAGATAAGAGCATCCTGAGACTAACTGGTCAGCCTGTCAAGGGGAGTGAGATCCTTAGTCTCAAGGAGGAAAGCATTTTGGGGAATGACGTCTGAAGTTGTCCTTTGGCTACCACACACAAATGCACACACGTATATAACCAGTATGCACACAAGCACACACACACACACACACACACACACACACACACACACACACACACACACACACGCGCATGCTCCAAGAATCCTAACTGGGATCCAGAAGGGATTTCTACTCAGTACAAACCATACTTTGACTTGTGCCGTTTCTTCTTTTTCAGGGCTTGCATTCTGCAGTCCCATCTCAGGATGCTGGGCGGTGGCAGTGAGTCGCAGCTCTTGAGTCAGCCACGCTGCCACTCTGGGAAACAGTGGATACGTTACCAATATGTGTGGCTAAGGTCTGGTGTCCAGCAGATTGGTACAGTAAGTGTATGCCACTCTTAAGGAGCTTGGTAGTTTAATTCATTGGTCTCTTTTTAAACTTTTATTAGTTCTTTGAGAATTATACTTTTATTATATAAAATTTATATAATAAAATTATATATAATTATATAAAAATTATACTTTTATTAATTCTTTGAGAATCCCATACAATGTATTTTGAACATATTCCCCCCCACAACTCCTCTCACAATTCCTCTCTCTACCCTCCCGTCCCTTCCCACCCAACTTGTTTCTACTCCTCCGCCTTCTCCCCCTCCCCTCAAGTCCAGTTTTTATTGTCCAGCTAAACTTAGGGGTGGAGATGCCCTGGTGTATGGTGGACTTATTGGGAGTCACATAATTAAAGAGAACTGACTCTTCCTCTTCCAACAGTGATCAAATGCCGAGAGTTCCTCAGCTAGCCGTGGGATTTCATGCCCACCTTCTCCCTCTGTGCCTGGATTTTGTCTGGCTTGAGGTGCACAGCTCTAACACATGTCATCACAGTCCCTGTGAGTTCATATGGTCAATTTCCCTCCTTCTGTCTGGAAAACACTGTCCTTGGTGTTATTGAGCACCTCTTGCTCTCAGACTCTCTCCACTCTCTCTCCTCCGAGCATTGGGAGGAGGAGTGTGATATGTATGTCCCGTTTAGGGCCGGGTACTTCACAGCCTCTTATCCCTGCTTGTTGACCATTGGAGGGCCTCTGTGGTAACTGCCATCTATAGCAAGAAGAAGTTTCTCCAGTGAGAGCCAAGAGATGGTCTGACCTGTGGACTAAAGCACAGTCTCACTCTGTAGTACAGACTGGCCTTGAACTCGGGTGACTCTCTTGCCTCTGACTCCTGAGTTCTGAGATTACAGATGTGAGTCAGCACACCTGGCTAACTGGGGAAGACTGAAAGGGAAGGCTAGGGGGCAGGGGGCTAATGACTAGGAGATCTCAATGCTAATATGAAGAGTGTAACTTCCAAGGGAAGGACTGTGTTACCCAGATGCTTAGATAGGATGTGGTCCAGGAAGATCCTCAAGATAAGTGACATCTTCAGTTGAGTTTAGATCAGCTGGGTGTGGTGGCACACGCCTTTGATCCCCTGTACTCTGAAGGCAGAGACAAGTATACCTCTGTGAGTTCAAAGCCAGCCAGGGTGACGGAGACCTGACCAGAGAAGAGAGAGATAGAGAAGACCAATAGGAATTTGAGAATGGAAAGTACAAAGACAAGATGTTCTAGTAAAGAGGAGCAGGCTGTTGCTGAGTCAGGGACACCAGAGAGCTCAACCTCCCAGAACTGACTGTCCTCAAAGGTCCAGCAAGACCTGGGGCTGGTTAAAGTGCTACCATTCACATGCTTATTGATATTATTCTCAAAAGGGGACATTTTCTGTACAGGACACTTACGTCATCTCCACTCCTTCTCTCAGACTTCTCAGGGTCTGCTGAGGTAGAGAGGTATTGTGCCTCCAGCTCACAGATGGGAAGTCAGAACCCTGGCATTGTCACACAGCTTTGTGAGGCTAGGGGAAACCTGTGGAGCTGAAGCCCTGCTGGTCAGCACAGAACCCCTCAGCCCCCTGATAAGCTGCTCCTAAGCAAGAACTCACGGTACAGTTTCATACTTTGCAGAGCAAAGAATGCCGTTTGCTACTTGAGAGCTGGTGGAGGTCCCAAGGCGCAGAACTTCTGCAGTCCTGCAGAGTAATCAAGCACACAGGCCTGACCTTGCTTAGTCAATTTGTTAACAACCTTGTGACCTTGACCAGCTGATTCCCAGATCTCTGAGGCTCAGTAATGCCCCATCCAGCAGACTTAACCTCAGTTGGCAGGGTTGACGAGTCCCTTCTTCACCAGCAGGGACCCCAGGCTCTCACTCAGTGAGGACTGGACTCAGGACAGGACTGGAGAGTGGCATGTGGTATACCACTCATGAAGCCACTGACCCTGCCTGCATGATCCCTCACAGCCCAGCAATGCTGCTACAGTAATTGTGTCACATCCGGGGATGAGGATATCTTTACGAATGTGTCTACCCAGGCTGGATCATCCAGCCGACACCCCTTCCTGGGGACTTGCAATCTACCAGGAGGCAGAACCAGGCTCCTTGCTGATCTGGGTCAGGTCTTCCCCCCACCCCCACCACCTTTTGCCTTCACCAAGGAGCTTTGTTTCTTCCGTAGACACGATCTGTACTGTAAATAACTTTCTTTCCTCTGCAAACCCCGTAATTTTCCTTCAGGCTCCTTGGATTTGTGGAAAGCATGAAGCCAGGTTGCTCTGCTTGCTTCTGCCTTCTGCACTGTACCAGACTTCTCGTGATGATAGCTCTGAGCTAACCGTCTGATTGACGGAGAGGAGGAGAGAGAAGCCGATGGAAGGGGAACCCACCGAATCTCAAAATACAGAATCCTGTCCCACAAGCAGGAGACAGCCAAGGTTCCCCAAACTCGGAAGTGGGAGAGGAGTAGAAGGGGATGGACCTGAGACGTGTGAAGAAGAACTGTGGCTGTATGCAGACCAGTGAGGTGTGGGCATCGCAGAACGGAGTCTGAAGCAGCCCTGTGATACAAGCACATCCCTAGAACAAAGTAGTTAGTGATTGTCATTCTAAATGGACCTTCAGTTACCTACAAGTCAATAACCGACTCATCTACCCACTGTACTCAGTAAACTCAACACAATAGAAATGAACATGTATATATCCTGGGCTGTGGAGATGGCTCAGCAGGTAAAGGTTGCTGGAGAGACTGATGACCTGAGTTCAATCCCTGGGACCCTCACAGTAGAAGAGGAGAGTTGAATTCTACAACTTGTGTTTTGACTTCCATTTGTGCGCCATGGTACATGGGCACTCCTGTACACCTACAAAAATAAGTGTACTAAGATAAAATAATAAATATGTACATTATATGTATTTCTAATTGCGAGGGTTTGTTTTGTTTTGTTTTGAAGACAGGGTTTCTCTGTGTTGCCTTGGCTGTCCTGGAACACATTCTGTAGACCAGACTGGCCTTGAAGTCAGAAGATCCACCTGCCTCTGCCTCCTGAGTGCTGGGATTAAAGGTGTGTGCCACCACCACCCGGCTTTTAATTGTTTTCTTGAGATAGGTCTTCATTGTAGCCTAAGCTGGCCTAGAACTCACTATGTAGGCTGGCCTTAAGCTCCCTGGCAATCTCCCCTTAGCTTCCTAAATATGGGCTGGATGACTAGGCTGGATGATTCATATGAGTGTGTCTCTGTGTTTAAAATTTTGTATAACAGCCAGACATGTCAATATACACCTGTAATCCCCAGCATTCTTTTTATTCATTTATTTTTGAGTCAAGATTTTGTATATCCAAGGCTAGCTCCAAACTCACTATGTATCCAAGGATGACTTTGAACTCCCAATCCTCTTGCCTCCGTCTCCTAAGTGCTGGGATTACAGGTGTGCACCACCACGCCCAAATGAGCTCTTTATTCTCTTACTTAGATACTCTCTCTGATCTTTAGTTTCTGTTTTTGTTTTGTTTGGTTGTGCTGGGGATGGGACCCAGGGCCTCACACATATTGAGAAAATGGTCTCTCACTGAGCTCTATCCCTAGCCCAGATACTTACTTCTGGCTGGGAAAATGGTTCAGTGGTTAAGAGCATGCTGCTCACCCACTAGTGGTGGCACATGCCTTTAATCTCAGGATTTATGAAGCAAAAGCAGGCAGATCTCTGTGATTTCAGTCTGGCCTACGGCGCTAGTTCTAGGACAGCCAGGGCTACACAGAGAAACCCTGTCTTGAAAAACAAAACAAAACGAGCAGCAACAACAAAAAAGAGTGCTGCTCTTGCAGAGGACCTAGGTTGGGTCCCAGTACCTACATGGTGTCTCATAACCACCTGTAACTCCAGGGGATTGTGCCCTCTTCTGAACTCTGTAGGCAACTGCACACACACACACACACACACACACACACACACACACACACACACGCACACATCAAAAAGATTAAAAATTATTTCTGATCTGAGAATTACTTCTTTTTAGTTTTTGGATTTATTTATTTTATTTTACGTGTATGAATGTTTTGCCTGCATGTATGTATGTGCACCACAAGCAGATCTGGAACCTATGGAGGTCTGAAGATAGTGGATCCCCTAGAACTGGAGTTGCAGATGGTTTTGAGCCACCTTGTAGGTTCTGGGAACCAAACCTGGGTCTTGCGAAAGAGTAGCAAGTGCTTTTACCTAGTGAGCCCTCTCTCCACGCGCTGGTCTGGGGATTTCTTAAACCAGTTGGTCTCTTGCTGAAGAATGAGAGAAATATATGTACCAAGAGAGTAAGGAATGGTTGGGTTGGGAGGACATGATGTGGTACTAAGATTATAGTCAGTTTTGTCTATACCTTTTGTTTGTTTGTTCGTAGTTTTGGTGCCTGTTCTGGATCTTGCTCTGTAGACCAGGCTGGCCTTGAACTCACAGAGATCCACCTGGCTCTGCCTCCCGAGTGCTGGGATTAAAGGCGTGCGCCACCACTGCCCGGCAACCTTTTAAAGGTTATCTTAAAATCTAGATGGGAAAAGGACCAGATTGTGGTGCGTTGACCCAGCTGAGCTGTATCCTTAGCATTGTGGGTTAATGGGGAGAGAAGGGCCAAGAGCCCAAGGGAATGGAGCCAGACAAAATGACCCTATGGTCAGACGAGCTCCCCAGGGAACAGGGAGCAGACCAAAGCACAGTGTCCGAAGGACACCCAGTCCTCAGAGGTGGACAAGCAGAGCACCTTTGTTCTGGACCATCAGTTTATTAGGAACAAGACTATAGCCAGAAGTTGGGGGTTTTGAAAACACCAATCAGTTCCTCAAAGGGAAAGGCTGACAAATGTGAACAGAGTGCCCCAGTCATGTGGTTTGAGGGTCAAGGCAGTATGCAGGAAGGACAGGAGAAAAAAAAAAGACATCAGGCAAATGTCCAGCCCTCCCACCTGGTAGAGTATGATCCTGAGGCTCTTTGTGATTGGACAGGAGGGAAACAATTTCAGGTTTCCTCAACTGATTTTAAGGGTGCTGTCCTTTCTCAGTGTTCATGGGGGAGTTGTTCTAAGACCCCGACAGATACTCAAACCCCAGGATCCTCCCATCCCCCGTGTACATGGTGTAATATCCACACCTATGCTTGTATACTGTATACTGTGTATACCTATCCTGTATACTGAACGTGTCTCTGGACTATGATACTAATACAATGGACAAGCTTTGTTAAATTGTATTGTCTAGACCAGTGGTTTTCAACCTTCCTGATGCTGTGACCCTTTAATACAGTTCCTCATGTTGTGGTGACCCCTCCCAACCATAAAATTATTTTCATTGCTACTTCATAACTGTGATTTTGCTACTGTTATGAATCATAATGTAAATATCAGTGTTTTCTGGTGGTCCTAGGTGACCCCTGTGAAAGAGTCATGACCCACAGGTTGAGAAATGCTGGTCTAGGGAATAATGACAACAAAATATATAAATCTCAGCCAGGTGGTGATGGCACACGTCTTTGATCCCAGCTCTCAGAGGCAGAGGCAGGCAGATCTCTGAGATTGAGGCATGCCTGGTCTATTGAGGAAGTTCCAGGACAGCCAGGGCTTCACAGGAGAAACCCTGTCTTGAAAAGCAAAAAAAAAAAAAAATTAAAAAAAAAAGCAAAAAAGTAAATCTCAGTACAACATAATTTTCTTCAAATACTGTAAAAATCAAAGTTGGCTGGAGGGGTGGACCAGGAGTCAAGAGCATGCACTGCTTTTGCAGAGGCCCCAAGCTCAGTTCTCTGCACCCACATCAGACATCTCGTCATTGCTGTAACTTTAGCTCCAGGGGATCTCACACCCTTTTCTGGCCTCTGTAGGAGTGCACTCATATGTACATACCAACACACACACATATATACATTTTTTTTTAAATTAAGCTACCCGCGTTGGCCCATGCCTTTAATCTCTGTGCTCAGCCTCCTGAGTGAATTCCAAGCCAACTTGGTCTACACAGTAAGTTCCAGGCCAGCCAGAGCTGCTTAGTGAGATCCTGTCTCAAAAAAAAAAAAAAAAATCTTGAAAAACTCAGTCGAATCCAAGGATATGGCACCTAGAATACAGAGTGCCAACTGTACGTTGAGAAGTGAGTCTTTTTAGTTTGTCACTGTAGTGCTGGGCCACTGAATGGCTTCTGGGACACCACATGCTCTTGCAGAATTGCAAGATCTGCTCCCTCATGCTCTGAGTGCAGGCTTTGTGGATGGCTTCTAGCTGAGAAGGCCAAGGAAGACGAAGGTGTGGATCAGAGAGAGACCACATGATGTGTGGCACTTATTATTTGTAAGGATTTATTTATTTATTCATTTATTTTTGTTTGTTTGTTTATATGTGTGTGCCAGCATGAGTTTATGTACATAATATGCATACAGGAGCCCTTGGAGGCGAGAAGAGGGCACCAGATCCCCTGAAACAGGAGTTACAGGTGACTATGAGCCCCTTTGTATGTTCTGGAAACCAAACCAGTGTCCTCTGCAGGAGCAGTATCCACTCTCAGGGGTTTCTTTTGCGCCCCGCCCTCCATCTTGCTTTTTGAGGGAGGGTCTCTCACTTAACCCGGAGCTAACTGACTCAGCTAGGCGAGTTTACCAGGGACCCAGGGAACTGTCTCCTTCTGCCTCCCCAGCACTGGGATTACGAACATACACCATCTATCTGGCTTTTTTGTGGAGTCTGTGATCAAATTCACATCTTCATGTCTGCCCAGCTGGCACTTTTCTGACTAAGCCATCTCCCCAAGACCTGGGCTCACGTCTTTCAAAATAAGTATGTTGGAGTTGACTGGGTGTGGTAGTGCAGGCCTTTAATCCCAGCACTCAGGAGACAGAGGCAGGTGGATCTCTGTGAATTATGAAGCCAGCCTAGTCTACAAAGTGAGTTCCAGGACAGCCAGGACTGTTACCCAGAGAAACCCTGACTCAGAAAATAAATAAATAAATAAATAAATAAATAAATAAATAAATAAATAAATAAATAAATAAATAAGCAAGCAAGCAAACAAATAAAGAATATTGGAGTAGATCATCTTAATCAATTAAAATTGTTAAGCATGAGCCAGGCTCTGACTTCTATACCCCAGCCTGACCCCAAAGCACAAACAAAATGAAAAGAAGAAAAATTGTGATCATATTTTCAGAAACAAAATTCCAGCTAATAATTTCACTAGTGCCAGATATTTGATATTGAAAGTGCCCCCAGAAAAATGCAACATGTGTAACCTCCTGAAATTCTAACAGACTCAACTGCCTCTCCCAACTTTGTTTCAGAATGCCTGAGACCTCAGAACAACCTTATCTCACTAATCTTTAGAACCGTTTAAGTGTTTACTCTTCGTTTTTGAACTCTTTAGAATTTAGCTGGTCTGAGTTAAAAGATTTGTGAGCACATTCCACACTCTTATTTAAACAAGCTGGGGTGATTACACAGCCACTTCTTTTTTTTTTTTTTTCTCCAATCCTGGAAGATTTTATCACAGTTTTATCTTAGGGCCAAGCATCCATACCTCCCAACTTCTTCTCATTGGAATGGCCTTTCAAAGGTCGGAGGTCAGATTGGGAGAGTGCTTAGAGCCATCCATGGTAGTTCAGGCAGTTCTTGTGGAAGGTGCTGGATAAACCTGGCATCACCATAATCAGATGTCCGTTCTCTCCCTAGAGTAGAATGCTGTAGGTGGGGAGAAATGGGGTCTCTAGGCACAGTATTTGGATTGCCGTTGCAGACAGTGTAGACAATGATTCTACAGTTGTGAACTCTCATCATCTGAGAAATGGATGTTTAGTATATCTACAGCAATCTCCGTAGTAGTATAGGAGACACAAAGGAAAGGGAAAGGTTAGAATGTACTGAGATTTGTTTTATTGGGTATTTGTTTGTAGGCATTCAGTAAGTAAAAAGAACACATGAAAATACCTACTGTAGATTAGGCACTGAACATGATGATATTCTCTCTCTCTCTCTCTCTCTCTCTCTCTCTAACACACACACACACACACACACACACACACACACACACACACACACACCCTTAGCTTAATGCAAGACCTGAAACTTTAAAGGAAAGTATAGGCACAAGCAGGGAAGAACTTTCTGGAAAGGACACCTAGGGTGCAGCAAATAACGCCAAGGATTAACAAACGGGATTGTGTGGAACTAACGAGCTTCTGCACAGTAAAGGAAACAAACAGCACAACAAAGAGACAACCCACAGAACAGGGAGCACCCACACAGCAGACAGGGGATTTGTATAGGGAGCACCCACATAGCAGACAGGGGACTCATATAGGGAGCACCTACATAGCAGACAGGGGATTCATAAGGGGATCACCTACATAGCAGACAGGGGATTCGTATAGGGAGCACCTACATAGCAGTCAGGGGATTCGTATAGGGAGCACCTACATAGCAGACAGGGGATTCATACCTAGAATATCTGAAGAACTACTAAAATTATCCCCTAATCAAACCATCTAATCAGTAAATGGGCTAATGAACTAAACAGACAGTTTAGTTTTTCTCAAAAGAAGAAATGCAAACAAATAAACAAAAATAAATGAATAAATAAATAAATCCTTAAAAAATAATAAGTGCCACATATCATGTGGTCTCTCTCTGGTCAACACCTTCATCTTCCTTGGTCTTCTCAGCTAGAAGCCATCCACAAAGCCTGGACTCAGAGCATGAGGGAGCAGATCTTGCAGTTCAGCAAGGAGACTATCTCGCCTTGGTTAGAATAGCTGTTATAAGGGAACAAATGACAGCGGGGATGCAAGCAATCAGAGCCTCACACACTGTGGGTACTAGTGTGGCTGCTCCTGAGAAACTAAAACTCCCTCAGGTTGCAGCTACACTGCCCCGGGTATATACTCCTGAAGGATTCTAAGCCTACCAAAGAGGTATTTGCATGCTCATGTTTATTGCTGCACCATTCACAGTAGCTAAGAAAGGAAACCAGCCTAGATGTCCATCAGCAGAAGAACGGATAAAGGAAATGTGGCGCATCGTACACAATGGACTTTTTTTTTGGCGTAAAGAAAAATGATATTTGTGGGAGATGGATGGAACTGGAAATTGTTATATCAAGCAAAAGGCAGAATATGGGAAAGATGAATACTGCATGTTTTCTGCTCTAGGTAGAGCCTGATGTGTGCGTGCGTGTGATAAAACTGGAAAGGGGATCTTGAGAAGAGGAGATCTTCAGGGAAGTGAAAGGGAGGAAAAAGAGAAAAATGGAATACATGTGGCATGAGAACAGAAATGGGGACTATTTAGGAAGAGGAAGAGAACCGATGATAGGAGTAAAGGAGGACGGAGGAGCTCAGTGGAAGAGGGGATGAAGTAAAACAAAGAATAGACGGGCGGTGGTGGCGCACGCCTTTAATCCCAGCACTTGGGAGGCAGAGGCAGGCGGATCTCTGTGAGTTCGAGGCCAGCCTGGTCTACAGAGCGAGATCCAGGACAGGCACCAAAACTACACAGAGAAACCCTGTCTCAAAACAAACAAACAAACAAACAAACAAACAAAAACAACAACAAAGTGTAGTAACACATACATATGAAAATGCCATAATGAAACCCATTAATTTGTATGCTAAACTAAAAATTAATTTAGGGGGCTGCAGCAATAGCTCAGCAGCTAAGAGCACTGGTTGCTCCTCCAGAAGATCTAGGTCCAATCCCCAGCACCCACATGGTGACCTACAACCATTTATAACTCCAGTCCTACTCACATAGTATGCAAACATACAGGCAGGCAAAATACCCATGTACGCAAAGATAAGAAAATAATTAAAAAAATTAATTCAGGGCTAGAGTAGCAGTTCTCAACTTGTGGGTCATGACCCCCACAAAGGTTTGCCTATCTTATTTACATTACGATTCATAACAGTAGCAAAATTATAATTATACAGTATCAACAAAATAATTTTATGGTTGGGGAGCCACCAGAACATGAGGAACTGTATTAAAGGGTCACAGCATTAGTAAGGCTGAGAACCACTGAGCTAGAGAGATGGCTCAGCAGTTAAGAGAACTGGCTGCTCTTGAAGAGAAGGGCCCAGGTTTGATTCCCAGAACCCACAGGGTGGTTCACAACCATCTCTAACTCCAGTCCTAGGGCATACTATGTCCACTTTTGACCCAGATAGGCATTTAGCACACATGTGGCACAAATACATATATACAGGCAAAACATTCATACACACAAAATAAAATTATCTTAAAAAATTAAAATTATGGGGCTGGAGAGATGGCTCAGTGGTTGGAAAAGCTGGCTGCTCTTCCAGAGGACCCGGGTTCACTTACCAGCACCCACATGGCAGCTCACAACTGTCTATAACTCCTGTTCCAGGGGATCTGACACCCTCACACAGATATACATTCAGGCAGAACACTAATGTACATAACACACAAATAAATCAATTATAAAAAATTAAAGTTATATAGCATCCAGAGGGTGGGTCCCTGGCTCAGTGGGTAAAAGCGCTTGCTGTGAAAGCAGGAATCCCTGAGTTCAAATCTCTAGTACCCACGTAAAAGCTGAAGGTGGCCAAAGATGATTGCAGCCTCAACACTGGATGACAGAGACAAGAGGGTCCTGGCAGCTTGCTGACCAGCAAGTCTAGCTGAAAGCAATGAGCTTCAGGACCAGTGAGAGACCCTGCCTCAAAAATAAGGAGGAGGGCTGTTGAGGCGGCTCATTGGGTAAAGACAGTTGCCACTAGGCCTGGTGAGCTGAGTTTGATCCTGAGATCTATGTGGTGAAAGTAGAGAACCAATTCCCACAAGTTGTCCTCTGACCTCCACATACACATACAAATAATTGTAATAAATAAAATATTTGAAAAACGAAATGGAAATGATGACATCCAATGTCCTCTGTCTTATACACGTGCTCAGATGGGACACACACAAAATACATACATACTATACATACACACACACCATACATATGTACAAATATACACACACACCTCACATACACTATATATACATAGGCACACACTACACATACACACACTGTACATATACACACATACTGTGATGAGTATAGTCAAAATGCATTTTAGACATGTGAAAATAGCTTAGTTAGGAACCCCACAACACCCGAGGCTGTACCTGATAACCAGAACCCAGTGACATCACTTACCCAAGATAACTAGACACATGACTAGACCTTTACAATGCCTACTTGATAGTATATAAGCAGAGACCAAGGGCTATACAATGCTCAGCACATCTTCAGGACTGCTGGGGACACTGGAAAGACTCTCCCTTGATCTGTCCTGTGGCTAGAGAGTCTTCCCCTAGACCCTGACCCTCAAACCAGACACTATCATGAGAGACTGGACCCAACTTTCAGCTAAGATATACCACATAGGTGAGAAGCCTTGGAGAGATAGGCTTAGGACCATAGTAAGGAATATGGAATGATGACCCTTAGCATAATAAAACATAAATTTTGTTATACCAACTATGTGTGTACCTATCTTCTTGCTCACAACACACACACACACACACACACACACACACACACACACACACACACATACACACACACATTGTGCAGAGTGAGAGATTCAAATCTAATTTCATGCATCAGGTGGGTCATAAACACCTATAGCTCCAACTCCAAGAGACCCAACTCCCTTGGACTCCATGAGCACCTACACACAAACATGCACATACTCACACAACATAATTTAAAAGATAAATAAATAATTAAGAATAAAAATAAATCACCAGGTATGGTGGCACACACCTTTAATCCTAGTATTGAGGTGGCAGAGGCAGATGAATATCTGTGAATTTGAGGCCAGTCTAGTCTACATAGTGAGTTCTAGAACAGCCAGAGCTACACAGTGGGACCCTATCTCCAAACAATAACAACAAAAATAAAATAAAAATGTTGCTAATGTTTTCCTGCCTGGCCCACAGTCAGGGCAAATCTCTCTCACCTGCCAGTCCCACAGCCGTCAGACCCAACCAAGTAAACACAGAGACTTATATTGGTTACAAACTGTATGGCCGTGGCAGGCTTCTTGCTAACTGTTCTTACAGCTTAAATTAATCCATTTCCATTAATCTATGCCTTGCCACATGGCTCGTGGCTTACCGGCATCTTCACATGCTGTTTCTCATCGTGGCGGCTGGCAGTGTCTCTCTGACTCAGCCTTCCACTTCCCAGCTTTATTCTCCTCCTTGTCCCGCCTACACTTCCTGCCTAGCCAATGGTCAATCAGTGTTTTATTTATTGACTAATCAGCAACACATTTGCCATACAGAACATCCCACAGCATAAAAATAAATCTAGTTTAAAAAATTTTAATGTACCTGTAGTCTAATGTAACTTCTTTTGTTTTGTAGTGTGTTGATTTCCTTCTCTGCCTAGTAATTTTTTTCTCCACAAGGGTTAAACATCTGTACTGCTGTTTTGTTCAGAATAAGTTTAGGGGTGTAGTGGCAAACAACAATAATAGTTCCCCTAAAACCTCAATATCCTAACTTAAAAGTTTATTTCTGGCCTTGAACTCTAGTTTAGTGACAGAGTGTGTGCTGAGTATGTGGGATGCTCTGGGTTTGATTTCAAGTGTCACAAGAATACCTCCAAATGTATTTCTTGCTCACACTACGTGAGAGCTCGACAGAATGCTTTGTTGGCCAGAGGTGCTCAGGTACTAGAGCGATAGAAGCTAAGACATGTTCTGCCATCACCAGGGCCACTTATTTTAAAAAGTTTTTATTAGTTTGTAGTATAGGTGATAATGAGTTTCATACAGATATGTACTGATTATATTCACCCCCCCCACTCACCATCTCTCATCTCCCTCTTATTCCTGCTGATCCTCTCCTTCCAAGCTAGTTCTTTCTGTTTCTACTTTCGTGGTGAAACAAATTTAGTTAGAGTTCTTTATAGGAAAGTGTTCAGTGATTAGCTATTACTTACAGTAGCCTGGGCAACTTGCCGTGGCTACACCCCTGAAGAAAATATCCTTCCTTTCCCCAAGCAGCTAGTAACTACCCATAGACCTTGGCTCACAAGGCCCTGCCCCTCCCTCATTCTTAATGGAATGTTACTGAGCCCAGTCTTGTACTGGGTCTTCTACTGGTAATTATAGCTGGTAAAAGGTCAAGAATGCACCTGCCCTGTCCTGCCTGGAAGATGGCGTTCCACAGCACTCCACCTCTTCCCCAGGCTCTTATTCTTTCTGCTCCTTCTTCTACAGTGGGTAACTTGCATTTTCATTTTGCAAGATATTACAGTGAGGAGATTGCTATGAGTTTCAAAAGAGAATTTATAGTCAGAGGTCATGGAGTGTGCCTTTTATTCCAGCACTTGAGAGGCAGAGGCAGATAGATCTCTGAGTAAACCTGCCTTAGGCAGCCTCTGGTTCCTGAGTTCCGGGATTAAAGGTATACATACCATAGCTTGGTGCCTTCACCTTCCTTCTTCCATGTTAGCTCTTGGCACTCTTCTATAAGAATGCCCATGAGGAGGGTTTCTCTCACTGAGGTCTGGTATAGTGGAAGTGAATTGGTGTGGGTCAGGGAGAGCCAGCACAAACTTGATTAGAGGTGGAATCAACTCTGCCAAGTGACATGTTTAAATAGGAAGGCACCTAAGGTAGAAACATTGAACATGAGCAAAATCCTCCTGTTTTTGGTTGTTTTTGTTCTTTTTATCTCTGGGGGGGGGGGGTCTGCCACCTAGCTCCCAAATAAATCACTCACGGAGGCTTATTCTTGATTATAAATGTCCGGCCTTTGCTTGGCTTGTTTCTTGCTAGCTTTTCTTAAATTAGCCCATCTAGCTTTTGCCTTTGGACTTTTACCTTTCTCTATTCTGTATACCTTTCATTATTTCTTACTCCATGGCTCGCTGTGTAGATGGGTGGCTGGCTTCTTGTGTCCTCCTCCTTCTCTTGCTCTTTCTTCTCCCAGATTCCTCCTTCTATATATTCTCTCTGCCTGCCAGCCCTGCCTATCTCTCTCTCCTGCCTTGCTATTATTGACTGTTCAGTTCTTTATTAGACCAGTCAGGTATTTTAGACAGGCACAGTAACACAGGTTCACAGAGTTAAACAAATGCAACATAAACAAAAGTTTTGTTTATGCATGTACATATAGATGTATATGCCCACCATACATATATATATATTCATAAAAATATGCTATAGTTTTAATTGTTTCTGTAACAATAATGAAGTTGAGCATCTTTTCACATACAATCTGGCACTGGAAATATGCTTTTTAATGGCATGCCAATTCCAGTCTCATCCATTTCTCTATTGGACAGTCTGCCTTCTATTTTACTGAGTTGAAAGAATACTGTAAATTTCTAGTATAACCTAGATTGGTCCTTGGTTGGATGCATATATTTTTCAGTATCTTTTACCTTTATTATCTTACCTTTTCTCTTTGTTAACAATGTCTTAGGATGATTAAAATTTCATAAATTTCATGTATTTCAACACCTTAAGGTTTTCTTTTTTGGTTGGGTCTATTTATACACTGTTCTAAAAAATTTTTAAAGGGTTAGAGAGATGGCTCAGTGATTAAGAGTATTTACCGCTCTTCTAGAGGACCTGGGTGTGGGTTCTAGCACCCACATGGTGACTCACAACCATCTGTAACTCCTGTTCCAGGAGATCTAATGCCCTTTTCTCTGGCAACCATGGGTATGGGACATGTACATGGTGTATGTAGGCAAAGCACTCATGCACATACAATAAAAAATAAATACACCTTCACAATCAAGATTATGAAGATAATCTATATTGACTTATGAAATTTTTGTTGTTGTTTGTGGTGGTATTGTGTTCCCCAAAATATTGTGCACCCTAATAAACTTATCTAGGGTCAGAGACAGAACAGTCACAATATTAAACATAGAAGTTAGGCAGTGGTAGTTCACGCCTTTAATCCTAGCATTCCAGAGGCAGAAATCCATGTGTTCAAGGATACAGCCAAGCTATGGTGACTCACGCCTTTAATCCCAGAAAGCGAGCCTTTAATCTCAGGGAGTGATGGCAGAAAGCAGAAAGGTATATAAGGTGTGAGGACCAGAAACTAGAAGCTTTTTAGCTGGTTTAAGCTTCAGGGCTTTCGAGCAGCAGTTCAGCTGAGAGCCCATTCGGATGAGGACACAGAGGCTTCCAGTCTGAGGAAACAGGATCAGCTGAGAAGTTGGCCAGGTGAGGTTAGCTGTGGTCTGTTCTGTCTCTCTGATCTTCCAGCGTTTACCCCAATACTAGGCCTCGGGTTGGATTTTATTAAGAAGAACTTTTAAGATTCCTGCTACAGTTGTTGTTTTAGATAGTATCTCTTTTGTAATTCAGGCTGGCCTTGAACTTAGGTCTTCCTGTTTCAGTTGTCTGAGTACTAGGATTATTAGGTAATACCACTATGTCTGACTTCTGACATCTTTTCAATATTGAATATTTGGATCTATGAAAAAAGTATAATCTTATTTATTAGGGTATTTAAATTTTAGGGAACTTTCAATAATTTTCTGAGTAGGAAGCCTATTGATAAATTTATTTCAATTTTTTTATTTTTAAAAATAATTAGTTTTGAAATTATGTGTGTGGGTAGTTTGGATGTAATTGGCCCCCCATAATCTCATAGGGAGTGGCATTATTAGGAAGTGTGGCTTTGTTGGGGAGGTGTGTATGGCCTTGTGTAGAGGAAGTGTGTCACTGTGAGGGCTGGCTTTGAGATTCCCTATGCTCAGGATACCACCCAGTGTCGCATTTCCTGTTGTCTGTGCCTGCAAAATATAGGACTCTCAGCTCCTGCTCTAGCACCACATCTGCCTGCATGCCGTCATGCTCCCCGCCATGATGATAATGGACTGAACCTCTGAAACTGTAAGCGAGCCACCCCAATTAAATGTTTTCTTTATAAGAGTTGCTGTGGTCATAGTGTTCCTTCATAACAATAAAAACCCCTAAGACAGTATGTATCTGTGTGTGGGTATGTGAATTTGAGTGTAGTGTCCAAGCAGGCCCGAGAAATCAGGGCCGAGGGTTCTGGGAATCAAACTCAGGTCCTCTGTGAGAACAGTAATTGTTCTTGACTGACAAGCCATCTCTCCAGTCCCTATTTGCTCATTTTTTTTATGTGTTTGTTGTTTGAGACAGAGTGTAGCATGAATCTTAAAAGTTCTTATTAATAAAACAAACCTGGGGCCAGTTATTGGGGTGAACACTGGAAGATCAGAGAGACAGAACAGACCACAACTAACCTCACCTGGCCAACTTCTCAGATGATCTTGTTTCCCTCAGACTGGAAGCCTCTGAGTCCTCATATCCAAATGGCTCTCAGCTGAACCGTGCTGCTCAAAGCCTGAAGCTTAACCAGCCAAATGCTTCTAGTTTCTGGTCTCCACGCCTTATATATCTTTCTGTTTTTGCCATCACTCCCTGGGATTAAAGGCACACTTCTTGGGATTAAAGGCGTGAGTCACCATGCTTGGCTGTATCCTTGAACACATGGATTTCTGTCTCTGGAATGCTAGGATTAAAGGCGTGTGCTACCACTGCCTAACTTCTATGTTTAATATTGTGACTGTTCTGTCTCTGACCCTAGATAAGTTTATTAGGGTGCACAATATTTTGGGGAACACAATACCACCACAACAGAGTCTAACTACGTACCATTGCCTATCCTGGAACCAATGGCTGGCTCACAGGAAAACCCACAGAAACCCAACTGCCTCCACCTCCCAATTACTGAGATTAAAGGTGAGCACCGCCACTCTTGGAGCTTTTGTTCCTTTGCTGGAATTGTTTTGAAAATTAGTAATGGTGTGTGGTGGTATTATGTTCCCCAAAATATTGTGCACCCTAATAAACTTATCTGGGGTCAGAGACAGAACAGCCACTAGATACAAAGGCCTAGAAAATGGTGGCACTCACACCTTTAATCCTAGCATTCCAGAGGCAGAAATCCATGTGTTCAAGGATACAGCCAAGCATGGTGACTCACGCCTTTAATCCCAGAAAGCGAGCCTTTTAATCCCAGGGAGTGATGGTAGAAAGGAAAGATATATACGGCGTGAAGACCAGGAACTAGAAGCATTTGGCTGGTTAAGGTTTCAGGCTTTGGGAGCAGCAGTTCAGCTGAGATTCATTCTGGATGAGGACTTAGAGGCTTCCAGTCTGAGGAAACAAGACCCGCTGAGGAACTGGTGAGGTGAGGTGGCTGTGGCCTGTTCTGTCTCTCTGATCTTCCAGTGTTCACCCCAATACCTGGCTCAGGTTTGATTTTATTAATAAGAACTTTTAAGATTCATGCTACAATGGTGGCATATTTTTTGCCTTGTTTTGTTGAGAGAAGGCCTTGCTATGTAACCCAAGCTGGTCTCAAACTCTTAGCTCTCTGGCCCTGCCCCTTCTGAACGCTAGGATTTGGGAATGTCTGTATCTTTGTGTCATTGTTTGTATCAGAAGGAATACTTTCAGTATTTCATCATAACTGTAATAATTTTTGTAGATTTGGGGAAGATGCTTGTAACCATATGAACAAATTATCTTGTATTCTTGTTTCAATAAGTGATGGCATCATGAATAGGGTTTTCAATTTTTATTAATTTTTTGTGTGTATCTAATTAATGAGAACACCTTACAAACCCCCCCCCCCCCAATTTTATTTTTTTTTTTTGACACAATATCTCATGCAGCCCAGGCTGGTCTCATACTCATTATATAGCCAAGGATGACAAGTGTCATGGCTCAAGTGTGCACTCTAGCTCTATTTCTTGAGATAGGTGTTATCACTGTTACCCAGGTTGGTCATGAACTCTTAGGCTCAAACAATACTACCTTAGGCTCCCAAATTCTGGAACCACAGATACGCATGACTCTCTTCTAAATTAAAATCATTAGTTTTCAAATATTAAAAAATTAATAAAGATCAAATTTAGTATTTTTGTAACAAATCCTGCTTAGCTATATTGTGGCTATTGAGCGGGGCTCAGCCTGAAATCACCTTGCTGACGAACACAGGTGTAAATGGAAGGACTCATTAGGAATAACAAAGACATTGAACTCTTGCTGTGGGATGGTCTGTATGTCAAATGTGTTGCTGATTGGTCAATAAATAAATCACTGATTGGCCAGTGGCCAGGCAGGAAGTATAGGTGGGACAAGGAGGAGAATAAAGCTGGGAAGTGGAAGGCTGAGGCAGAGAGACACTGCCAGTCGCCATGATGAGAAACAGCATGTAAAGATGCCGGTAAGCCATGAGCCATGTGGGCAAGGTATAGATTAATGGAAATGGATTAATTTAAGCTGTAAGAACGGTTAGCAAGAAGCCTGCCACGGCCATACAGTTTGTAACCAATATAAGTCTCTGTGTTTATTTGGTCGGGGTCTGAGCGGCTGTGGGACTAGCAGATGAGAGAGATTTGCCCTGACCGTGGGCCAGGCAGGAAAACTCTAGCTACACATAGCTATTAGGAAATTGCTGGGGGACTTTAGGAGTTTTGTGCCTGGAAGAAGGGACAAAGGCCGAACTATATTTTTGTTTTTTGAGACAGGGTTTCTCTGTGTAGCTTTGCGCCTTTTCCTGGAACTCACTTGGTAGCCAGGCTGGCCTCGAACTCACAGAGATCCGCCTGGCTCTGCCTCCCGTAGTGCTGGGGATTAAAGGCGGTGCGCCACCACCGCCCGGCGCGAACTATATTTTAAATGTTTGTTTGTTTGTTTATTTTGTTTTTCGAGACAGAGTTTCTCCGTGTAGTTTTGGTGCCTGTCTTGGATCTTGCTCTGTAGACCAGGCTGGCCTTGAACTCACAGAGATCTGCCTGCCTCTGCCTCCCAAGTGCTGGGATTTAAAGGTGTGCACCACCGCAGCCTGGCTTAAATATTTATTTTTGAGGCAAGGCCTCTTGTAGGGCAAGCTGGCCACAAACTTGCTGTGTGGCCCATGCTATCTTTGAACTCCTGATTCTCTTGCCTCACCCTCCCCAAGTGCTGGGATTTTAGCTTTGGGCCACTGCTGTGGGATGCCTTTCTTTCTGTTGCTCTCATTGGTTGATAAATAAAGTTGTTTGGCCAATGGTGAGGCAGAATAAGATTAGGTGTGTACTGAAGACAGAGGCGAAGAGGGTGGAGTCAGGGAGTCGCCAACCTGCCATCCAAGGAGCAACATGTAATGGGACACAGGCAGAACGGGTGATGACACATAGATTAATAGTAATGGGTTGAGTTAAAATTATGTGAGCTAAACTAGCAGGCCATCTGAGAGATTCGCCCTGACGGCGGGTCTAGGCGGGACTGAGGCCACTACTCCAGGCTATTTACTTATACATACATTGTGGCTATATAACTTAAGCTAGCCTAGAACACACTGTGTAGTTCAGGCTGGCCTTGAGTGCTTGGAAATCTGAAGCATGACCCTAAATTAGTCTCTATAAATTTTCAGACCGAATGGGGTTGGGGAGGGTTGAGATCCTGTCTCCACCTGCTTTATATTCCTGTCTCCACCTCCCTAGTGCTGGGATTAAAGGCACGTACCTCCACTCCCCACTCTGTCTCTCTTTTAGACTGGTTCAATCTTGTGTGGCCCAGGGTGGCCTTGAACTCCTGAATCTTCCTGCTTCCTCACAAGTGCTGAGATTTAAAGGTGTGTGCCACCCACTGTCTTGCCTCTATGGTTAACTTAGTGGCTAGCTCTGCCCTCTGATCTCCAGGCAAGCTTTATTTGTCAGAACATAAACAAAATATAACACAACAGAAATCCTCCTGCCTCAGAGCCCCCAAACTGTTGGGATCATGTCTTTGTATTGCACATTCAGCTCTTCAGGAAAGGCTAGTGAGTGTGGCCCAAATTCTGGGATAACAGGCCTTCATTATTACGGCCAGCTCCAAACATAGGGCCCAAGAAGGCAAAGGCGCCTGAGGGGTCAGGGAAGCCAGGTGAGGCCCTGTCAGTCAGCCTGTCCTCTCAGCAGGGACAAAACTGCATCAGTCTGGAAGAGGGTGGTGGTTGTGAAGACTCAACAAAACAGGCTGCCTTGGTATATTTTAAAAGCAGGAATCACCTGGACTCAGACATTGGAAATAAGTGAAAGGAGAGGGGTAAGGATGCTTTTGAGACTTTAGTTTTGAGAGTTGACTGAATACTCGATAACAGTGAAATTCTTGGGAAAGGAGCAAGACTGGGTCAAAGGTCTCCTTGACAGGATGAATGGGAGGTGATGAGATTCAGAATAGATACTAGGTAGCTAGTAACATTCATGAACCAACCTCTTTTTCATTCATTCATTAGTTAATTTTGAGACTTGTAGCCCTAGCTGACCTGGAACATACTTCCTATGTAGATCAGGCTGGTCTCAGTCCCTCACAAGAGATCTGCCTACTCTGCCTGGAATGCTGGGATTAGAAGTCTGCACCCCACCCACTTTTTAATAATAATAATAATAATAATAATAATAATAATAATAATAATAATAATAAAATTATTTCTTTTGGGATAGGGATCTCATGTAGCCTAGGCTTGCCTGGGAACTGGAACCCCTGATCTTTTACCTCCCTACTACTGGGATTTCAGGCATGCAACCCCATGCCCAGTTTATGCAGTGTTGCAGATCACATGACCTCTTGTATATTAGGCAGTTAAAACAGTCCACAAGTGGAGCCGGATCTCTAGGTCTGCCTGGATTAGGATTGGGTGATGAAGTCTAAGATGCAGATGTTGTGAAAATCATTCTATTATAGACCAAAAGGTCAGCTGAATAGTAGTTCTTGGTGGTTGAATAAAGATCATGGACTGAGTCCTAGATTCGCCACTATTTAAAGATTAAACCAAAGCTGGGCATGGTGGTTCATGTCTTTAACTCCTCTGGGAGGCAGAGGCAGGTGAATCTCTGGGAGCTTAAGGACAGTCTGCTCTATATAGCTAATTCCAGGGCTGCATAGTGAGACCCCATCGTGAAAATGGGGTAGTGGGGGGGTAAGGGAGAGGGGGGGAAGGAGTGAGGAGGGAGGGAGAGATCGAGAGAGAGAGAGAGAGAGAGAGAGAGAGAGAGAGAGAGAGAGAGAGAGAGAGAGAGAGAGAGAGAAGGAGAAGCACACCAGCGTGAGCTGCCTCAGGGAAGGAGATAGGAATGGAATGTCAGGACAGTGACAGTGATATGGAGGAAAGTTCAGGAGAACGAAGTTTCAAGAGAAAGCAAGCACAGCAGCTGTTAGCAGTCCCCTCTAGGCCAAGTTAGATAAGACCCGAGAGCCGAGAGTGGGCTTTGCAAAGGGTGTAGACGAGCAGTGGGTCGTCTTGATAAGTGGTCAAGATGGTGGCCGTCTAGCTGCATCAGGGTAGGTTGACAGGTCGATGCCACTGAGGAAAGTGGGGAACAAGGACTGTAGAAAAAGGGAAGTCATGTTTGCGAATTTATTCAGTGAAGAAAGCAGAGAAATAGAGTGGCCACTGAAGGCAATTTTGGATCCAAAGCAAGTTTAAATTTAAGTAAGAGGAATTTTGATAAGTTTATATGCTGATGAGAATGATTCAGTGGAGGAGGGGGGCAGGGAAACTCAAAAAACACTTGAGTAAAAAACTTTAGGAACCTGGGGAGTGAAAATAATCCAGGTCACTGGTCAAGACCTGGCCTTGAATTCTGAGACACTTCAGAGTAACTCAAATGTTAAGGTAACTTTGGTAGTGAAAAGTTGATCAGTGAAAAAGGCTGGGGTTTTGCATAAAGTAGAGGAGCCGTTTAGTAGAGAGTAGGCATGAAATAATCTTTCTTCTAGTCTAAATATCAATGTAGTTGGAGGAAATACTTTTGGGATTAAGCACACCTCCCCCTAAACCATTTTCCCCTCTTAATGAGTCTTTTGATCCCAATGCTATTCATCACCATTAGTAATTATATCTTTATTAGTTCACAGATCCGTCCCCTGTGAGTGACAGAACCGTGATCTTGCCTAATTTCTAAACTCACAGGGCAAGTTGGCAAATGGAAGTTAGCAGAATTTGTCTTTGGACACCCCGTTAAATACTGTTTGAGCGAGTCTCTGAGCTTTTATTTCGGAAAAGATACCGTGAGAATGACAATGTTTTCTTTGACGACCTCATTGCTTCATCATAAGGATCCGCGTCAATAACCCCGGAAAGAACAAAACTGGCTAGTTGTGGCCCACACGCAGCTGTGTTCAGTGCAGGTGCGGAACGCATCTAGCGGATGGGAGGCGTTGTGGCTTCTGTCAACAGGGGCTCAAGCCGATAGCCCAAGGGCGAAGCTCAGGCCAACAAGCCCTAGCTGCTGCCTCATTCCGGGATGCTCCTGGCCGGGCCAGTGTGGGGGCGGGGAGGCCGAGGTAGTAATAACTGTCAAACCTCCGGCTTGGCGCCATTATTTAAATAGTACGTGCCGGTCTAGCAACTGTGCGTGCCTCGGGGCGGGGCGGCGAGCTCCAGGAGCGGGGCGGAGGCCAGGGGCGGGGCGGGAAGGCTGAGGGGCGGGGCGGGGGCGGAGTCAAGCCAGCTAGAGGGGAGGGTCCAGCGCGGCCCCCGGCGAGCTTCACTGCGCTTGCGCTGACAGACGCAAGATGGCGGACAGTGCGGAACTAAAGGTAAAGCGCAGCTCGAATTCACTTCTAATATTCGGCCGCGGAGACGGCGCCGCTGGTGTCGGGGGGGATGGGTCGGACCCTGGGGGGGCCGCTCGGGCCGGGCTCCACCCGGGTCTGGAGTTGTAGACGGGAGAGGCGCTCCGGGCCTCAGTAGAGGGGGCCTGGCTGCGGCGGGCCGTGGGCCCCGGGTGCCTCGGGGGCGCTGACGGGTCGTCCCCGGCGTGTTATTGTTGTGGGCGCCTCTGGCGGGGGTGGCGGGGCGAAGAGAGAGTGAGTCGGGACGTGGCGGCAGCGGCGGTCCCCGGGGCCCGGGTGCCTCACCTTGCAGCCCGCCTCCCCGCCCCCCCTCACGGGCAGCCGGGGGCTGGGGGGGGGGGGTAGGGTGCGCTTGGAAGCGGGGGATTGGGAAAACTGCCCCGCCGCCGCTTCCTCTTCCTCTTTCGCGGTCCCGGGCTCCTGTCAGGCGCTGCGCTCGGACCCCCGGGAACTTGGCTCCGGCCGCCCCGCCCCTCCGCGGCGCCCAGGCGCCCCCGCCCCGCTCGCAGCCGCTGCTCGCCTGTCAGTGGGTGCCGGGCCAGTGGGAAAGCGCGATCCTGGGGCGATCGGCTGGGGGACACGGGGGAGAAGCTCTTGGAAAGTTTAGCGAGCCCGGAGCCGGCGTTGGGGGTTCGGCTAAGGGGTTGCAAGGGGAGTCTGCCGGGGCGGGACGTTACTGTTTTTCTCTTGGTTCCGGGCCACCGGGGTGGGTAGGGGAGTAACCCCCTGGAAGAGTGTGCATTTGGGAGCAGTGGTGGGGATGCACCTCTCTACTCTCTTGCTGTCGCTGGTGTGGCGGGTGAGAGCAGTCTTGGGGGTCTCTGTACACACCATGATGGCGATGCTATAGCTGATGGAGGTGAATGGTTTGTGTTTATATCCCCCAGTTGCCTTTTGTTTGTTAGGGACATCTTGCTGGCCATGTTGATTTAAACGAAATTCTCCTCCCACCCCCCATCCTACTCCAACCTCCAATAAATAGAATGTTCCATCGTTCCTCTCAACTGTACCAATTACTCATGCCTCGCGAAATTAGATGAAAGGGTGCCCCCTTTCCCCCGCTTTTTCTCCCACCCAATCTTTACCTGATGATGGCTTCTTTACCGAAGCAGATATACCACTACACAAGCAGTTGGGGGAGGGCTGGTGGAACCCTTATGATTGGATTGTGACAAATGGGGCTCCGCTTGAATAATTTTGGTTTAGTAGCAGGCGGTTCTTAACTAATGCATATTATTTAGAGGCTCTGAACACGGTATTCCCTTTTCTGGCTTCCTGTGTGCGAACCAAACAGCTGGTTATATAGCCCAACAGAGAACAGTGGAGATTGGGCTCTGCAATTGTAAATCTTCAGGGGAATTTAGAAATTCTTTTTATAATCAATAAAAATTACTAAATTTTTTCTCCATTATGATGAGAAAACTTCTAGAATAAGCAGACCATTACGTTTGTTTCTGGGCACTTTTGTGTGTGGAAAAGCCTCACTGGAAGATCCTTTTTCTCTAGTAACTTTGCAGTGTTAACATTCCAAGATTTTTTGTATTAAGATCTTTGTACAAGATTTGAGTATTTGTTCTTTTAAGTTTACTTCTAATTACTAACTTGTTTAAAACAGAATATGTTGAATGGAGAGTTCCTTTTGTTTGTTTGTTTTTTAAAGATGGATTTACTCTGTAGCTGAGGTTGGCCTGGAACTCACTGTGTAGACCATTCTGGCTTTGAACTTGCAGAGATTCTCCAGCCCTTGCCTCTCTAGTGCTGGGATTAAAGGTATCCACCACTATGCTCTACTTGGATGGTTTCATTTATCCCAGTTTCAGGATATTGACTTCACCGAGAAAGCCTCAGAAATTTGAATTTTGGAGATAATCAACTTGCAAATAAAAACAAACAAACAAGCTGGGTGATGGTGGCACATGCTTTTAATCCCAGCACTGGGGAGGCAGAGGCAGGAGGATCTATGAGTTTAAAGCCAGCCCAGTCTATAGAGTGAGTTCCAGGACAGCCAAGACTACACAGAGAAACCCTCTCTTGAACCCCCCTCCCCCCTAAAAAAAAAAAGAATCCAAACTCAAAAAACCCAAGCAAACAAGCAAACAAACAAACAAAAACAGAGCTCAAGTATGTGTGTTTTGTATTCTTCTAATAGTCACTGTGATGTTGTCATCTTTTTTTGTTGTTTGTTTTTTGGTTTTTGAGACAGGGTTTCTCTGTAGCTTTAGCTGTCCTGGAACTCAATTTGTAGATCAGGCTGGCCTCAAACTCAGAGATCCACCTGTCTCTGCCTCTCTAGTGACAGGATTAAAGGAATGTGCCACCACTGTCTGGGTGTTGCGGTCATCTTTGCCTCCTAATATTAATTTTTATTTAGGAGTCTATTTGAAAAATAGCTAGCCAGGTCTTTTATTTATGAACTGTGGAGTAAGGTTGAAAAGCTTGTGGGAAAAGTACATGCATGCAGAGAGATGACCTTCTTTGTTCTTTCAGTTTTAAGAAAGTGCCTCTGGGGCCAGGTGGGTGGTTCAGAGCCTTTAATCCCAGCACTCAGGAGCCAGAGGCAGGTAGATCTCTGTGAGTTTGAGGCCACCTGGTCTACAGAGCAAGTTCCAGGACAGTCAGGGCTACATAGTTAAGACCCTGTCTCAAAAAAAAAAAAAAAAAAAAAAACAAAAAGAGAAAGAAAGAAAAGAAAAGAAAGTGCCTTTGGGAGTAGATGATATCCCTGGAGTGAGTCTTGTTAGGTAAAGTTTCTCTTTACACACCCTGAACACTTAACGGGAAATGGTGTTTTTCTAAAACTGGTCTCCATTTTTTCACCGTCTCTAAAATCTCCTTGAGAGTTTTCCAGAGGGCTTGTTTTCCACTTCTGTGTTTCTGTTAGTATCATTGTATGTGCCTGAGACTTGGAGGAGCTGTGATAGATTCCTTAGCTGGTGATAGCTGTGTGGTTAGGTTGACTGTTCTCTTTTGGGGAGTAGGAGAGGTGACAATAGAAATGCCTACCATAGTTACTTAAGAATGCATATAATTTTTTTGTGCAGTGAAGTCTGGAAGATATTCCCTTCAGAAATAATTTTTCAGGGTGTGTGTGTGTGTGTGTGTGTGTGTGTGTGTGTGTGTGTGAGAGAGAGAGAGAGAGAGAGAGAGAGAGAGAGAGAGAGAGAGAGAGAGATTGATTGATTGATTGATTTTTGGAGGTGAATATCATATAGTCTAATAAAATAGAGAAATCCAAATAATAATTAGAGGGAGAAAACCCTAGGTTTTTTTTTTTAATAGAAATACCTAACTAATAGGAGCCACTGATCAAATACTGATTTTTTTTTCCTTATCCCAGTTCACAACCCACATTTGACTGTGCTGTAGATTGTATTCATAACTATTTTCCTAATGGCCCTTTTAGTGAATCCTTTTAAATCTATAGTGATTCTGCAAAGATCAAATGGAAAAAACAGATCTGTATTCCCTGTAGGGATAGCTCAAGCTTGAAGATATTGCCAGTATTACTAGATTGTGAGTCATAGATATCAAAGTGAGTTCTCTGCGCACTTTTACTTATGAAAAGTTTAAGTTTTCATTAGAGGAATATCCACAAGTGACTTCTGTGAGGCTGTGAAGGTGAAGGCACTTCAAGTGTGCAGACCTAGTGGTCTTGGTAGTGAGAACCTGACAGTTTCATTGCTCCTTGGATTTGTTTGGTTTTTAGACAGTCTCTCTCTGTAGCTCTGGCTAGCCTGGAACTTTTTTAGACAGTCTCTCTCTGTAGCTCTGGCTAGCCTGGGACTTGTTTTGTAGACCAGGCTGACCTCCAACTCACAGAGATCTGACTGCCTTTGCCTCTGGATTGCTGAGATTAACGATGTGTCACCATGCCTGGCTGTAGATCCTTTAAAAATACTCTTTTAGAGCTGGGTAGTGGTGGCGTACTCCTTTAATCCCAGTACTCCGGAGGCAGAGCGAGGCGAATTTCTGAGTTCAAGGACAGCCTAGGCTACAGAGTGAGTTTCAGGACAGGCTCAAAGCTACACAGAGAAACCCTATCTCGAAAAACAAAAACAAACAAACAAACAAACAAAACCTCTTAGATCTGGGCAGTGGTGGCGCACACCTTTAATACCAGCGCTTTGGAGGCAGAAGCAGGTGGATCTCTTGAGTTCGAGGCCAGCTTGGTCTACAGAGCAAGTTCCATGACAACCAGGGCTACACTGAGAAACTCTGTCTCGGAAAACAAAAAAAAAAACAATAACAACAAAAAGCCTCAGATAACAACAAAACACCCTAAGCCAGTGGTTCTCCACCCTCTTTTTTTTTTTTTTTTTTTTTGGTTTTTCGAGACAGGGTTTCTCTGTGTAGCTTTGCGCCTTTCCTGGAACTCACGTGGTAGCCCAGGCTGGCCTCGAACTCACAGAGATCCGCCTGGCTCTGCCTCCCGAGTGCTGGGATTAAAGGCGTGCACCACCACCGCCCGGCTGGTTCTCCACCCTCTTAATGCTTTAATACAGTCCCTTATGTTGTGGTGACCCCCAACCATAAAATTATATCTTTGCTGCTTCATAAGTATAATGTTGCTGCTGTTATGAATTGTATTGTAAATATCTGCTATGTGATATGCAGGATATCTGATATTCAACCCCTGTGAAAGGGTCATTTGACCCCCCCAAAGGCATCTTAACCCACATGTTGACAACTGCTGCCCTAAACCAAGAAAAAACAAACAACAATAACAAACAAAAATAAATATTTCTCTTATACAGACAGGGACTCACTTTGTAGTTCCTGATAGCCTTGGGTTGACAACCTTGCCTCAGTCTCCAGAATGCTGGGATCTCAGCATGAGCCACCACACTCACCTTCCAAAGCCATTATTTTTTCTTAACAAATGTTTTTGCATTAAAACTCAACGTAAGTTATATTGCTATTTTAACTCACAGGAGAAACAGTAGGAGGGAAGGATTCATTGCTTTCAAGGAGTAAATAATGGAATCCAATGAGAAGGGAAGCCATACTTTTTAAAGTATCTGCTGTGTAAGCGTATCAGTAAATTTTGTTGTCATATCTGTCTCTTTATTTTCAACAAATAACCACTTAGTTTTGATCTCTGTGGTGTAATTTGTCTGCTTTTATTTCACATAGAGGCAAGTAAATCTGACATTTTATTCATGGATTTGATTTTAATCTCTCTGACTTGCTTTTGTGAAATGCTGCATTTAGATGGCTTTTGTTTTATGTCACTTCTTGGGAAGTGTATTTTAAAACAATTTGAAAAACACTTTAGTTTTTAAGTATTTCATGTAATTGTTTTGAAATATTGCCGCCTTTTCCTTGGTGGTTTTCTCCGGGTGTGTGCATTGTCTTTCTCCTCAATGAGTGTCTTGTAATCCCCTTTGATTGCAGTAGTTCTTAGGAGTGAGACCATAGCTGATTAACCTTGGGTCTCTCCTGGTGAACTCCATCAGCATGCTGCTCCAGGGTTCATGCTGAGGCTTTTGATTCCAATGTAATTTGTACCCTTTCATGCTGGTAACTAGGGATAAGAAAATAAAGTGGTTTGTGGTTGTAGTGGGATCTAGGAAGAAATATCTGTCTCAGAAAGTAGAATTTTATAAGATGTAGCCTATTAAAAACTAAACAAAAACTTGCTTTCTTACTTCACAGAATTGATGGTACTGTTTTCTTAAGTGTTCAGCTCTGTTACTAAGCATTTATTTTTTGAGATAGTAGTTTCATGTAGCTCCAGCTGGCCTTAAACTGTGTAGCTGAAGATGACCTTGAACTCCTGATGTTGCTTCTATCTCCCAAGTGTTGAGATGACAGGCATAAGCCATTATGCTCTACTATCTTCTTTTGTTTGAAGAATATAGTATCTTATTTGTGTACTTCTGTTCAGTTTATACTGCATCACATTATAGCCTTTGCTCTTTACCATAGTTTTTCGAAATAGGAGAGGAATATAAGAGGTAAAGAAGCCTAGAAAAGGCAAGTTTTAACAACACATGGTGGCAGGAACTTGTGTGTACGTCTCAAAGCTCTTTGTAAGCCTCCCTTAAAGATGCCAGGGCAGTCCTGGAGGTGCTAGGCACCTAGCTCACAAAGAGTTGTAATGTTGCTAACGTGTTTCCTTTTGCTCTATACAAGGGTATTTTGGGGGGATATTCTCTATGCTTTTTGTAAGCTGTCTTTTTTTTTTAAAGGTTTTTTTTTTTTTTTAAAAAGGGTTTCTCTGTGTAGTTTGGTGCCTGTCCTGTAGACCAGGCTGTCCTTGAACTCACAGAGATCTGCCTGGCTCTGCCTCCAGGCTACCACTGCCCAGCCCTAAGCTGTCTTTTTTTTTTTTAAAGACAAGGTTTCACGATATAGCCCTGGCTGGTCTGTAACTCGCTATGTAGACCAGACTGGCCTTGATCTCATAAAGAACCACCTGCCTTTGTCTCCACAGTGCTGGGATTAAAGGTGAGTGCCACCATGTTTGGAGTTTGTTAGTTGGAGTCATACAAATTAATTTTCTTTTTTAATTTTGAGGTTTTATTTTTATTTTGTGCCTTTGAGTGTTTGCCTAAATGTTATGTCTATGCACACTGTTCATGCAGTATCCACAGAGGCCAGAAGAGGGCGTTGGATCCCCTGGAATTGGAGTTAAAAGATGGTTGTGAGCCACTGCCTTGTGGATGCTGGGGATAGAATTCTGGCTTCTGAAAGAGCAGCCACTGCTCTTAACTACTGAAACATCTCTCCAAGCCCCCACTTTTTTGGTTTTTGAAACAATCTCACTATGTACCTAACACTAATCTCCAACTAACTAAAGCATGCCAATTTTTGCAATTACTATTTTGCTTAGGAAACTGTCATAAAATACTAAAAAGAAGACAGAAAAATGGCACGTAATTCCAGCTCTCAGAAATACTATGGTTAACATCTAGGCATCGATCCATTTAGACCTTCTGTAAATGTAGATGTATCTATATTATCACAAAAAGGGATCACAATATTAAAAATTGTTATTATTTATTTATTTTTTGAGATGGGGTCTCTGTTATGTAGGTCTGGCTGTCCTGGAACTTGCTATGTAAAACAGGCTAGCCTCGAAACCTCAGAGATCCACCATGCCTGGCATACATATTCAATACACACACACACTGTCACAAGTAGCCTGGTTGGCTTTAGATTCTCTGTGGAGTGTAAGTGTTGGAGTTATAAGGCATGCCTGGTGTATGTTGTGCTGGGAATTGAACTCAGGCATCGTGAATATTAGACTGGCAGTTTATCACCTGAACTACATCCATAGCTTGTATTTTTTTTTTTTTTTTGTAATCTGTTATTTTTGTGATAAGCCTTTCAGCTTTGTAGATATGGATCCAGGTTACTTTGTATTTTATTCTTATATTAACTCAACATTATATAATTGGTTTTTTGTTTGGGGAGGGGGCTGGGATTGAACCCTTGTGATTTTCATGCCTTGACAGATGATAGCCTTGTGTAAAACTTTGCAAATGTTCATTTTAACAGCACAGACTTTCCAGCTGTAGAGAGCAGTGTAGATGCTTTTCTGATTCAGGTAGCCCGAGTGAAGAGAATTAGCAACTCTTAGCTTGTTTCTTGTTTTATCTTCATTGTTCTTCTGTCCTATGTGCCAGGTAAGATTAGTAAATGATGTAAACAAACAATGCATCTGAATCAGAACATTTGATAAAGAATGAACTTGATGATGAGGTAGCATATTTAATTGATTTCAAGTACGTTTGATTTTGGGAAATTATATAAAGTAATCAAGTATTGTGAGTTTTGTGTATTAGGTGCTTGTCAGTTTTAAATGGCATGTTGAAACTATTGAACATTGATATAGAGAAAGTAGAAATGAGAACAACTTCCCATTTTTAATGTGGAATCGGTGTTGCCATGGTTTTTAATTGGTGGGTAATGCTGTTTGGAGGAGCTGATTATGGAAAGGTTACATAGACTGTGGAAATATTTTTCTATTTTAAGAAGAAACCTTTTGGGGTTATGGTAATTAATAAGTGCACATGTAAGTTATGAATGCTTTTTTTCTTTTTTGAGGCTGTGTCACTGTGTAGTCCAGGCTAGTCTCAAACTCAGGATTCTCTTTGCTCAGCTCCCCTAATGCTGAGACTACAGGTATGTGCTACCACCCCACGTGATGAAGTTCATCTGTGGAATGGATTGTGTTCTAGATTTGTTGATTTGCTCTTCCTTAGCGTTCTTTCTGAGTAGGTGGCAAGTTTTGAAGTACTTAGTTGTTTGGTCTATAAGTGTGAGTGATCTGGGATTTATGCTTTGACTTTAGATGATTAGGCAGTGACTCACAGAAGACCCCTGGGGTAGGCAGAGGCCGAGAGCAATAGCTCCCACACAGTGCACAGCCCACTGTCAGGGCAGCCACTACAGTGCCTCGTTGGGCCGCCTGGAGGCTTTCTCAGGATGCAGCTCCCTACGGTGCGTGCGTGCATGCATGTGTGCACAGCGCTAGCATAGTTGCCCTGTGCTGTGGTAATCTACCTCTGCTTCTCCTCCTGTGGGAAGAAGCACTTCCGAGCCCTCCGCTTTTGGTTTCAGTGTCTCATGGTAAAAGGCAGTCGGTCACTCAGAGCCTTTTCCCCAGACATTTAGGAAGAAACCATCCTTTTCCCAGTGTTTTTTTAGATCAAGCAAATAGAACAAGTGTAAACCTTTTGAACAGGAACCAGTCCCAGATACTGACAGTGCTGGTGCAGATGCGCCTATATTTGACAACCTCACTTCCGTACCTTTCCTGCTGTTCTTGCTTTCAGTTTCTCTTTTTGGTTGCCATGTTAATTTCACACAAATAGTTCTTTCACCCTGTGACTCCTATCTATAAAAACTTTCAGTGGAGATGGGCGTGGTGTTGCATGCCTTTAATCCTAGCACTTGGGAGACAGAGGCAAGTGGATCTCTGAGTTCCAGATCAACCTGGACTATATAGTGAGTTCTAGGACGATCAGGGCTATGTAGAGAGCCCCTGTCTTATCACCCCTCCCCCGCTCATTTTCTTTTCTTTTCCTTCCTTCTTTCCTTCCTTCCTCCCTTCCTTCCTTTCCTCCCCCAAACCCCAAAAGCAACAAACAAAACAAAAGGAAACAAAACACCTTCAGTGGCCTCCCATAGAACTGTCAGTCTTCGCTCTCTGGTGTGATACTCAGAACTCTCTCCAATTTAACTTGAGTCCACTTGTTGTGTGCTGTGCTTCCTCAGCTGCAGCAGAAGTCTGTAACTGAATAGCAGAGTTGTTCATTTGCTCTGTTGTTGGCTAGTGTTCTGTCACTGTCCAGGAGAACTGCTTAACAAATTATGTTACTGGTCCTTCTTGTCAAGAAGCAGGCTGATGCTCATTTCTGCTGCTATGACAATCTAAATTGGAAATGTTTTTAGACAGTGTCATATCTTTACTCTTTCCATGCTATTTCCTAGATTAACTGGAATAGTGTTAAGTCTGGGCTAATTTTTTTAGTACTTATTTATGTGTATGAAAGTTTTGATTGCATGCATGTATGTATATCATGTATGTACCTTATAACTGGGGTTGTGGGTGGTCGTGAGGTGCTGTGTGAGTGCTGGGAATTGAACCCAGATCCTCTGCAAGAGCAACAAGTGCTCTTATTCTGAACCATCCTCTCCAGCCCCCAGGATAATGCATGAAGGACTCTTTCTGAGATGAGTTTACACTATATAGCTCAGGCTGGCCTGGAATCTACTGCCTCAGCCTCCTTGAAAGCTGGGATTATTAGAGTAACACTCCTACTTGTGTTTATGCTTGTTTAGGTGAGTGGGGAAAATGGTAATAGAATCATATGCAGTTTAATACCATATAGGTCACATATTTAAAGAGTTAAATTAATTGCTTTTTGTGTGTATTCTCCAAGTTGTACAATTATTCCTGCAGTCAGTTGGAGGATTTCTCACCCTAGAAAGAAACTGTGTCCTTCAGTTGTAATAGCCATCTCCACGTTACTTTGGCCTCTGTTACAGACAACTGCTGATCTGTAGTTTGTCTGTAGATTGGCCTGTTTTGGTATTTCATATGAATGGAGTTGTATGATTTGTGGCCACTTATGCCTGGCTTCTATTCATTTTTTTTCTGCTTGCGTTAAGTATGTATCTATAAATTTGTAATTTATTATATGTGTATTTATCTGGATTAGAACGAAACTCGGCTTGTAGAAGGACCTTGTGTTAATAAAAATGTATGTATAAGTACATAAATTGATCTGTATTGTACATGATAACATACTTTCTTTTTTTAAAAATCATTTATTTTATGTGCATTGGTGTTTTGCCTGCATGTATATGTAAGGGTGTTGTATCTTGGAGTTACAGACAGTTGTTAACTGCGATATGGGTGCTGGGAACTGAACCTGGGTCCTCTGGAAGAGCAGTCAGTGCTCTTAACCACTGAGCCATCTCTCCAGCCCCTTTTCTTTTCTTTTCCTTCCTTCCTTCTTTCCTTCCTTCCTTCCTTCCTTTCCTCCTTCCTTCTTCCCTCCCTCCCTCCCCTCTTTCTTTCAAGACAGGATCTCTCAATAAATAAATTATTTTAAAAAAGGGACAGGGTCTCCAAATAAATAATATATATATTATATATATGAGAAATAGGGTCTTTCTCTGTCTTAGAACTCAGATCTGTCTTTTCTCTGTCTCTGAAATGCTGGGCATACACCACTACACTTACAATATACTTTAATTACTCAAAAAAAGTAAGTGTGTGTGTGTGTGTGTGTGTGTGTGTGTGTGTGTGTGTATTTCTGTGACATGTCAAAAATGAGATATTTTTATTCTTTTTAATGCATAATATTGCAGTAAATATAATATTGTGTTTATAGAAGTTCATCTCCTGACGTCATTGCGTATGTTAGATGTTCTTCTGGGGGTGTAACCTAGTGGCAGATTGTTTGCCTAAAACATTTGAGTTCTTTATTGGCTTCAGCCCTGACTGCTGCAAAAGGAAAACAAAAAGTTCTTAAGCACCTGTTTTGGTTTCTTGAGACTAGATTTTATTGTGTATCCCAGGCTGGCCCATAAACTGATAGTAATCTTGCCTGTTTCCCACATGCTGGGACTATGAGGCTGGGGTGTTTCTATGCTTTTGTTATATTGTTGTTAAAAGTAATTCTCACTTTTCTTCTTTCTCTCTTTTCTTTGGGGTGGGTAGGGTGGGGGGTTGGAGAGTTCTGGAAATCAAATCCAGGGCCTTGTGCATGCTTAAGCACATGTTCTACCATTGAGCTGTTTCTGTAACTGTACCACATTTAATGTAACTAATCCAGTGTTAATGTTGCAGTTGCATTTCAAGTAGATGTAACAAACACAACAGGCAAGGGTTGGTGTGCTAAGGAGAAATGGAGTGTGGCCCTTTATGAGGTTCTGGCAGTGCATGGCAAAGCACTTCTGCGTTTGAGTTTCTGAGTGTGAGCAAGCTTGTTTCTAGTTTCATGGCACAGTGCTTAAAATAGAATTTAACATGCTATCTTGTACTTTATGGTGAATTTAAGGGTTTTTTTCCTAAAAAAAAAAAAAAAAAAAAAAGTAAGTCATATGGGTCTATTCTTAAAGATTTGTAAGGTTTCAGAGTGAATATATAGTTTTCCTTTTCTTTTTTTTCCCTTCAAGATAGGGTTTCTCTGTGTAGCTCTAGCTGTCCTGGAACTCGCTCTGTAGACCAGACTAGCCTCGAACTCAAAGAGATCTGCTTGCCTCTGCCTCTGAATGCTAGGATTAAAGACATGTACCACTAGGATTAAAGACATGTACTACCACCGCCTGGCTCTTTTTTAAATTTCAAAGTATCTCTCTAAAGGTTATTTATTTTTCCTGCTTTTAAAGTTTTATTTGTATTATAGTATCTTTTTAGTTGACATGTAATTGCACATAATGTATGAGGTAAATGCTTTTCCAGTATTTTAAAATCTTTGTGACTGGAGTGGTGACAGGCTTTGATCACCCACACTCAGATGGCTGAGGCAGCCTAGTGTACATATGTAGTGATTTCCAGGCCATCCAGGAATACACCTGCTTCAAAACTAACTAACTAACTAACTAACTAACTAACTAACTAACTAACTAAATAAATAAATAAATAAATAAATAAATAAAATAAGACAAAATAAAATAAAACAAAGTTATTGTTGTGGATTCTAGACTCCTGCAGGTTACTCATGAAAGGGAATCAGGAAGAATGGTCAGGCTTGGTGACCCTCACAAAGGACATGGCATGAGCAGCCTGAGGGGAAGTCTCCTGTGGCTCCTGGTCTCAGAGCTTCCAGCCCACGTTTACCCCACTGCTGGAGGCCTGTAGTGGAGCAGAAAGAACATCATGGTGGCAGGGGCTGGCCACCAGGAAACAGAGAGAGAGGAAGCGCCCCGGGACAAGGCACCCTTCAAAGGATCTCCCCTACTCCTAAGATTCCCACCAGTTTCCAAAATAGTACTGCCTGCTGGAGAACAAGCCTCCAAACAAGAGCCCATGGGGGGCACGTGCTATTCAAACCATGATATGTTTCTGGCTTGGAACTTGGCTTGTAGTGTGGTAGCTAGTATAAAAAGTATCTAACATTTTCCCATTCATTTATGTGTTTGGATGTGTGAGTTACTAGATTATAAGCTTGAGTATCTGTATGATTACTTAAGCAAAAAATATGTATGTTTTATGATTATAAATGCAATGCATCAACCATTACCATCTCAGAGTTTGTTTCTCAGACTCCTGGTGTTTCCCTGGGTATCTCCAGGTCAAAACCATTTTTTCCAGTACTAGTTGAGCATTGTTTGGTATGCTGACAACTATAATATCAATGATGAATAAAGCTATTGTGACTTAGTGTGATCAATACTGTGGTGTGACTGAGTTATACTAGTGGTGTATTCCCCATCACCAGACTCTTGGAATTGAAAAAAATAAATGCTTTAAAAATAAAACAAACTGGGCAGGCTATGTGGCTTGGCAGTAGAGTGCTTGCCTAGGATGCCCAAGGTCCTGAGTTTGATTCTATGTGCACGTGCTCTCTGTCTCTCTGTCTCTCTCTGTCTCTCTCTGTCTCTCTCTGTCTCTCTCTCTCACACACACACACACACACACACACACACACACACACACACACACACACACACGAGTGAGGGATGTCAGGAAGACTGACTGGTTACATTTAATGCCCTTGATGAGACAATAAAACTTAGTGATTTGTCATCTATTCTGCCTTTGCTTAACTCCTAGAACATGCTGTTTGAAGTGCTTTTACTGATAGCAGGCCTGATGGTTAACCTAGGAAAGAACCTAAGCAGTTGTTGAGTACAAATTAAACTCGGCCTTTCTAAGTGGAATACTTTTTTTACTTGAAGTAATTGCTTGGCAAAGCATGGTTATATAGAATGGATATTTGGCATACATTTTCTTGAAAATAAAGTGAGCCTGTCACTACAAGGAAAACAGCTGACAGTATTCCTTGCTAATGATAAAATTTAAGCTCTCGGGGGAAATTGAATTTTGGAAAACTACTCCATTTGCCACTATGAGTTTGACAGATTCTGCACTCCACTCCTTTGATGAAGTTGGTGTGATATAAGCAAGTGTGTTTTGTTGAAAAAAGTAGTGAGCTGCAACAATGTTTGAAGCAGTGTGCAACTTGGTGAACTCTTGTTTGTTTTGACACTGGATTTCATGTAGCCTAGGCTAGTCTTGGACTGTGGATGTAGTTCATTCAGCATGACCTTAAACTCGGACTCGTGCTAGGATTTCAGGTGTGTGCCACCATACTCAGCTGAACTCAACATTTTTTAAATAACCAGCGCATGGTTTTATAGTCATATATGAGTAAAAAGACCAATTGGAATAGAAGTTAGACCAATGAATTTTGTTTGTATTTTGAGATAGGATTTCATGTAGCTCAAACTGGCTTTAAACTCAAATTGTAGCTGGTTTTGAACTTGATTTTGTTGTTGTTGTTTTGAGAAAGGGTCTCAGGAATCCCAAGCTGGCCTCAAGTTCTCTATTCACTGAAGATGACCTCGAAACTTCTGATCTTTCTGCTTTCACTTTTAAAGTGCTAGGATTATAGACATCTCCCACAATGCTTAGTTTATGTAGTGCTGGAAATCGAACCCAGGACTTCCCAGGGTTTCTTGCTAGGCAAACATTCTACCAATGAAGCTAGATTCTCAGCACTGACCTTCGATTTCTGATTCTCCTATTTGTACCTCCCAAGTGCTGGAATTACAAATGTGTACCATTGTACTTCAAAATGACTTTGGTTTTTCGAGACGGGCTTTCTCTCTTTAGCCCTGGTTGTTCCTGTCTGCTCTGTAGACCAGGATGGCCTCAAACTTAGAGATCCACCTACCTCTGTCTTCCAAGTGCTGGGATTAAAGGAGTGCACCACCACACCTGGCCTTCAGAATGACTTTATTTATTTATTTTTTTATTTTTATTTTTGAATTGGAGATATGAGATTCATTTCTTAAATCTGTACTATTTACTTTTTCAAGGGGTGACCAGACTAACTGGTATGTTTGGGGTAAAGATTCTGCCCTCTGGTGGAATGGGTAGGTTGCTCTGTCTAAATACATCCTCACTCAGGTGCTTAAGGAATATGCTGTGGGTTGAGGGCTGATAAATTCCATTTGACTTCCTATGAAATACCAATTTCACTAATTTTGATCAATTAGGCCAGAAGGTCAGCCAGAACTCATGGAGAAACTTAAATATATATTTTTCAAAATACCAAACAGGTAGTGGCCCTGACACTCAGTATTTTTTTGTTGTTATCGTTTAAGATTTATTTTTATTTATTTATTTATTTATTTATTTATTTATTTATTTATTTATTTATTTATTTATTTATTATGTATACAGTGTTCTGCTTGCATGTATACCTGCATGCCAGGAGAGGGCACCAGATTTTATTACAGATGGCTGTAAGCCACCATGTGGTTGCTGGGGTTTGAACTCAAGACCTCTGAAAGAGCAGCCAGTGCTCTTAACCTCTGAGCCATCTCTCCAGCCCCCAGAATGACTTTTAATAAATAAGAAATATTCATTGTTACGGTTTCAGATTCTATATTGGAACAGCCTTTAAGAAATTGCCAGCTGGGCGTGGAGTTGGTTCTCTCTTTGTGGAGTTGGTTCTCTCTTTCTATCTTAACATGGTTTCTGAGAATTGACCTCAGGTCACCAGATTTGTGCAGCAAGCACTTTACTGGCTGAGCAGTCTGACCAGTCCCCTCATTATTATCTAATATTTATTTTATTTTTAAGTGGGGGGGGGGGCACACAGGTATGCACTTGTGCCAGTGCAGGTGACTGTGCAAGCCAGAGGTGTGGGATCCCCTTGAGCTGGAGTTACAGGCAGTTGTGAGCTGTCAACATGGGTACTGGGAATTGATTTTGGGTCCTTTCTTAACTGCTAAGCGCTCTCTCAATTCCACTTATTACTGTTTGTCTGTCTGTCTGTCTGTCTATTTATTTGAGGCTGGGTTTCACTCTGTAGTTCTGGCTGTCTTGAAACTTGCTATGTATGCAGTCCAGGCTGGCATTAAAATCAGAAGTGCCTGTCTCTGTCTACCCAGTGCTGGGATTAAAGGCATGCCCTATTACTCTCGGCTTACTACAGTTTTAAATGACAGGTTTTTTTTTTTTTCCCTATTTTGCTGGACCTGGTGGTGTATGCCTCTAAATTATGCACTAAAGAGTCCTCTCCAAGGGTAATTTTGAGTTCAAGATTAGCCTGAGCTATATAGTAAGACCCTCTCTCAAACTAAGAAATGTGTAAGCGAATACAGTTCTGTTGGCTAGTTTTATGTCAGCTTGACATAAGCCTAGAGCCGTTTCAGAAGAGTGAACCTCATTTGAGAAAAAATTCCAACTAGATTGGCCTGTGGGTAAACTTGTAGTGCATTTCCTTGATTGATGACTGGTGTGAGAGGGCCCAGCCTACTATGGATGGTGCCACCCCTGGGTCTTGGGTACCGTGGTAATAAAAGAAAGCTAGCTGAGCAAGCCATGAGGAACAAGCCAGTAAGCAGCACTCCTCCATGGTCTCTGCATCAGTTCCTACCTCCAGCTTCCTGCCTTGCTTGAGTTCCTGTGCTGACTTCCCTCAGTGATGGACTGTTACCTCAAAGTGTAAGATGAAATAAACCATTTCTTTGGAGCTGCTTTTTGGTCATGATGTTTTTTTTCACAGCCACAGAAACCCCAGTTAAGACAAAGTCCAATATTTTCTATTTGATTTATAATCAGTAGGTTTTTCGTTTTCCTCTTTGTATAGTCCTGGGGTTCAAACCCAGGGCCTCTTCCATGATAGTCAAAAGGCTCTACCATTGAGCTTCAGCTCCAACCCTAGTAACACAATTGATAGGTTCAACACAAAGGGGAGAGCATAGTCTCCATTTTCAAGAATATAAAAACTAGAGTTGAGGATTTTGCTCAGTGGTAGAGCGCTTGCCTAGCAAGCACAATGCCCTGGGTTTGATCCTCAAATATATATATATATATAAACTAGAAACTTAAATTTTTTGAAAAGAATATGAAGAGTCATACATACTACAGGAGCTTTTAGTTTAAAATGAGACTGTCCTTTTTACTTTGTTCTTGACATTTTTTATAGTTTAAAAAGACAAGAACAATTCGCTTATAGAAAAGACATCTATTAACAAGTTAGCCAACTTATAGCTGCTGAGTGATGTCCTGTGTCCCTGCAGCCAGTGTACTGAATGAATGTGCTGGAAGTGCATTCATGGTATGGGATAGATAGATAGATAGGTATAGGTATAGGTATGTATTTATGTATGTATGTATTTATTAGGTTATGTCTCAACCCCGCATTGCTTTTTTTCAGTGGACATAGATGAGAATTGTATAGACAAATGAACAGTCTGTAAGATGTGCTTTAACCTGAGTTTAGCTAATTTCCTCTCTAGCAGGGCTTAGCTCTTAGCCAATATATCTGTGATTGATTAACAATTTACGTGTTTGTTTTTGTTTCTCTCCCTTTTGGGATGAAAGCCAAACATAGGCTATACAATTGGGTGTGTTTACATTTTTGTCGATACTTTTTTTTCCCCTATTTGACAACTTCATACATGTATATAATACATTTGGGCCACCCTACTCCATCTACACTTCTTAGGGTTATGGTCACCCTACCCCATCTACACATCTAGGGTGGTATCTGAAAGACTGACTTCTCCTTTCTTCCAGTTTTGTTTTTGTTTTTTTTTTTTTTGTAGGATTTTAAGACAACCAGATGTGGTGGCACATGTCTGTAACCCTAGCACTTGAGTGGTTGAGGCAGGAGGATTGTCGTAAGTTTGGGGTCAGCCTAGTCTCCATAGGGAGTCTAAGGCTAGCCTGGGCTATATAGCAAGACACTGTCTTAAAAAGACTGGAAAAGAAACATTGGTCCAAATGTCCTTCTAATGAGATTTCAAAATACTGTAGCCTCTTAAAGGTAAAAGACCTTTTAAAGAGGTGTATAGTGGCAGGAGAGATGGTTCAGCTGTTAAATCGTTGACATGATCAGACTTTACTAGAAAGAGCATTGAAAACATTGAGAGACATGTCTTGGAGAAAGAATCTCTTTCCCTTTTTCCTTTTTCTCCCTCCCTTCCATCTGTCTACTTTTTAGTTTTTTTTTAAACAGGTGCTTACTCCATGTACACACATAGGCAAGTATATCTGCATAGATGTGCATGCACACAGAAACTGTATATCATTGGTGGAAAGTTTATATTATTTCTAGAGATATTAAAAATTAATAGTGCCTCTAGTTAGCATTATTGGAGCATTGTTGGATTTGAGGTCTGACTTTGGAGTCTGAGTTCATACCCTTCTAACTCTGTAGCTTCAGGTAGGTTCTGCCCAGTACTTTGAAGTAGTTTTGATACAGGCCTTCCAGGCTTTTCCTTCATCTGAGTTCTGGGATCTAGACTGAGGCCTGTAATTTAAAGACTTTATGTAGTTATAGAATACATTCTTTTTCTTACTTTTTTGATGCATTGACAGTTCTCCTGTTTAGGCTTCTTATCCTTCTCTTAGCTGTACACTTTCTTTAGTTGCTTGTCTGAAACATATTAGGCGAGATAGTGTCTACAGTTGCAAATGCAGTATGTTCATTTAGGTTGGCCAAGACTGGGAAGTAGCAAGGATCTTGCTGAGTTGGGTAGATGCAAGGTTTCTTAAACCCTGGTTAACATGTATGATATACCACCCCAAGCCCCATTTGTTCGTTTGTTTCTTCCCTTTTTTGGGGGGTAGGGGGAAGAGTTTTGAGACAGTCTTGCTGTGTAGTCCAGGCTGGTCTTGAACTAGCAATCCTGTCCTAGTCTCCCAAGTGCTAGAATTATAGGTGTGTGCCACTATGTTTGGCAATCTTTATTTTGGGGTGTGTGTGTGTGTGTGTGTGTGTGTGTGTGTGTGTGTGTGTGTGTGTGTGTAACTTGACTAGTGTGTAGAGTCAGAGGACAGCTATAGTTGTTGGTTCTCTTCTTCTGCCCTGGGGGTTCCAGAGATTAAACAGGTAGTCTTGGCAGCAAGCGCTTTTACAAACCACTGTGTCATCTCACTAGCCCACAATTCCCTCCTTTTAAAAGTGAGAGTGCACCCCCAAAATTATAGTTTGATAACTAGTGTCCAATCAATACCAGTGTCTAAATCCTATACTTAGTATTCCCATCCTGGCACACAGTAGGTGTTGGGTTAGTGTGGTGCATCCTCATGCTCCTCTCTTGCTCTTCCCAAGCTCCCTTCCTCAGTGTTTGGATAAGTGTCTGAACATCCTTGGAAGGAGCATTTCTAGCACATCTGTACATTACAGCTCAGATGGAAAGGTATCCTGGGAGTCAGGAGCCAAGGAATACCACAAAGTCGTGCCACACAACAACCCCCACAGGACATTTATTGAGAGGGCAACAAACCGAGGGTGGCTGCCTCTGCTGAGAGGACAGCAGAGGACTGTCCATGATACAGGGCTTGTATAGAGATTCTTGGGGACGGGGGGGGGGGGGGGGGGTGCTTTCCAGGGCAGAAATTGGTGGGAGTTCACATCCAGAGATTGTGCTTTTTACTCTGTAGGGTGGGGGTTGGACCCAGCAGTTAGGGCAGTTAGTGTCCTGTGGGTGGAGCCTGGCAGTTGGTGGGGTTTAGTGAGACTGGTAAAGCTGCCACACTACCCTGACGATGGGGGAACAAGAAGATGTGGGTCCCTAAAACTGTGTCAGAACTAAGTTGGTGGCCTCCAGTGTCTAGAAGGGAATGGATAGATCGCCCTGATATTGTGATGTCTACTCAAGGTTCCCAGTCAGAGATGGCAGTGGTCAGACCAAGGGAGCCTGGTCTCCTGAGTCGTCCATGGCCAGATCTAGGAGGTTGGCTGAATGACGATCTAGGCTTGATGCCCTCCTGCCACGAGGAGCATAGGTCTGGGTGGTTTACAAGGGTTCAGACAGGCCCGGGACCAGTAACCCTTCTCACTGCGTTTGAAACAGGGGCCTGCAGGTTCTCAGGCTTTGGGAGGCCACAGAGCCTGGGCAGTTGCAATAGCCAGTCGAAAGGCCTTCGCTAGCATCAGGTATTTTTGTTTTCCAGCTTTTTCATCTTTCCCGTGGTACACCTTAAAGGCCTCTGCTAAAACTTCTGCCTGTGTGTGGTGGTATTGTGTTCCCCAAAATATTGTGTACCTTAATAAACTTATCTGGGGTCAGAGAACAGAAAAGCCACAAGATACTTAGGCTAGAAAATGTTAGCACATGCCTTTAATCCTAGCATTCCAGAGACAGAAATCCCTCTGGATCTCTGTGAGTTCAAGGCCTCATTGAAAACAGCCAGGCATGGTGACTCATGCCTTTAATCCCAGAAAGCAGCCTTTAATCCCAGGGAGTGGTGGTAGAAAGCAGAAAGGTTTATAAGGCGTGAGGACCAGAAACTAGCAGCATTTGCCTGGTTAAGCATTTTGGCTGGTTAAGCATTCAGGCTTCTAGCAGCAGTTCAGCTGAGAGCCATTGGGATGAGGACACAGAAGCTTCCAGTCTGAGGAAACAGGACCAGCTGAGGAATTGGCAAGGTGAGATAGCTGTGGCTTGTTCTGTCTCTCTGATCTACCAGCATTGACCCCAATAACTGGCCTCGGGTTTGATTTTATTAGTAAGAACTTTTAAGATTCATGCTACACCTGTGGAGTCAGAGGTCCTTTCTCTAGATGTTTAAGAGGCCTAATATCAGGGAACTCTGGGAAAAGAAGTAGGTCATAGGGAGTTGTTTTTCATTTGGGGTCTAGGGATACAGATTGGTATATTGTAAGAGGGCCTTTGTGAGGTAGTCTAAGAATTGAGTCAGGTTTTCATGTTTGTCCTGGATGACCTCCTGGGTTTTTTCATAATTCATACACCATTTTAAGGGTGGCCTTGTGAAGACCACCCAGGAAGCAAGTTACAAATTTGTCCCTAGCAAGGATGCTCTCTGGGATATTGTAATTCCATTCAGGGTCCTGGTTGGGTCCTACCTGGGCCCTGACTGGATGAGCAGCCTGTCTCTGAGAAGGGAAAAAGGGAAACCAGAGAGGCTGGAGAGGAAGAGAAGGGGCTGCTGGTTGAGGCCGATAAGGGGGAGACTTGTTAGTGTGATCAAAAATAGTGGAAGAATCATCTGGTTTGGGCCTCACAGCTAGGAGGAGTTTAAGCTCTGGCTATAGACAGAGGACACAGTAGGAGGGAGCTGAGAGTGCACCAGCGGGTCAAGAGTGTGTGCAGGGTGTGTGCAGTTTGCAGCTGGCCTCCTCCGGCTCCTGCTAGGTCTGTTCCTGGTGCCCACTTTGCAACAAACTTACAGATCCGTCAATGGTAACTTAAAAGACAGGATGTTTACATGGGGGTGCGGGGCGCTACACAAAAACGGCTTGAAGCAGAGAAAAGAAAAAAGGAATGGGGAATCTCTTTCCATTTCCCCAGTCTCTCACAGTATTGGTAAAGGTCCCAAATAATATTAGGATCTAAGGTGCCATTAGGTGACGTTTTGGATTGGTATTGAAGCCAAATTTGATTACAAAAGTGAATAAATTTAGGGCCCTTCAGGTAGGGTGCCAGGCGTATAAGCTGGAGGTTTTCTAAGAGGCATCCCAAGGGGGAATGAGAGGGTATGGAAGACACGTTCCCATGGATGAGAGAAAAGGAAATGCCACTGCAGCCTGTAGTAGTGGGCATCCTCAAGACTGAAGGAGGACCAAGCTGTTGAGTGGGTCACCACACTCAACAAGGGTCTCAGGGACCTGTCCTGGCTAAGCCAGCGGAGAGACTCTGTGCCTGGTGCCAGAACTTTAGAGGACAAAAACTGAGCCCTAGGAGGAGAGTCTCATCCACAGGAAAGGGTCGGGAATGGGGTCCCAAAAGCCACAAGGGCCTAGAGGAGTTGTGGGATTACAGGCAGCTCTGAAGGGGAGGCTTTCCCAACAAAAGTGTTACAGCTTGGTTCCAGAGGGGAGGGACTTGCCCAGCAAAGTGTTATAGTTCTGCTCTGGCAAAGCCCTTGCTGTGCTCTGTGCTCTGTGCTCTGTGCTCTGTGCTCTGCTCTGTGCTCTGTGCTCTGTGCTCTGTGCTCTGTGCTCTGCTCTGCTCTATGCTCTGTTCTGTGCTCTATGCTCTGTTCTGTGCTCTATGCTCTGTTCTGTGCTCTATGCTCTATTCTGTGCTCTGTGCTCTGCTCTATGCTCTGTGCTCTGTTCTGTGCTCTGTGCTCTGTTCTGTGCTCTGTGCTCTGTGCTCTGTTCTGTGCTCTGTGCTCTGCTCTGTGCTCTGTGCTCTGCTCTGTGCTCTGTGCTCTGTTTTGTGCTCTGTGCTCTGTTCTGTGCTCTGTGCTCTGCTCTGTGCTCTGTGCTCTGTTCTGTGCTCTGTGCTCTATGCTCTATGCTCTGTGCTCTGCTCTGTGCTCTGTGCTCTATTCTGTGCTCTGTTCTGTGCTCTGTGCTCTGCTCTGTGCTCTGCTCTGTGCTCTGTTCTGTGCTCTGTGTTCTGCTCTATGCTCTGTGCTCTATGTTCTGTGCTCTCTGCTGTGCTCTGCTCTGGGCTGTGCTCTCTGCTCTGTGTCCTCTGCTCTCTGCCCTCTGCTCTGTGCTCTGCTCTAGGTTCTGCTCTGCTCTGAAGGGAAGATGGGAGAAGAGGGCAGCAAGGGGGCACAGTAGCCTGATTTGGCTTAAGGAAACTGCAGTGTTACAGCTCAGGGGTGGAGGCATGGGGTAAGGTCAAGAGAGCCGTGCCCCCAGCCACCTTTCTCTCCAAGACTACCAGAGAAGTGCCAGACACTCAACAATTGCTTCCTTAGACCAAAGGAGAACCTTACCTAATTGCTGCTGGTGGATGGGTTGCTGAACGATTGGTGAGCAGGAAGGGGAGTCTGTTGCAGGTGGACTAGAGATGAGGGATAGGGTCCTAGTGCAGCTTAGACCCCAGGGGAAATGCAGGCACAAGGAGAGCCTACCCGAGTCATGACAGAGCAGCCTTTTCCTTAAATAAGAACCATATTTTCTTGTCTCTGCACATGAAGTTGGTCAATGTGTTAGTGTTTTAAATTCTAGAATTTTAAATTAAATTAAACTAAACTTAATACTGTGTCCAAATTTTAAAACAGTCTAAGATAGATTTGTTATTTTTAGTATTCATGTTAACAAAAAGGAGCTTTTTGAAGCCTATATCCATATGTTTCATGAAATGTGGTAGGGCATAGATAGGGATGATGTATAAATCATCTATCAAAAAGTGAAACCATGGTAACCCTTTCAGAATGTTAAGTTTGTGTATTGCTTGAAGGAAAATGGAATCTCTGTTTACATATAATCACAATATTTTGTCATCTTTTGAGAGCGTAGTGTAATCAGTATGATGGAATGGAGGCTGAGAGATGAAGGTGATAGCTGGAGGGGCTGGTGCTGCAGATCACTCTCCAGTTGTCTTATGTTGAGAAATAAATAAAAGATGAGAAATTGGGAGGGAGATGATTATGGAGAAGGATACAGCCAACCTGATTTACTACTTTGAGTAGAAACTGTCTAACTAGGTTTTCTGGTTGAACTAGACGTTGTTGACAAATTGCTAATCTACCAGTTGGTTATTTTGTGTTTTCATTTGTATCTTTATTCTTTTCCTTTCCTTTCCTTGTTTGTTTGCTTGTTTACTTTTAAAGGCTATGTCTCTTTGTAGCCCAGGCTCTGGGACTCACTATGTAGTAGCCCTAGTCTGGCTTCACACTCTTGGCAATGATCCTGCCTCAGTCTCTCAGGCTTATAGATGTGAGCCACTGTGCTCAGTTTGTGAACCATTTCTAATGGGAAAGATTAGAAATGGTCCAGAATTGAGAATTTAGTCTCATTGAATAATCTGACTTTGAAAAAATGGATAAATAATGGATTTTTATTTTAATATGCTTTTCTTAATATATCTGATTCGTTGTTGAGTTTCTTGGGGGACAGTCTCACTTTGCATTCTAGCAGGCCTGGAATTCATTATGTAGACTAGGCTGGGCTGGAACTCTGTAGATTGCAGACTTCTATCAGCCCTCCTGCTTCTTCACAGTGCCTGGAGTAAAGGTATGAATCACCATGCCTGGCGTTAGTGTATATAATTATAGAAGTTTAGATTTATAGAAAATAATATTGTATCTGAAATAAGACATTGTTAGTTGCCTATTTTTGTCTGTTTAAAATTTATTCTAGTTCATACTTGGTTATATAGTGATATTAGATAAAGACTCACAGTGCAGAGTCTGTTTTGTGACTGACCTGAAACTACCACAGCAGGCTATGAATGAGAGCTAGAGGGGCCTCATTCCTGCTTACAATGTAGACAACGACTTTTAATAAGGAAGGCTATGGCTAAGGAGAGTATAAAACTGTCACTTTCTATTTAATTGCAAAATGGACTCCTTCCCCTTGTGTAGTTGGGAATAGGGGTGTGTGTGTGTGTGTGTGTGTGTGTGTGTGTGTGTGTGTGTGTGTAAGTAAATTTTATGTATCTACAGAGGAGGTTGAGGTGATGTTGTCTTTGGAATGATAGACATCCCATTCCTCGATACAATTCCCCTGAGAACACTTAGAGAATTGTTTTTGGAAGTTTAGTATCTAAATGTAAATGGCAGTCTATGAGAAAGAGAACAAAACAAAAACAAAAAACATGGAAGACTTCTTAGAAACCCTCCAAGACATGTGCCTCTAAATGTAAAAGCTCAACGGTTACTAAAAAGTCATTGTTAGGTATGATGCTGTGAAATTTCAGAACACCTAAAGAGGAAATCCTACCAGCTTCCAGATGGGGTATATACAGGTAATCATCAGAGATGAACAGTACAGGGGCTGTTTGTCTGTTTGTTTGAGATAGGGTCTCCTGAAATACAGGCTGACACCAAACACACTGTTTAGCTTAGGGTGACTTTGAACTTCTGATCCCCCACCCCCACCTCCCAAGTGCTGGGATTATATAGTCATGTGCCACAAAAGCCTGTTATCTAAGCTTAAAAAAACATTTTTAAAAGATTTCTTTATATATTATATGTATGAGTGTTCTCCCTGAATGCATGTATGTGTGCCTCCTGCCCTTAGAGATCAAAAGAGGGAGTCAGATTCCCCTAGAATTAGAGTTAAAGATGGTGGTGAGCCACCATGTGGATGGTGGGAATTGAACCTGGGCCCTCTACAAGACCACCAAGTACTTTTAACTGCTGAGCTTTCTCTCCAGCTCTAACCTTTTTAATACCAACACCAGAAATGGAAAATAAGGAAATATCTTAAATTCTGCTGAATTTTTTCTCTCTAAAATTCTATACTGAGCCAAACTCAAGGATTGAGTGTGAGAAAGTATTGATTTTATAATAATGCAAGGTATAAAAGACACCTCCCATGACCCCTTCTCAGAACTCTACTGGAGGAAAAACCCCACTAAGAAGGGAAGCCAAGAAAGGAGGCCCAGTGATGAGGAAACAGTGTTCAGTGTGGGATACAAATGGGAGTTTTTGGAACACAGAAAAAGGAAATTCTGTGATCATAAGTGTGCACTAGGCTCAGATCTAACTGTACACATTGGAGCCCTGTAGCAGGCTACTGAGGCTATGTTTTTAGGAAGAAAGAGAGTTCTATAATTTTAGCACTCTAGGGTCTGAGGTAAGAAGATACTGAGTTTGAAGCTAGTCTGATTTACATAGCAAGTTCCATATAGCTTGGGCTATATAGAACTATATATAGCTATATGGGGAAACCCCTGTCTCAAACAAATAAAACAAGACAACTCAAAACAAAATAAGATTAGATAAAAAAAGAATAAAAAATATAAAACACAGCCAGCCAAAATTAAAACAGCTTTCTTTCACATAATTGAATATATTGAGAGGAAAGTTTGACTATGCGAATGAATTGACAGTAGGTATATGGAATACTAATCAGGCACAAAAATGGTGGATATTAAATATAAAGAGAGTGAAGTTATATGAAAAGAAAGCATAATTGTGATGTACCTTTGGTTCAGCAGTGAATTTTATTTACAGACGTAATAATGTAAGCAGAGACAATTGATTCAATCACAAATTATGATGGGGAGATGGTAGGTGATGAGATTTGACAGCTAAAAACATTATCTCTCTTTTTTTTTTTTTTTTTTTTTTTTCGAGACAGGGTTTCTCTGTGTAGCTTTGCGCCTTTCCTGGAACTCACTTGGTAGTCCAGGCTGGCCTCGAACTCACAGAGATCCGCCTGGCTCTGCCTCCCAAGTGCTGGGATTAAAGGCGTGCGCCACCACCGCCCGGCTCATTATCTCTTATAATTGGAAGTCAGTAGATACCTCCAAGGAAAAATTAACAAGCTGCTGTATAGGTGGCGTCAAATTCCAGAAAAAAGGCTAAAATCGAACGTGCAGCAAGGAACTACTGTTCTTATAAAACTATTAGGATTTTAAAAGATGTGTACATGGGCCGGGTAGTGGTGGTGCATGTCTTTAATGACAGCACTTGGGAGGCAGAGGAAGGAGGATCTCTGAATTGAAGGCCAGCTTAGTCAACAGAGTGACCTCTAGGACAGCCAGGTCTATACAGAGAAACCCTGTCTTGAAAAATAGACAAAAACGAACAAACAAAGTATATGGGCTAGAAAGATGTCTCAGTGGTTAAGAGCACTTGTTCTTGCAGAGGACCCAGGTTCAATTCCCATGACCCATGTTAGCTCACAACCGTCTATAACTCTAGTTCCAGGGGATCCAATGCCCTCTTTTGACCTCCATGAGCGTCAGGCATGCACATGGTGCACGTGCATACATGGAGGTAAAACATTCATACATATAAAATAACAAATTTAAAAATACTTTAAAAAATCTATATTTGGGGCTGGAGAGAATGCAGTGGCTGAAAAATGCTTGCTGTTCTTCCAGGGGACCTGTATTTAGTTCCCAGCATCCACATCACATGGCTCACAACTGCCTGTAACTCTGATGACCCCCTCTGGCTTCCTTTGGCATCCACATGCAGGTGTACATCAAGTACATCAAAAAATTTTAAAAGAATTTTAAAGCTGTGTATATGTCTGTCTGATCAAAATAGAACACTTTAGGAAGATTGCCTTCACAGAATACTCTCCTGCTGTGGGATAATGCTTTTGTACACTGGTTTAATAAAACGCTGATTGGCCAGTAGCCAGGTAGGAAGTATAGTCAGGTTAAGCCGACAAGGAAAATTCTGGGAAGAGGAAGGTTGAGTCAAGAAATGCCAGCCCCCTATCCAGGGAGCAGCATGTAATGGCACACAGGTAAAGCCACAGAACACATGGTGACATATAGATTAACAGAAATGGGCTGAGTTGAAGTGTAAGAGCTAGTCAGTAGTAAGCCTGAGCTAATGGCCGAACAGTTATAATTAATATAAGCCTCTGTATGTTTACTTAGGGGACGCGACTGGGAGAGATTTGTCCCGACAGCTGGCAGGCCAGGACACAAACGAACTTTCAACTACACTCTTCTGGGCAGAATATATACACTTTTCAACCCTTTTTAATCCCCTAGGAGTCTAAGAACTATATCATCAAGGATGTAGTTAGCAGAATGCTGGAATTCCCTAGGAGGTGATGATTTCTAATAGCTACTATGGCCAATGTTATCCTTAGTTGTAAATACTCATTTTATTGTAGTCTTAACAAATGAAGAATTTTAAAGCACATTCCTGATTAAAATATACTTCATTTCAGCATCTCAGAAGTATTTAAATGTTTAGTTTTCCGGTCTGTTGTCAACACTTCTGCATTGTGAATTAAATGCTGCATGCTTCTCTGTAGCCTTTTCATCTGAGTGATGCTTCAGATGGCTGGACCTTTTCTGCCCTCTTCTTCAGTTCTCTAAAATACAGTGTTTGTTATGGTCCCCCAAGAGTATGCAAAAAGCTGTTCCAGTAATAGCAAGGAACACCACCTGGCCTTCCGCTGGGCAAGGTTATCAGGTGCACCGAATGATTAATGGAGCATACACATGTCTTAGCCATAACTTTTTTTTTTAAGTTCAGATGCTGAAGCTTGAATTGGAAATTGAGGTAAACTACATGCATTTTTGAATTGATTCCTACCCCCCAATTAAAAAGCATGTGATTTGTTTCTTTGAAATGTCTCTGTAAAATTGTAAAAATTTATTTGAAGTAGAATTAGTTGTGGATATTCAGCAGATTTTTTGCTTCCTGTGTAAAAAAATGATGATTCCTGTTTCAAAAATATAACAATGATAAGTCCTCTTAAAACAAAACAAAACAAAACAAAAAACAACCCCAAACTAGAAACCTTGACTTGTTAATAGCAGCTGTCTTTTGAGTGCGTGCTATGTAAGTATTCTTTAACGCTTGATAGTGTTTGCTTTGTCTTTTTTGAGGCAATCAAAATGTAATTGACAGCTGTCGAGTTTATTTTGTCACTTAACTTTTTCTTTGATCCTTCAAACAAGAGATTTTATTTTATGTAAATTGTCAGTGTGTTTTTCATAGAAATACAATAATACATCTGTACTATATTTAATCTTGTAGTCACAATTAATGACAGACAAAGGTTACCATCACTGAAATTTGTGGTAATTACTGAATTGCTGTTTTTGTTTGTGTCTTAGAGAATGGAATTGAATTAAAAGGAAAGATATTTATCTCTAAAATTTAATGCTGTTCCCTCCCTCTTAAAAACAAACACATTTGCCTATGTGACTGCTAGTGTTAATTGACAGAATCTAGAATCACCTGGGATATGGGCCTCTAGACATGCCTATGGGGGGTATCTTGATTTTTTTAATTGATATGGGAAGACCTGCCCACTGTGGGCAACATCATTTCCGGGCCGTTAATAGCAGCTGTGGGTTCTGGGTTTTATAAATGGAGAGAGGGAGCTGAGTAGCATGAATGTATTAATTGCTCTCGGCTCTCAGTTGGGAATGTGATGTGGCCAACTTCTTTAAGCTCCTGTCATCTTCCCTACCATAATGGACTTTACCCATGGATTCTGAGCCAGTGTAGCCCCTTCCCCTTAAGTTGCTTTTGTCGAGCATTCTATAACAAGAACAGGGAAGGAAACTAAGACAGTGTGATGTTTGAACGAGACTGTCCCCATAGGCTCAGATGTTTGAATACTGGTCCCAGTTGGTTGACTGTTTGGCTAGGGTTAGGAAGTGTGGCCTTGCTAGAGGAAGCATGTCACTGGAGGTGGACTTTGAGAGTTTAAAGCCTCATCCCATTTCGAGTTTGCTCTCTCTGCTTCCTGCTTACAGTTTGAGATGTGAGCTCTCATCTGCCTGCAGTCAGAATTCCCTACCATGATGGATGGAATCTTATCCCTCTGGAACCATAAGCCTAAATAAACCCTTCCTTCTGTAAGTTGCCTTGGTCATGGTGTTTTATCACAACACTAGAAAAGAAAGACCAGCCAACTCCAATTTGTTTTTAATTACTAATCCTTGATGCTTGACTTTTTTTTATTTCATTAAAAACAAGATTACTATGAAATAATAGGCTCTCCTATGTAGCTCAAGTTGGCTTTAAAGTCAAGTTCCCTCTGTCTCGGCCTTCCAAGTGCAGGAGTACAGATATCCAGCTTAAGATTTACAGTGTATTTCTGGGAGTGGAAAGTCAGTTTAGTGCTTAAGAGCACATGCTACTGCTCTTCCAGAGAATCCAAGTTTTGTTCCCAGTACCCTTGTTGGGAACCTCACAGCATCTATAACTCTTTCCACAGGATCCAGTACCCTCTTCTTACCTCTGCAGACTCCTGCACATATGTAACATACACACACACACACACACACACACACACACACACACACACACACACACACGGAGGGTGATATGAGTATTATGGTTTGCATGTGGAGGTCAGAAGAAAACTTTTAGGAAATTGCTCTCTCTTTCTACCATATGGATGCTGGGGACTGAACTTAGGCTGTTGTCAAATTTGGTGGCAAAGAAGTACCCACTGAGCCATCTTGTTGGCTCTATTCTCTCTCATCCCTCCCTTCCTCACTTGACAAGGTCTCATCCCACTGTATAGTCCTGGCTGGCCTGGAACTTTATGTGTAGACCAGGTTGTCTCAGAGAGATCTGCCTACTTCTGCCTCCCAAATCCTGGGATTGTAGATGTGTTCCACCATGCCTGGCAGTTCTCTTTTAAATAATTTTTTTCCAGTTACTTTATACCTTTCTAGGGTGTTTCAGCGAGTAGGGAGAGGATACTATGGTTGTCCTATTTACAGTCTCTGTTAATATCAAAAAAGAAAATACCTATAGCATTGAGGGCAGAATTATTTGTTTTATTGTTGTTTGAGACCATGTATCTCAGGCTGGCCTTGAACTTAAGATCTTCCTGTCTCAGCCTCTCAATTGCTGCTCTTTCACAGCAATTGAGTGGGCCATTATGCTCAGCAGTTTGTTCCCAAAGTCTATGTTACATCTTTGTATGCCTCTGTAGAGCACAAGAATTTGGGCATTGATTTGAATGATTTATCGATGCACACTCCATCTTCATTCCTTCTGGAATGCTTTTCTTGTTCATTCCTTCACTGTCCACATAGTTGATAACAAACTGGTTCTAGGTGCTGAAGATAAAATGGTCATGTACCCCAGAGAACCTCAGTCTAGAATAGTCATCAGCTCTGGAGAACCTCAGTCTAGACAAGGAATCACCTCATGGATAGAAATGACAGTGTAGCAGGCTAAGTGTGAAAAATAAATACCCAAGAAATGGCCAGTAGAGATAGACAGTAAAACAGTTCCAGTCTACTGGGACAGGCTGCTGAAGCTGGACCTGCAGGTGGGAAACAGTGGGGCGACTGACAGCTTTGACTGGCCAGCCCTTGTTGCATCAGAGTACTTCATTCATTGGTCACTTTTGGGGGCTGTTCTGCCACCTGAAAGGACTCTCTAATGCAGCGGTTCTCAATCTGTGAGTTGCAACCCATTGTGGTGGTGGTGAGATCACCTAAGACCATCAGAAAACACAGATATTTACATTACAATTCATAACATTAGCAAAATTACAGTTATGGAGTAGCAAGTAGCAAGTCAATAATTTTATGGTTAGGGGACATGATGAACTGTCCTAAAGAGCTGCAGCATTAGGAAGGTTGAGAACCACTGCTCCAATGGGTTGGCTGAGAAAGGGTATTTGTAGTGAGTTGTACAGGAAGGTAGGGAGGCAGTGCAGCCACTCTATGTTGGTATTTGGTCTGAGGCCAGAGAATCCAAGTGGAGGATTTAATGAATGGGAAGCTTGCAGGTGTGTGTTCATCCTGATATTTCCTGATGCAGAAGAGACAGGGCTTCTTCCATAAGAAGTAGTGTGGTCAGGGTCAGTCCTCCTTTGGTTCCCTTTTCTGTTGCTTTAAAATGGAAGGTTCTGATTAGATTTCCATTTCCTGTTCTTAGAAGGGGGTAGAAACAGTGATTAAATAAATCGTGAACCCAGGATTAATGAAGGTAAGTAGATTTCTGTCATTTAGCTTCATGTGTTATAGTGTACAGGTGGAATTCTTGATGTCTAAGTGGGAATCAAGAGCTTTAGCATCTGATGGGACTGCTAGCTAGAGGTATAACAGCAAAGACTAAGAGATAGCATCAGGAAAATAGCGATAGCTCCTTGAATTCCAGAGTTAGTTGAGAGCAGCACTTGATAATGTGTCTGGGATTTGAGGTGGGATGTTTGGTTTGAATGTACTTACAGTTTTTTCCCAAGAAGGTAGGACTGCCCTTGAGGGCACATTACTACTCTGCTATCTGCAGTTTGTGCTTCTGGAGAATTAGTAAGTGCTTGCTACTGTCACTGAATGGTAGGATAAAGTGAGATATGGTCCTGCATAGTGTAACTCGATCCTGTGTCCTTTATAATCCTACATGGAAATCAGTAAACTTATACATATTATTTTTCAAGTTCCTTTATTATTAATGGTTAAACTTTGTTTATAATGGTAAGGATGTTAAGTGGGCTGGCATTTAAGCAAACCATATGAAGAGGCTAGGTAAAAATTGTTTAGAATTGTAAATTATGGTTTCAGATACTAATATTTTACATTACTTTTTTCTCTAAGCAAATGGTTATGAGCCTTAGAGTTTCTGAACTCCAAGTACTGTTGGGCTACGCTGGGAGGAACAAGCACGGACGCAAACACGAACTTCTTACAAAAGCCCTGCATTTGTTAAAGGCTGGCTGTAGTCCTGCTGTACAAATGAAAATCAAAGAACTCTACAGGCGGCGCTTCCCTCAGAAAATTATGACACCCGCGGACTTGTCTATCCCCAACGTACATTCAAGTCCTATGCCAGCGACTCTGTCTCCATCTACCATTCCACAGCTCACTTACGATGGTCACCCTGCATCATCCCCACTACTCCCTGTTTCTCTTCTGGGACCTAAACATGAACTGGAACTCCCACATCTCCCATCAGCGCTGCACCCAGTACATCCGGATATAAAGCTGCAAAAGCTGCCATTCTATGACCTGCTGGACGAGCTGATCAAACCCACCAGTCTAGGTAAGATAGGAGGCCATTTGGTTACTGCTGGGATTTGTATTTTGCTTTTAGACTTTCAACCTGACCCAGTTTTATTCTTAGTGAAGTTCATGTTTGGTAGTAACTTCAGGATGTTAATGAGAATCTTTTGAGCTTAGCTTAAATCAACTATATAAAAGTTGTTCTTTAGACAAAAGTAAACAGTTTTGGACACAGTATATACTAAGTTTGAAACAAGGTTTCACCATATAAACTCTGGCTGTCCTGTATATTGCTATATAGACCACGCTGTCCTTGAACTCACAAAGATCCTCCTGCCTCTGCCTCTAGAGCCATTGGATTAAAGGAATGTTCCACTGTGCCTGGCTTCTAATTAATGTATAGTAACCCTTATAAATTACAATTGAAAACAAATCTCCATTAGTCTCTAAATTCTGTTCTTAATTTTCAGCAGTTGATGACATCTAAAACAATCTGACCAGTTTTGATTACTTCAATGTATAAATGGTTTTAATTATCATGAAAGGAAATTTGAGCCTTGATGTTGTGGTCAGCTTTCAGCTGCTGTTTTTCAAGCGGAGACATGTGTGTTAGGCATACATGTGACATATATAAATTCCTATTTATATGTAATATGAGTGCTAGAAGTTTCTGTTAGTAGGTTTCCCATCCTGAGATTGCCTTGTCAAGGTATAGAGTTCCTCATATTTATCAATCAGTTTTAGTTGGTATGATGTCCTCTGCTTTATTCATGTGAAACACAGTTGACTTTGTTGTGATTTTTGATGCCTTTTGTAGAATATACTTTAACAGCAAACTTTTCTGGATGTTGCCTTGTTAGAAACCAGTGGTTGACAAATTGTGGCTGGCAAGCTAATTCTAGTGGTTTGGTTTTGTGTGATATTTATGTAAGAATTTAGTTGTTTGAGGGAGGGTCTCACTCTGGAACCCTGACTGGCCCAGTACTCACAACAGTCCTGTGACTACTTGACTTCCTGGGTGCTAAGATTGCACGTGAGAGCCACTGTTCCCGGCTCAGAATTTTTTTTTACATATTCCTAAAATGTAAACAAAGCTAATGAATATATAAATAACAGATTATGTATGCCCCCAGAGCCTAAAGTATTTTCTGTCTGGCTCTTATAGAAATGTTTGTTGATTCCTGTCATTAATATTAAACATTTCAGTTTGAGGAATTGCTGAGTACTGAGAACAAGTTTTGAGTACTTTTAGAGAAGGAGTTGATGTTTTTGGGTTGGGGTCTCATATAGTCCAGGTTAGCCTAGTATTCTACATGAGGCAGAGTATGACCTTGAATTCTTGATCCTCCTCTGCTGTCTAAGAACTGAGATTACAAGCATGAGCCACCAGTCTTTTGGATCTCTCCAAAATTTTAAAATTAGATTTTTGATTTATTCTTTGAGAATTTCATATATGTATACAATATATTTTGATCATAGCCACCTCGTCTCCTTCAGCTCTCCTTGGATCTTCCTCAATATGTCCCCCTCCTAACTTCCTTTTTGTTGGTTTGTTTACAATCCACTGAGTCCAATCAGTGGTTCATGTTTGTGCATTGGTGTGGGGCCATGATTTTGAACGCATTGCTGAAATTCTGTCACTGAACAAGGAAGTATTTTTATTTTAGTTGCATTTAACAGAATTTCTAAGAATAAATGAAGATACAGAAGGTATTTTCAGACAACATGAATTTTATTTTGTATGAAATTATTGAATTTAATTTTACTGTGTGTGTGTGTGTGTTGTGTGTATACTGTATACACGTGTGTACCCCCTTCATGCATGTGTTACAGCATACATAGAAGGTTCTTCCTTTCTACCCTGCAATTCCTCGGAATCAAATTTAGGTGGTCAGGCTTGAAGGCAAATGCCCTCCCCTACTGAGCCATCTTGCCAGCCTGACAAACGCCAAACACCATTTGATTCTTTAAAGAAAAAAAAAATAGATTTATTTATTTATTTTATTTGAGTGAATGTTTTGTCTGCACATGGATACCTGGTATCTGTGGGGATCAGAAGAGGCTATTAGATTCCCTGGTGCTGGAGTTACTGGTTGTGAACCACTCACTGGATGCTGGGAGTTGAATGAACCCAGGTCATCTATAAGAGCAGTAAGTGCTCTTAACTGCTGAGCCATCTCTTGAGCCCCATTTTATTCTTAAAATGGCCAAACAAGAAAAAAAAAAAAACTACCTAATGCATATAAAGCTTATGTATGTTCATTGTAAAAAAGAAAAGAAATTGTTAGCAGTTTGTATGTATACACAGATTAACACATGGTGTTTGTTATTTTTCATAGATAAATTTTGTACTTAGGATTGTGTGATTTGCCTTTTATTTCTTCCTTAATAAGATAATCATCTTTTGTTGACTGACTCATGTAGATCTCTACCATTTTATATTAACGGCCTTATCTGTGTTTATATAAAGTTAATGTGTCATGTAGACACATATCTGAAGAACAATCATTAGATCATCTGAAATTTGATAGAAGAATGTTGGTAGCTTGTATTTTAATCTGGCTTTTAAACTCTTTTCTGGTCTTAACAGTTAACCTCCCGTGCTTTCACTAACGTAAATCTCAAGTGTTGGTGTGATTAGATGATATTTCATATGTGGACCAATTTTGCTATGGAGAGTAGAAAAGCAGACTGGATGAGCATATGGGTATTGTAGTTTGATTTAATTTATCCATCGTTTACCCTTACATTTTAGTATTTTAATCCCAGCACTCAAGAGACAGAGGCAGGTGGTTCTCTGTGAGTTTGAGGCCAGCCTGGTCTACAGAGTGAGTTCCAGGACAGCCAGGGCTACACAGAGACTCTATCTCAAAAAATAAAAATAGTTTTAAAAGATTTATTTTTATTACTTTCATTAAGTGTTTGTGTGTGCATGTGAGTGCAGGTGCCCGAAGAGGCCTGAGGTGTTGGATCCCCCTCTGGAGCTGGACTTAAAGGTGATTGTGAGCCACCTGACAAGGTTGCTGGGGATTGAACTTGGGTCCTCTAGAAGAACAGTGCATGCTCTTAACCACTGAGCCATCCATCTCTCCAGCATGTGATCTCCACCACCCCCCCCCACACCCATTATTTTTAAAGACAAGAGTCTTGGTATGTAACCCATGGTGGCAAACTGATTGTAACCTGTGGCCTCTGTTTTGGGTGATTCCTAGTTAAGAATTTTGTTGTGTAAGGTTCTCACTCTGTAGTCCAGGCTAGCTTGGAGTTCACTGGGTAGCCTAGGCTTAGTTGGAGCTTGCAGCAGCAGAATCTAGTCCCTAGATTCTGATTACTTGTGAGACATCAGACCCAGTTCAGAATTTGTTGGTATACTCCAGAAAAGTTAAAATTAAACCAGTGACTGTACCAGGAGGTGACAGGTTGGTAAGGGTCTTGTCACTAAGCCTGACAACATAACTTTGATCCTGGGGAACCACGTGGACAAGAAGAAAATTGACTCCCCATAGTAGTTCTTTGACCTCCACATGTGTGTGCCACTCCCACTCCATAAGTAAATAAATCTTGTTGTTGTTGTTTTAAATCAGCAGTGAATATGTAACAGAGACCATGTGTGCCTGCACAGCCTATTTACCATCTGACTCTTTTTGGAGAAAGTTTGTTGATTCTTGTCATAAATCACTGAGTATTTCAGTTTTATGTATTGGTGAAATCTGAGAACACATTTTGAGAAGTTTTGAAGGTTTTTTTTTTTTTTTTTTTTTAAGAGAAGGTCTCATGTAGCCCCAGACTTGGAACTCTCTGTGTATAGTCCAGGCAGGCCTCAAACTTGTAGTAGTCCTGATTCGTTGGTCTCTCAAGTTCTGTAACTACCTATATACACTATATACACTACTACAGCCTGACTTAGGGACTTTGTTTTTTTAGAACCTTTTTTTTTTTTTTTTTTTTTTTTGGGAGACAAAGTCTTACTGTATACTCTGAATGGCCTGGAACTCATTATGTCGACAGACTGGCTTCCACCTCCTTCTTCCTTCCAAATGCTGGATTAAAGATGTGAAACATCACACCCAGGTTTAGAACATTTTTAATTTATTCTTTGACACTTTCATGCATGTAAAAAAATAGATCTTGGGCTGGAGAGATGGCTCAGAGGTTAAGAGCAGTGACTACTCTTCCAGAGGTCCTGAGTTCAATTCCCAGCAACCACATGGTGGCTCATAACCATCTGTAATGAGATCTGGTGCCCTCTTCTGGCCTGTAGACATACATGCAGGCAGAACATTGTATACTAAATAAATAAATCTTTAAAAAAACAATAGATCTTGATCATGTCCATTTCTACCTCCCACCACCATCACCTTAAGGACATTTAATGTTAATAGTTGTAGATAAGCCTATTTGATTTCCCCTAAAGATATTAAGCAAAGAGCTACAAATTCAACTCATGTAGCTGCTGATTTGACCTTGAACTCCAGATTTTCCTGGCTCTACCTCCCAAGTGTCACCAAACTTGGTTCTTTTGTTTGTTTTTACTGTTTTAAATGGCCCCCAAATGCCATCCTAAAATATTGTATAGTGGTCTGATTGATGTAAACCTCGGTTGAGCTGGGTGTGGTGGCCCATGCCTTTAGTTACAGTGCTTGGGAGGCAGAGACAAGTACCGGGACAGCCAAGGCTACACACAGAGAGCCTGTCCCAAAAAACAACAAATATGTAAGATACAAGTGCTAGGCAAGCTTTGTCCAGGCAGGAGTTAGCAGTATTGTCAGCCATGAGTTAAGGTTGATGATCAGCCACATAGTATTAAATGAGGGGTTTTCAGATAGAAACACAATACACAAAATATTAGCACATACAATGAGGTTAGGTGCTGATTAGTTGTTGTAAATTTTGTGAGCTGAGAGGCTTGCAGGAGGCAAACCCTACTTCCGTTAGTACTAGTTCATTGTTTGAGTGCCTGACTGCTCCAAGCAGAGCTGCTGCAAAGAGCCAGAATTGACTACGTGTAGAATTTGATTCAAATACCGGGTGTTTGGAATGTGGTACGTTTTCACATAAAAATACAAAAGTAGTGTGTCACTATGTTTCAAATTTCTCATTCCTTAGCGTAGAATGAAAATAAACATTTTGATTCTGAATCAAACAATCTTACCAGAAAGTAATGTGTCGAAGCTTAATTCAGTAAACATTTGTTGCATGGGAGTGCTTTCATGAATCCTAAAATGATTTATTGAGAAAGATTGTGAGTAACCTGAAAAATTTAGGATGAACACAGTTGTAGGACTGTGTTTTTCTGGGTTAGTAAATGACCGAGTCTTACTATGTAACCCTGGTAGACCTTGAACTTGCTATGTAGTCCATGCTGTCTCAAACTCACAGAGATTGACCTGGGATTAAAGGCATGTGTTACCACACCTGGCAAGACTGTTTTGGTGTGTGTATTCTCCATAGAATGAAGTGGCTCCGTTCATACAGAATACAGATTTTTTTTTTTTTTTTGGAAAAGCTCATTTGTTTAGATCTTGGAAAATCATGTATTTTGAGAAATTAAATAGCTTCTGATATTTTCTTCATTTTTAAAAATACACACATTAAAATAAAGCCTTTAAAGAGCTTAGCTTATAGTTGATTACCTGATCACAGCTGTCACTTGATTTAGAATGTGACAGGTAAATTTGATTATTCTTTGCACCTTCCATTTGGCCATAAGCATTGATATGATCACAATTTAAAAATACTCAGTCTGGATGTTGTGATAAGTGTTTCTAATCCTAGACCTTCACAAACATACTACATAAAAACATTCAGCTTATAACTGGAATTAATCAGTTAATCAATTGATAGGGTCTCCTTATACAGTCCAGACTTTCTTGAAACTCACTCAGCTCCTGCTTCTGCCTTGTAAGCACTGTAATCACAGGTGTATGTCAGGAGGCCTGTGTTTCCTGCTACAGTCAAAGGAGTTGTGAAGATCCTAGCGGATAGGATGACTGGGAAGACAGTTCATAAGCTGTGTTTGTATTGACATCAGGTCTTATGTAGCAGTCTAGCTTCCCATTCCCTATTTAGTAGAAGTTAGCCTTGAGCTCCTGATCTTCCTGCCTCCTTGGAATATAGGCAGGCTACTATGCCCTGTTTTATAAAACCCAAGACTTCATGCATGCTACGTAAGCACCTTGGCTACATCTGCCCCATTGTGGGTTTATAGTCTTATTTAGAAGCTAGATTAGTGTCCCCTTAAAATTTTAATTATTACTATTTTTTTAATGTATGTGGGTGTTTTGCTTATATCTTAAGTCTGTATATCACATTCATGCCTAGTGCCTAAGGAGAGCTTTGGGTTTCCTGGGACTGGAGTTACAGATGGTTGTGAGCCGCCATGTGGGTGCTGGGAATCAAACCTAGGGCCTCTGCCCGAGCAGCCAGTGCTCTTGACCTCTGAGTTGTCTCTCCAGTCCAGAGTAGCCCCTTTTTCTTTTCTTTATTCCACCCCCCTCTGTGTGTAATTGAGCTCAGGACCCTATGCATGTGAGGAAGGCAGCTACCATGGAATTATATCTCCAGCAGCCCCTTTCCTTTTTTTTTTTTTTAAAGATTTATTTATTTATTACATATGCAGTGTTCTGTCTGCATGTATGCTTACACACCAGAAGAGGGCGCCAGATCTCATTACAGATGGTTGTGAGCCACCATGTGGTTGCTGGGAATTGAACTCAGGACCTCTGGAAGAGCAGCCAGTGCTATTAACCACTGAGCCATCTCTCCAGCCCCATCCTTTTCCTTTTTAAAGGAAGTATTTTCATACAGATATCTGCAAGTTTCAGACTTTTAAAGATATATAAATCATTCATATAAAAACTTCCTAGGGTGTCGGTGGCACATGCCTTTAATTCCAGTACTTGGGAGGCAGAGCCAGTGGATCTCTGTGAGTTTGAGGCCAGCCTGGTCTACAGAGCAAGATCCAGGACAGGCACCAAAACTACAGAGAAACCCTGTCTAGAAAAACTAAAAAAAAAAAAGAAATTTCATTCTATGCCGGGCGGTGGTGGCACATGCCTTTAATCCCAGCACTTGGGAAGTAGAGCCAGGCAGATCTCTGAGTTCCAGGGCAGCCTGGTCTACAGAGTGACCTAAGCAGTGATGGAAGAGCTTTCAGGGGGTTTGTGAGCACTCTGAAGAAGTGAGCACAAGCTGTGCTCCTGTGTGCTGGCAGCTTAGGGGCAGAGTGCAGAGTCCTCGGTTTCTGTGGGTGGGCTTCCTCACTAGAACCTTTGCCTCCTACTTTGGCAGCACTGGCTCTGACCTTCAGAGCACAACTCCAAGGTTTACCTTGCACACCTATGCCTTGTTGATAATCTTATCTGCTGATTCTAGCTTCATATTTAGTAGTGTTTACACAATTGTCCCAAAGTCTAAGGCTGAGGCATTTCGTGTGCTTTAGTGAATGGTATCTGAGTATTTGAATGTAATTTTGGGAACTATATTACACTTTCTTGCTTAGAAAGGAATTTTGACAGAATCAGTAAAGAACTCATTTATATAGTTGTAAATATGAAATAAAGCCTGTTAAAATTGAGAGATCTGAGCCGGGCGGTGGTGGCGCACGCCTCTAATCCCAGCACTCGGGAGGCAGAGCCAGGCGGATCTCTGTGAGTTCGAGGCCAGCCTGGACTACCGAGTGAGTTCCAGGAAAAGGCGCAAAGCTACACAGAGAAACCCTGTCTCGAAAAACCAAAAAAAAATTGAGAGATCTGGGTTGGGGAGGTGGCTCAGCAGTTAAGAACACTGGCTGCTTTCAGAGGACTGGGGTTTGATTCCAGTATTCATAAGGCAGTTCATAATTGTCTTTCTCCAGATCCCAGAGACCCAGCACTCTCTTCTGGCCTTCACAGGCACCAGGTATATACAGACTTAAATGTTTCCAGAACACCCATCCACATAAAATGCAAATTTAAACACACACATACACACACACACACACACACACACACACACACACACACACACACACACACACCCCCTTCATGCTGCACATGATGGTGCAAACTTATAATTCTAGTATTCAAGAGGTAAAGGAGGATCAAGAGTTCATATAGTGAATTCAAATCAGCCTCAGGTATGTGATACCCTGGCTCATTAAACAAACAAACAAATAAAAATTAAAAAGGATCAGCCAGTAAGCACACTGTAAAGTCTTTTGACTCAAGTGGTACATTTAGCATCTAGTTTCCTTTGCATCTTCCTGTTGCCCTCTCTGGTACAACTAAACCTTGATTACATTTTATTTTTAGCAAATTTAGCCAGAAGTAATGCCCCAAAATGAAAATAGCTAAATAAGAACAAAAAAAGAATTTGAATAACTCATCTCCAAAATTATTGGGATCCTCTGTAAGTACTGTCAGAATAGAAGAGAGACATGGCTAGGAATGGTCTTGAGTCACCCCGGTACATCACAGGGTCAGCGCTCGGAGAAGGCTTACTTTTGTATAATGGAAACACTTCCTTGTGCTTTTGACCGTCTCTCCATACAGTGGTCAGTGTACAGTTAGTAGCCTATGGTCCCAGTGTAAGAAAACTCAAAGGAAATGATAGGTAAATCTGGTTACATAATCATTATTTCTAAGATTTAAAAATGGTTATTATTCTTTGAGAATGTGATACATGCATATAATGTATTTTAATCATGTTCACCTATACTCCTCACCTCTAGCCTTCCCCAGACCTCCCCTCAGAACTCCCTAAGTGAGATTTTTAAAGTTCAAGTATAAAGATGAATATCAAATAGGAAAAACTTTTTTAAAGATTCATTTATTTTTACATACGTGAGTGCTTTGCCTGCACATATGCGCATGCACTACATTGTGCCCACAGAGGCCAGAGAGGGTTTTGGATCTGGATATAGGGTTACAAATGGTTTTGAGCCACTGCATGGATTCTGGGAACTGAACCTGGGTCCTCTGCAAGAGCAGCAAATGCTCCAAACCACTGCATTTCTCCAGCCCCAGAAAAACAACTTTTAAAAGATTATTTATTTTTATGTGTCTAGTGTTTGCCTGCATGTATGTTTGTTCACCATGTGTGTCCCTGGTCCACGGAGGTCAGAAGAGGGTGGCAAGACCCCTGGAACTGGAGTTACAGACTGTTGTAATACTGTATCAATGCTGGGAACCAAACTCTGGGTCTTTAACTGATGGGCCATAGTTCCTGTCCTCAAGGGTGGGAAAGTAATCAAAGATACACCTAATGGAAAGAGCTGAGAGATCACTGTGAGAGAGGGTACAAAAAACATTAATTAGACAAATCCTCAAAATGAGCAAATTTGGGGCATAGCTGCCAATTTCTCTCATCCCAGTACTTTTTTTAATTAATTTTTTTAAATTTAAAAATGTAAGAGACAAATTCTAAGTGAGTCAGTAATGAGATTAAAATCTCATCTCCCTTGCTCATTGTTTTGGACTGGCTCTACTCTCTGCTTGCAGCTTTCCTTGTTAGTCATTTCATGTTCCTGTTCCCTCTAAATTCCTGGGCTTTCCGTCTGTCTTGCCCTCACACTCAGCTTCACACACTGCTGGGGCTGCTGCACCTGTTCTAACTGCCGCCACACAATGCCAGGCCTCTGAGACCTCCTTTGAATCTGGGCGGTCGTCCTCATGACCCTGTAACTCTGACACTCTGCACTAATACAAAACTAGCATCATGTGGACAGTGCCAGGTTCTACCACAGGTCCAGTGAGAGCCTGGCCTCTTTGGATCATGCCTGTGTTTGCTTCTGAGTGTCTAGATGACTGGAAACACTTCAGTCAGTTGCCCCGTGTACGCAGTGCACCTAAAACTCTTCTTAAAATCGTTCAGATGTGTTCATAAGACCATTATATCCTCGAGCCTGCTTGGATGGGGTTTGATGGGTGGTGCCTGAGCAATCTGGAGGTGCCTTTAATGCATCTTTCCTAATGTTCTCTCACAAAGTACTCGGCTGCTATTTTTCTCAACTGCCACACTTTTCTTGGTCCCAACTTTACACACCTTCCTTATTTGGGCAACTGTTTCTCAACAGAAGTTTCTGAAACTTTTTTAAAATTCTGTTTTCTGCTAGCAGTCTCACTGCAAGTGTGAGTGCATGCAGCCAGCACTAACCTGGTACAGTCTGACATTTTCTGTCACCTCAGTCAGTCACCTTTAAACCTAGCCTTCCACAAAGGCTTAGAGGAGGCACACCTGGAAGTGACTTCTTGCTCTAGTGTGACACAGACAACTACTGTGTGAAAGTTGAAGAGCCTGGCCTTTACCGCCCAGAGTTTAGAGTTCTGGAGACCAGCACCCACCAGTATCACCTGATAAGCTCTGTCTGTATACAGTATTCTCAGACCATTACTAACTCTAGACTTCCAAACTCCTCTAGAAACCAGTTCAACTCCTTAAGAACCAACCACATGTTCAAGTTTTGCTGACAGCAGTGACCTCACTTCCCTGGTACCAATTTTGTGTTACTTTTCTGTTGCTGTGACAATGACGGAGGAATGTAAAGGAAGGAAAACTTCCTTCGGTTGAGTTTGAGAGTACCCACAGTGAGGGTGACGTGGCAGGGGCCATTACTTGAATCAGAACATTGCATTTCAATTCATTGCATTTCAATTCCAGAACTTTTCACTGTTCTCTAAAGACCCTGAAGCAGTCAGTCACTCACAGTACCCTGCCCAGCTCCTAAAAACCACTAACGTGCCTTTTGGTGTCATTTCTTTTTCCTTTGTTGTATAATTTGGTGTTGTTTGAGAGGAGGTCTTTCTCTGATGCCAGCACTAATTTTTGCATGTTAATTATGTATTTTGCCATGTTCTTGGCTTTCTATATTTGTAATATTGTACTATTCTTGAATTCCTGGTGGGGGGGAGCCCTCAATTATTTGTATAAAATCCTTTTTATGGGTTATTAAATTTGAAGTATGCACATTTTTGTCTTATTTCTTATAGAAAGCATCTTGGTTGGTTAGTGGATTGATTTTGGCTTTTTAGCTCAGGTTAGCCTAGAATTCACTTATGAGCCTAATCTGGCCTCCAACTAACTCATGGCAATCCTGCCATAGCCTCCTGAGTACTGAGATGTTAGGCATGAATCACTTGAGTTTGATAACATTATTTCATTGTGTTAGCCAAGGGCAGCCTTGAACTCTCGAGCCTCCTGCCTCATTCTGAATGCTAGGATTACAGGTATGTTCCCTCACACCTGGCTTAGAATTGATTCTTTTCCACTGATATATCTGAGTTGTTATTGTTTTGTGCTATTTATTTTTTTTAGACAGTATCTCTTGCAGCCCAATTAAGACTCGAACTTGTGATGTGTCTGAGGCTGCTCTTGACATTTGGACTAGAGGAGTTCTCCCCGCCACAGGGTTTCTCTGTGTAGTTTTGGTGTCTGACCTGGATCTCGCTCTGTAGACCAGGCTGGAAGAAATCCGCCTGGCTCCGCCTCTCGAGTGCTGGGATTAAAGGCGTGCACCACCACTGCCCGGCTAGAGGAGTGCTCTTAACAGCTGACCTTCACTGATTTACTTGTCATTACATGTAATTTTTTTTAACTAAAAAAAAAATTGACAATATACTCATTTGTTACAAACACTGACCTTTAAAAATGCCGTGGCTTATGTTATGGCATCTTCATACATACGTGGCATTCTTCTGTTCTTATTTGACCCTCCAAAATCTGGAAGGGTTTACAAGAAGGAGGGTTCTCTGACCCTGACCTCCACCACTCGGGATGCTTTCAGAGTTCCTTAGGCATCTTCCCAGAGACAGTTCCTGCATACGAAAATGTTTGTCTCATTCTTTTTTAGTGACTACGTCACAAGTGAGTGAATGGGTTATGGATTTCTCCAGTTTTTGGAGGGGAAGGGGTCTGGCTTTTCACTAGTGTCTTGCTGTTTTAAGACAGTGTTACAGAGACTGTTCTGTGGTACATACCTCTGTGTACATATCTAAACATAGCCAATTTTTAAATTTATTTATTTTTATAAGACAGTTCCTAGAAACAGGATATATATTAAAAATCTTGGTAGAAGTGTCTAAATTTCCTCCCAGATAAAGGTTTGTGTGAATGTTTAATCCCCCTGATTATTATGAAAATCACAGATTTTTCTCCTAGGCTTTCAGTGATGTCATGTAATAGAAAACTTGTTGTTCATTCCTAATTAATAGCTACAAATTTATAACCCTTGTAGCTTTAAACTAAACGGATCATCATAAAGGTGGAGTTCTTTATATGTTTTAGGTAATTGTTGTTTCTTTTTCTTTCTTTTCCTCCCCGCCCCCCCAAACAGGGTTTCTCTGTGTAACTTTGGAGCCTGTCCTAGAACTCACTCTGTAGCCCAGGCTGGCCTCGAACTCACAGAGATCCGCCTGGCTCTGCCTCCCGAGTGCTGGGAATTAAAGGTGTGCACCACCACCGCCTTTTTTCTTTTTCTTTTTCTTATGAACTGATTGTTAGATATTTATTCTTTCAAATCAGATTGTTAGTCTTTCCCCCTGAATCTTTGAATTAAGAAATTTAGGCACAGCAGGGCATAGTGGCACACGCCTTTAATGCCAGCACTCAGGAGGCAGAGGCAGGAGGATCTCTGTGAGTTTGAGGCCAGCATGTTCTACAGAGTGAGATCCAGGAAAGGCTCCAAAGCTACACAGAGAAACCCTGTCTCGAAAAACCAAAACAACAACAACAAAAATTAGGCACATGTAGCTCAGTGGGTAGAATGTTTGCCTAGAATGCCTAAAGCCCAAGGTTGATCCCCAGCACAACAAAAAACAATGTGGTGGCAGACATCTATTCTCCAGAACTTGGAGGTAAGGCAGGAGGGTCAGAAGTCCAAGGCCACCTGGACTGTCTCTTTTTTCTTCCTTGTGATGAGTGATGGAAATGACCCGTCGTTTTATAGTTATTGCTAAGTACTATTCTGCGGCACGAATGTGTCACAGTATGTTTGCTTCTTGAGGCTGATTTGGTGTCTAGTTTCTGGCACTCACAGGTGGTGACTAGTGCTAATATGGATGCACATTTTTCCAGACACACCTAGGAGTGCATCCTGGTCATGTGTGTGTAGGTGTTTACATTTTGGGAAAATACTGAGCCATTTTCTAGAGTGGCAGTATTTTCATATCTACAGGCAGGTTGGCAAGCAAGAGTGATGACAATAGCTGTGTGTTGTGGGTGCCTCTGGGTCCCTGACCAATAACTCATGGGGAGGGATCCTGTGCTTGTCACTGAGATTTTCATTTAATAACCTGTGTCTTCTAGGATAATAAGCATTTCCCCCCATGCAAGATACCTACGTTCAAACTTGTTTACGGTTTTTTTTTTTGTTTTTTTTTTTTTTTTTAAGAAATTATAGTTTTAGCTATCCGGTTTAGACATTTAACCCCTACATTAACCCCATCCTTGCCAGCACACTTATTATTGTCATTAGTTTTAAATTGTGCATATTTGTTTGTTGGTTGGTTTTGTTGGTTTTTCGAGACAGAGTTTCTTTGTGTAGCCTTAGCTGTCCTGGATCTCGCTCTGTAGACCAGACTGGCCTCCAACTCACAGAGATCCTCCTGCCTCTGTCTCCCAAGTGCTGGGATAAAAGGCATGTGCCAACACTGCCCAGCTGCTGCTTCTGCTTCTCCTTCTTAAATGCATGCGTGTGTGTGTGTGTGTGTGTGTGTGTGTGTGTGTGTGTGTGTGTGTGTATACTGTTTGCACTCTTTGTTTTGTGATGTGTTGTTTCAAGCAGGGTCTTACTATGTAGCTCAGGCGAGCCCTAGACTTCTTTTTCCTTCCCTCTGCCTTAGCCTCTGGAGTTCCACTAACTGAGGATCAGGCATTCAAACATGAACATGTGGAGGCCATTCTCATTCAAACCACTTTTACCTGCTGAGACATCTTGAGGTTCCTCTTTCTTTTTTTCTTTTTCTTTTTTTAAAGATTTATTTATTAGGTGTGCAGTGTTCTGCCTGCATATATTCCTGCAGGCCAGAAGAGGGTACCAGGTCTCATAACAGATGGTTATGAGTCACCATGTGGGTGCTGTGAATTGAGCTCAGGTCCTCTTAACCTCTGAGCTCCAGCCCCCAAAGTTCCTCTTTCTATCTTTGAGTAACAGAGTCTTGCTTTCTAGCCGGGCTGGCTCTGAATGTAGGATCTTCCTACTTCAACTTCCTAGGGTTTACATCGTGTGCTATCATATCATTTTTGGCTCTTGCTTTTAATTTTTTTTTTTGCATGTATGTGTTAGAATTTCATTTTTTTCTCATGGTTATATATGTGTAGTATGGATGTATGGATGTATTCCCTTGTGTTCTAGCTAATATGAATATTCATGTACAATTTTCACCATGGATATTGTCTTTGTTAATTTTATATTGCTGTGATAAGACACTGTGACCAAGGCAAATCATAGAAAAAAAATGGTTGATTGGGGCTTACTGTTTCAGGTTAGTGTCCATGACCATCATGGCAGGGAGCATGGCAGCAGGCAGGCATGGCACTGGAGCAGTAGCTGCAAGCATACATCTTGATCCACAGGCATGAATCAGAGATAGAGCTAACCGGGAATGGTGTGAGCTTTTGAAACCTTGAAGCCCACATCCAGTGATATACCTCCTCCCATAAGGCCATACTTCCCAATCCTTCCCAAATAGTTCCACCAACTGGGGACCAAACACTCAAGTATTTGAGATTATGGGGGCCATTCTCATTCAATCCAACACATACCCATTTACAGTTCTCTTGTGTATGTTCCTAGGAGTAGAACTGCTGCTTTATATGGTAACTCTGAATGACCTTTGAAGAACTGCCAGACTTTTCCAGAGCAGCTGTACCATTTTACATTCCCACCAATACTGTATGCGTGCTCACCAACACTTGTTATTGTGTCTTTTTTGTTATTGTTTTCCAAGACAGGCTGCTCTGGAACTCCTCTGTAGAGCAGGTTGGCCTTGAACTCAGAGATTCCCCTGGCCCATTGCTTCCTTTTTTTAATGAAACCATTCCAATGGACAGAGTGGCACATGTCTTCATTATAAATAGCACACTGTAACCTCTGTAAAAGTTTGGTTTTAAAACATAATCCACTTTTTTATGTTAACTTTATTATATTTGGTCTTCATTTGTTCTTTTTTGTCATTGAAGGCTTTTTTTCTCCTGGTCTGTGTGACATGAATTATTTGTTCTTTGCTTCTCTTTGATTTTTCTAGGACTTTGAAACAACTTAGTAGTTCTTTTTGTTTGTTTTGTTTTTTGAGATAGCTTTGTCAGGTAGCATCAATTTGCCTAAAGCTATTGATCCTTCCTTAGCCTCCTCAGGAATGGCATTGCATGTGTGTGCTAACATGTCCTGGCATTGTTTATATAGTCCTTTTTATATTTGTGCCTTAGTTCTCTTAGCCAGATAGAGATAGATATGTAGGTAGGTAGGTAGGTAGGTAGGTAGATAGCACTGTAAACATTGCAAGTCAAAGTTATTCAGATTTATTTGTGATTGCTTCTCAGATAATTTCTTACCTTATGATCGAGGTGTAGAAGAGAAGAGAGCATTTAGAGAGGACATTCATTTAACTAAGTGCTTCTAGAGCACAAACTGGGGCTTTGGCTGCTTTGTGGCCAGCCATGTTGGCCCATTTAGCATTTGGCTTTTCCTCCACACCTAGTTTAGGACTTTCTCCAGTTCTGCTTTTAATATAACTACTGGATTGTATCCAACTTCAGTCTGTGCAAAGAAAGTCCCATTCTGATATCTGTGCTTTGCTAGGCTCCTAATGTGTAGCTCAGGCTTGTTCTGTAGAAGCAGAAGGTAAATTTTCTCTTTTGGTTCTTGAACAACAGTACATTTCTTTTAAATAAAAATCATCACTTGAGCTGGGTAAGGATGGCGTATGCCTTTAATCCCAGAACTCTGGAGGCAGAAGCACTCAGATCTGTGAGTTCAAGGCCAGCCTGCTCTACAGAGTGAGTTCCAGGACAGCCAAGGCTAAAAAGAGAAACCCTGTCTTGAAAAAAACAAAAAACAAAAAAAAACATGGTCTTGAGTTTAGCTCTTGAACTGATTTTCCTGGTGGTAAAATGCAGCTGTAAGTGTGGACTCAGCTGACAGAGATGGCGCCTTCCTTTTCACATTTATACTTGAGTTTGTGTGTGCATGCACTTGTAAACATTCACAGGTCAGTGCCAAAGAGGAGGAAATGGGGGGGGATATTATTTTTATTATATATATCATACATGATATATATGATATATATATAATAAAAATAATTGCACACATGAGAGACAAAACTACTGATATTCATCCACACCGTCTCATCAAGGCAAAAAGTGATGGTTAAATACCATCTCTGTGCCCTTGTGATTTTCTGAACAGTAGGCTTTGTAGTTTCAGAAAGATGAAATAGAAGAAAATATTCTCTTACTTGGGTGCAAAACTGGCCCAGGCCAAATTTCAGGGGACAGTTTTTTTGGTATCTTTTAGGTTGACTTTCTTGGTCATCTCCTGATTTCTGCTACCCCCTTCCTGAGTGTAGTATCCTCATTTTCTTACTGGCGTTCTCCCCAGGCCTGCAGATAGACACCTTGTTATTGCTAAGAATATCCCCCACTTTCCTTCTGTTATTACCTATAAAATAGGAAATGATCATCTGCTCCATGGAGTGTAGTGGGTCAAATTCCGAACTCCCTGTATTGACCCGGCTGCTGGGAATGTCCATGACTGTCCATCAGTCGACATTGTGTTCCTTATTTAAGTAGATGCGGGCAGCATTAGGGAAGACTGCTCTTGCTGTGAACACTGATGAAGCTGACTGATGGCTGGGACCATGCTGTGTAAAGCTCCTAAGTGGATGTTGAAAGACTAGCACCTTGAGATCTCACTGGAGAAGGCCAGCAAGGAAGCCATGCTCCTCCATCCTGCTTCTCTTGGCCGGGCAGAGGCCGGCAGTGCTTTGGGTTTTTGTTTGGTTTTTGTTTTTGTTTTTGAACCATCTAGGAAAGACAGTTGAAGACAGGCTCCTCGGGCTAAGGAGCCCACCTTTGCTCTAGCATCACTCTGGACCAGCTCCAGTAACTGACCTTTCTGAACACATCTCTGCTACAGGCAGAGTGTACTTGCTGGGTTTCTGTTTGAGGCAGGGCTGTAGACGAGCAGCAGCACTGCATATACATTTGGGGGCTGTCTGGGCGGTCCACTCACTCCCAGGTGTTTTCCTTTGTCTTTGCTTATCCTGGTGTACATGGGCATGGACTTCCTCAGACCACCTACCCTACCTAGTGAGTTCTCTTAGTCCTCACCAGAGGGAATGCCTTTGTAAGACTGTGTTTTCCTAAGATACAGATTTCAGAGTTATAAACCAGTCTAATGTCCAGAATCTTTAGTTCATCTGTTGTGAATATAAAATCAGTGATAGGCAAATGTTAAATGTCTCATATTTATGTTTATTATTTCATCTTCAAAGCACTTTGTGGGCCCATGAATTTAGGCTCCTTATTCATTTAAGAAGGAAGGACAGTATAGAATAGATGCAGTATTTTAAAACTTTACTAGCATGTGTATGACCACGTGTATGTGAAGGTCAAAGGACAACTCTGTGTAGTTGTTGGTTTTCTCATTCCATCTTTACATGGGTTCCAGGGATTAAACTCAGGTTGCTAAGGTTACTCAACAAGCACCTTTACTCACTGAACCACCTCACTGGCCCATGTTGAATGGTTTTGAAAAAATGCCTGTTAAATTATATCTAAATGAAGTTGTCCAGCTAGCAATCATACATGATGAAAGAAAGATGGTGAACATTTATAACAAGGAAAAGGTGATGGTAAAAAAATCATGTTCTTAACTAGAGAAAAATGTTTAAGGAAAACAACAATAAGCCCAAAGCCAGGTATGGCATATACCTGTAATACCAGACATTCAGGAGGCTGAGGCTGGAAGAATGCAAGTTCAGACTAGCCTTAGCAAGACCCTGTCTAAAAATAAAATAGAAAAGAGGGCTGGCCATGTAGCTCAGTGGTAGAACACTGTCTTAGTGTTTTACTCACTGTTCTATTGCTGTGAAGAAACACTACAACCATGGCAGCTCTTATAAAAGGAAAACAATATTGGGGGTGGTTTACAATTCAGAGATTTAGTCTATATTTTCATGGTAGGAAGCATGACAGCACACATGCAGACATATGCTGGAGAAGGAGGTGAGAGTTCTACATCCAGATTGGCAGGCAGCAGGAAGAGAATGCCACACTGGGCTTGACTTCAGCATCTGAAATCTCAAAGCCTGCCCCTAGCGACACACTTCCTCCAACAGTGCGACATCTACTCCAACAAGGTCACACCTCCTAATAATGCTGTTCCCTTTGAGCCTATGGGGGGGGCACACGTTTTCTTTCAAACCATCACACTTAGCAACCCTGAAGCCCTGTGTACAGTGCCTGATAACACAAAGTGAATGAATGAATGAATAAATGATTATAAGTAAAAATGCAGCTTCTTGGGTTCTTGATGGGCCTTTCTTCCTGTCTACTTTCCCAACTTTTAAAAAAAAAAGTGTGTGTTGTTTGTTTTTGCTCTTTTGGGGGCCTGCCACCCAGCTCCCAAATAAATCAACATAGAGGCGTATACTTAATTATAAATATCCAGCCTTAGCTTGGCTTGTTTCTTGCCAGCTTTTCTTAAATTAGCTTACCTTTTGCCTTTGGTCTTTTACCTTTCTCTATTTCTTTATACCTTTCATTATTACTTACTCTATGGGTGGCTAGCTCCTGATGTCTTTCTTCCTTTCCTTCTCTTGCTTTTTCTTCTTCCAGATTTCTCCTTCTATATCTTCTTTCTGCCTGCCAGCTCTGCCTATCCTTTCTGCTGCCTCGCTGTTGGCTGTTCACTTCTTTATTAGACCATCAGGTGTTTTAGACAGGCATAGTAACACAGCTTCACAGAATTAAACAAATGCAATATAAACAAAAGTAACACATCTTAAAATAATATTCCCCAACAAATGTGTGTTTTGTTTTCTTTTGTTTGATACAGGGTCTATCTGTGTAACCCCAACTAGTCTGAACTCACTTCACAGTTCTAGGCACATTTGAGGTAGTCTTCCTACCTCTGCTCCCCAAGTGTTGGGATTTCAGGTGCACAGTGCCCCACTCTATGCCCAGCCAATTGCTGTATTCTTGCTCTAAATTTTTTTTTTTTTTTGTGGGTTTTTCGAGACAGGGTTTCTCTGTAGTTTTGCGCCTTTCCTGGAACTCACTTTGTAGACCAGGCTGGCCTCGAACTCACAGAGATCCTCCTGCCTCTGCCTCCCAAGTGCTGGGATTAAAGGCATGCGCTACCACCGCCCGACTTCTTGCTCTAAATTTTTTATTTATTATGTGTGGATGTTTTACTTGCATGTATGTCTATGCAACATGTGCATGCAGTACTTACAGAGGCCAGAAGAGGATGTCAGATCACCTGGGACTAGAGTTTAAGGCAGTTGTAAACTGCCATGTGGTACTGGAAATTGAACCCAGGTCCCCTGGAAGAGCAGCCAGTGCTCTTAACTATTGAACCATCTTTCCAGCCCCTGTATTCTTGCTTTTAAAGCTCTTTTTAAAAGTTGATTTTTATTTTATGTGTATAAATGTGTACTGTGTGTGCACGCTTTTTGCAGAAGCCAAAAGAGGGAGTTGTGAGCTGCTATGTGGGCGCTGGTAATCAAAGCCCAGGTTTTTTTGTAAGAACAGCAAATGCTGTTAACCACTGAGTCATCTCTTCATCCCCCAACTACTACATTCTTAGACAAGATGATTATAGAAGAAAATTATTAGGCACTACACATGGTAAGTCTCACCTGTAATCCCAACACTTGGAAAGTAGCAGTAGGAAGATCAGCAGTAAAGACATCTCCTCTATAGGGAGTTTGAGAGCAGGTGGGCTATATGAGACCGTGTGGGGCATTGGTTTTGGTCTTTGTCTATTTGTTATTGATGTATCCCAGTATCTAGCATAACCTTATGTCTTACACATATTAGATGCTCAGTGTTTGTTGAATGAATATTTGTGCAACAAATCCTTTTCATGATCTCTATTCTGTGCCTTTCCTTCTTGGATATTGATACCATTTTTAGGCTTAATGAGTTCCTAAAGTATCTGGAATCCTTACAGATTCAAATCTAGCAAAAAAAGGAAAACTTCATGTCCCAACATTTGCAGCAGAAAATCTTGAGGTAACTGCCAAATTCAGCCCTTACCTAGTCAGCCATGGCCTGGGGAATGCATTAGACTTCTGGCCTAGCCTTTGATCGTATATTCTAATTCTGAATCTGGAGATAAAACCACAAACAAAATGTCTGTTGGAATAGCAGAGACTGCCGACAAGTTCCGAGAACTGTCTACTAGCATATGTACTAGTATAAAATGTCGTCTTGGATGCTGACTCCATGGGATGCCAGTAGGAGCTCTTGAGTCTGTCCCACTGCGTTTAGAAGTTGAATTTCATTGTGATAATATACTCCATGCATCTCCAAGCAGGAGGTAGTATGAAATATTAAACAGATTTCCAAAATGCCCTCAACCTGAAACTTCTTTCCTTCTAAAACACCTCCAGGAATATTGTGATATACTACACTGTGAAAAGCGTCGGTGTTTATGTCTGCTAAAATTAAATAGTTAGAAAATTAGAGAAAAGGCTCATAAAACAATAAAAATGAAAACAAAATATTGTTTTTAGATGTGTACCTATTTTAAGAAAATAATTTTAAATCCACAAAGAAATTATTCAGATTTTGTGATGGACTAAAGATTTTATGGAGATTTAAAAAAAATATTATTATATTAACTGACTAAATAAACCAAGAAGAGATTTTTTGTAGCATGAGATTCTATTCCTCATCATCAGCATGTCATATGAAGGGCAACTGGAAATAATGTGTGAGTGGAGGAGCTGGCTCTGCTTGCCATCCTCCCCTTTGCAGAGGACCTCTGACACCTCATCCCTAGCCTCACACCCCCAGCTGCTCTTGTGCCTCTTCAGTGAGAGCTCTGCTTTCATTTTTGCTTACTGAGAAAATGGAACCAATCAAAATCACTTCTCTTGATGTATATATTTTACGTTTAATTAGCCTATTGTGTATGTGTGTGCCTCAGAGAACAACTTAGGGAATTCATTCTGTCTCCCGCCATGTGTGTTGCAGTGGTGGAACTCTGGCTCTCGGGCCTGGCCACAAGCGGCTTTCTCGGTGGATGTGGCTTGCAGGCTCTCGTGTGTGTACTTACTCTTCCGGGCTTCACTTCTGCCTGAGATGTTGTGTAGCTTTCTTCTATGATCTGGATGAACTCTGAGTTGAGGCTCATTTCTGCCCTTATGGATTAGATTACTCTTGCTTGCTTTAGTCAAGGACATAGCTTACCAATTCTTTCCATTTCATTATATTATTCATCAATTTTTCTCTCTTTATTAGCTTATTACCATTTGTGTACACTTTTATGCTAATTTTCTTACTTGAAAAACAAACTTGGGCTGGAGCGATAGATCAGTGGTTAAGAGCATTGGCTGCTCTTCCAGGTGACCCAGGTCCAATTTCCAGCACCCACATGGTACCTTGAAACTGTAACTGCAGTTCCAGGCACGATCTGACATCCTCTTCTTGCCTCCACAAGCACTGAATGCATGTTACACAGACAGGCATGCAGGCAAAGCACCCATACACATCAATAATAGTAATTTCTTCATAAAAATAAAACCTATTTTTCTTTTAATTTTTCTCTGGCTACACTCTCCATTTTTTCTCTTCCTACACACACACACACACACACACACACACACACACACACACACACACACACAAAATCATTTGCCAGGAGTATGTCTCAGTTCAGTCTTTTCTGATTTCCTTCTTTCCTTTCTGTCTTGAACCCTGTCCAAATAGGTTTTCTTCTACTACATGCCATAGAAACTGCTGTTACCATGATCACTGATGACCATTGTAGTATCAAATACAGCAAGTGATTCCAAGTTTTACAGAGTCACGATGAGTGACCTCCTCAGCCCGGTGGGATGATTGGTGTGTGTAAGACGGGAATCATCTTCTTTTTCTCTCTAGTGTCAGAAAAGAAGTGTATCCTTTGCTATGTCAGTAAAAAGTGATGCACCATGTAGAACAGACTGGCCTAGAACTCACAGTCTAGAGCTGCCTGGGCCTCTTCCTCTGGAGTGCTGGGAAAGGAGTGGGCTACCAGAACCCTGTGTTTTTGTTTTGTTTTGATTTTTAAACAAGGCCTCTATGTTGTCTGGGCTGGCTTCAAACTCAAGATTATCCTGCCTCTGCCTCCCAAGTGATTGGATTTCAGACCTGTGCCGTTGTGCCCAGCTAAAATCAGTCTATTTCTTTTCTTCTTTTTTTTAATTGAAAAGATTTAATCTTTCTTTTTTTACCTGTATCAGTGTTCTACCTGTGTTTGTGTCTGTGCACTAGGTGCTTGCAACACCCCAGAGGCCAGAGGGAAGGCATTGGGCTCCTTAGGACTTGGGAGCCGCCATGTATATGTGCTGGGCATTGAACCTGGGTCCTCTAGAAGAACAACCATTGTTCTTAAGTGCTGAGCCATTGCTCCAGTCCCTAAAACTGTCTTTCTGGTAGCAGTTTGGCAATCTGTATGAAAGCTTTACACATATACATATCTTGGGTTTTTCGGTTTTATTATTTGTATGTGGTGTATATGTGAGCGCAGGCATGTGTCACTTTATGTGTATGGAGGTTAGAGGATAACCTGAAGTTGGCGCAACTCAGGCTATAAGTATGTGGTGATATATTGTGTACCCTAATAAAATTTGCCTGAAGATCAGAGAGATAAAAGAACAAGCCACAGCCACCTCTTACCTCTAGGACTCCTCAGCCAAAAAGCCTTTAGTTCCTGTCTCTTCATGCCTTATATACCTTTCTCTGCCCAGCCATCACTTCCTGGGATTAATGGTTTGTGTGCTTCCTAAACAAAGGCATGAGATCTCAAATACTGGGATTAAAGGTCTGCGCCATCACTGCCTGGCTCTGTTTCTCTCTTAGACTGAGTCAATCTCCTGTAGTCTAGGGTGGCTTTGAACTCACAGAGACCCAGACAGACCTCTGCCTCCCAAGTGCTAGGATTAAAGGTGTGTGCCACCACTGCCTGGTCTCTATATTTAATCAAGTGGCTTGTTTTGTCCTCTGATTTTTACCTATTAGTCATCCCTCCAACCTTGGAGAAATTTATTTGTTTATTTTGCAACAGGGTCTCATGTAGCCCAGGCTGACCTCAAATTTGCTATGTCGCTGAGGATGACCTTGAACTGATCTCAAATCCCTTCTGCATGCTGCCTTGCTACCACACTGTGTTCTTTACTTTTCCATGACTTGTGTTAACAACAAACATGACTTTCTGTAAAAGAGAAAATGAACACTCAATTGCAGTCTATTTCTTTTTTCTGTTTTCTTTAAAATTTATCATTTAGCTTGGTTCCTAGCTGTCTGGTTCAGCTTGATAGCCAGCTCTGAAGAGAGTACATGGGCCAGACAAAAATCTTTTTGTATGTTCAGTTCCAGAGCTGCCTTGGAGTCTGTAGAATCCAGTCAATGTATCTGCTCCATGGCCAGCTGCTAACTCTCGGGGCTAATCTGAGAAATACTGTCCAGAGTAAATCAACAGGGCAGGCAGAGTTGTGCTCTGAGGAAGAGTAGTGACAAGTGCAGGCTGACTGAGGTGGGTGACAGGAGCTGCAGTTAGGACACGTGTGAGGGAAGTCGGTGGCTTTTGTGCAGCAGCAGTCCACTGCTGTCACTCCTGCAGTCACAGCATGTTCTTTTAGTGAACTCTGTGAGAGAGAGAGAGGGAGGGAGGGAAGGAGGGAACTTTCTTCGTGCCCCCAAGAATTGAGCTGGTTTGATCATCAGATACTTAGGACATTTCACAACGTTAGCAGTAGGATGCCAAGACTTCACAGATAATATACATAGAGGGTAATACATTAGCTTTGTGTTAGGCATATGGAATTATAGGTATGATCATATTCGCCATGAAGTTTAAAATAGGAGTTACAAAGAAATATAATTTTGATGCTTGCTTTGATCTTTCAATGAAAAAGCTACTGTATATTTGCTTACAACTTATACTGGATTTTTGGGGCTCTTTTTCACTTAAATTTTTTTTTTTTTCTTTTTCGAGACAGGGTTTCTCTGTGTAGCTTTGCGCCTTTCCTGGAACTCGCTTTGGAGACCAGGCTGGCCTCGAACTCACAGAGATTCCCCTGGCTCTGCCTCCCGAGTGCTGGGATTAAAGGCGTGCGCCACCACCGCCCGGCCTCACTTAAAATTTTTAAACCCAATAATTTAACTTTTATTTATATTGGTTATTTTATGTGCATGAGTATTTTGCCTGTGTGTATGTCTGTGCACCATGTGCATGCCTGCGGAGGTCAGAGGAGGGCATCAGATCCCTTGGAACTGGAGTTTTAGGTAGTTGTGAGCCACCATGTGGGTGCTAGGAACCTAACCCAGGTCCTCTGCAAGAGCAGCCAATGCTTGTAATAGCTGAGCAATCTTCCTAGCTCTCAAGTGATATTTTATGACTCTCTTCATTAAATATTATTTTCTAGAAAATTCCCATTTTAAAGGTCAAAGTAGTGCTGGAGTGTGACCCACTTGGTAAGAATACTTGACTAGCATGCATGAAGCCCTCAGTTCAATCCCAGTACTGCAAAAACTAGGCTTGGTGTACAGACCCTTAATCCCAGAAGGTAAAGGCAGTCAGACCAGAAGTTCAGGGTCTTCTACTCCATAGTAAGTTGAGGCCAGCCTGGGCTGCTGAGAACCTGTCTCAAAGAAAGATAGGAAGCAGTTGGATGGAACAGTGCAAATTTGATAGTGAATCGGTCTGTCCAGTCTTGCTGTTGAATCCTGACCAACCTAGAACTTGCAGACCATGGCCATTTGATCAGTTCTCCTGACTCAGCCTCCTGACCGGGAATTACAAGCATGCACCACCACACCTAGCCTGTAATTTTTTGTTTTAAAGATAGTTGAAAGCCTGATGAAGCTATACCATTGCAGTCATGTTTTTGAAGATTACATAGTTATTTAATTTGGGATTGTAACTAGAGTTTACTAAAGACCAAGAGGTTGACATTTAGAGATAGGTGCTTTAGTTTCACTTCCCCCAAGACGACAAGAAGTATTCTATAACTGAAAGATGACTATTTTTAGCCTTTCTTTCTGCTGTAAGGTAGAATAGTGAAAGTACCACCATAAGCTGAGCTCTGTGTTTCTGTATCAGGCCTCATGGCCTTGCTTTTTTATGTGCCTAGGATCTGCCTTCTGTGTTCTGAGTTTGTGTACACAATGTGGTTCCCCTTTCTTCTTTATTTAGTTCACCTCTTTGTGGAATAATTTGTAAAAGCTTTAAAGGGTGAACTTTGTAAAAACCCCTTCTCTCTGTGTATATCTAGGCTGTTTGTCTTTCCTAGAGATGGGTCTTTGGCAGCTTATACTTGAAAAGGTAGAGTGTTGAAAAGTCATCTCCCCTAAGTGTCATAAGTGCACCTCACAAACATTGTCAGCCCTCAAAGATGGACGCAACCAGAATGGTTCTTTATACACATTGTCACAGAAGATGCTTTGGGAAGTTCCTAACATTTCAGATCATGCTGAGTGGCTGTTGCACTGACTGAGAAACTTGTCCTATATCCCAAATAGCTAGTATTTAAACTCCTGTCTTAACAAAACTTCTAACTACTATGCATTATAGAACTTTAAGAACCTGCAGAATTGGTGACAGTTACTCAAACACTGTAGTGATTTAGCTTCAAACCTGAGAGTTTAATGTAATTTCCTATTTCATTTAGGAACACAAAGATCTCCTATTTGTATATTGAAATCAGTGACTTTAATAAATCATTCATTACCTAAACCTGTTATAGTCTGACTTCTGTATCTACATGCTGTTACAGACTGGCACGTTTAGGCATGAATGATTTGTTAAATATAGGAATAAATAGAAAGTTAAATAAAGGGCTTCGTTGTGATATTTTCATACACGCATGTCACATGCCCAAGTTGTTGGCTTGATGGCAAGTGCCTTTCCTCACTGAGCCATTTTGGTGCCAGCCACTATTGTTATCTTTTTCATTTTAAACATTCTAATAGACATGGAGTACTATCTCAGTGAGTTTGGTGTGTATTTTCTCAGCTCAGCTAAGACTACTAGCATCTTTCAGTGAATTTTTAGCTACCCATGTCCTTTGCTGAAATATCTCTTGAAATCTTTTGCTCAGTGACTTTTTTTAGCTAGCCTTTTTGGGTTAGTGACCTCTGTGTGCATTCTGGGTAAAAGTCCTTTAATGGATTTGTAAAATATTTTCTTCCATGCTGTGACTTCTTTTTTCATTCTCTTAACAGATTCCTTCCAAGAGCATAAATTCTTGATTTTTATGAAGTCTAGTTCATTTGTGATTCTCCTGCTTCTTAAATACTGACTTTGATTTTGCTATTTTTAAGTGAAATACTTAAGTGCAGTTCATTGATATTAGCAAATGCGGCACAATAGTAGAGCTTCCCAAATAGTAACGTAACCTTATTAAATAGTTCATTCCATATTCTTTTCTCCCTGCTAGGCCCTAGTTAACGCCTAATCTTACTTTGTGTCTCTAAGAATCTGCCTAATTTTGGCATCTCCTACAAGTAGAGTCATACACTATCATTTTATATCCATCTTATTTCACTGGGCATAGTGACTTCAAATTTCACCCACATTGTAGCGTGTATCAGAACACCATTGCATTTTATGCAAAATAATATCCACGTTTTATCCATTCTTCTGTTGACAGACAGGTTAGTTCACCTTTTGCTGGTAGATAAAGCTTTTATGAACATTGCTGTACAAGTACCTTTTTTGTCTCAAATTTATCATTTTCATTTTAAAGCCTAAGGAAATAATGCAAATGTGATTCTCCAAGTATTGTTATTTTACCATAGGACATGTGATTTAATAGCACTCATGTATAGTCCAAATACACATAATAGCCAAGTAACATATGCATTTCACATATAGATAATAGCAAAGTATCAGCCAAAGGGCACAGCTTATATGCATTTCACGTATGATAATAGCAAAGTATCAAAATCAAAGCACATCAGCCACAGGAGAGCTTCTCAGGTGTGGAAGTTGGGCTTATCGCCATGCATCAAGTGTGCTTAAAGTGTGGCATTCTGCTCCTTTCCTTCCTCCAGACAGTTGTCCTTTCTGCTTTCACATCATCAGTATTCCATCTGAGGGAAGGAAGGGAAAGAGCCAAAGGTGGGCAGGGAGCACAGGGGAGGCTAGAGAGAAGGAAGAACAAAGTATAATAATGTCACATGGCTGAAAATGCAATAATGAGACCTTTACTTGTTGTGTTAACTTGAAAGAATTTTAAATTTTTTGAAAAGAATAAGGCTTTGTTCGTCTTGCAAAGCAATAGTGAAAAATATGTTAGCAAGTTGAAATACAGTAAATACAGTATAGAGTTACATAAATCATACAGAACAAATGCAGTAAAAGTATTGGGTGAGAGCCAGGTGGATCTCTGTGAGTTCGAGGCCAGCCTGGGCTACCAAGCGAGTCCCAGGAAAGGCGCAAAGCTACACAGAGAAACCCTGTCTCGAAAAATGAAAAAAAAAAAAAAAGTATTGGGTGAATTAAGCTTACAAAAATGTTCCATTTCTTTTTTTTTAACTTTCTTTTTATTTATTCTTTGTGTCTTTCACATCATGCATCTCCATCCCATTCATTTCCGGTCCCTTCTTATCCGCCCTCTGCCCTCGCAAACTACCCTACAAAATAAAATAAAATTTAAGAGAAAAAAAGAAAGAAAAAAAAGGGGAAAATCTCATCATGGAAGCCATGGTGTGGCTTAGTGAGTCACACAGTAAACCCTTTTATCTGTATATCTTTACGTGCAAGTGTTCATTGCAAAGAGTCATTGGCCTGGTTTGAGACCTCTGGCTTCTGTTACACTATTGATGCTGGGCCCTCCCTGAGACTCCTCTTGGACGTTCTCTTGTTGCCCTGTGTTGTGGAGATCCTGCAGCCTTGAGTCTGCAGGACTGGCCCCTTCATGTGCTCTAGCAGATCATAGATGGGTGAATGTTGGGATGGGCCAACTCATAATCTTGGTTCTGGGCCTGGGTAGTTGCAGGTATGGTCAGTTCTGCTAGCCCTCCGGTCTTCACCACCAGGGTGAGCTCTCCATCATTGCCCTTGCTAGTTCACCTCTTGCAGTGATGAGCAAGAGGCAGAGCCAGTTCTGCTTTCACATCCTCAGAGTAAGCTCTCCCACCCCTACACCTTCAGGGCTAGCTCTACCGTACTGCCCATGTGACGTGTAGGGGCCACTCTCCCGAGTGCTGCAGCTGGTGAGTGACAAAGACAGCTCTCCCACTTTTTTTTTTCTTCTTTTCTCAGAGCTGAGGATCGAACCCAGAGCCTTGTGCTTGCTAGGCAAGCACTCTACCACTGAGCTAAATCCCCAACCCCAGGTCTCCCACTTACGACTTTTGTACAGGTATCTTTCTCTTCCTGCTCTGATTGTTTTGTGCGGTATACACCTAGAAGTAGAATTGCTTGACCATATGGCAATTCTCTGTCATCAAACTATTCCATAGTGGCTGCATGGCAGCAGTTATTTCACATTCCCACCAACAAGGTACACAAATGCCAACCAACAGTGTACACAAATGCCCACCAACAATGTACACAAATGCCAGTTTTTCCATTTCCTTACTGACACAGGATAATTTCCAGTGATAATTATTTTGATTGTTGTTGGTGTGGGAGTTGTTTCTTTAGGAGGGACTGGTTTTGTTTTGTTTTAATATAGCTGTCCTAATAGATTAAAGAGCACTACCTCATTGAGGTTTTGATTGACATTCCTGAATGAATAGTAACATTGAACTCTTTTGTGTGTTTATTGTGTTTTTGTATGCATGACTTGGAGAAATGTCTGTTCAAGTTCTTTGCCCATTTTTAAATTGGATTGTTCTTTTTATTCTCTCTCTGGGAGGGGGGTGGGTCAATCTCAGGATTTGTTCCTTGGGAGCACTGCATAGCTTGGTTTTTCAGTCAGGGGTTTCAGTGGCCTGGCGCTCGACAAGTAGACTAGCCTGGTTGTCCAGCAAGCCTCGGGGATCCTTCTGCATCTTAACCCCCCCTCCCAAGTGCTAGGATTATAAACATAGGCTCTGGACTCCAGCTCAGGTCCTCATCCTTGCAGGACAAGCGTTTCAACAACTGAGCCAACTCCCAGGTCCTTTCTGTTGGGTTGTCTTTCTGGAGGAGTTTGTTGTTTCTGTTGGTTTGGTTTTTTCGTGACAAAGACCTGTTGTGGAGCCCAGACTGGCCTTGACTTTGTGTTCTCCACCTGAGCCTGCCGAGGACGAGGTAGTGTAGGCTGTTGTGCCCCGCTCTAGGACCTCCTGTAGGCTGGATATTAGCGCTTACCAGTATGTGTTTACAAACAGTCTTCTTTCTTCCGTGGGTTGTCTTCATTCCTCTGAATACCTGTCCTGTGTTTAACATGGGAAAGGTTACATCTCTTTCTTTTCTTCCGCCTGAGTTTTTGTGTCCTATTTTGTGTCATCTTGTCTGGTTCAGTTATGAGGATTAATTAGTTCCTGTGTTTTCTTCTAAGGTTGTTAACTCTGGAGTTTAGTTTTCCACTTACTTTGAATTAATTTTTATCGACAATGTAAGGTGAAGAAGATCCAACCATTCTACTGTCAGTGAGTGTCCAGTCCCGTCCTCCCCCCCCCCATTGTTGAAGAGACCCCCTTCCCTTATGAAACAGCCTTGGCATGTTGTCAGAAGTGTGGCCATAGATACTTGGACATATTTCTGGGCTGTCAGTTCTCTTCCGTTAATGGGTATGTCCCTCCAGTTGTTTGGCTAGAATGGAACATGTTAAGTCTAGACATCTGAATCTGTTCAGGAACAGTTGCCCATTGGTACAGTGACGTGTTTGTGGTAGTTCTGCAGTCATCGAGCTCAGTCTGTGGAGTTCACAGTCCATTGTGTCTATGTTTTGCCTATGGCCTGACAAAGATTTCCTGTAGGATTTTTTTTTTTTAAAGAAGTATGTACTTGTCTTTTTTTGGGGGTGGGGGGTGGGTTTCGAGATAGGGTTTCTCTGTGTAGTTTTGGTGCCTGTCCTGGAACTCACTCTGTAGCCCAGGCTGGCCTCGAACTCACGGAGATCTACCTGCCTCTGCCTCCCGAGTGCTGGGATTAAAGGCGTGCACCACCACCGCCCGGTGTACTTTTCTTTTTTTAATTGGTTGGTTTTGGTTTTTTGAGCCAGGGGCCTACTACATACTTCAGAATGGCCTTGAATTTGTAATCCTGCTTCTTCCTGCTGAGGGCCAGACTTATGCATGTGGCACTACATTCAGCTTAGCCTTTTGTTTTTACTTGTGTTTTTATGTTTTAAATGAATTTCTTATGAATCAGTTATAACTGTATCTTTTAAAACAGTGTTTAATAATATCTGCTAGTCCTATAATACCAGCCCTTTAGTTGGGTTATTTAATGCTATTCATTATTTTGTTTGTTTTGTTTGTTTTTAGAGACAGGGTTTCTCTATGTAGCCTTGACTGTCCTGGAACTCTCTCTGTAGACCAGGCTGGCCTCGAACTCACAGAGATCTGCCTGACTCTGCCTCCTGAGTGTTGGGATTAAAGGTGTGTTCAGCCATGTGGGTTTTTTTGTTTTTGTTTTTGTTTTTTAATACAGGGTCTCTATGTAGCCCTGGCTGGTCTGCAACTCACTATGTAGACCAGGCTGGCCTAGTCTCATGGAGCTCTGCCTGCCTCTGCCTCCAGAGTGCTGGGATTAAGGCATTGCTACCACACTTGGCCTGATATGGTTGGTTCTTAATCTACCCTCTTGGTATTTGTTTTTCTTTTGTCCCTTTAGTTATTTGTTGTTCTTCTCTCCCTAACTTTTTTTTTTCTTTTCTTAAAGCATGCTTTTTCCTAGATTATCGGTTCTTTATCTCTTTGCTGTTTTCTTAGCTGTAGTGGATGTGTGATGTGTTACTTTGTCAGGTATTCTGAGGCTTGATGCATTCATCTTTTGATGATTACAGTCTACCATTTAAAGCGTTGGCCCCAGCACGTGCTGACTTCCAGCAGTGTGGCTTCCATCCCTGCCCTGCTGGTCTTCATACTGTTCCTTTGGAAGCTCTGCTTACCCGTAGCTTTGAAACTTGGTAGTTTGCTGCTGTTTTAGGAAATGATGGTCTATTTACAGAGACTGTGGTTCATTCTGTTTCTCTCTGTTGTTTGCTTTTCTGGTATTCATCTTCTGTGGATATCCAGATTTCAATCTGGTGTCATTTCCACATGGCATAAGGACTTCCTTGGCCATTTCTTTAAGTATAAGGGTGGCAAGTGAATTTTTTTTTTTAACCTTTTATAGGTTTCAGATTTGTTTTTGTAGATTTTTTTTTAACTGAGCCAAGAAGTCCCAGTTGATAGTTTTTTTTGGTGTGTGTGTGTGTGTGTGTGTGTGTGTGTGTGGGTTTTTTCTGTTTTGTTTTTCAAGACAGGGTTTCTCTGGCTGTCCTGGAACTGGATTTGTAGACCAGACTGGCCTCGAATTCACTGAGATTCACCTGCCTCCACCTCCCAGGTGCTGGGATTAAAGGCGTGCGCCACCCTCCTGGCCTTTGTTTTGATTTGTGCTTGTTTGCTTATTTGTTTATACTCTAAGATGCTTACCCCTCCCCTATTCTGGATTACCGGCCTGCACTTAACTGCGGTCCACTGGAACACTGCAGTTGACTTGCTGACCTGCCCTGTCTTTCCTTTGCCTTTTTTCTTTGGGCCACTTTGAAGACTCCTGCTGTCATGTGACTGAGTGGTACCACAGTGGTATGTTCTGCCAGCACTCTCTTTTCATTCCTTATGCATGTGGGTTGTTGACCATGTGGTTTCTTTAAATTGTGTCTCCCCTGCTTTTCATCTCATTTCTTTTTTTTTTTTTTTGGCTTTTCGAGATAGGGTTTCTCTGTGTAGCTTTGCGCCTTTTCTGGATCTCGCTCTGTAGACCAGGTTGGCCTCGAACTCACAAAGATCCGCCTGCCTCTGCCTCCCAAGTGCTGGGATTAAAGGCGTGCGCCACTACCGCCCGGCTCATCTCATTTCTTAATTGATACTAGTCCCAGAAGTTGGCGTTTCCATTCACCAGAGATGCCCAGTACTCTCTTCCCTCCCTGCTTTATCCACTGCCCATTTCCACCCAGTATTTTTTTTCTTTTTTACCTTTATTATTTTTAATTATGTGTAAGTGTATGTTTCTGAATGTGAGTTTGTACATGTGAGTGCAGGCCCCTTCAGGGGCAGAGGGGTCAGATCTCCAGATCCCCTGGAGCTGGAGTCACAGTTGTGAGTTGCATGATGTGGGTACTGGGAACCAAACTTGGGTCCTCTGGAAAAACAGCAAATGCTCTTATCCACTAAGCCATCTCTTCAGCCCTAGATTTATGTTTCTTTATAACTTTCTCTACCTAAATGGAAAGAAGCAATAGTGAATACTCATGGAGGGAATTGGACCTGGAGACCTATGTTAAAGGACTGCAAGTAAGAGGATGAGCTCATATATCCGACAAGCTACTAGAAAGCAGTTCAGAGAAGAGCCAAAGGGGCAAATGACTGATGGGGGTGGTAGCTGGCTTCATTTAGCTTCACCAAATAGGCAATCCCCTTCCCATTCACTGAATCTGGCCCTCAGGCAATACCGCCTTGAGTACTATGATAGAATAGCCTCCAAGAACTTTGGGACCTAGAAGAATGATTTGTAAGCTAGAAGGGAGACATGACAGTGTCCACCTCCATCCCCATGGCACCTGTTAGTGTATTGTGGAGCTGAATGGGTGATGCGGATTTACCTGCCTTCTAGTGAGATGTTGTCCTAGAGGGGCCGGCCACACTGCTGCTAGGGAGGCAAATGAAAATGGCTTTCAGGGTAGTTCCGAAGCATTTCATAATCCTGTTCCTTTAAGTTTAATTTCATAAATTTTGTTGTTTCATGGAAAACTAAATAGTAGCAGCCTAATTTTGAATCAGTGACAATCTTTGAAACAGAGTAATTTGATTATTCTATTTTTTTTTAATGTAAAAGTCACCGCTGACCTGTATACTAGTGTCCACACTGGTTCTGTTTGTCACTCATCTGAATGAGCCAACTAGAGAAACCCAGAGATAGGCTGGTGTGCTCTCTCTCTCATTTTGCCTCTGTGTGTGTGTGTGTGTGTGTGTGTGTGTGTGTGTGTGTGTGTGTGTGCGCGCGCAGCATGGTGTCTGAAGAAATCAAAAGAGGGTGTTGCATCCCTGGAACTTGAGTTAGAGATGGTTGTGAGCCATCATGTGGGTGTTGGGAACTGATCCTGGATCCTCTGCAAAGCAGTAAATGCTCTTTACTGCTGACCTGTCTCTCTAGTCCTTGTAATTCCATTCTTGGGAGGAATCTATTAGAATCTATTAGTATTTAAAAGCCCAGAAACTTTTACATTTTTAAATCTCAGAGATTTTTAACATTCCCCAAAACCACTGTTGAGTTCACTGCTCTTGAGATTTCTTTATGATAAAATCAAAGCTGCTATTTTATCTCATTTTCTTCTCCTTATGTTTTGGCATATATCGTGTATCTATTCTAGATAACTTACTTTAAAGTTAGTAACTAAGAAATACAATGTGGTTGAAACTAAAAGATGCCTTTTATAGAAACCATTCTTACCTAGAACACTCTGAGCCGTGTTCTCCATGTTAAATAATACACGGAAAGCTACACTGGAGGAACCAGTTTGCTTAGAGACTTATACTTGCATGAGCAATACCCATCTATATTCTGTAATTGTTATGAAAACCTTGTTTATAAAATGAAGTTTGCATAATTTATATCTTCAATGAGTTGATTAATAAAGTAAATTAGATACAACTTCCCTAGCACTGCTCAATTGAAGAAAACAATGTTGACCAGTGTTTTTTTTTTACCAAAAAAATAAATAACAAAGATATAAGCAGAGTACAAGCCAAATTTTGTTAAATAAACGTTTTTCTAGTTATGTGTTGAATAAGGATGTTTTGGTAAGGGATAAATATACACTGGTGGTCTGGCCACAATACATCTCCTAGTGTCATAAGTCTCTAGATTGTGAAGTACATTTTATGATGTTTGCATGACAACTAAGTTGTCTAGCAATACAGTTCTTTTCTAAAAAAAAACTAATTTATTTATTTTTATTCTATATGTGTAGATGTTTTGCCTGCATATATGTCTGTGTACACACATGAAGCCAGAAAAGGGTGTCATATCCTCTAGAACTGGAGTTATAGATGGTTGTGAGTCAACATGTTAGTGCTGGGGATTGAACCCAAATCCTCTGGAAGGCAGCCAGTGTTCATAACCACTGGGCAGTCTTTCCAGCCCCAATATAAGAGTCATTCATTTTTCTTTTCTTTATTTTTTTCTTTTTGGTTTTTCGAGATAAGGTTTCCCTGTGTAGTTTTGGTGCCTGTCTTAGATCTCGCTCTGTACACCAGACTGGCCTTGAACTTACAGAGATCCACCTAGCTCTGCCTCCTGAGTGCTGGGATTAAAGGCATGCGCCACCGCCACCTGACAAGAGTCATTCATTTTTATTTTATGAGTCTGGGAATTTTGCCTGCGTGTTATCTGTTGTGTACCACATGTTTACAGTTCTGTCAAAGGCCAGAAGAGGGCGTTGGATCCTCTGGAATTGGAGTTAAGAGACTGCTGTCAGCTTCCATGTGTGTGTTGGGAATGAAGAGTAGTTATGATCTTAACCCCTGAGCTGTCTCTCCAGTCCCATGATTTTATTTTTTAAATGAACAAGAAGATATTTTTTAAAAAAATACAGGCTTATGGTATAATGTGATGTTTCTCTATATGTTGTGTAATGTTTAAATCAGTTAAGCATGAAGCATGAATCTAGTTAATCTTTATCAACAAAAACCACGAGTCCTATTTCAGGGTAAAAACCTGAAAGATCAGAGAAGCAGGGGAGCAGCCACCAATGACTTCCTACCTTCCTACCATTCCTCCAACCAAAAGGGGCAAGGTCTTGGCTCAGCTCTGACTTACCACTTCCTGTCCCTCTGTACAGTCCTCCAAACCTCTATGGTTAACTAGTGGCTAGCTCTGACCTCTGACTCCCAGTAAGCCTTATTTGTCAGAACACAAAATATCACACAACATCAGCATGTCTGCTTCTTTATAATGAAAACATTACAGTCCTTTATCTCAGCTCTTTAACATGTGCCGAAGTTCCATTATAATTGTACAGCATAGAGTAGCACACTGGACCTTTTCGCTCCTGTCTAGCTATAAATTGATTTAATTGATGATGACTTTGGACATGGCTCAGCCAGTAAATGCTTGCTGTGCCAGTCCTGAGTTTGCTTCCCTGGTACCCATATTGAAAAGCTAGATGTAGTGATACACTTAACTGTCACCCAGTGCTGGGGAGACAGAGGCAGATGGAACCTTCAGACCCTGTCTCAGAAAATACAGTGTGAGTTGGGGTGATGTCTCAGTGGATATAAAATTTACTTTACCATTGTGTAATGAGCAACTTGAGCAACAATGAAAGTGAGATCAAATTAAGTATAGAACTGACTTCAAATTCTCACCTTTCTCTTTATTCCTTATCCTCTGCCTCTCATAGGTAACCTTTAAATTTTTTTTAATTTAAAAAATAAGTAATTATTTATAACTTCGTATATGTGCCATAATGTGGGTGTGGAGGTCAGGAGACTCCTTTGCAGATTTGATAATTTCCTTCCACCTTATGTGGGTTCAAGGGATTGAACTCAGGTCACTAGGCTTGCTTAACAAACACCTTTACCCACTAATCCATCTTACTGACCCTAGATGACCATTTTTAATTCATTTTAAGTTTATCTTTTCATTTTTCTCAAAAGAGCCAGTATTTATGTGTCTGTCTATGTATACACCTGGGTACACATATACACACAGTTTTGTGAGGCTTGTTTGTTTTTTGTTTTGTTTGAGACAGCATCTCGTCTTGAATCTCCAACTGGCCTGGAACTTGATACGTAAACCAGGCTGACCTTAAACTTGGAGAATTCTCATACTTCTGCCTCCCAGTGCTGGCATTACAGGTGTACACTGCCATATTCTGCCCTTTATATATTACCATTTCTTTATGTGAGGCAGGATCTTTATGTGTGCCCTGGGTGGCACACAGCTTCACCAAACGCCTACCTTTGTCTCCTGAGTGCTGATACCAAAGGCATATACCACTACTCTCAGTACCCTTTGCATATTCTTGTTCCTTCTCTTGCAGCAAAAGCAGTGGATTGCATTTTTCTTTATCTCGTGTTTTGTTTTTTCTTATATACTTGAATGAAATTTAAACTTTTTTTTTTTAAATTTATTTTATGTGTGTGAGTGTTCTGCCTGCATGTGTATATGTGTACTGTATTTGTGCCTGCTACTCTTAGCGGTCAGAAGAGGGCATTGGCTCCCCTGGAACTGGGATTATGAATGTTGTGAGCCACCACATGGAAATTGACACATATCCTCTGCAAGAAAAGTGCTCTCAACCACAGTACCATCTCTCCAGCCTCTAATAATATATTGTGAGGCTCACTCTCATAGCAGTATATAGTGATTACTTTCATTGTTTTTTGCTTATACTCTTTTATATTATGCTTATTAAGACATCTCCTATAAGTAAATATTCTGTATAAAAAGGATATTTGTGAACACCGTATAGCTATATGGTGGATATAAAGCTTTGAGATTATGAATCAGTGGATACAGGGATACAGGATATAATATTCCAGGACAGAAAGATTAAAGATGTGAAGATTGAAAGCTCTCAATGTAAGTTGTATGTTTATAGTAATTCTACTTGAAATATAATTGGTCTTTAAAGTCATAATAGTAGCCAGGCATGGTGGCATTCTCCTTTAATCCCAGCACTTAGGAGGTAGAGGCAGGCAGATCTCTGTGAGTTCAAGGCCAGCCTGGTATTCACAGTTAGACTCTCTTTAAAAAATTAACCATAATAGTAGGACTCAGCTGATGGCTCAGTGGGTAAGAGCCCTTGCTCTGCAAGCATGAGGACCCGAGTTTGGATCCCCAGTGTTTACAGAGATAAGCCAGCTCTGGCTGTACCTGCCTGTAACACAGCATTTCTCTGGCCAACCAGCCTAGCTGTACTGGAGAGCTTCACGTTCTGTGAGAGACCCTGTCCCAAGGGAGTAGAGGTGGAGAGCAAATGGAGGAAGAGATCCAACATTGTCTTTTGGCTTCTGCATGGACTCACACACTACAACCCCAAAATAACCTAGTAGTTGGAAATCTGTCTAGGTCACTGTGCTTGAGCCTTATTCTGAAAAAGGAGGAGGAAGAGGGGAGGAGGAAGTGGAGAGGGAGGGGAAGAAGAAGAGGAGGGAGGAGGAGGAAGGGGAAGAAGAAGAAAAGGAGGAAGAAAGAAAAGGAAGGAAGGAAGGAAAGAAGGAAAGGAAAGGAAATCTAATGATGAGATGCTAAAGCATAATAAGCTATAAAATTAAAAGTACCAAGGTAGGCCGGGCGGTGGTGGCGCACGCCTTTAATCCCAGCACTCGGGAGGCAGAGCCAGGCGGATCTCTGTGAGTTCGAGGCCAGCCTGGTCTCCAAAGCGAGTTCCAGGAAAGGCCCAAAGCTACACAGAGAAACCCTGTCTCGAAAAACAACAACAACAACAACAACAACAACAACAAAAAAAGTACCAAGGTAAAAGAGCAGTGGAAGCTGAGCTTGGGCATTACTGCTTGAAACCCCAGCAATGGAGAGGCTCAGGCGGGAGGATCACAAGTTTGGATGCAGAGTAAGTCTTATCTTCCCTCCACAAAAGTGGTCAGTGGAAAAATAGCTTAAAACAAAACAAAGTAATTGGGGCTGGAGAGATGGCTCAGAGGTTAAGAGCACTGTCTGCTCTTCCCAAGGACCTGAGTTTAATTCCCAGCAACCACATAATGGTTCACAACCATCAGTAATGAGATCTGGTGCCCTCTTCTGGTGTGCAGGCATACATGCAGACAGAGCACTGTATACATAGTTAATTAATTAATTAATTAATTAATTAATTAATAATTAATTAATTAATTAAAAAGTAACTTGGATGTAAGGATCTAATATAGGATCAGACAAGCACATGGACCTGTAAGAAAATACATCTTTGTTTTCTTTTGTTTTGTTTGAGGCAATTTCTCTTTATATAGCCCTAGCTATCCTGGAACTTTCTTGTAGACCAGGCAGACCCTGAACTCAAAAATATCTGCCTGCTTCTGCCTCCCAAATGTTAGGATTAAAGGCATGTACCACCATGCCTGGCTTGAAAGTCTGAATTATTTAACAAATAATTGTAACAATTTGAAGTAATAGAAATTTAACTTTTTAATATCATATACTAAAATAAGTTTCAAATGTGTAAATAATTACATAGAAACAATAAATAAAAGAATTTGTGTACTGATCTTAATTAGCATAAGAATTTACAAAGTAGATGGCTAATAGAGTAAGTCATATAAAAATTTAACTTCAAATATTAATTTATTTTTGTGAATGTATGATATGTGTGTATACATGTTCATGTATGTTGTATCACTCATGGACGTCAGTGAACAATCTCTGATATGATATGAGTTACTTTTGTTTGAGGCAGGATCTCTCTTATTTGCCTCTGCATGTGTTTTCTAGGCTGACTGGCCTTTGAGTGTCTGGGAGAGTCTCCTGACTGCACTTTTCATCTTCCCACAGGAATGCTGGGACTCCACACAGGCACTACCACATCTTGCTTTTGCATAGGTTCTGGAGAGCTAATGATGTCATTGGACTTGCTCAGCAAGCACTTACAACTGCTGAGCCATCTCTCTGGCCCAGATTTGACTTTTTTTTTTTTAATAATTTAACTTTATTTTTATGTGTGGATATCAGATCCCCTGGAGTTACAGACAGTTGTGAGCTATCATTTGGGTGCTGAGAATCGAACCTGGGACCTCTGGACTCCCAGCTAGTGCTCTTAACCACTGAGCCATCTCTACAGCCCCCAGATTTAACTTTTATACCATCTAAAAATGCAGCCAAAATTGGGGGGGGGGGCAATTACCAGACTCTAAGAAATATCTGTAGCAAATTTCCAAGGGCTTTAATATTTTCACATATAAAATCATTTAAATAGACATAGAACCAGATTAGACAAAATAAAAAGTGTTTAACAAGCATAGAAAAAATTAAATGTAAATTAAACTACTAAGTTACTGAGAGCGACACATTAAATTAGCGGCAACTTCTTTGCTGACAAGAATAAAGGCATTTACTAGACGAATAAACTCTATTATTATTCATGAAACTGTTGGAGTTAGGAGGGCGGGGAAAGAGACGGAGTTGCCCTCCACCTTGTTTTTTGAGACAGAGTCTCCTACTGAGCCTGAAGCTTCCTTGTTCAGCTGAGCAGGCTGGTCATCAAGCCCCAGAGATCATTAATGCCTGTCTCAGCCCCGGGATTGCAGGTGCATGCCAACAGCTTATTAACATGCCTGGCTTTTTACATGAGCTCTGGGAATTTAAATCAACTCCTGTAAGCACTATACCCACGAACCCATCTCTGCACTCCATGAGCATACTTTTTTAACTGTGAAATCGTACAGCTCTGAATTGATGGACAGAAAAAGCAGCTTCCTCTTTCCCAAAAATTAACCTATAAACTCAAAGATGTTCAGAAATTGTCCCAATAATAAACAGTGATGGTAACTGTTAGTAATTGTAGTGTTCTGGTCATGGTCTACCTGTAGTATCAAAAAGTGACCGATGTTGGTGGTTGACAACTGAGATTTGCTTCTCCATATGTTACTGGCTGTGATGTGCTTCATATTCTGCCCTCTGGGATCAAAGCAGAGGGAAAAAAAAGTGATGCAACTTCGAGGGCTGCTTCACTTCATTGAGGGAAGGATGATATCATTTGCACAAGGCAGTATGACTCTCCCCTGGAGTTGGGCCAATCAGTGCAGAGGGGCTGCAGAGATTTAGAACAAATAATAAATGCTGTGAAAGAATGTGTTCAGTTATGATAGCCTTTTAATCGAGTGTCACAGCCTAGGGTATGTCAAGAGAAATGGCTGATGGGAAGGGGGAGGGGAAGGTGTCCATGTTTCCTGATACTTGAAAAATGGCTGTTTTGGATAATGAGATTAGGCCAGTGCTTTATGGCACCAGTGGGTAGAATCCACAGCGTTGCAGATTTTAAATCATTGCAGGATGGAAGAAGCAGCCATATTCTTTTAGCAGTCATCTTGTCTTTCTAAATCTGTATACATCTGAAACTTCACAATAGTCATATATTTGAAAGTGAATCTAAATTTTTGCCTAGTGAGTAATAGGAATTTTTGTTCTTGGGAGATATTTTAGCACTGTTTTCAAGTGGAGCCAAAGATTTAAATTAGGCCAGGCCTGCTGGGCAAAAAAATCTCCGTACAGGATCCTCTGAGAAAGAAAGCTAGCTGCTTGGGTTGCTGACAGAGGGCAGTGTTGGCTTTCCTGCATGCTGCTCTTTGGTTATCGGTCATTGCCAGATTGTCACTTGAAATTGCAGTAACTTTTTCTGGTTAGCAACCGTTCCTTGGTGATAGATTCTTTAAGAAAAAGCCCGGAATAAGCCTCTCCCCACACATGAAGTAGAAATGCAAATCTAGCCTTTAAAAGATGCTGCTCCTGCATTGAGATGTAATTTTAGACCCATGCTCTTTTCCATTGCTTTTTCTTATAGTGGTAGTTGTGCAGATTTTTCGATGAGGCATGCTGCAGTTGAGGTGGTTTAAATGCTACTTGCAAGAGAACAAACCCGGTTAAGCAAGAGATTGAAATTAGCCAACAATTAGCTTCTCTGCAGTCTTAGATAGCCCACAGCCAAGAATTCCTTGGTAATAACTCTTAGTAATTCTTTTGTTGTAGAAAATTACCTTGGAAAAGTGCAGTTTAAATTTTTCCCTTGAAAGACTGAATCTCCTGTAGCCCAGACTGGCCTTAAACTCAATATGTAGTTGAGAATAACCTTGACCTTCTGAACCTCCGTCACCTCCTGAGTAGTGAGATTACCATGTGAGCCACCACACCCAGTCCATGTGGTACTGGGGTTTGCCAGCAAGCAACCTACCAATGGAGCCATACCCCCAGGCTTGATATTTCTTTTTTTTTTTTTAAGATTTATTTATTTATTATGTATCCAGAAGAAGGCACCAGATCTTATTACAGATGGTTGTGAGCCACCATGTGGGTGCTGGGAATTGAACTCAGGACCTCTGGAAGAATAGTTGGTGCTCTTAACCTCTGAGCCATCTTCCCAGCCCTTGATATTTCTTAGTGCCTACAATTTACTTATATACTCCACAAATGTCATTCAGTGCTTGACACCCAGACACTGTGTGTGTGTGTGTGTGTTTTCACTTCTGTGTGCCTAAATGTCTCTCGGAAAGCCAGTGGATCTGTTGTTGATCTCAGCATAGTTGGCAAATCCCTGTTCTACAGTGACAAGTGTTTCCCTGGCTGATTGCTAACTTCCTTCCCGCCCCACCCCCGCCCATTCCTTTTTGTTCTTCGTTCTTGTATTTCTCTTAAACCTTGTTGCTTCTTTGAGAAGTGAACTTATCTAAGAGTAAGAGAAACTGTATGTGATATTGTATAAAACGTGTGTAGTGTCTAGGTGTGGTAGGGCACACCTATCATCACAGTGTTCAGTATAGAGGCACAGGAGGATTATGTTTGAGGCTGACCTTGGCTACATAGCATCATGGCAAAGACCCTATCTCAAAACAAACAAACAAGCCTAGTATAAGAAAGAGATAATACAAGTTTTCGTTTACTTCAAAAACCAAATGCAATTTTACCTGTGCAGATCTCAAAACAGGTACGTTTGTTTCTTAGCTCAGAAACTATGTATATTTGAATGAATTTATGTAATTATATTTTAAATGAAATTAGTGTCAGTATGCTGTTATAGGAATGTGCATATAGTTAGACAACTTTTGGTTAGTCTTTGCTATGTACTCTGTGAATTTGAATTCTAATGTGCTATTTCTGGAATTAGGCCTCTCTGTATGTTTCTGTCTGATATATTACATCTAGCATATTTGTTAATTCTCAGTGCTTTCATTGTCTGGTCTCTACGATATCCTCCAGTTAATTAACGATGTGATTCTGGCTATTGTCTTCTGTTCTGATGAACTTGAAGGTTATTAAAATGTAACTCTTTTCTTCTTCAGCGTCAGACAACAGCCAGCGCTTTCGGGAAACCTGTTTTGCATTTGCCTTGACTCCACAACAGGTGCAGCAGATCAGCAGCTCCATGTAAGTCATCTTCCATCTGACCTGCAGTTTGGTGTCAGCCCAGGACTGACTGTAGTAAATGGGTCTGGCCTCCAGCATCTCTGTCTCTCTGTCTCTGTCTCTCTGTCTCTCTGTCTCTCTGTCTCTCTCTCTGTCTCTCTCTCTCTCTCTCTCTCTCTCTCTCTCTCTCTTTCTCTCTCTCTCTGGCGCATGCGCGCGCACTGTTAACATTCTGGTATTTAGGAATGGAGTGACATGTCTTCATGTGTATATTTAAAAATAATTTTTATTCTTATTCTATTTTAGGGATATTTCTGGGACCAAATGTGACTTCACAGTGCAGGTCCAATTAAGGTACAGTGTTGACTATAATATATATTCAAATTTTAAAATATGTTCCTTAGAAATTAATTTTTTTTATATCTCCTCAGTTTTCAGCAAGATATTGGGTGAGCTACCTAGTAAGAAAAGGCATTGTGAGAGGCTGTTTGCTTCTCCATGGTGGTAATCCTTGGTAGTTGGGAAGCTGCACCTGATGGTGTCTTTAGAGACTAAGAAGTTTCAACTTTGGGCAGTTTGGAGGCACAGGCCTTTAATCCCAGCACTTACTTAGGAGGCAGGCTCAGGTAGATTTCTGAGTTCATTTGCACATCAGCCTGCAGAATCTCAGGAACACTCACCAGATATTCTAACCCGCCTCATCCTGTTTCACTTGTTAATTTACTATGCCCTAATTCAGAGTCCACAAGAGATGTTTTGTGGAAGTTCTCAGAAATGTACAGAAGCATGCTAACACAGGCTTGCAGCCACCTCTTCTCAGGCCTTGTTTCTAGGCCCTTCTGTTTCTCTTCTGAGGGCATCTAAGAAGTCTTTTTTCTTTTTCTTTTTAAATTAATTTTTTTTGTTTTTTACTTTATTTTTATTCCATGTGCATTGGAGTTTTGCCTGCATGTATGTCTGTGTGAAGATATTGGATCCCCTGGAACTGGAGTTAGAGGCAGTTATGTTCTGCCATGTGGGTGCTGGGAATTGAACCTGAGTCCTGGAAGAGAAACCAGTGCTCTTAACCACTGAGCCAGCTCTCCAGCCCCTCTTTTTTTCCTTATATAAACCCACTTTGCTGCTTTTCTCTCAGTGAGTATCCATATCCCATTAGAATGAGAGATAGAAGACAGCAAAGCAGTTGATTTCCTCAGTGGGTTGTTTTCCCTGTAAACAACCTGGTAACAGCAGTCACATAGAAATTACAGATGCACCAGTGAGTCAGAAAAGAGATCAGTCTACACACCACCCAGCTTCGTGGAGCCATGCAAACACTCCTCACCTAACCTCTAATAGTGAGGTCGAAGTTGCTGAGAAAGCTGAGAGAGTGAGTGACAGACAGGATTTAGGAGCTTTTACACCCTAAAGCAACAGGACCAGCCTTAATCTAAGACTTCGTTCCAAAAGACCCTGGCAATGGTGTCATTGAGTGTGAGTGGTACTTCATCTTCTGTCAAGAGCAGACTATGAAAATAACTGAACAAATTAAAGGACAAAATGTAGTGCTCTCATAATTAATTACATTTTGCTGCAATATTCTGTACTTCTGTGTCTACATATTTTTCTCACATTTACTTATTTGTTGATTTGCTTATTTATTTGCTGTGTTTGGGTATGTGTGCATGTGGGGATCAGAGGACAACTTGAGGGAGTCACTTCACTCCTCCTAGCATGTAAGTTCCAGGAATCAAACTTGGGTTTCCAGGCTTGACATTAGATGCCTTTACCTGCTCAGCCATCTCTCAGTCCCTCCCCCGCCCACACCGTTTTGAATGGTGGGTGGTGGTATTACTTATTTGTTCGGTTTTGAGGTAAGGTTTCACATAGTAGCCCAAGATGGCCTGGAACTTACAGCAGTCCTCCTGCCTCTGTCTCCCAAGTGCTAGAATTTCCGGTGTGAGCTACCTCTTCCAGCTGTTTATTCTCCACTTGTTTAAACATTGCTTTTTTGTGCATATTTCCTAGTGGCTCAACACTGGAGCCTCCATTATCTCTTCCTTCTTACTATCCTCTACCCAGTGCATGTCTACTGAATAGAAGTCCCACTGCCTCTTCTGTTGTGTATGATTTCTAGGCCATAGCTTAGACTTATAATCTTAGACTAAGACCTAGTATTATGCTCAGTATTTCATAATCATATTCAACAAATATGGTTCACATTTTGAAGGAAGATTATCTTTCTTAGATGTTAGCTGTGTTAGCTATTGTGAAACAATTTGGGGAGGAAAGGGTTTATTTGGCCTCCAGGAACCTGGAGGCAGGAGCTGATCCAGAGGCTGTGGAGGAACACTGATCACTGGCTTGCCCCTTGTTGCTTTTTGTTGTTGTTGCTCTTGCTGTTACTGTTATTAATTTGTTTTGTTTTTTGATACAGTCTTTCTACATATCCCTGGCTGTCCTAGAACTAACTGTGTAGATCAGGCTTAGCCTCAAACTCAAGAGAGCTCCACCTACTTCTGCCTCTTTAGTGCTGGGATTAAAAGTGTGTGCCACCACAACTGGCTTCAGCCTATTTTCTTATAGTAACCAAGACAACCAGCCCAGAAGTGACACCACCCACCATGGGCTGGGTCCTACCACATCATTCACTAATTAAGAAAATACCCTATGTATGGGCTTGCCTATAGCCTGGTCTTTTAGAAGCAATTTATCAGTTGAGGTTCTCTCCTATGAGATGACTCCAGCTTGTGTCAAGTTGACATAAAATTAATCAGCACAGCAGCTAATTCAGAAATTCCAAAGGACTCTTGATGGTTACAAATGATTTAGCTGGGGCTGGAGAGATGGTTTAATGGTTAAGAGCACTTGCTGCTCTTGCAAAGGCTGCGAATTTGGTTCCTAGTACCCACCTCCAGCAGCTCCCAACCACCTGTTACTCCAGCTCCAGGGGATCTGATGCTTCCTTCTGGCCTCCATAGTCACTGCACACACCACACATGTGTTCTTACAGGCACAGAGATTCCCATGCACATACATCTTTTAAAATTAGAAGACTGTTGTGCCCCTACCATTCTTTTTTATTTACTTTTTTGTTTGTTTGTTGAATCCAGTTTTTACTATGTAGCCCTGGCTCTCTTTCAACTTGCCTTGAAGACCAGAGTGGTCTCAAACTCAAGAGATCTGGGAGCTCACGGAGTGCTGGGATTAAAGTTGTAAGATACCACACTCAGCCTTCCGTAGCCATTTTCAGTTAAAATTTATCTCTAGATTCTCATGGACAAAAACCACCTAAAACATTTTGTGCTCTTTTTGCAATTTGTTGTCAGTCTTTGTGTGTTAATAAAATAGTTTTTCTCACTCCCTTTGTCTCCCCATTCCCCCATTGCTAAACTAGTGGATTATTTAGAATGCATGTGCCTTTTTGGTTTCTTCATTATGAATAATTATCTAAATCATGAAAAATAATTTGGTTACTGTTAAACATCTGGTCCGTTTTCATTTATGGATCTACTGCTCCCACCCTTGTAAGGCACCTCACAGAAGAAACTCTGTTGTTGGCCCCTCTGTTGCCTTCAGTGTTTGAGAATGCTAGCATTCACCTTTTACCTAATTGAACAGGAGTCACTTGTCGTGTAGATTATTCTTTTCCTGCAGGTTCAGGTATCATGGTGTCTGTGTTTGAATTTATTACTGCACTTGGATAATTATGAACTGTGGCATCAATTTACTGTTGGCAGATGTAGTGACACACTCCTGTCATCCCAGCACTCAGGTGGCAGAAGCAGGAGAATTGCCAGCACATAGTAAGACCTATCTCAAAAATAAAAAAAAATAAAAGTAAAAATAAAAACGATGACAAAAGAAATAACCTGTAATGGAGATCTCTACTGGGTTTAACCTATCGCTGTGAACTCTGACATCAGTTTGCTAGGAACATTTGTAGCAAATTGTTGTAGATCAGTATATCTTAACCAGTTGGGAATCTATTGGAAGCTATGGATTGTCTTCCTAAAAATGAATGTCTGTGGGCGTGCGCAGGGGTGTGTGTGTGTGTGCGCGCACGCTTGCTTGCTTGCTTGCACTCATGTACTTTGACATGGCAAAGTGATTCTTTTATGTGGACTGTTCCCACATACAGATTCCATAGCAGGCAGATTAAAACCTCGCAACAGATGTTTAGAGCAGATGAGTGCATGTAATGAATATTCCACAGAATTCACAAGGAGGGCTCTCCCTCCTATACAGTCCAAAGGTGCTGTGCATTTATGGTAAAAATGGAGTGAAGTATGGGTGTATATTGGGAATAGAAAATAATAAAAAACCTTTCTCTATCTTATAAAAGTCAGTCAGTAGGATGAGAAGTTACAAATTGTGTATCAAGCCTTGGTTTTCCCAAAAGATTATGCATTTAATTTAGAAATAAATGTTTTTGTGAGTTTCTGAAAGAGTGTTCTAATTTATGCAGACATAGCACAAATGCAGTGTCTTTGGTTTTCCAGGAGTGAAGGAGCTCTTTGGCTCATTGGACAGAACTTGGTCTTGGGAGTGGGATTTGGGCCTTGAAACCATGTTTTCAGTATATTCTACTGAGAACCAGAAAAATGCTTCAAAGGCAGTATCAGAACTACTGCGTGCCGTATTTCCTCTTGGATTTATAATGCACATGAGCCAGTCTGAAGCTCTAAGAAGGTCTTTGATACAGAAGCTGTAATTGTTTTTTAAAGTTTATTCAACTACAGAGGCTTAAAAAGGAAAAAAAATTGGAAAGTTCATGAGGCCTCAAGCAACTAAGGAACATTGAGAACAGGAAAAAATAGTCTTTAGCCTGTGGTCAGGTTGAAGACACACACATACAACTAACGCTTTATGGATGACCATACCATATTCATATATTTAGAAACACACATACACACAATTGAAGAGAGAGGGAGGCTATGAATTTAAAAGAGAGCAAGGATAGGGGTGGTGAGGACAAGGAAGAAAGACATGATATAATTTCAAAAGAAAAATAAAAGTTGAAAAAATTGATTTTTTTTTTTTTTTTGGTTTTTCGAGACAGGGTTTCTCTGTGTAGCTTTGCGCCTTTCCTGGAACTCGCTTTGGAGACCAGGCTGGCCTCGAACTCACAGAGATCCGCCTGCCTCTGCCTCCCGAGTGCTGGGATTAAAGGCGTGCGCCACCACCGCCCGGCTGAAAAAATTGATTTTTAACACCTACTAATACTGAGGAAGTTACTGTTCCTCAGAAGATAGTTAGATAATTCTAAAGTCATCATGAGCACTACTGCAAGTTGGTAGTTTTAACTGCTAATCCAGATACTCGATGGAACTGTTTATTGCTGACCTTAAGCAACTTAGGTGAGGTATAAGGAGTTAAGGATGCAAACTCTCACCCCTTGTCCTAAATCCACATGTAACCTTTTTGGTTGTTTAAGAGAGGATGTTGCCACATAGCCCTGTCTAGCTGGAACTCACAGAGATCCTCCTGCTTCTGCTTCCTGAGTGCTAAGATTGAAGGTGTGGTCACTCTGCCTATCCACATGTAACTTTGGAGTCTCTCCCAAACCTAATTGTGAATAGTTGACTGATAACCTAGACAGCCAATTAGTCCATGCTCTGTATGTGCTGTATTTGGTGAAAACGAGCAAGAACCATGTCAGGCCATTTTTACTGTGACTGTCTGTGGGATTGAAGGACTGCTCAAAGAGATGACTGAGCCCGGGCAGTAGAAGCGGGTCCTCTCGGCTTTAGAAACAGGAGGCAGTTTTGGAACTCTTGTTCTCATTCTGTTTGCAGACACTACTGACAGGAGGCATCTGGGGTGGCCCTCCAGTGCATAGTGTGGACTGCTGTCTTGTACAGTTGTCCAGCTTTGTGTTTGTTTTCCCTTGATTGAGAATGGCACCACGTGTGGTTGGTCTGGGTGCATAAGTTTGATGCACCTTAACATTTAAGTAGTAGATTTATATGTATTTTGTAGTAACTTGGAACACTGTCCCACATATATTTTATGCATTTATAGGCTGTCTTAATTCTTAATGTTTTTCAACATCTAGGCTAACTGATTTTTCTTCTAGTCTGTTTAAGATATCACAGATTTATGCACACGCATATTTGGACCTATATAATTCAGACCTCTGTTCAAAGATCAGCTGTGTTTTAAACCTGTTTGCCTGTGTTTACTCTTTATATAGAATATACTGTTTTTATTCTTTTTCTGTTTTAAAATTGATCATCTTTCAAGTTAGCTATCAAATAAAAATGTTAGAGGTTATCTTTTAATAAAGGAAATTAAACTTGACCTTTGCCATTTAGGTTTTGTTTATCAGAAACCAGTTGTCCACAAGAAGATCACTTCCCACCCAACCTTTGTGTGAAAGTGAATACAAAACCTTGCAGCCTTCCAGTAAGTTCTAAAAACAAGTTTTGAACTACATTACGTGTGTGACTATTACATAAGTCATCTTAGATGTTTTTAATTACAATTTTACATTAAGAAACAGGACAGTGCTCAGTGTTAGAGTGCTTGCTTAATATCGAGAAGACCCTGGGTTCAGTCCCACTACCACAGGAAGGGGACATTTTACTGTGTATTCATATGACTAGGTGAGACTTGCAAACTTCAGTTAGCAGCTGTGACATGAGCCATGGATAGAGACTTGTAGCATTGCCCATGGTAGCATCAGTGTTGTGCTGGTTTTCGGGAAACAGAATCTCAGCTGTATTCCTGCAGTGAGTGGCCTTCAGAATGCTGCTGTGCCTTAGATGGAGCTGTGTTTGTTTCCGTCAGAAATGCTCCTTGTATACCTCTTTAAGCCATTATGAACTCATTCTGATTCTTAGATTTAAGAGACTTGGAGTTTCTATCACATTTTTCCTCAGGCTAGCTAAAATGAGAATGTTAGGTTGTTTAGAGAGATCATTGCCTAGGTAACTTATAAATGTTTGCTTCCCTACTTTTTAATGAAAACATTGGTATTTTCTAGCCCGTACTTTGTAGGGTTTTTTTGTTTTTTGTTTTTTTAAGCAATTGAAACAATTGTGGAAATAGTAGAAATAAATTATATTTCTTTCTTAGGGTTACCTTCCACCTACTAAAAACGGTGTGGAACCAAAGCGACCTAGCCGACCAATTAATATCACCTCACTTGTCCGATTGTCTACGACAGTACCAAATACCATTGTTGTTTCTTGGACTGCAGAAATTGGAAGAGTAAGTAAGCTTCTGTTTGTAGCTGTTTTCCTGTCATGAGGAAGGGTTAATTACCATGGCTGCCTATAACGTGTGAGTTATACTGTAAAGGAGTAGAAAAGGATTTTTGTCTCACAGTGAAGTTTTAGCCTATTCCTACTAGAAACAGGTTCATGTAGTCTCCATTGGTTTTTAACTCTATAGTTTATCATAAACTTCTTCCTGTGTCATTACATATTCTGCTGCTGCATTTTAATTGGCTATACCATACGGTGGTAAGAATATGCCACTGCTTAGCCTAGTCTCTGGTGCTGAGTACTTAGCTCTGAGTACTGTCCTGACAGCTGTGGCTTTGCATACATGCAGGATGATTTCCTTACAGTAAATTCTCAGAGCCAAAGAGCATGAAGAATTTTGAGAAGTTTTGTTTACATTGACAGATGGCTTTCCCCAAAGATGTACAAATGTGTTCTCTGATGTATGGTGTTTATTTGCTTGCTTGCAAACAGTATTATCATTTAAAAATTTTTTACCTTTAAGTAAATGTTAGCATTTAGTACCCCTTTTGTTTTTAGTAAAAGTGAACATATTTTGTGTTTATAACTATTTACATTTTAAATTTGCATCCATGTCCATTTCTCTTTTGTTCTTTTCTTAGTTATCTTACTAGGTTTACTATGTTGAGAATTCACCCTTTGATACATCTTGTAAATATTTGTCTCTAGTTTGTTAGCTTTCTACCCATCCGGTTATTTATTTGTAGATTTACATTTTTGTAGCACCAAATGTTAACCAGCTTTTTGACTTATAGTCTTTTCCCCTTACCATCATGCTCTGTCTACGTATGCTTGCCAAGCTGATGTTAATAAGCTAGACTACTAGAGTACAAGGGTTTCTTGTTTTATCTTTAAATATTTAATCCATCTTGAATTCATATGTTGTATGAGAAAATTATTTTCACTAGTCAACCCAGTTCTAAGTAAATGGTAGTTCTGAAGCCACCGTTGTTACATACATAATTTTTATATTCTGTTCCTGTTTCTGAATTTTGTCTATACTGTTTCTTAGTCTAGCTTTCATTTTCTAGGTTAGTCTTTTAAAATTTTGTTTAAAAATTATTGTAGCTTTTTAATGTAAACCCCTCTATGCATGAGTTAAGATTTATTGACTGTGTGTCATATGACTGCATAATACTACTTTTGGGAGAACAAATCCTTGTTTCTCTGGGGCCTTCACACATGCACTCCAAGAACTGTCCTTCTGTTTAAGTGCTGTAAAGGAGCAGTGACTGGGATCTTAGTGTAGTCAAGGACTTGAAAGTGAAGAGAGGTCAGGGAAGGGCTTCCCTGAGGGAGCAGTGACTTGAGAGAGAGGAGCTAGGAGAAGGGTGGGAGTCGGGAAAAGTGGAGAGGAAACACAGCAGCCCAGTGGCAAGGGTTAGCCTCCACTTTCCCAGGCAACTGAAAGGGCTTTACTGGCACTGAAGTGCAGTGAGCGGAAAGAGCAGCAGGCACCTTTCTGGAAAGTAAGACTGGGCTCAACCATGCAGGGCTTGGTAGGAAATGTCAAAGGTAAGCGGTTTCTTTTTTTAAGCAGAAAGTTTACATGTTTCTTTTAGAACAGGCTTACTCCTTAGAGTGGTTAAGTAGTTGGGGTAGATGACAAAATCATACAGCAGTCACATCTTAGTAGCCAACTATTACAGGAGTGTTCATGGGAGCCTTAGCCTAGAGTGATTAAGGAATGACACCCAGTGTCAATATTTGGCCTTTATGTGCACACACAAATGAACTTATGGACACAAAATAGCTGACTTGAGAACACACAGGTGACATTAGCAGGAGAGGTTTTGATAGAAGATTGGGATGTTCAGTTGTGATAGGTGAGCTGTAGAGATGATGGATTACAAGCCTGTCAGTTAGGAGAGAGACAGAGATGAGCTGGAAGGATGTGAGATTGAAAGTTCTTTGTCTTAATGGGAGAGTTTTAAATGCGTCTGGATGATGGTGGGGATCTTTTAGAGAGTGAAAGACGTACAGGAAGGAGGGATGATCAGCAGTGAATTGCATCCGCCAAGGAGCTCATGGTAGGCAGGAAGGACAGCTTCTTTACTGGGACAGTGAAATGATTGGAGAGTTACATTCTGTTTGGGTGATTTCTCTGTCAAGTAGGAAATATGAATTAAGCTAAGAGAGAAATCACAAAGAAGGACTTGCAGGAGAGTTGGCAAAGTTATTAGCATGAGACATGGTGAACCTTCTCTCCACATTTATTCTACCACATGAACTGTGTGGAATTACTTAACCATGTGCCTTCCTCTCCTTCCTCACTCTGCCTCACTCACTCTCAGACTCTGAGGAAGAGTTCTTCAGTGTCACAGGTGGAAATTAGGGGACTGGGAGGGGTTTTTAATGGTAATAGTGTTATCAACTCCAGGAACCGTGTTTCTCTATTCACTCATATTCTCCTTGATGCTCCTCAGTAGTTGAATAGGTTTAGTATCTGTCTCTGTAAGTCCTTTTTAATTCCTGTGTTGATTTTATTGTTGCTATTTTTAAGTGTATCTTTTGTTCTTGTTAGATTTTCTAGGGTTTATTACTGGCTTATTCAGAAACTATTTGTTTGTGGATGTTTCCTACTTAAGTTCATATATTGGTTTTTTTAGTTGATTTTTTTTTTTTTAGTATTTCCAGGAAGGGTTTAGCTTGAGATTATCATTTACACAAATACATACATATGCCTCATTTATTTCTTCTGTTAGCTGGAACTTTTTAAATTTAACATAGGTGCTACTAAACATCTTTATTGTTCCTTTGTTAAGGAAAATACTATTATGATATTTAGTATTTAAATGGTATGTGTATGTGTGTACACACAGAAGCCGGAGAGGGCATCAGTGGCCTCCTCTGTCTCTCTTTGATGCACCTCTGAGGCAAGGTAGCCAGACCTAGGCTAGAAGCCAGCACACACACCCAGCAGTCTCCTGTATCCACCACTAGTTACAAGCCTTTGTAAGAAAACCCGAAAACTCAGGTCCTCAAGTGCTCGTAACTTCTGAGTCCTACCATGAAGGTTTTTGGTTTGCTTGCTTGGTTGTTTTGTTTTTAGGCAGGATCTCACTATGTAGTTTTAGCTGGCCTAGAACTCATTTAGATCAGACTGGCTTGGAACTCACAGAGATCCACCTGCCTCTGCTTCCTTAGTGCTAGAATTAAAAGAATGTGCCATCATGCCCAGCCCCACTATTAGTTTAGAACTTAATTACATTAATGATGTCTTTACAATATTCCTCTTTTGCTGAATTTCTTTATTAGAAACAGATTGGGGGGTTTGGGAATATAATTCAGTTGGTAAAATACTTACCTACCATGAAGCCCATTATCCCAAGCACTCCATAAACTGGAGATGGTGACATGTGCCTATGCTCCAGTAGTCAGAAGGTAAAAACAGGAGGATCAGAAATCTGTCATCTTGGGCTCCATAAAAAGTGTAAGACCATCCTGGGATACATGAGGCCCTGTCTAATAACAAAAGCAAACAGAGAAGAGGAGGCAAAAAGGAGGCAGAAGTTTGTCTTTAAAAAAAATAAATAAACTCCACACAGTCCCTAAAGGAGAGAAGCATATTGTAACTTCTTGTTCTACTCTATGGCTTTTTACTTGATTTAGCATTTATTAAACTTTTCCTGTGGATGGAGGAATCATTTGGACACCACTGTAATGGGGGACAGAAGGACTAGATGTTTTGATTATGGAGAAATATCTTATGAACTTAAGCACTTCTGGGAAATACAGACAAAATTAACAATGTGAGATGATGTGTATAAAGAGTTGGCCCTTGAGGGGCCAGCAGCAGCACTGTCTGCTTAGCCACTGTTGTTTTGAGGATCTTTGTGTATGATGTCTCCTTGTGACACTGGGACAAGTGGAATTTCATTCCTGGCGTTCTTGCAGCTTTTGTTTTCTTCTCTGGTTACGTGTTTCAACTCGAGCACACATACCTTTTCGCTGAACTTGGATTTTTTTTTTTAACTTGATCTCATCATAAATACTAATAGAAAGCCCTGGGGTATTTCCAAGTTTGAACATTGAAGCTGTCAGTCCAGAATCTCATTGTTGATTAGTATCTCTCAAGTTTCTGTTTGACCTGAAACATTAAGCAATTAAGGAGTGATGGTGAACAGGGCTTGGGTTTCCTCCTAAAAGACACTTATCACTTCTATATTAGATTAGTAAGTTACATGCTTTAAAATGTAGGGACATTGTAAAGTTACTTGTTTTTTCGTTAAAACACTATGAAATGTACTAATAAGTAAATTTGCTGTTTTCTACTTCATTTTTTTTTTCCAGAAAATGTGCAGCATGTGAACACAGATAGGTTTCTCAACTTCACAGGAAATGTAACCCTTCAGAGGGTTCTGTAGGATGTGTGCTCTTGTTGCTAAGAGGCAGATACATATTTAAAAATGTAAAACTAAGGCTGGGAAAATAGCTCAGTGGTGGAGTGCCTTCTTAACATGTGTGAGGCCCTTGCTTCAGTTCCTAACACTGCAGGATGGATAGATGGGTGGATGGGATGGATGGATGGATGGATGGATGGATGGATGGATGGATGGATGGGTAGATGAATGGATGGATGGGGTGGATGGGTGGGGTGGATGGGTAGATGGTTAGTGGGCTGGGTGGATGGATGTTTGGAGGGGATGAGTGGTTGGGTGGGATGGATAGATGGTTGGGTGGGATGGGTGGATGGATGGATGGATGGATGGATGGATGGATGGATTAGAATGTTTGTGGGACTAGGCTAAGAGGTTCTAATAAACTCTGGTGTGCAGAAGCAAGAATTAGTGGAACTGCACGATCCTTGCTCACTGCCTCCTGGAGTCCTTGCCCTTTCTTCTTGGTTTCTACTGCCTAAGCCGTCCAAGCAGTTACATGATCATAAGCATATTATATAATCTGTGCCTCACTCAGTTTCATCACCCTTTCAAGATACAGCCGTACCTGTTTCCCTCTATAGGCTGCAGGCAGAGTTGAAATGAGGTCTGTAGTATGTATCAGGAGTGCCTTGAAAACTCTGTTTTCTCAGTTCTTTTCATATGTCTTGATATACTTGATCCCAGCACAAAACAGAAAAAGGTCCTTCTCATTCTGACCTTTCTCTTTTGTCCCTTCAAGTCTTCCTCTTCCCAATACCCTTCACTCAGCTTGCTTCCTACCTGTTTCTTCTCAGGTGGTCCCTGTGGGCATTGGGTATCCTGGTCATCTTCACGCAGCGCTTCTTGGGGCAGCTGGCCTAAGTCAAGTGTCTTTAGGATCTAGTGTTAACCCAGGCATAGTGAGGTACTAAATAAGTAGACTAGAAACCATCTTATTGGTAATGTTTAATATTTTAGAATATTTTAGAATATGTGTTACCTACTAAATACAGTTTATGATACCTTCAACATCTTAATAGCCTTAGTTCATACTTAGCCTTAATAGTATTCTTCTGTGAAGAACCTTAAATCTGTTAACTTCAGACATTCAGTGCTGTAGGTAGGTTGAAGGTCTCAGCTTAATGCTTGCATGCAACAAGTTAGGGCAGTTTCTTTACCTCTTTACCTCAGTTTGCTCATACACACACACACACACACACACACACACACACACACACACACACACACTCACACACACACAAGATAGGTTTTTAACCACCTCAGCAGTGTATCAATCAGGCATCATTGAAACACCTAAGACAGTGCTTGTCACACAGCAGACGCTGCAAGAAGTGTTAGTTTTTTTCCCTGTCACTGTGGGGTTAAATAGATGTGCTGTTTACTTAAATATGTCATTCGTTTTCTACATCTTTTTTTTTTCCAGACCTATTCCATGGCAGTATATCTTGTAAAACAGTTGTCCTCAACAGTTCTTCTTCAGAGGTTACGAGCAAAGGGAATAAGGAATCCGGATCATTCTAGAGCTTTAAGTACGTATGATAAACTTACTTCATATATGCAGCTAAACTATCTTGTTAAGGTTAGAGTAGTGTTTTTTTCTCAACTCAGATTTTAGTGTTTCTTTTTTCTTTTTTGTTTTCTTTTTTAACCAGAACCTATTGTAGAGGATTAAAAACTCCAAGAACCTAGTATTGTGAGCTTGTAAATTAAGATCCAAAGGTAGTTTTAATGTCTTTGTCATGAAGCTATATTTGATGATCTGTGTTTTACAGATCTTAATATTTACTTTGTAAAGTTACTTCCTGAGTGCAATGTTTTATTACAACTTCATAAAACCAGTGTTTAAGAAATTTTAGGAGATAGAAAGGAAATCTTGGCATGAATTTCAAGAACATTATTTTTGTTCTCAAGAATGTTTTAGGGCTGGAGAGATAGCTCAGAGGTTAAGAGCACTGGCTGCTCTTCCAGAGGTCCTGAGTTTTATTCCTAGCAACCACATGGTCACTCACAACCATCTGTATTGAGATCTGGTGCCCTCTTCTGGCCCTCAGGCATACATGCAGGCAGAACACTGTATATGTAATAAATAAATTGTTTTTTGTTTTTAAAAAAGACTGTTTTAGATCCAGGAGAAATACACACAGTTACATGAGGCTGTCTGCTTGCTTTCCCAAAACAAAAGAAGTCAGTGGGATGGTAGAAGGACGTGTGTGACCTTGGATACATTTCTGAATTTCTTGTCTATTTACGATAGGTTTTTAACGTGTGATTTTTTTTTTTTTTTTTTTTTTTTTTTTTGGTTTTTCGAGACAGGGTTTCTCTGTGTAGCTTTGCGCCTTTCCTGGAACTCACTTGGTAGCCCAGGCTGGCCTCGAACTCACAGAGATCCGCCGGCCTCTGCCTCCCGAGTGCTGGGATTAAAGGCGTACGCCACCACCACCCAGCTTAACGTGTGATTTTTAAAAAATATTTTTTGAGACTTTTATCCATGCATACAATCACACACACACACACACACACACACACACACACACACACACACACACACACCTTCCCCTTGGATGTTTTGTTTTGATATGTTAAAACTGAAATTAGCCGGGCGGTGGTGGCGCACGCCCAGAGCCAGGCGGATCTCTGTGATTTCGAGGCCAGCCTGGGCTACCAAGTGAGTTCCAGGAAAGGCGCAAAGCTACACGGAGAAACCCTGTCTCAAAAAACCAAAAAAAAAAAAAAAAAAAAAAAAAAAAACCAAACCTGAAATTAAGTAAGGTCTGAAAAATAGACTTGTGTCTCAAGTCTTGAGCATCATTAGCTTTTCTAGAGAGGCTGTCTAAGTTCTTAATTCTCCTTTCAGGAGCTGTGGGTTCTTTGTAGGAGAATTAAAAGTGGGGTTCGGTGCTTAGGAAGCCGCACATTATGTGCAAGAATGTGACAGCTGTCCTTGACTCTGTAGCTTAGGCTGCCTTCAAACCTGTGGTCTTCCTGCTTCAGTGCTGGGATCATAGGCATGGGCCACCACACCCTGCACTTGAAGCTCTTAAAATGAGTTAACAATAGCAGCCCATTCTCGGATTTGTCGTTAGCGTTCTGGTGAGAAGAAGTAAGATGCTAAGGCCAGCTTCCTTGCAGCTCCTATGGAGCACAGCTTGTATCCTTTCTCTACCCTGTTTCTGTAGCAGAATGACAGATCCCAGCACCCCTGATGAGCTGAGCACCTGCAGTAGTTCACTCGAGATTTTTTTCCCTGTACTAAAAGGATCCTTTTGGAAATGCAAATAGCTAGGCATGGTGGTACACACCTATCCCCAGCTACTCAGCAGGCTGAGGCAGGAGGATCATTTAAATGGAGAGTCAGAAGAGGAGCTAAAATGAAAGCACTGTTTGTGCATCTAGGGGAATGGAGGCTCCATGAGTCAGAGACAAGAAAATAGTGGGGATCCTGACAGAGAAGAGAGGATAGACATCTACTTGGAAGTAATGTACAAGAGAAGCATTTTTCTTTTTTTACAGCTTAGCTGCAGTCATTCCGGGCTGACTTCTTGCCTTGCACTGATAGATTTCAGCTAGTCAGAAAGCATTATGGAATTATGTGGTAAACGGTGGTGGAAAAGACAGAGATACCATGGAAGAAGGAAGGTGAAGCTCTTGGATGTAACAACAAAGTGGGCTGTTGCACAGGTCTTTATTTCTTCTGCACTTGCAGCTAGAGTGCCACCTAAAGGTCATGTGGGAGTGGAGGTGCGTGGCTTGGCGTTTCTAGGAACCCCATCCAGCTGCTGTTAGGCAACAAAACTGCTGAATTCCAAAGCTAGTTCCTTTGCATCTTTATGCCCTGCTAGTCTGAGTGAGTTCTAGGGCAGTCCTGTTTTATCTTACTTGTTGGCCAGGTGAACAAATGGAACAGTAATTGGATTTTACCAGTAAGAAATACATTGCAGTTAACTAAAGGCATTCACCTCTGTGTTACCTATAAAGAAATAACTTTCCCCAAAAGTAATGTAATTAAAATATTTTATATCTTATAAAATATGCTTATATTTATAAAAATAAATTGTTTAAGTTACGAGAAAATGTACTTAGGATTTGTTTGTTTGTTTTTTGTTTTTCGGGGCAGAGTTTCTCTGTGTAACAGTCCTTGCTGTCATGGAACTTGATCAGTAGACGAAGCTGGCCTTAAACTCACAGAGATCCACTTGCCTCTGCCTCCCAAGTGCTAGGATAAAAGGCAGGTTCCACCACCGCCAGGCTTTCTTGGAATTTTTGAAGCATGAACTTGCTTACAATTGCACTAATTATAAGTGATTCTTAACCTTGTAAGGAAGGTCTGCTGACAGTTGTATTAGTCAAGTCCATGTATGATCATGTTCCTAGAATAAGGTTGATAGTATTTAAAATTTAGAGTTTTCATTGAGAAAATGCATTCTGTGGGCTGGAGAGATGGTTCAGCCAGTAAAGGCTAGGTTCACAACCAAAACATCAAGGTAAGATGAAGTGAGTTCTGTATTTTCATTCAAGAAATTAAATGCAGAGTCTGCTGTGTTCTAGGAACAGCAGAGCACAGCATTACACAAGACCTCCCCTTCTCTGTCTCTCCTGAAAGTTTACAGTCTGATGGGAAAGACAGACCAAGTTGTTATTAGTAAGTTATAGTTGTGACATGTGCCTTGAGGAAGGAAGGCAGGGAACTCTGAAGAGACACCCTGGAGCATTCAGGTCCTGTGTCTGTGACCCCCACGATAGGAAGGGAGTGTGCCCAGTGAAAAGACCAGGGAAACTACAATATTGAAAAGGTTGAGACTAGCCGGGGTGGGATGGGGGGGACTGTGTGAATTCATAGGTGCTGTAAAGGTAGGTGGTAGAAAGCCTTAAAAGGATTCTTAACCAGAGGAATGACACAATCAGTTTTGAACCATCTGATCATCAGCTGGGGGATGAGCAAGGGGGGAAAGTCTGATGCTCTGGAGCCAGTTAGGGACCTTTCACTTAAAAAACAAAAAGAAGTTTGTGTGTGTGTGTGTGTGTGTGTGTGTGTGTGTGTGTGTGTGTGAGAGAGAGAGAGAGAGAGAGAGAGAGAGAGAGAGAGAGAGAGAGAGAGAGAGAGAAAGAGAGTGTTGAGGGTGGAAGCCAGAGGACAACTTTGGAGTCCTTTCTTCCACCTTTGCATATGTTCCAGGGGGTCAGTTTGTGCAGCAAGCCTCTTAACTCACTGAATACCACACTGGCCTGCATTCTTAAGCACTCTATTCCACATTAATGCTATTTTCTGAACTGGCAAATGAAATTTTAAAGAGGAGATTGTGAAGGAGCTGCCTGCACTTTTAGACCTGTGGTGTTTGAGGTGACAGTGCATGGAAGGTGACAGTGCTCAGAAACAGCGATACACACCTGACACCTCACTGGACCTTCACTCACATTGCTAGTTCCTCTGGTCTCCTCAGGTGTTCCTGACAGCTCTCCTGTTAAGTCTCCTTCATATCTTAACTCTGCATCTTGCTGGGTAGTGATAGCACACGCCTTTAATCCCAGCACTTGGGAGGCAAAGGCAGACATCTCTGAGTTCCAGACCAGCCTGATCTTGCAGGCCAGCCAGGGCTAGACAGTGAGACCTTGTCTCAAAAACAAAAACAAACAAAACACAGCCACCCTGCTGCTTCTTTGTCCTATTTCTCTCAACAAAGGCGGTCTGCATTGCTCTGTGTACCTCCTCTGTGCCGCTCACATAGTCTGAGCCTCTAGTTCCCCCGAATGTGCTCAGGCAGTGACTGAAGTGGTGCTCTCACTGCTCACTCTGTCCAAACTCTTAGATGCTTTGCTGCATTGGATACCAACCTCGTTCTCCTTGAAATTGTCCCCTCCCTCTTCTGACCTCAACCCCTTCCTTCAGGGGACTCAGAGAGAAGCATCCTAATACTGGGCATAGTGGCCCTTAATCTCAGCACGGGGAGGGAGAGGGAGACTGTAAGTTAAGAGGCCAGCCAGGGCTATGTAGTGAGACCCTGGGGGTGCAGGTGGGAGTATATTGTTAATGTTCCCTGTAATTCCATGCTTGTTCTGCTTTTCACGTCCACTGTTACTGCTTAAACTAGTCCTAACTCCCAAATCTTCATTCAATTCTCTACTCCAATTTGAGATTGCATAAGCTGACTGCCTTCTCCTAAACATTGCTCTACTTCATCAGAAGCAAGAATTTGAAGCTCATCCGTGCTTTGTCAACTGCCAACTAACCCTTTCTCAAATCTGTCTTCTGCCATTGCCCTCGTTCAAATCCTTGTATCTTGTCTTTATCTTTAGAAGCTTTGTCCTAAATGATGTATTCCACCCTTTCTTGGCTTTTCTTGTCTCTTCCCTGGTAGCTGCCTAACTTATTGGCACACATCTGATCTTACCATTCTTTGATGCCCTGAACTCCTGACACCAGTGGAATGAAATCTCCAGCTTCATTTGTGTGACACACAACCACGGATGTGACATTCTTAGTACTTCCCCAGATCTCTCTTTTACTCTTCCCATACTTTACTTCGTAAAGACACATCATATACTCTCCGTCTCTTCCCCCACCGAGTGTTCTCTATGCTTCTAGCTGCTCCTACTGCCTCACTCCAATGGTCCTTTGTTTCCCAGCACCTCCAGAGTCTCTTGGCTCCTATCATCTGGAGAGGACCCCACTGAGCATCCTCTCCTGCTGGCTCTCACATCGTTCTTCTTGGAGTTCTCAGTGCCTCACACAGTCCCTTGACACATAGTAAACTCTGACATTTTGTTGAGTTATTCTTGTTTGTGGTCTTGCTGCCACAGCTTCCCGCATGCGTGTACTTCTATACTCAGTGATTGGTGTTAACTGATGAAAAGAAATAGAGTGAAGTCAGGCTTCAAAGCCTTTTGTTTCCTCTGTTGAGCTTAGTGTGTTTAGTTGTTTTCACCCTTAAAATTCTAAAAGATTGAATTAAAATAGTCTGATATTGAGGGAGAGAAATCTTATAATTATAACCCAGAACAGCACCATCTAGTAGGGCAGTCTGAAACAATCATACAGTTATGTGGTAGTCACCAGCAACATGGCTATTGAACACTTACAATGTGTCAACCAAGGTGCTGAATTTTAAATTAAATTATATTTCAATTTATTTAATACAGGCTCATGTTGCTAACACTAGTAGCTCATAAGAATAGGGATTCAACTGGGCATTGGTGGTACACACCTTTAAGCTCAGTACTTTGGAGGCAGAGGCAGGTAGATCTCTTGAGTTTGAAGCTAGCCTGGTCTACAGAGTGAGCTCCAGGATAGCCAGGGTTACACGGTGAAACCCTATCTCTAAAAACAAAACAAACATGGATTCAATAGCAAGATGGCATTTATACCTGACTAGTTCTAACTTTAGTCATAAAGTGCTCTTACCCCTGCAGCTCATAGTAACACAAGAAAACCACCTCTAGAGGACCTCCTACAGATCACAGGGCATTAGTTATTAGCAGGGTGCAAAGGTTTGCTTTTCCTGCCTCCGAGGTGTCCAACTGTTCCAGCAGTGTTGCTTTAAAGGAATATTTTTCCCTCATTTCATTTCTTTGGCTTTTTGTCAAAAACTGATTGACCATAGGTATGTGAATCTATTTCTGGACTCTTCCTTTGGCCGCATTCTCAGTTACTGTGGCCTCTTAGCAAGCCTTGAAAACAAGAGTCTCCCCCCTTTTTCTTTTTCTGTTATTTTGATTATTATAAGTCCCTTATGGAAAATGGTATTCCAGGAAGTTGACTGAGCATTGGAAAGTTAATCTATAATTCACTTTTTAATTACTACTTCTCTAGATGAAAAAGAGACAGTTGGCTAAATTTAACATCTATTCCTGATAAAAACTCTGAGCAAAATGTTAATGAAACAAGATGGAAACTGCCTCAATGTTACAAACATTTACAAAAAAACTTGAGTTAGTATCCTAGTTAATGGTAAAAACTTGAATCTTCTAAAACTATGAATAAAGTTGTTGAGTGTTGGCGCCTACCATTGCCCTGAGGTCCTAGCCAGCACCAACAAGGAAAGGAAACATAAAGATTAGGGTGTCAGAAATAATTATTATCTTTATTTGCAGATTATTTACACAGAAAAAAACCAAAAAAAATCTCTAAAGAAGCGGCTAGAATAAATACATGAGTCATGAGTTGGAGAATTCATGATAAATACATGTAACTGAATTGTATTTATTATTAATGCATACCTGGAAAATGTTGAAATTCAGACAGTTATACATCCTTAGAGACATGTGGCACAAAGATGTGCAAGGTGTAGATGCTGGAAACTATGAGAAACCCAACTGAAGACTTGAGTTAGATGGAGAGAGACTGTGTCAAAGCAGAAGACAGCCTGACTGCATGCCAGTTCCCTAGATTCATCATCAAGAGATCCAGTCCAGTCAAGACCCTAGTCAGATCTTTGAAAGTATCTTTAACAGGGCAGGCCTGGGCTTCCAGCTCCATCGGAGACCTCTTGCTTGCTTAGCAGGCACAAGACCCTGGGTTCAGTCCCTAATTGTGGGGTAGGCTTTATTACTAACAAATTTACATTAAGAATATAGTCAAGTTAGTAGTTTTCTTCATAGTTTAAAAGAGTCACAGACTTTTTACCCATGTTCAGAATAGCTCAGTTGGTAACAGTGTTTTCTGTTTCTCAGGAGATGAGTTCCATTTTGTCACTCCTTCTAACTACAGCCTCCTGGAAGATTATTCCACTGCCTTTGTAAGACTGGTTGTGTCAGCATCTGCCGTGGTGCTTAATAAACGAGATTTCTGTCATACATGCTGGTGCTGCACATACTTGTTCACACGGCCTTCTTTCTGATACTGCAATACAGCAGTCAGCTAGCCATTCTCCTTCAGGAGCTGCCGGATGGTCTCCCTGTTGACCATGACCTTGCCACACATCCTGTGGGTGCGAAGATGACCAATATATTATGGAGTAGATGAGAACCTTCAATCTGGAGCAGCTGAGCTGCTCATAGCTGCCGCAGAGCCTACATTACCTCACTCTTTGCAAAATGTATTTTAAGACTAGGAGTGGGTCTGTCCTAGCGAAGGTGATTTCTGCCTGTTTGCTGGTTGTAATAGAGATCTGCAAGTATGACTTTAGAACATCTATCTCCGAGAGAAGGAACATGCAAATCATTTTAAGTAACAACTACTAGCATTTATTAAATATAATATTAGGTATTTTAAGACATTTTTCCTTAGGTTAAACTCATTTAATCCAATGCTGTGAGATAACTGTTATTCTCATTTACTAGATTATGGGAAAAGTTACTAAAGTGACTTGACACGTCAAAATTCTGACTTACTGGCCCAATGTCGTATATCCTGTAGGACTTCTTCTGTTTGTTGCCTTTCTAAGTACTGACCACTGAGTTTTGATTTGAAGGCTGTTGCTGCATTCAAGTGCAAGTTTACACAAAGCTCAGACAGTCACTAATACCATTGCAGTGTAGGAGAGTGCAGCTGGACCGATTGGTAAAGGCATGCAGAGTAGACAGTCTTACTCAGGGTCCTCTAGAGCAAGTGAGAAGCAGCAGGAGGAAAAAAATAGAAAGACTAGTGAGAAGAACTAATAGAGGACTTGGCTTGCATGTTTGTAGAGGCTGAGAAGTCCCACAGCGTGCCATCTGCAAACTAGAGAAGCAGGGAAGCACAGCTGAGCTGAGGTCCAGAGGCTCAGAGCAGCCAATGAGATAACTCCCAGCTAGGGCTGATGATGGCTGGATATTTCTGGAGTGCTAGTGTGAATACTAAAATCTGAAAGATAATTCCAGTGTTTTTCTGTTCTGTCCTGCCCACTTCCCAGCTCCCTTCACAGTTAATTGAATAGTCCCACCGACATTGAGGGCAGCTCTTACCGTACCTAGTTCATGGACTCCCATGCCAGTCTCTTCTGACTCCCTCGGGAATATATTTGAATTCTATTTTCATGTTTATTTTCTGTGGCCGATATTTGTTGTCCCTGGGGATTAGGGAGTTAGGATTTGTTACTATTAATTGGAATTTTGTTTTGTTTTGTAACAGAGCCTCATACTGTAGCCCAGGCTATCCTGGAGTTCACTGTGTAGACCAGGCTGGCCTGGAACTCACAGCAATCCTTGTGGGATTACAAAGTCACTTTGCCCTACTAATTTAGTATTCTTTCAAATTATTTTATAAGAAAGGATTAGCTAAGGTTGGGTGAATAGTGACAAACACATAAATTCCTAATTTATATTTGGTATTAGTTAGTATAGTGTCTTGATGGCCCTACTTTCCAAACTGAAATCCAGAGGTTTTGTGGCTTTGGGGATATGAAAGTCGGACTTCGAAAACTTTGTATTTGTAGTCTACAAAATAACTTCTTAGTCTGGCATCAGAATCTCTGTTGAGCTTTTTAAACCACTGATTCATATCCCTCTTCCCTAGTCTAATGTAGTGGTCAGTTAATAAATTAGAACGCTCCAGGTGTAATTCAGATGTACTTCTATGTGGAGATTCCTAATGTAAGGAAATACTTTAGTAGACTGTCCAAAACTTGGGCCATCTAAAAATTCCAAACTGTGTGTGTGATCACGTACTTCATCAAAGCTGGCTTCTTAGTTCTGTTAGTGGCAGTCAGTACCCAGACATTTGCTTGTCAGTTTGTCCTTCCTCCACTCCATTTTCTTCACTGTGTCATCAGTGTTGTCACGATTACTGCACAGAAGCCCTGAAATTGTGGTTGGTTGTGCTCACAACCACTCCACTACAGGCCCCTATTTCTAAGACTTTCAGAATATATTCTCTGGTCATTTCCTGACTCAGTGTTTTCTGTTGTTGGCTGCTGTCTTCGGAGGTTAACTGCTGCTCAGGGTTTACACGTGGTATCTCAAGTGTTCTGTTGCTGTGAAGAGACACCATGACCATGGCAGTGCTTACAAAAGGAAGCGTTTAATTAGGACTTGCTTACAGCTTCAAAGGCATATCCATTATCATCATGGCAGGGAGCATGAAAGCAAGCAGGCACAAGCTGGAGCAGTAGGGAGAACTACATCCTGACCCGCAGGCCAAGAGAGAATGGCCTTGGCTTGGGCTTTTGAAACCTCAAAGCCCACCCCCAATGACACACTTCCCCCAACAAGACTACACCTCCTGATCCTTTTCAAATAGTGCCACTCCCTGGTGACTAAGCATTCAACTGTATGAACCTGTGGGGGCTGTTCTCACTCAAACCACCACACACGGGACATATAGAGAATCTTTTATAGTAAACTGGAGGACAGTAAAAGAAGAGCCATGAAAAGTAAAATTATTGCTGGCTCCTTTTTAAAAGTTGTAAGAAGTTTGAACTGAAAAGACTTTAAGAAGTTATCTGGTGTACCTTCCAGATTTACTGACAGTAACATTAAGCTGAAAGAGGCAGATTGACTTGCTAAAGATTCACAGTGTTGTTAATGGGTAAACGGCAGGATTCAGTTTTGTGGTAAAGAAAATAGTTGGACCTTTTCTTTTCATAATATGTTTATCATTGATCTTTATTACTCCCCCTCCCCTTTTTTTTGTTGTTGTTTTTTGAGACAGGGTTTCTCTGTGCACCTTTGGAGCCGGTCATGGGACTCGCTCTGTAGACCAGGCTGGCCTAGAACTCACAGAGATGCACCTGCCTCTGCCTCCCAAGTGCTGGGATTAAAGACCTGTGCCACCACTGCCCGGCTTTATTACTTTCCTTTAAGAGAATACAAATTAATCATAATTTTAAAGAAAATTACTGGTGTCTTAGAATAATAACTGAAAGGGGCCAGCCATCCCTGAACATGTAAGCTGCTGTTGAACGTTTCTATGGACCATGATGCAGGGCCAGTGTTCTGCAGGAGCTTCAGCTAGGCTACGGAGTGAGGCTCTTCTTCCCTTGCTTCCTCTGAAGGATAAGCTGTGTGACTGCTCTTAGCATTCCAGTTGGTTGATTAGAAGAGAATTGAGTAGATTATTTTTGAGTTACTTAGCTTTTAGATTTTAAGCTCCTTTTAAATTTGTTATATTGGTAATATCTTTAATAAACTTATTCTGTTTGTTTTCTCTTCAATGCATTTCAGTTAAAGAGAAGTTAACTGCAGATCCGGACAGTGAAATAGCTACCACCAGCCTGCGGGTTTCCCTTCTCTGTCCAGTAAGTGTTTGCTAATGCTTGTCTTGAGGGTAGTATATACACTTCTTCTCTCTACTGAACATGAGAAATTCTGCTTACTTCAAGAATCTACCCGCTCTACACTTTATCAAAATGGAGAGACACTGAGGCATAGGACTGTGAGCTGAATAATTCTGAAGTGTGCTTCTCTCGTGGTGTAGATCATCTAAGTACTGCCTTCAGTAAATAACTGCACAACTGTTTTTCAGGTTCCAGTTAAAAGAGCGGAGTAAGTGTACACACACACACACACACACACACACACACACACACACACACACACACACACACACACGAGAGCACCAAGCCTGGTGACCCATGCCTATAATCTCAGAACTTGGGGTGGGGTGAGGTGCTGAGTTCGATGGATTACCATGAGTTCAAGGCCAGCTGAACTACCCCCATCTCAATTTCCAAAAAAAGAGGAGAAAATCCTGTTGTGCCTGACTGCATTCCTTATACCTATAGAATTAACTTAAGAGTACTTATAAACCAGAAAGGGAAGTTTAAGAAACAGTCATTTGAATGAAACAAATATCAAGTCATAAGATTTTACCAAATTATTAAACCTATAAGCAAAAAAATAGTGTTGTTGAAGTTCATTTCATACCTAATTTATTGGGCCCATCAGCATTAGGGATGGCAATTGAATATTGCCTTCATATGAAAGAAGGTGAAAATTAGTAATAAATTACTGGCATTTTGATTACCTCTTGTTCTATAATCCAGTTAACTATTTAAATGTATGAAGAATGAAAGGATACATGTGTTTCCTGATTTGCCAAGCTTTCAGCATTGAGACCCCACTAACTGGTAGTTATTGTGTTCTTGAAGGAGTAAAAGTTTTCTTAGCCTTGTATTGCCTACTAAGCCTTGACTTGAATATAAAGTCACTGGTGAATGATTAGTTTTCAATTCTGTCCTTTACATGTTTCCTAAAGCTGGGATCCCTACTCCTTACACACTTTCATGGCCATAGAAGAAACACAGCAGGAGCCACTAAGACCTGTTGCCATGGCTCTGTCAACTGCTCTATGGAGGGCTTTCCTTCTGAATCTTCTTTAGCCCGTCTCCTTAAGAAAAGTTTTGTTAGTTAGGCCATTTTGTTTTTCAAGACAGCGTTTCTCTGTGTAGCTCTGGCTGTCCTGGAACTCACTTTGTAGACCAGGACAAACTCAGATATCTGCCTGCCTCTGCCTCCTGAGTGTGCCATCACTGCCCAGCTAGGTTATTATTATTAAAAGTTCTTTAATAACCAGATAAATGTTATAACAGCCTAAACATAGGCTGTAAAGGAACTTAGGGTTGGGGGCTGGAGAGATGGCTCAGCGGTTGAGAGCACTGGCTGCTCTTCCAGAGGTCCTGAGTTCAATTCCCAGCAACCACATGGTGGCTCACAACCACCTGTAATGAGATCTGGTGCCCTCTTCTGGCCTGTAGTCATACATGCTGTATACATAATTACTAAATAAATAAATAAATCTTTTTTTTTAAAAAAAAAAAGGAGCCTAGGGTTGTTGTTGTTGTTTATAAATTGATAAATATACATGTGGAAATAGTTGGAGAATAAAAGGACAATCAATTTTTTTTAAGAAGCATAAAGTTGGCTCAAGACCAGGAAGGTAGAAGGTAAGACAGAGGAAAAAAAATAACTTAAACAAAATATTTTAAAATGTCATATTTCATTCTTTTTCTCCAAATCCCAACTTAACTGCTTCATTTCTTGCTACTTCATTTCATTGTAAAACCCCAGTTGAGAGGTTATGATAAGTTTAGAAAAATACAGAAGCTTCATTTCCCACTCAGATCACTAGAGGAGTCTTGTTTCTTGGCATTCCCAACCAAGTGTTTACAGCTGCGCTAATAATGTAGTATTTATAATGTTGAGCAGACACATGAAATGTGTTAATATAAAGAAGCAGCCCAAGGTATACGGTGGCAGTTTTATTTATGGAATGAATTTTGCATTCTATGCTTCAGGTGCTTTCCCATGTTACTAGAAATATTGATCACATTTTGCTTCTTACACTTCTTGATTTAGTGAGCCAGCTTCTAATTTTTATTCCAAGTCCCCCTGTGCTCCTCTCTCATTAGTTCCAACAGTTTTAGCAATTCATTGTAAATTAGCATCTGCTTTCAAAATTCAGATTATAAAAAAAAACTACTATAAATAATATATAATTACAATAAGTCATGACTTCCTATCTGGCTAAAGGAATAACTTCCTACAGTTACTGGAATATCAAGGCCATATATTTTAGGTATGTTTTTGCTCAAAAATAAAATACAGTTGTGATAACTCATCTTTATATCACATTTATGGAATCATAAAAAGAGATTTGTTCTTTGAAATATGTAAATATGCCATCTTACTGTGCATTTCTGTTTCCCTTTTGTAATATGCAGATCTCAGAATAAATGAGTTTCTGTTATTTGTGTGCCATTTAGCTAAAGGCAAGAAAAATAATTAAAATGTCTTTGCTCTTTGAGGATTGTCGGTTCTAATTTATTAAGAACAGAAACGGAAATGTTGAGAAGTCAGATATGAGCTGTGCCATGGATCTATCCAAATGCAGATATTTTAGAGTTTATAGAAGAAAAAATAAACTAGAAATTTATTTTATGAGTATTTATGAGTATGAAAAACTTAGGAAATGTTTTTTCCTTATATCAGTCATCCTTTGTATTTATAAAAAAAAGGTCCACATTGTCATGACATTGTTGGGTCCTGCTGGTAGACACTGGCTTAGACTTAGGTTTTTCTCATGCAGCATCATGAACTGTACGCACCATGAGTAAAGTCAGCCTCACTAGAAAACATCTGGGGCTTGTTTATGTTTGTCTGTGAATGACGCAAACATCCATTTGTCCCACAAAAGAAGAGAACTTTGTAATCAAAAGACTAAACTGCTCAGTGCTCACCCTTTCCGACACCAACTTAGAGATAATCGATGCGTGTTTGTCTGATAGACGCTTAAATCTTTAGTGACAGATTTTAAAAATCAGAGATAGGAGGATTTTTCACATAAGAGTTATTTTATAATTCTTTGAGGTGGCATTTGTAGTATAAATACTAAAAGGCCATACCTTTGAGCATGAACTTCTGCTTTCTTATGCTATTTATGACTCTCATTCCTGTACTGTTTCCCTATCAGTTTGCATTCAGACTGTAGGTCACCTTGTTGGTGACGCTCGCCACAAAGGCGTGGGATCGTTTTCTTGCCTATATGCACAAAGGGCTAACTAAATAGCTTCATGACACCTTTTACTGAACTTGTATTCAGTTCCTATGATTTGATTCCCATAAGCACATAAGAAAAGGCCAAAGAACACAGTAGTTCTGGCAACAGAAATCTATTGCCTGTTTGCCATTAGCTAAGTCCAGCAAGATTTTCCAAGTTATGGTCTAGTTGATGGTGCCAAATTAAATTTTCATCTTTTTATTTTTATATACATTTAGTGGGAGGGACATTTGGTTTTTGAAACTGAGAGTCATATTGCCCAGACTGGCCTCAGACTCACTATTCTGTCCAAGGATGATCTTGAAGAGTTTCTAGTGTTCAAGTGTTGGGATTCCAGCCGCACATCTGTGAGTCACACACAACACAGGAACTCAGGACTTCCTGCATGTTAGGCAGATGTTCTGCTGACTGTATCTCAGTCCCAAATTCAATTTTTATATCTTAAATTAGACCTTAACTGTGAATTGCAAATGCCTATTGTTGCTTAATATTAAGTGAAGAAACCATAGGCTGTAAATCCTATGGGAGCTCAGTGCCAGCACACTAAGCTCCCAGCTGCAGAGCTGTTAGGCTCCTCCTGATGCTTCATGGAGATGGTGAGTAAGACAGGAAGAAGGATGATTTCAAAATCCAAGCACCAGGCCATAGAATTTACACTTTGAGAGAGGCAGTTTTCGAAGGCTTTCCTTTCACATGCCTTCATTCCTGTAATCCCCAGCTGTCAGTCACATCTTTCAGACATAAGGAGTTTTTCTTAGGACTGCTAGTGTGTACAGCTGACAGTTTATCAGTATATACAAGACTATCGTTCTGCAGTATAACAGGTACTTTTCCAAAGCTGGGGACAAGGACATGAATCTGACCTATTTCCTATAGGAGATACACAAACAAATAGTATAATCTTACTTAGGCAAGGCTAGAGCTGGGACACAAGAGATGAACATGCTTATTTTACTCTGGATCTCTCCTCTCCCTGCTTTGGGTATGATAAAGGGACATTCCTCCTGTTTTAAGCTGATTATGTGTCCAGTGTCCTTTTTAAATTCTTTATCACTGCATCCGGTGGAAATAAGGAGGAAATGGTGCTACTTTCCAGATAGAAAAGGAGGCCCAGAGAGGTTAAGTGTCTGCCCAAGAAGTACAGTAAATCATTGGTACCAGAACAATAATTTAGGGCCCTGTGACAGTTGGTTTCCTCGGTAGACCAGGAAATTACACGTTTCCCTGAAATTTTTGTAAGCCAAGAACTTTTTTTCTCTTTTAACTCACAAACATACAGAAAGTCTTTTTCCATGAACTTAGAAAGTAATATCTTTATATAAAGTGAGCAGCTTACATGCTCTGTGGCCATTATAGACTTTGGGGAACCTATAGTAGTTATGATACAGCATTCCTTGTGCAGGTCCCCAGGCAAGGTTTCTGCCTTGGGCTCAAACAAGCAGCTTAGGACAAAGAAGATGTTTATATGTGGGATAGAGTCAGTCTGTGTCAACTCAAAAATTAAAATGAGGCAAGAAAAATATCCCTGAATTGTCTAGTGATGCTTGAAACCCAGGGATGCTGACTGTGTGATTATGCCCAGTGAGGAGAGAAATACAGAGTGCACAACACCTGCCTTCTGTTCCAAGCTACCCCTAGCCATTATGCCTCACACTGGAGGAAATGGGTGATTTTGGCTTCATCTTGTGAACTAGAGAGTCATTCAGAGATGAAGATAGAGTCCATACTGATCTCTGTGACTAGCCATAGTTAATTCTTTTTCTAAATGCTTAATTAGATGCTTCTTAACTTTTTTCAGATCAAAGACTGATTTAAGAATGTGAGAGTGTGAGAGGGCTGGGAATATAACTCAGTAGTAGAGTGCTTGGCTACCATACACGAGGCCCCAGGTTCAGTTCCCAGTATCACACACACACACACACACACACACACACACACACACACACACACACACACACACACACGAAATATGGGAGCACTTTCAAAGGGGTTCAGGCCTTCCCAACAAGAAACTCACTTGCAGCCTGTAGAGGTAGTAAATGGCCTTGTGGTAGACTAAATAGTCACTGTGTTGATATTCAAAGATATATTGTAGTGTTTAACCTGCAGGCAGGTTTCTCAAAATAATGTGTTTTATGTTCTTCTGTGGTATTGAAACACAAACAGTGCAGACGCAGCATATTTTTATATTAAAATTTTAACTATTAAAATTAAAATGTAAGTATAACACTTTCTCATTTCCCTTTCTTCTAATCCCTCTCAGGTACTCACTCCCTTGCTCCCTCTTAAAATCATAGCCTCTTTTTCTTCAAGTGTTATTATTACATACATTTGTATTTATACACGTGTGTATTCCTAAATATATAAATACAGCCTGCTCAGTCCATATAATGGACTGTTACTTGTATGTGTATCATTTCAGGGCTGGCCATTTGGTATCTGATAACCAATTAGGTGTATCCCTGGGGAAGACTGCTTTTCCTACTCTCAGCCTTGCTTAGTTGCCTCTGTATAGTTCTTTGTCTAGGAGTGGGGCCCTGTGAGATTTCCCTGCACCATGTTAGCATGTCTGTTGGTGTGATCCTTGTTCAGGCCCTGTTCAGGCAGCCATGTTATTCAGTATTGTGGGTAAGAAGCTTCCCTGTCATTTCTAGGAAACACAGTGTCAGCGGATTTCGTGCTTCTCTGACTAATGTCTTTCTGCCCCTCTTTCATGATGTTCACTGTGCCTTAGGTGCAGGGGTTGTGCACACAACAAGCTTTAAATTATAATACATGCACATTGTATTTCAGGAAATCATTAGTAGAACCTAAGTTCGAATAGCAGATACTAATATTGACCTTCTCCTTCTCTAAAAGCTTGGGAAAATGCGGCTGACAATTCCATGTCGGGCACTTACCTGTTCCCACCTTCAGTGTTTTGATGCAACTCTTTATATTCAAATGAATGAAAAAAAACCAACGTGGGTTTGTCCTGTCTGTGATAAGAAGGCTCCATATGAACACCTTATTATTGATGGGTATGTATGTTTCCATTTCTCCTTGTGTTTTAAAATGACCCTCTGTTAGCCGAGTTTGTCACCATCAGGTTTGAGATAAAACCTAGAGGGAAATTTTTCAAAGTAGGATTTTCATTATTCTAGAAATCTGAGTAATTAACATTGTAAATACTTTCCATCTTTCAGGGTTGTTTTTAACCATTTATTGGTGGCATAGTGTGCACATGGAAGTTAGAGGACAACATTGGAGAGTTGGTTCTTGCCTTCTACCATGTGTGTTTGGGGGATCAAACTTGGGTTGTTAGGCTTGGCAGCAGGAACCTTCCACTGAGCCATCTCGGTGTCTCCCCCACCCCTTTAAAAATTTTTTAACATTGAATTTTATTTATGTTGTGTGTGTTCATCTTGTTTTGAAAACAAGTGCAGACTGGAGCACTGGCTGCTCTTCCAGAGGTCCTGAGTTCAATTCCCAGCAACCATGTGGTGGCTCATAACCATCTGTAATGAGATCTGGTGCCCTCTTCTGGTGTGCAGGGATACATGCAGGCAGAACACTGCATATGTAATAAATAAATAAATCTATAAAAAACAAAACAAAAACAAAAAGTGCTTTTTCCTTTTCCTTTTCCTTCAGTACCTTCTGTTTACCATTTTAAGCACCACTAGTTCTAAACAGGGTCTGCATATACTTTTGAGTACATCTAAGACCTACAGAATGCATTGGAGAAAGCATGGTTATTAGAAGGTTCTGGTAAACTCGAATTCATCCAAAATAAATAGATAAATAAATAATAAATAAATGAGAGCTTTTGGAGCTAAAGAGATGGCTCAGCAGTTAAGAGCCTGTATTGCTTTTATAGGTCACCCAGGTTCAGTTCCCAGACCAGGGGATCTGATGCCCTTTTCCATACTCCATGTGCACATACACACACACACAATTTAAACAATTTATAAATAATAAGGTCTCTTTTAAAAGTTGGACTTTTTAGTAGAAGGTAGCCAGTTTCTAGAGACTAGCTCTGCTTCTGTCCTGTCCATCAAGCCCTGTTCTCCACTCTCAGGGCTCCTGGCAAAGGGCAGCCAGCTGATAGCAGCTCCCTTTGTTCTGCTGCTTGGGTTTCTATCCTTGCCTTGTGTTTCCTCTCTGTGTCTCTACCCTTGCCTCACAGTGCTCCATGGCTCTCCTTAAAACCCATCTGTCTGTGGTGTTTGAACCTCTGGCCATGAGTCTGTTACTTCTGTCGGCTTCTGTTTGGCTTTTTCCACGGAACAGGAAACAAGGAAATGAACTGTGAAAAAGGAAAATGCCTTCTTCCTAATGTTTCTAGTAGTCTTCAGTAAAGCACTCAAACAGGACAGTTTAGTTACAGTCTATGAGAAGGCATATGAGCCTGAGGGAGTAATACAAGCAGTGGAATGTGTTTATCAATGGACTTACAACCCAGAACTTAGAAGATGTCAGTCTTGGGAAAATAGGAGTAGACAGCATTGTTTCCTGTTGGAGTTTTCAGAAATGAAATGATAACTAACATAAATTTAAATTCATAGTAATATTTTATCAGCTCTGTATAGTATATATCTTAGTTCTTTCCTTGTAATAAAATCTCTTCTCTCTTTCTCTCTCTGAAAAATAGAAAAAACAGGAAATAAAGGGCATTTTTGACATAACTTCCGGTTTTATTTTTACATAAATTCTGATTATATGCTATTAATAACCTTGAGTCTTTGGTTTTATTTAACATTATAACCGGATAATTTGGCCACAGTGAATTTCATGCATTCCCTATAAATATTCTTTTAGTGCCAATGTATTATTTTATTTGGACTTAACTGTTGATTGTATGGTTTTTTTGTTTTGTTTTGTTTTTATTTTGGTTTTTTGGGGTTTTTTTTCTTTTTTTTCTTTTCTTTTTTTTTTTTTTTTTTTTTTTTTTTTGATTCAAGGTTTCTCTGTATAGCCTTGGCTGTCCTGGAACTCGCTCTGTAGACCAGGCTGGCCTTGAACCCGCAGAGAACTGCCTGCCTCTACCCCCTGATTTAAAGCATGCACCACCTCCACCCGGGTAGTTGTTACTTTTTTTTTTTTTTTTTTGGTTTTTCGAGACAGGGTTTCTCTGTGTAGCTTTGCGCCTTTCCTGGAACTCGCTTTGGAGACCAAGCTGGCCTCGAACTCACAGAGATCCACCTGGCTCTGCCTCCCGAGTGCTGGGATTAAAGGCGTGCGCCACCACTGCCCGGCTTACATTTTTATATGTATGGCTTTAGTTTATAAAATAAGACCTTATGAGCAATTTACAAGTGTATAGTATAAAGAAGAAAACTGAACACAGACAATCACTACCCAGAGATAACTAGTGTGTGCTTTTATTCACACAGAGAATCTTGTTTTGAGATACCTTTTTTTCTTAACCATCTCAGTTTTTGTGAACTGAGATGTATTTGTATATTTAAAAATCTTGGGGCCACAGAGATGGCTCAGTGAGTAAAGGTGCTTGCTGCTGAGGCTGACAAGCAGAGTTCAGTCCCCAGGACTCACACAAGGTGGAGGTAGAGAACCAACTCCTACAAGTTGCCTTCAGACCTCCAAACATGCACTGTGGCAGCTACCTACCCATATAACACACACTAAATAGATATTTTTAATTGTCATTTTTTTCAAAGTTACATAACATTTTTATATGAATGTTCCACAATTTGAGTAACTATTTTCCCTATTTAGCATTAGGTTTTGAGAACAAACGTAATTTATCTGTTCTACTTTCTTTTCTCCCATTTACTCTTTGTATAAAAACATAGAAAATCTAAGTATTTTAAGAAACAGGTTTCTCATTTCTCTTCATTTAAAACTGCTATATTAAGGACAGATTGTTTGCCTAGGTTGTTTATGGAAATCCTAAAGTACTGTACAGACTGTGATGAGATACAGTTTAAAGAGGATGGCTCATGGGCTCCAATGAGATCAAAAAAGGAAGTGCAGGAAGTTACTGCCTCATACAACGGAGTTGACGGTGAGTAGCTGTCCACAAATAAAGTACTCACCACTGTGATGTACCATGGTTTTCACACTTTTGAACGTTCTGAGCAGTACAAATAGCTCAATAATTGTTAGGTAATTGATTAAATGTCCACAAATAGTGAGATTCCTTTTAAATCAACTTTGTTTGCCAGCCTTAAGATTTTTATGGTGCTAATGCGAGCCTTAAGATTTTTATGGTGCTAGCTTTCAGAGTAGTCTAAAGTCACTTTTCAAGTTGTGGTTTTTGAAGCACTACCTTTTAAAGGGTTTATAGTTTTGGTGTAATATATTAGTATTTCCTAGGTATTTTGGATGCTGTATAGATAAACATATATCTATACAGTCCTGCTCTAAAACACTTTTATTCTAAAGTGGACATAAAAGATACTTTTTTTTTAAAGGTCTCTTCATGTATATAGCTCTGGCTGTCCTGGAACTCATTATGTAGACCAGGCTGGCCTTGAACGCACAGAGATCTGCCTGGCTCTGCCTCTGGAGTGCTGCGATTAAAGGCTTGTGCCACCACACCCAGCCGTAAGATATATTTTGATTATTCTATTTGAAAATTGTTTTTCAAAATAATTCATTAACAATCAATAAGAAGTGATAGTTTTAAACTTAGTAGAACAGAGCCACTCTTACTTCTCAGCTCTGGCTACAGTAGTGTTGCTCCTCTAAACTGATATGCTCATCACAGGGACCCTGAGAAAAGAGGAGAATTGACACGGGTCTTGTGCTTTAATCATTCCCACACAGGATGCTTGAGCTCCACATTGGAGCATCAGGTGACTTCACACAACCAATCCTCAAATAAAAACAAGAAAGTCGAAGTGATTGACCTAACCATAGACAGTTCATCAGATGAAGAAGAGGAAGAACCCTCTGCCAAGAGGACCTGTCCTTCCCTGTCTCCTACATCACCACTAAATAATAAAGGGTGAGTACTGCTAGAACTTTCCCAAAAAAACTCTATTGTGAAAGCTTGTTTGGTAAGTAAAGTAAAGGCTGCCAGATAAACTACTATGCTTGAGTGCAGAATGTAGATTGACTTTTTCCCAGGGATGTCACATTCTTGAGGAATTAGAGCACTACACTACAAGAGTTTGGATATAAGATTCATCAGATCAGGAGATGCTTCTGGGCCTAGAGAGATGCATCAGTGATTAAAGGTGCTTGGTGCTGCTCTTGCAGAGGACCTAAGTTCAGTTCCCAGCATCCACATGATGGCTCACAACTGCCTGTAACTTGAGCTCCAAGGGATCTGATGCTGCCTTCTGGCCTCCAGGAGTGCACATGCACACACACAATTTTTTTAAAAAGATGGTTCTAGTGTGTACAGTAGTTTTGATACCATCAGAATCATCAAGAGTTTTGCTTACATTTAACCATTCTTTTTTGTTTTGTTTTGTTTTTAATAAACACTCATTTGTTTTGTGTCTATGTGTGTGGAGGTCAGAAAACAACCTTCAGGAATTGGTTCTTTCCTTCCACCATATGGGTCCCAGGATCAAACTTAGATCGATAGACTTAATAGCAAGTGCCTTTACTTGCTGAGCAATCTCACTAGCCCTCATTGAACCAATTTTTGATTAATGTTGTAAATAGAATTACTCTTGGACCAGGTATGGTGGTGCACACCTTTAATCCCAGTACGTGGGAGGCAGAGGCAGGTGGATCTCTGAGTTCCAGGCCAGCCTGGTCTATAGACTGGGGACTCCCCCACCCCCATGCTCTTTCCCTGTGTCCTCTCCTCCTCGTTTGTGGTGTGGCTTTCCTTCCAGTATCTTTTTGCAGTCTTTATCCAGTTTTAGCCTGGTGATAGCCACCTTGCTGGAGCGAGTGCCACATGACAGACTGTTGAACCACTAGTCTTTCCCGCACTGGGTCTGTTCAGTGTAGACAATACATTTCCTTTTGTGAACTCAGATTGCTCTGCCGACCTTTATGGTGTCCCTGAACAACCCAGACTTCCTCACCCTTTGGGGTCCAGGGGATGGACAGACGAGTGCACGTGTATCTCAGCTCTTGGGAAAGAGGGCAAGACTGACCTTTCTCTGAATCTGAGGAGTTGATTGAAATGCCTTTCATAGTTGCTACCCGGGTCAGAAGCCACAAAGGGATTAGACTTCATTTTGGCATGCTTGTAGGGTTTAGAACACTGCCTAAAAACTGGAACCTACTTGCTATCAAGTTAACTCTGAGCACTTACAGTAGAAAGCTGAGCACACCTGACCATTGAAGCTGGCTATAGACGTGTGTGAGCTGCCAGGCAAGATTTGCGATGACTTGGCTTGCCTTCACAGTAGCCCTGTTCTTGTGGCCTTTGTTTCCCAGGAGCCTCCCATCATGTTGTACCTTGGAGCTGGAGATTGTAGCGCACATTTATAACCCCACCACTCATAAGACTGGGGCAATAGGACTGCCACTAGTTTGGGGCCAGCCTGAACTAGATGACATCCTATCAAAAAAAAAAAAAATCAGTTGCCATAACAATTTTAATGTAGTAAGTGTTCTGAGGAACTTAGAGACCAGAGGATATGCTTAGATGATACATACATAACTCCTATGACATATGAAGGACCAAAAAAAAAAAAAATGACCTTGGATCTGGATATCTGCAGTAGGTCCTAGAACCAACCTCCCACAGATATCTGGAGAAAACTGTATTGTCAAATTTTTGTGCCATAATTGCAAAATTAAAAGACTTTCTTTTTTTTTTTTTGGTTTGGAGCTGAGGACTGAACCCAATGCCTTGTGCTTGCTAGGCAATCACTCTACCACTGAGCTAAATCCCCAACCTCAAGACACTGTCTAAAACAAGTATATAATACTTTAGGATTAATTGTATGGCTGTTTGTACTCTTCAGAATAGTCATATGTGAACTCTACAGTAGTTTTACTATCTGAGTATATTTTTTTCATCAGGAAAACTTTGGAGTCTTTAGAAATCTAGTATTTCTTCTTTGTATATTTACTTTACAGTTCCTCCCAAAATAGCTCTGTTTATTATGTTTGGAAAATTACATTAGTTGCATTAACTACTTCCCTGAATTTTTGCCCATGATGAATTATGCCTAGATATAGCTTTGCAAATGCTACACCTTTATCTCTGACTGTGTAGATAAAACCTGGATGTCTCTAGCATCTTTAAAAGAATGATTACGCAGCACTGTGAGTGTCACAGCAGCAACCAGCTGCCAGCTAGGACACTACTACCCCTGCTGCTGTGCACTGTAATATGGAAGTGCACTTGAAAGCAGTCACAGAATTGAAAGACGATGTGGCGGCCATCCCATAGCCAGGAGATAAGGACTGCAGCATCTTGCCAAGTGTTCCATTCACCCAGAAGTTCCATACTGTGTGGTAGACTGGGATGTTTGTAAAGACTAGCAGTCAACTGCTTTTTCCTGTTGCAATCTTCTGAGCATAGACAAAGAACATAGCTAAGGAACATGGCATTCTCTGTAGGTGTAAGAGGTTTACACTTTCATTGGATGGAACACTTGTGTGCAGCACCTGAAAGTGTCCCACTCACAAAAGTGTAATGCATACTCATAATTAGGATTCTGTTCCAGGAACTCTAACCTTAGTGTGTTTTGAAGTACTCCATACCATTTAAATTGTACCCCTACCTGCAAGTTCTTCATGTGGGGTATTAGAGGCAAAAGCTCAGGCTGGGGATGTGGTTCATTGGATAAAGTACCTGCTGTGCAAGCATGATGATGACCTGATTTTAGATCCCCAGATCCCATGTAAGCCTGCTGCAGTAGTGTGCATGTCTAATTCCAGCACTACTGCATCAAGAAGGGACTCAGACAGGAAAAGCCCTGTCTGGCCCAGCATATCATGAGCAATGAGGGGAAAGGCAAGGACCAATACATCAGGTTGTCCTCTGCCCTCCATGTGTGTGCTGTAGCACCTGTGCACTTACACTAGCATGCAAACACTCGTCATGCAAAGTGAAAGAAGTCTCTATTCCTCTGTTTCTGTTACTTGATTTTCCTCTGTGCCTGTTAGCCTTACACGATTGGGATCATGTGTAATGATGCATAAACCTTCCTCGGATTATCATAACTATTTTTTTTCAAAGTCAGTTCTTTATTCCTTCTTTTTTTTCTTTCCCCCCTACCCCCCCCCCCCCACACCCAGGGTTTCTCTGTAGCACTGACCCACCTGGAACTCTCTGTAGACCAGGCTGGCCTCAGACTCAGAGATCCACCTGCCTCTGCCTCTGCCTCCCAAGTGCTGGGATTGAAGGCGTGCACCAGCACTGCTGGGCTTTCCTCCTTATTTCTTACAGGAGATAAGGAGAAAGCTTTGGCCTCCAGCTGATGAAGTGTGTCAACTTTTCTGGAGTTCCTGTGTTTCCTTTGCAGCTGTATCACTCTCCCTTTAAAACTTCTCTTCCTCTTCACTTCAGGACACTTCTTTACCTTGTCTCGCTGCTTTGATTGGCTTCAAAGGCTCTATCATTTGAACTGTGCTGATAGCCAAGCTAGACCTTGGGTGAACCAAAGTTCCCTCTGAACAAACTCGTAAATCTGTTGTCTCCTCGGTGCTCAGGTTGCTGCATTCCACTAGTTGTCTCTAGTTGTGTTTTCCTTACCAGAGTCTCTTAGTCAGGGTTTCTGTTGCTGTGATGAAACACCATGACAAAAACAAGTTGGGGAGGAAAGGGTTTGTTTGGCTTACACTCCCATACCACTGTTCATCATTGAAGGATGTCAGGGCAGGAACGTGGAGGCAGGAGCTGATGCAGAGGCCATGGAGGGGAGCTGCTTACTGGATTGCTCTCATGGCTTGTTGAGCTTGCTTTCTTATCAATCACTAATTAAGAAAATGCCCTACAGCTCAGTATTAGGGAGGCATTGTCTTAATTGAGTTTCCCTCCTCTCAGATGATTTAGCTTGTGTCAAGTCAACATAAAACTGTCCAGCACAAAGGGTATCCCTAGATTTCTCACTGTCTACCCCTTGAGTATCCACGTTAAAAGGGCCACAGTTTCCTTTGTTGTGTATACCTTTCACTCATGTCCTGTGGCGGTGACTCAGCTCTGCATTGCTCCTGCATTGCTCCTGCATCCTTAGAGTGGAGGATGGCCATCTAAGGACTGTATGGGCTAGAAATGGTGATTCCATTGCATCTATCTGATTCTCCTTACAGCCTCTGCAAAAAGACTACTGCATGCCAGTTATTTCTTACCATTTGTTTTGCTTTTTGTTTGGTTGTTATTGTTTATTCTTTTATCATAATAAAAAGTAGGACTCATTGTGGGATACAGTTCCATTTGTTAAACTGTTAGAGTGACTATTACATTTTCTAAACATTTCTTTTCCACAGTATTTTAAGTCTTCCTCATCAAGCATCGCCTGTGTCCCGCACCCCCAGCCTTCCTGCTGTAGATACAAGCTACATCAACACTTCCCTCATCCAGGACTACAGGCACCCTTTCCACATGACGCCCATGCCTTATGACTTACAAGGTGAGTCCCTGGTCCTTCAACTGCTGTCACACAGGCTGAGGAATGCCTTCACTCTGTGTGGCTGCAGTCTGGGGATGAGGGATATAGGGAAGAAGTGGAGATGGGGAGAACAGGCCTTTGGATCCCAGAAAAAAACAGCCTGAATCTTGGTGGCACCTTCCTCCGCAGCCAGGGCTCACTGCTGTGGGAATACTGAGGCAGTGGTCTTGAGATGTTGTGAACTCCCCAGTATTCTATAGGCCGTTGGAACACTTCTTGCATGTGGCCTTCATTTTGGTGGGGGTGAATGCTGGTTTTTATTCTTTATGGCTTCATGTAACAGACACTGTGTGTAACTGAGTTGTATTATGAGACATGATCTTGCTGTGTAGCCCTGGTGCTGGCCTGGAGCTCACCATATAGTAAACCAAACTGGCCTCAAACTTGCTGTCATCCTCCTGCCTCTGCCTCCCAAGAGCTAGGATTTTAGGCTTGCACCATATTGTGGAGGTGCTTCATGCCATGGTACACATGTGGAGATCAGAGAACAGCCTGCAGGAGTTCATTCTCTCCTCCCACTGGGTGGATGTTAGGGGTCAAACTCAAGTCACTAGCTTTGGGGACAAGCACTTTTACCCACTGAGACTTCTTGCTAGCCCTGTAATAGTAATGAATTAAGACATTAGAAATGTTTTAATTTGGTTCTTTTTTAATCCTCTTTTTCTTTTCTTATTTTTTTTTGAGGCAGTCTTTCTTTGTAGTCCTGATTGACCTCATACTCACAGATATCCACCTGCAGGTGTACACTACCATGCCCAGACTTAGCCTTTTTAAGAGAAGTTTGAAATGCCAATATATTCATTTGTATCTCAAAAAGAATGTCAACTCTGGGCGTTGTCTTTAAAACTTAATGGCTTATGGACTGACTATTGAACTTCCCAGAAGTGGGAAGGTGGTTACTCCCAGCAGTTTTCTAAACAGCTTTCCTAGCTATTTGCACACATCCATCACTATTGAAACACGTTTTGTAGGTCCTCGTACTGTAGTCTCTTCTGGTGTGGGCAGGAGTGGTTGCCAAAGTACCGCATTGCTTGTGCACCTCATGGTTAGACATTAGCACAAGACACTCCTTTTCTTGTTCGTTATGTAGTGCTGAGGAGTGTAAAGCAGTATATAGGTTAGGAAGGGGCTGCCTGCAGCCAGGAATCGGAGCTGAGCTTTTCTGTGGTGCCACCAGACACTTATTTTTAAAGTCAGGGTCTCTTTGTGTAGCAGCTCCGCCCGCCTGTTTCCTAAATGTTGGGATTAAAGGCATGCACCATCATGCCTAGCTGTACAGTCACACTTGGGTTTTAATCTGGTCTAGATGATGGGAAGTGAACAACACATCTGAGGAGGAGAATGAAAAACTTCACTACAACTTGGGTGACCTCTTAAAGTTTCACTTGTAAAATCAAACCAAAAGTAATGAAAGACCCCAAGAGGCATTCATGTACAGTAAATTAGATTGAAATCTAAGGGCTAAGGACATAAGTCAGTGTGTAGAGTGCTTGCCAAGTATGCATGAAGCAATGGGTTTTATTCGCAGCACTAGATAAACTGAACATGGTGATATATGCCTGTAATCCCAGCACTTCGAGGTAAAGACACGATTAAGAAGTTCAAAGTCAAGCCCAAGACAGCCAGGACTCTGTTACACAAAGAAACTCTTTCTCGAAAAACCAACACCACCCCCGCCAAAAAAAAAAAAAAAAAATGGAAGTTCAAAGTCAATATAGGTTGTGGCCATCCCTGCACTACATGAGATTCTATCTAAATAAATAACTGTTTAGCCAGGCAGTGGTGGTACACACCTTTAATCCCAGCACTCGGGAGGCAGAGCCAGGCGGATCTCTGTGAGTTTGAGACCAGCCTGGTCTACAGAGCGAGATCCAGGATAGTCACTAAAGGTACACAGAGAAACCCTGTCTCGAAAAACCAAAAATGAATGAATGAATGTTTACTTGTGAGGAATCGGTGAATGCAAGGTGTTTGTTTCCAAACTTGGACTTTATCCTTCATAGCTTAGAGGTGGAAGAGCCATAGAACACCCAGCTTAACATTCTTATGGCTTTTGTTTCGTTCTTCGTTTTTTTTTTTTTTGTTTTGTTTTGATAGGCTTTTTTTGTTGTTTGAAAGTCTTTTAATGTCCCCTTAGCTGGCCTGGAAGTTGCTATGTAGACCAGGCTAGCCTCTAACTCATAAAGATCTGCCTCCATCTGCCTCCTGGGAGTGCTGGGATCAAAGGTGTGCACCCCATGTCCAGCATTCCTTGTGTTTAAACATGAATCCAGAGTGCATAGAGTGTAAGACTTAAGTGCTGGGGTATTTAGAAATGTTTGTTTTTCTTTTTTGTTGTTTTTTTGCCTCTAAACTACGTTTTTTAAATTCTTTCCACAGGATTAGATTTCTTTCCTTTCTTATCAGGAGACAATCAGGTACGTTAATGTGAAAACAATCCATTTCTTTAATTGTATATTAAAATATCTAAAAGTATAATACATAGCCAGAAGAAAGAATAAATTTCCTTGGAAAGTAGGGTACCTATGGCCAGTGTTGCTCTGGCTGTAAGAATTTAAATAAAAGCCACCATTCATCACCACCCTTCACCCCCAGTAGAGGGTAAAAGCAATGTCTACCTATTGATTTCTCAATACTGCTGTGTGAAGACACAGGGCAGTGAACCATGTGACTGGTAGATTTCAGTCTTGGCCACATGTGTGAGAGTGTCTGTTGCCCAGGGCTGTGGTGCTTCTGCATCGCCAATGGTATGTTTAAAGCAAACAGTTGGGTGCAGTCCATAAGCACTCGGTAGTGATGGCGAGTGACTGTTGACCTCAGTCATACAGTATGCTGTGCTTCCTCACACTGTGTGTACTGCAGCTCTACTGCTGCTTCTCCTCCCAGGTTTGTCTCGAGCTCCTGTTGTTTTATTCATCTCAGACCCTAAACGTACAAAATCAATTGCTAAAAGGCCACATAGAGTGACCTGGAAACAAAACTAAAAGTGATCACGGTGTGTAGAAGGAGAAAGTCAGTGAGTATTACTCACCAGTCAGGCTGTCCCATTGCACTAGAGCTACAGACTTGAAGAGCAAGAACAAAGTGACCCAAGTCTCAACGAAAACAGTGAGACAACACAGATTGAGAAAGGCCTGCTTCAGCCATAGAGAAATGGCTAAGGACATGGATTAAGGATAGGAGGCAGAAGCACATCTCACCACCAAAGCAGTGATCCAGCCACTGTCCAGATGCCTTCCTGAGTCTTGTGCCAGCAAGCTGGAGCACTGGTTGGAGATGAGCAAACTTTGCAAGATGTTCATTGGTGATAGTGCTCATGTACATCATCCTTCATCCCATTATCACAGTGGTGGTCTCGTTCTGACACCATGTCTCTGACCCAACCAAGAGAAATAGATCAAGGAGATTTTTTTTAAAATGTTTTTGAGGATTTCATACATGAGTATACTATATTCACATTATTTCAACCCATCCCTCCTCCAGCTCCTCCTGTGGCTCCTCTCTGTATATATATTTTTAATTTTTTATAACTGTTGTATGCATGGTTGTATATGTGCAACACAGCACATGTTTGGAAGTCAAAGGACAGCTGTGTGGAGTCAGTTCTCTCTGCCTCTGTATGGGTTCCAGCCATTGAACTCAAGTGCTCAGACTATACAGCAAGCACCTTTATCTGCTGAGCCATCTTGCTGGTTGATCAAGGAGATTCCATGGCCTCTGAGCCCACTGCCCGAGTAGGACCTTTGTCCAGGCTCTCCTGCAGCAGGAACACTGAGGAGACATACCTGTGGATGAAAGGCAGCACCAGTGCTGTTCAGTAGCCTTGTTTAGGCTTGGGCTGATGTAACAGAACTAATGGCATCTGGAGGAAACCCTCCAGACATTATTACTGATTGCAGAGAATTTGCTTTTGGTGAGAAGGTTGCAAAGCAATGCTGTAGTAACTCCAAAATGGTATGTGTGACACTGAGGTGCCCCAGAGAGGTTCCTAAGGAAACTGTTGTGGAAGCCTTGGAACTGAAAAGCAGGCAAAGAAAGGGGAACTGGAGACAGAAGGAGCCCCCAAGAAGTTTCATAAAGGAGCTAGCGGAACTTCTGCAGACATCAGCAGTCCCCTTTGATGCCTGAGAACAGAGCGTCAGAGAAGGAGAGTGTTTGTGTTGCACTGTTCACAAGCACATCTCAGATGGAAAGGGACAGACCAAGCAAAGCACCACAGCATGTTTCGGGAGAATGGCACCTGCTTAGGATGAGCTCTAGTGAGTCATCAGGAGGGATCCAGAAGTAGGCATTGTCCCTGCCCTGAAAACCTTCCAGGAAACAAGATGTGCCTAGAAGATAGTGATACTTAGCCCTGGCCTATGTAGACCTAGGAGTATATGTATATTTTTGTCTTACTTTTCAGCAGAATACATAATTAGATCTCATAGGGTATAGAGATGATGAAAGAATGTTTTTGCACAGCTATACGGTCTATTCATGTTGTAAGTGTTATTATAAAGAATAAAGTAGTTGGAAGGGCTTAGGGAGCCCCAGCCTCTCTGAAGATCTATAGGCAGTTAATGTTTAGTGGGGGAGACATTTTTTTCCTCAGTGGTTAGCCACTGGTAAGTTGTCCATGCTCTGTAAATAACACTGGGACACATACACATTGGAAGTAGAGTGTGGAGAAGAGGAGGGATCAGCTAGAGGGATAGAGGACTAGGAGAAGGTAGGAGGGAGTGATTATGGTCAAAAGACATTTTATACATGTGAAACCCATTATTGTGTATAATTAATACATGTTATAAAATCTTTAAAAAATGAAAAAGTTTAAAAACAAAGTAAAATTGTTATATAACTGTACTTAATTAAAGAAAAGATGAGCATTGGGATTTTTTTTAAAAGATAAATGTAGAGTAACCTAAGCATAGAGTGATGGTAAAGCCCCACAGTAGTACAGAGATAATGTCCTCAGCCTTCACAGCCACTCAGCCGCAGTCCCTGACTGAGACACTTGCAGCCCCACACACCCGACTCTGGAAGCGCCCACACGAGTGGGACATTGCTTATTTTTACAGCAAATTCTCCCTGCCTTTTCCAGCTCAGACACGCTTGTGTGCACAGACACTGCCTGGTGCCTGCAGTGCTAAAAGCAGCCGTGGGCTGCACAGAGCCAGCCTCAGGCTGAGCACGGTAGCAGCTGAGCTGCTTCATGCTGCAGTTCTCAGGATGAACTTGTCAGTGGGAATGCGAGGTGTATCTGAGGAGAGGGCCCTCCTTCTGCTGCTTCTGAACATCTCAGAAATAGAGTTTTAAGAACTGCATGCAGTACAAACCAAAACACACACACAACACAATCAAAAATGTTATTCCAGTTTCAGATACCATGCCAAAGCGCTCTCAGTATCAGTGAGCAGTCATTTTCCTGCAGAATGTGTTGTCATTTGAGGAGCCAGACACTCGGGATATGCTAACTTGGGACTTGCTCTGCTGAGAAGAGTACCGAGGTGCATCTGATTGTAACGCGAGTGTTTTGTCTCTGGTCCCTCCTAGCATTACAACACCTCCCTGCTTGCCGCAGCCGCAGCAGCGGTCTCAGATGACCAGGACCTCCTGCACTCCTCCCGCTTTTTCCCGTATACCTCCTCGCAGATGTTTCTTGATCAGCTAAGTGCTGGAGGAAGCACTTCTTTGCCAGCCACCAACGGAAGCAGTAGTGGCAGCAACAGCAGCCTTGTGTCTTCCAACAGTCTGAGGGAGAGCCATGGCCATGGTGTGGCCAGCAGGAGCAGCGCGGACACAGCGTCCATCTTTGGCATAATCCCAGACATTATCTCGTTGGACTGACGCCCTCATCCTGCTGCTCCCACCCTGTCCCACATTAAATGACTTGGCAGAAGAGAACTCTGTGCTGTTTTACCTTATCCTGTTTAGAAAAGTACACAAGCGTGGTTTTTTTTCCCTGTTTTTAGGGAAAAAAAATTAAAAGAAATGTACAGAGAACAAAACTATATTTTCAGTTTTACTTTTGTATATAAATCTAAGACTGCCTGTCTGATAAAACACTTGTTTAAAAAAAAAAAAAAAAAGGAAGGAAAGAAAGAAAAGAAAAAACAAGCACCCACAAACCTCCTTCAGTTCATTTTTTCTGGATTCTGAAGACTTTTCACCGTTTGTCCTATGGTTTGGGTTTTATTTTACTTCAATGGCATTATCTTACTTGCAATAACAGAAACAGAATTGCATGTATGAAGTTTTAAATTGTGGGCTTTGTTATGGGGAGGGGGTTGGGATAGTTTTGATTTCCATTTTTTAAAAGCATCAGACTTGGATTCTGTTTGTGTATGCGTGGATTTTACCAGCCTTAAGTTATGAATCTCACCTGTCCCACTCATTCCCTTTGTTTTCAGGACATAGCTCGTGGGGGTGTGTGTTTTCAGTGTGTTCCTGTGTGTACTATTCTGTCATCACTGTCCCCTCTCCTCCTGGGTTGGCATTTAGTTAATATCAGTTGCCTGCTTCTTTCAGAGTGCTTCAGAGGTCTTGAATGCTCACGTGAGCATCCTTCTCAGCTCTCCCGATGCATGTTCTCCTCACAGGTCTTCCGTGATCTGCTGAGTACCCCCTAGGAGTGTGTTTCCTAGAAGTGCTGGAGCAAAAGCTGCCTGGATAATTAGTCTGAGGGCAGGCCTGTGAACCATGATACACTTGGGTTGATTCTGAATCTGAATTGCCAGTATTTTGTATGTAAGCCAAGTCTGTGAGTACCTGCATTTTGGCCACAGGGTAGCAAGTTTCCTTGAGAATCTTCATACCAAAGTGGGATATGAAAGAGCCCTAGAAGCCCCATGGGGTGCTGTGTGCAGCTGGCAGAGGACATTATTCCACCTCAAAAAAGAAAGAATTCAGTTCTCCTAAAGTTGACAGTACAGTGCAGCCCACATGTGGATCTGTAGCAAATCTATTTGATCAACAGTTGAAACTCAGAAATAACCTTAGTTATTTTGTTTCTCTGGTTCTGAGTATACTTCCTTTCTTAGCCTTGTTTATTTTTTACTCACCTTTTAATGACAAGCATGACATAGGAAGCCTTTTTTTAAATTCAAGAATCATTGGGTTTTATCTACTCTCAATAGCAGACTATGTAAATATATTACAATTTCTTCAGAAGATGATTAAGGGTCAAAGGAAGGAAAAAGTGCTTCTTATACTTGAGAGTCATCAGAGAGGACGCAGTGCTCTTAACGGTGGAAGGCAAATGGATGGCAGCTGATGGAGGGCGCAGGTTTCTCAGCAGAGAAGGGGCACACCATCACCAGTTCCCAGACTGGCATTTTATGTTACCACTTCGTGTTCTCAGAGTTGAAGGACCCCCCTTTGTGTGTAGTAAACTTGTTTTTAAACCTTGCATCAGTAACAGAAGGACCTATATTAATCCAGGTAGAAGTCAAGATGACTGTATCTTCAGTTGTATGATAAAGTAAATGGTTCACATGACAGAGTGGCAACTAAAAATGTTATCTGTTTTTTATAGCGTCTCTGCTACTAAACTGTCAACTTGAATTTTGAGAAAAGTTGGTGTTGATATGTATATGTGTGTGTGTATATATGTATTTATAAACAAGTATGTGTGAGTAACATCGTCTTCCCCTGCGCATGGGTGTTCCACACAGAAACGGCTGTTAGAGTCACAAAACAATCTGCAATAAAACAAGGCATTTGTTGTCAGTTCAAACCAGAAATGGTTACGTTGTTAAATTCCTCTGGTGTGGTGAGTACACGTTCGATTTTCTCATTACTGTATTAATTTAGGCTCGTTTCACATAAGGTCTTAATTTGTGTCTAAATTGGGGCTAGAGTAGGAATCACTAAAATTGTGGGTGTTTCTGTTAACATTGCAATAGAAAGCATATTTTTATTATTTCAACTATCTGAGATAAAATGAGTAGTTTTCCTTGTTCTTGGATTTTTTTTTTAACTTGTTAGTGGTTTTAGGATTCTGATCAGCAGTTTTTGTGTCTGATGCTGAATTACGAACTGGAACGATCCAGTTGAAACCCCGCCCTCTGCATTCTTGAGCCCAGTGGTGGAGGGGTTGCTTTCCTTCTGCGTCCTGCATTGTACCAACCTAAGGGAGAGTGAGTAACAGGGAGAAACCTAGGTCCTGTGGCTTTGTCATGTCCCCATGGGAGAGCGAACCATCAGTTGACTGTGTATTTTAGTTCATTCCATGTAGTAAGGAAGGAGTTCATTTCTTCAGCTGTTGACTTTCTAAAACATTGCATGTGGTTAAGTTCAGAGACTTTCCCAATCTTTAATAATGATTAGTCATGCACTACTTTCTCTCCTACATTTACAAGAAAAAGCGCATGGTCACTCCATCTCTTTTCTGTCGTTTTCCTGAGCCCGCTTTCACCCCGCAACCCTGCCAACCTTGATAGGCTGTGGACAGATGTCGTTCGTTCTCAGCATCCTTCAGCAAGTTGACAGGAACCCCTCCTTAGTCTTTCTTACTAGCATGTACACATTCCTCTGTACAGTACGTGTGTGTGCCCCTGTCTATCTGTGGCACACATCATCAGTAAAGTAGCTAATCAACTAGCAGGGTGGAGGTGGCTTTTTATTTACTACGTGGGCATTACTGGACACATTTTCTAATATGAAACTTAACCATGCATACTTGGTTGACCAATTCATTTTGAGTATTAAAGTTTTCCCATTGCTAATTTAGGTATTACACATCTACATTACTGACTTAAAGAATCCCTTAAGTGATTTGAAAAAACGTGGGGAGTGTTTTGGCCAGTTTTCCTTTGAGGACAAGTGTGTGAAACTGAATGAAAATATACCCCAATTGTAAATGATTTAATGTAGAAAGAACCTAGTTTTTAAAGCAATTTGAATTTTAAATACATAAAACTTTCAGGATCTTCAGGACTCGTAAAAAGCACATTTGAATTTATTTTGGTAAGAACTTTGTTTTATGGATACACATTGCATTCTGTGTTTTGTTTTTTAATTAAATACAAAGCATAGATTTCAAAGAAGGAGGGAGAATAGCTGGTGGTCCCAGAGTGTGCTGCTGTTGTTTTATTAACAAAGGGGAAATGTATATAAATAGATAAAAGTTACCATAAATTCCATGAACTTAAATCTGTGATTCATTGCCTTAAAACTTTCTCTCTTAGAATTTCCATACCGCATGCCAAACCAGTAAAATGGCTTTTAAAAATGTATAGTAGACCAATGTCAGTTTGTATAAAAGTACCAAGTGAAAATATTTATTACATGCATTGGAGAAAAGTTGTTTCCTTATTGAATGTTACCTGTTTATGTAGAGCTCTTTAGATGTAATAAAAGAAAAGCCTTCAGTTAATTTGTGTTCTGTAAACTACTCCTGCTGGGTCTATAAGGGCAGAGTCCCACGAGAAAAGTGCTGGTGCAGTGTGCTCCCAGGACCCTGTCAGTCAGAGGTTTCCAAGCATGACAAGTAACTGCTATCTCCACATCATGCTTTGAGGTCTTTCCTTACTAGAATACAGCCAGCTCTACACTGAACCACAGCACCTTAAATGTTAAAGGTATCTGTTGTCTATCGGCTGTCCAAACACCTGGGCCCTCCAGTATTTATAGTGAGCAAACCTGGTGCTAGGTAAACCTGTTGGAATTGGAGGAATGCACAAGTGGGGACCCTGAAGCCACAGCCTTTCCTGATGGTGCTGTGTAAATCGGACTTGAGGAGTTTGAGCTCACTTTGCCACCATGACTAGAGAGCAGTAGTGGGGAAGGTCAGCCCAGGTTATGCAGACAGCCCATTAGCCAAGTGCTCTTTGCAAGCAGTACTGGAGATTCCACTCAGCCAAATAAGATTCAGAAAACATGCTTTAAAACTAGACCGCGGGCAGGATATGGTGGTGCACACCTTTAATCCCAACACTTGGGAGGCAAAGGCAGACAGATCTCTGTGGGTTCGAGGCCAGCCTGGGCTACATAGACCCTGTCTACATTGAAACCCAGCCTCCAAAAAAGCCAGAGTGGGGGTGGGGGCTATACCAGAAGGCTGGAGGTATTTGGCAGAGTACTCGCCCAGCATGTGTGAAGAAGCACTGGACTCAGTCCCCAGCAGCAAATAGAAGAGGCATAGCAGTGCACGCCTGTTACCTCAGCATTCAGGAGGTGGAGGCAGGAGGACCAGAAGTTCAAGGGCATCCTCCACAAATTCGAGGTAAATTTGGGATCCACGAGACCCTATCTTTAAAAAAAAGAACAGTTGCTGACAGACATCAGAACACATTGGGAAGAACCTCTTCTATAAGGGTCCAGACTATATCCTCACCCTGTCCCATATACAGCATCAGCACAGAGCACCTGTCAGGTCTTTGGTATTATAGACTGGTGAACAACAGGTGTGCTTCTGAGTCCATGGCTGGGGTCAGAGGTGTTGGGTCTGGAACCTTCCCATCTGGCAGGGAATACAGCCTTCTCTTTGGAGCGCTAGCCTCCCCCAGGAGGACTTGCTGTGGGAGTCATGAAGATTTTTACCGTGTGTTGCTCTCGATTGCTCTGGCTTCTTTCAGGCTCCCTAGAACAGCCCAGAATTCTTCATTTTTTATTTTTATGTTTCCCAGACTTTTGCTTTGTATATCATGTTAGCCACAAACCAAAGTCCTCTTTGAAGAGATATGCCACGATTATCTAGCCTATTTTTTGTATTAAAGGAATCTGCCAGGTTACCTATAATCAAGCTTCTCAGGGAACACATAGTATCTACTCTCAGGAAAATGAGGCCTTCCTTTCTCAGATCTTCTGTTTGGTCTGAGCTATACAGTGTATGTGAGGTAGCTGAATCAAGACTGACACTGTTTGGTCCCCTGGAGTGTTCCCAGAGCCTAGCCCTTAGTAAAAGATGTGTTTCTGGTCAAACTTCCCAAGAGACACCCGTGATTTGATACATCTTTGTGCTTTCGCTAAGGAACAAAGCCACAGCCCGTCCTAACACAGGAATGAAGGGCCTCCTGTTGAAGAGCTCTACCCGCCCATGTTGGTGTGTCCCAGGGGTACTTTTGGGTGAGCCACTGCTTCCTGCTCCTGATTTCAGGGCCTCTCAGATTCTGGACACGGCCTGGTACATCCCCTTATTCTGTTAGTCCCAAGAAAGTGGCTTAATGTCACTTGAAGTGATCCCAGATCACTTGAGCAGACCATCCTAATTCCTGGAACCTAATAATGGCCAGGACAGAGCTTCAGCACATTGTTCCAGGAGCATCAGAGACCTGCTTAACTCTGCAAGGCCTCTGAAGGGGCCAGGCCTCCCACTTCCTTTGGTGTGGAATATAAAGTTGGATCACTTCCCACTACTCCACTGATCCTACACTTAGCACTCACTCTAATGTGTGTTTCCACTTTATACCTGTTTATGAAAGAGCATCCTGCTGGTAAACTGAAAATGGAGATTTGTCAGTGGGATTGTAGAGCTGTAAGAAATGGTGTGTCTGTGTGCCCATGCTTTGTGCTTGTTGCTCTGTGTTTATGTGCACAGTGCTTGTTGCCTTGTGTGTGTGTGTGTGTGTGTGTGTGTGTGTGTGTGTGTGTGTGTGTGTGTGTGTCCTCATTGCTCTCTGTATATGCATGCGTGTGCATGCACTTTGCTCATTGCCGGTTCCCAGCCGACCCTAGCCTTATCTTGGAAATGCCGAAGGTGGTTCTTGTACCCAAAAGCAGGCTGGTCTTCTGGCAGACTGTTCTTTTGGAGAAACACTACCATGGAAATGCCAGTTGCACATGCTCTCAAGTTGCCAATCATTTTCAAGTCATGATCTTCATCCTCTGAGATCCCAAGGCTTTGAGAAGCACAATGGTCTACCCAAGGTAAGGGTAATGAAGCTGCAGCGCCAGCACTGGCACACAGACCTGACTTCAAATCATAGGCCCTTGCATGCTGCAAGGAGCTAGACTAACGTTAGTACTAAACTCAGTACAGACCTCTCATTACAGGCGCGTCATACCATGGCTGCATCATTTATTGGTACTTAGCCCCTGCAGCAGTTGTGCCGCGTGGTCTTATCGTCATGTTTGCCATCTTCGATTTCCCTTTAAAAAAATTAATCAGTTTGGGTTGTCAGGCCCTGGAGCTCTCATACTCTGCTCCCTGGATCTCAGCTCCCTCAGTAGTCTTGCACAGGAAGGGTGATCCTTTGGATAAATGTGTCATATTTCACTTGGCCGTTTGGTTCGATGCCTGCTTCCTTGAAAAGATCATCCACTGCAATAAATCACATTAATGTTTCAATCCGGGTTTGCTGAGGTTAGGGGTTCCCAGAAGTCTTCCCTAAGAACCTGATGGACTTTTCCCATGGACTGGGCCACAAACCATAAAAGGAAAGATAACCTGCTTCCAAGGCCCCCAGAGACCACTTGGTTCAACTTTCCCACTCTCTGCAGGGACCAGCATATAGCAGAGTATACTGGTGAGGATTCAGTCACTGAGACTGCCTTGTACTTGATTTTAATTTTAACATTTATTTATTTATTGGGAGTGGGGGTTATTGTCCATGCCACATGTGTGGAGGTCAGAGGACAACTTGTGGGAGCTCTCTCCTACCATGTGGGTTCCAGAGATCAAACTCAGGTCAGCAGACTCAGCAGCCATCACGGAACTCTTAAAGAAACATTTGACCTCTGTGTCTGTCTTTCAAGAAACCTTTAGCATGGATGTTTTACGTTACAGCCTACCCTTGCAACCTTCCAGTCACACAGGCATCATCCCCAGCTCCAAACACAGCCACACTGATCCAAGCTCACTCCTGCCCCTCTCCTCCAGATAAGCCCACCTCTCCCTTCACTGCCCTCCTGCCAACAGAAGACAGAGTAACAAGCTCTCTGTCATCATCACCTCACTGCAGAACGCTGGGTGACAAGAGCACTTGGCTTATGTGCACCTTGGGTTTGAGTTGGATCCCTAGCTTAATTTGAAATGCATCTTGTCAATGTACATGCAAAAAAATCCAACTGCATCTGAAGTTCAAAGCATCAAACTGCATTGTTCAGGGGCTGGAAAGATGGCTCAGCAGTTAAAACTGCTCTTGAGAGGACCCTAATTTCATTCCCAGTAGACACGTAGGTGGCTCACAACTGCCTTTAACTCCAGTCCCAGGGGATCTGATGCCCTCTTCTGCCCTCCTCGGGTACCTCTGCATATATGACATACCCTCACACTGGTACATACACAAGATGGTTTTTTTTCCATTTTATTTAACTCACGCCACATGGATTCTCTGAAATTCTACCAGGTTTTTGTTTGTTTGTTTTGAGATGGTATCACTACCTAGAACTTACTGTGCAGACCAGGCTGGCAGGCTGGAACTCAGCAGAGCTCAGCCTGCCTCTGCCTCAAGTGCTCAGATTAAAGGCCTGTGCCACCATGCCTGCCAAATGCGATCTTTCTAAAAATAGCATTGCTTTTGAAAAAGATATTAATTTAGCCAGATATCGTGGTGTACACCTTTAATCACAAAACTCTGAAGGCAGAGACGTGGATCTCTGAGTTTAAGGCTGGCCTGATTTATATAGTGAGGTCCTGTCAGGTAGGTAGGTAGGTAGGTAGGTAGATAGATAGATAGATAGATAGATAGATAGATAGATAGATAGATACATACATACATACATACATACATACATACATACATACATACGTACATGACGGATAAATAGATATGTACATAGATACATAGGTAGATGATAGATAGAATGTAGTTCTCTCTTTTCAAACCCATAGGTGCTCTGAGCCTGAGGAGACAGATGCATCGTATTTCATGGAAAAGCTTCTAACGTCCAGTCAGTTGGACAGGCCAAGCAAGGATCAGCTCCATCATCAGTGACAGACCAGAAGAGGGCAGCACGCCGCAGCCCAGTGCTGACCAGAAGGGGGCAGCACTCCACAGCCAGGTGATAGCTGGTGAGGGTGCTACACATGCTCAGGATGCTTCCGAAAAGAACAGACCATTTCTTCCAAATCCCCAGAAGAAATAGTTACTACTTTTGGTGTCTTGTGTTTCACTGCAGCCAAGAGGGAGATGAGTCTCCATCAGCTCCTTCTCAGTGTGTTGTGCTGGTTAACACGTGAGGGGAGTCTAGGGGCCTGTCACTGTAGACATCACTAACCACCTCAGAGAACACTCCACCAGCAGTGTCATGGGAATCCGAGGTAAGGGCAGGCCATTTTCCCCTTCACATGAAAAACAGTTGCAGTTAAAGCTGCCAACTGAGAGGAACTGGGAGACAAATCTACCTGCCAGGCACTGTGTCTAAAGGCTTTGCTCAGGACCTTCATGAGTGCAGATAAAATCTGAGCAGGCTGGTCCATAGAATGCTAGCTCTTAGAGGACCCCAGGGATGTCTGTCACATTCCAGGGCTCCCTAAAGGAAGGGCCCAGATTCAAATTCAAATTCAAATCACAACCTGAAACCTTTTTACTGGTTAGTTGTATTCTGACCAAAAGTTGTGGGTATTGGGTCCTTTTCAACCCACTGTGCCTAAGCTAAGCCCTTGAGCTGGCCAGCCAACCTAAAAAGCCTGGCTGTGGAGATCAGTGATGAAGGTTAGGGGCAGGCCGTGGTCCACAGCTGTGTCAGCACCAGGGCTGCCAACAGTGCTGTCAGGCTGGAAAGGCTGTAAATAGCCCACGCATGTACCTAGAGCTTTCTCAGAATCCCCATGCCTTATCCTGCTCGGAAGCAAGGAATGTAATAGGCAAGACTATCTCCTGATCTGTGGCCAGGGCAGGTTTCTTTAGCTAGTTTTTCTCTGAAAAGCTCTCATTCCCCCAGCTCCTAGGGCTGCTGGGGGCAGGAGCACAATGGCCTCTCAATTTGGAAACACCATCAGTGGCCACATGAGAACCAGCTAAGGTAAGAGGATGGCCCTGGGAATGAAGGACCCTGCATTCTGCTTCAGCTCCACTCAAGAGCCCCTCACTCAGTTGGCCCTTTCTATCAATTGAAGGGCCACTGGTGTCGCCAGTGTGTCCTGTGTCATAGCTTTCAATGTGTGGCGCTTGTGTGCACATGGGTATGCCTGTTCATTCGTGTGGAGGCACACGTGTGTGTGCAGCACACCTGTGGATGCATGAGGTTGACATCTGGTAGCTTCCTCTATGGCCCTCCGCCTTTGTCTGAGGCAGAGTCTCCTTGAACCTGGAGCCCACAGTTCAGACTAGTCTAGCTAGCTAGCTTCTCCTGGCATCCTGTCTCTGCCTCCTGAGTGAGTTCTGGAATTACAGGCAGCCACACACACTCGTCCAGCTTTTTTTACACAGGTCCCCAGGACCCAAACTCAGGTTCTCATACTTGTGGGGCAAACTACCTATGAAGCTATCTTCCTAGCCCCCGTCATGGCCTTTTGACATTATGACAGAATATCACATACAAAGTTGATATTTGATAACCACACAGTAAAGTTCTTTAAACAAAACAAAACACTTAGAATGTTTAAAGTAAGCCCAGGATTCTGTTTGGCTGCATCCCTAGCCATCGGGAGTCACATCAAGACCCTCAATGACAGACGCCCCAACTGTTCACATGAAAATAGCCACCACCGTTCCTAGGACCCCAACTGGGCTGTCTCTGGGCTGACCCTCTACTCTGGCCCACTTATGCCTGTCCCCTCTGGTTCTGCCTGGAGCCCCGGTCCAGCCTTCAGCCAGCTTGACTTGTGCTTACAAGCTTCTGGGCCATTCATCAATTGGCCATCTGCACGGCCTTGGGTGGTGGACACAGCATTGTCCTCCCGAAGATTCCCTAACCCTCCCCAGACGGTTCAGAGTCAAGTTGGCCAGGCTGTTACCTTCTTTGTGGGTGAGCTTCTCTCCCAGTTTCATGAGTTTCGACCGCAACTCCGATGCCATGATGTAACCTTTCTTCTCCTTGTCTGCCATCAGCATGGCCAAAAGGATTTCTTTCTTTGGATCTTCTTGTTTGATTTGCGTGTGCATAATGGTCAGGAAGGTGGAGAAATCCAGCTCTCCATGTTTGTCTAGAAACCCCAAACAGCACAGTGAACTGGAGGAAACTGGCTGGCTGTCAGAGCCAGCCCCAAGGCTACCTAGTTCTCAAGACACTGGTCATGGTAAGGGGGACAGAGCTCTCCTGACCCCAGGATGGAAAGTCTCCTTTTCACCCTGCCAACAGTCTTCAGTAACAATGTGTGATAGTGTTGATGTCAACTTGACAGAACCTAGAACCTTACTGAAAGGCTTGTGGGCATACCTGTGGGGACCATCCTGATTATGTTAGTTGATGTGAAAGACAAGTCCATTATAGATGGCACCATTCCCAATTATATCAGAGTGGAGAAGCGGGCTGAGTCCTAGCATGCACACATTCATTGCTACCTTCTTCTTACTATGTGATCAGGTGCTTCAAGCCATGATGGACTTTACCTGATACATGAGCTAAAATAAACCCTTCCATCATTAAGTTGCTTTGGTCAGGGTATTTTATAGCAACAGAAAAAACAACACAAAACAACCTAGGACACTATGCTTATTAATCCCTCCCCCAATCTTGCTTGCTAAGATGACAACAGAAACTCAAGAGTATTGAATCATGGCATAGGACCAGATGGAGCTATATAATAGTACTTTCTCATTGGGACTGCCAACCTGCAAATAACAACACAGAGATTATTATTGATTATGAAGCTTGACCTTAGCCTAGGCTTTTTTTCTAACTAGCTCTTACAACTTAATTAACATCTTTCTATTAATCTATGTTCTATCATGTAGTTCAGTTACCTGTCCTCTTAATCTTATTCTTACTTATTCTGAATCCCGGTGGCATTTCCCACACACCTTGATTCATACCTCTGACTTCCTCTTTCTCTCTGTCCGGAAGCCCCACCTATTCTCTCCTGCCTAGCTATTGGCCATTCAGGTTTTTTTTTTATTACACCAGTCACAGCAATACATCTTCATACAGTGTACAAATATTCCACAACATTTCCCCCTTTTTATCTACATAAAAAGGGAAGATTTTAACTCTAACACAGTAAAACTATATACAATAAGAACAATCATCAAGTTGAGAGACATAAAAGCTTAAGTTGTTTATCTAAGAAAATGCTTTAAGGTCTAAAAGATATTTTTAGGATGATAATACAAGTTATGATAGAAAATGGCTTAGGTATAAAACTTTGGATTCAGCCTGGCAGTGGTGGTGCATGCCTTTAATCCCAGCACTCAGGAGGCAGAAGCAGGCAGATCTCTGTGAGTTTGAGGCCAGCCTGGGCTACAGAGAGAGTTCCAGGACAGGCTCCAAAGCTGCACAGAGAAACCCTGCCTCAAAAAAACAAAACAAAACAAAAAAAACTTTTGACTCATCAAGATAGCATAGACAATAGATTATTTTCTCCAAAATTCCAAATACAAATGGGCTGGAAATGGAATATGTAATTCTTACCTGATAATTGTTCTCATTATATATAGTTTACTGTATTAAAGTTAAAACCTTTCCTTTTTATTTAGACAAAAAGAAGGAAATGTTGTGGGATATTTGTACACTGTGAAGATGTATTGCTGTGATTGGTATAATAAAAAGCTGAATGGCCAATAACTAGGCAGGAGATATAGGTGGGACTTCAGGGAAGAGAGAGAACTCTGGGAGGAAGAGAGGTAGAGTCACCAGCCAGACACAGGGAGGAAACAGGAGGTGCAAGATGGAAGAGAAGAGAGGTAATGTCATGTGACAGAACATAGATTAATAGAAAGATGTTAATTAAATTATAAGAGCTAGTTAGAAAAAAGCCTAAGCTAAGGCCAAGCTTTCATAATTAATAATAAATCTCCATGGGGCTGGAGAGATGGCTCAGCAGTTAAGAGCATTGGCTGTTCTTCCAGAAGACCTAGGTTCGATTCCCAGCACCCACATTGCAGCTCACAACTGTTAGTAACTCCAGTCAGGGGATCTGATACATGCACACCAATGCACATAAAATAAAAAAGTTAAAAAATAATAACAATAATAATAGTAATATATGTTATTTGCAAGCTGGTGGTCCTGACAAGAAAGGTACTTTTACAATTGGGCACCAGATGTAGCAAGCTTTCTCAAATGTAGTCGATCTTTTTTTTTGTGGGATTGCCAGCTCCCCAGTAACAACATGGAGACTTAAACAGCTGTATTGAGAGCTGCTGGTAGCAAAAGACCATGGAAGTATACAGCAGGAGACAACTAGTGTTCAAAAGGTCAACCTACCAGAACCAAGGGTTCTGGGAGAGGACTAAGCCATCACACAAGGTGTGTTGGAGTTATTGCCTTTTGAATGAATTGGCTGTTTCTTGTTGTAAAGTTCTTGTGCAATTACACTATGATATCTCCCCATTACAATGCATCTTCATGCAATGTATATATGTAATCTCATGATTACATCTCAATCACATATACATGTGGGTGGTCAGGAAGATGGCTTTTCATTTAGCTGTATAATTTCGATATATAAAAAATATACTAGGATATGCTTCATAGCCAGATCCATTGTCCCATAGACTGTAGACACTTAAAGTCTGCTTTGTTCCTTTTGCTCAGACTAACACAGAAGATAATAATCTCTCCTCAGTCTAACACAAACTACACGCTTTTAGGTTATTTTTACCTCAGAGCAAGTTCAAACTAGACTAAAGGCCTTTGTAAATAGATCATAAGTTTAAAACTTTACAGCTATACACAAGGTCAGAGTCGCAGGTGTCTTACCAAGGTTACTAACACAAAACGCCCTAAGAAAAGCCTGCCAGTTTTTCGCTTGCCAAGTCTGCTGACAGTTGACCTATGTCTCAAAGTTTGTCACCGGGCGCTGTGCCTTCCCTGTTTGGTCCTGAAACCTTGAAACCTTGCACTACCATGGTAATGGCTCTGCTCCTTACTGTCTATTCTAGGAATGTGCTGTGACCTTGAGGGTTTTGAAACTTTTCTCAGGATTGCAAGGAATCTCTGATTAGAAATGTATAGGATAGTCAGGCAAGAGAGGAGCTAAGAATGAAAAGCTGAAAAGAAGCTGTAGATTTAAAGACGTTTACTTAGAACAATAAAGACATGGACTGAAAGAGCACGGTGTGTGTGCATAGATTCATATTCCTCAGATTAGATCCTTAGCTGCTTGTAGAGTCTTCTTCAGACTCGGAGAAGGTCCTTGAGGGCGGCACTTATGGGCCTTTGTTACAGCTGGGCTGTTTCACTAAGCATATGCCAAACTCTCTGCAAAAGGCTATTTCCCCCATAAATATAGGAGCTGAGTGTGGTAACACACATCTGTAAGCCCAGCATTCGGGAGGTGGAGGCAGGAGGATCAGGAACTCAGTATCACCCTGAGCTAGCACGAGGTGAGTTCAAGATCAGCCTGGGCTACATGAGACCCTATCTCAAAATAAAAGCAAACGGGGGAAAAGCCACTGGGACCAGTGTTAGTGTGCTTTCCTAGGGGCTGTGACAGACTTGGTGGGACATCAGACCAGGGTCCCCTTTGGGAATGAAACACTGTATACATGGCCAGCTACCTCTACAGTTCAGTCCTGGTGAGGCACATTACCACCAGCACCTCAGACTTCTGAGCTTTCTCCACCACCACCATCTGCTTCTCCCAGCTGGGCCCTTCACAAGCCCACCTGGACGGTCCACTCACCAATCCCATGAGTCTGCAGGTGCCGCTGCACTTCCCCAGGCGTGGGGCTGGCCCCCAGGCACCTCATGGACACCAGAAGATCTGTGGCCTTAATCTTCCCTCTTTGCTGCTTGTCATACAGGGAGAAGCATTCTTTGTACTCTGTACAGATCGGGCAAGGAAGTCAGTAGAGGTGGTCACTCCACGACCCATGCTCCTCTTCTTCTCTTCATTCCTTTCTCCTTTGCCCCCCTCCACCGCATGCTGGGGATGAACTGGGACCTTGCACATGTTGTGCAGATACCATAACATTGAGTTCCCCCCTCCTCCCAGGTCTCTTCCCTTTTGCCCTCCCTCATTTCTAGAACCCCATAAAAATGGAGTGTGATGGTGCATGCCTGTAATCCCAGCACTTGGGAGGGGAAGGCAGGAGAATCGAGAGTCCAAAGTTCTCCCTCACTGTGCAGTAGTCAGAGGGCAGTCTAGGCTGTATGAGATATCGTCTCAAAAGCGAAACAAAAGAAAGGGCCCACAAGGCAGCTCAGCTGGTAAAAGTTTTCGCTGCCAAGCCTGACGACCTGAATTTGATCCACAGAATCCTCGTGGTATAAGGAGAGAAGCAGCTCCTGCCAGTTGTCCCCTGACATCCACAGTACACGTACACTCACACACACAGGACATAAATAAACGTAATAAAAATAGAAAACCACCAAGTTAAATAGAATTCTGAGAAAGACGAATAGTTGACAGTATATTTATATTGTTCTCACTTATTTGTATGTGTGTGACTCTGAGTGAATGCCACATGTGTGTAGGTGCCAAAGAGGCCAGAAGGTTGGATGCCCTGGAGCTGGAATTACAGGTGATTGTAAGCCTCCCCACACAGGTGCTCTGGAAGGACTGTCTCTCCAGCCCCCACTGAATTCATTTTTAGTATAAGCACATACCAAGCATATATCAAATTTTACATGTGCTGTACTAGACTCAAAAAGAGTGTTGATCTGAAATCCAAACTTAACAGGGTATCCTGTGGTTTATCTGGCCAGGATGCCCCCTCTTTCCTTCTCTGTTCTTAAGATGCCACTCAAAAGCTGTTTCCAGGGCTACCCAGGAAGAAGAGAGCTGGGTAAGGCTGCCAGACTTGCAGGGACCTTGGCAAAATTGATGCAACTGTCCTGCCTCTGCCTGCTGACGCCTCCAGAAGCAAGTGGTTCCATGATGCTCTCCTAGATAGGGATTTATTACTGTCACAGCTGCATGTGATACTTCCTATCACATGTCCAGCCCCAGGCCCTAACTCCTGAACTCTCAAGTCCTCCTCTGGCAGGTCCTGGGCCTGACCACGGAACTGCCATGGAGTGTGCCCAGAACATCAGCAGTGGCCCCACAGCTCTCCCTGCAGTCCTTCCTTCCCTGTGCAGCAGCCTCCTCCTCCTGCTGCCGCAGGTGTACAGCTGGCAGAGCTGTCCAGGCTCTTCCCAGCAGCCCCTGGAGGCGAAGCCAAGCCACCTGGGAGCTTGGGAAAGATCGCGGCTCTGCAGATGGAGATTCTGCGGAGTGAGCTCCCCTAATCCCCTAATCCCTTCTATTTTCCAAAGAAGGAGGCTGAAGCCTGTGAGAGGGGCCCAGGATTTGCTGGCTGTCCAGACAGGCACACCACATTCCCCAATGTTGGTAACCGGGGCCTAGGGTAAGGATTAAACAGAGGCCAGCCTCTGAACAAACTGTTTTCTCTTCCAGCCTCAACAGATCCACCTTTTCTTTCATTTCTTAAATATGTTAACACATTTTATTTGTTTATTTAGTGTCTATGTGTGGGGGTCAGAGGGTATCTTGTGAGGGAGTCGGTTCTCTTCTTTCATCTTGTGGGGTAGGGATGGGGGAGGGTGGAACTGATTGTCAGGCTTGACAGTAAGTACCCTTACCCACTGAACCATCTCGCCAAACCCAGTCCTCTTCAAACCTGCACAGCCAGATTCCCTGGAGCTGGAGTTACAGGTGGGTGTGAGCCACCCAGTGTGGATGCTGGGAACCTAACTCAGATGCTCTTAACCACTGAGCCATCCCTCCAGCTCCCCACCCCACCATCTCTCTTCTAGACCAAACTCTGGTCCTTTACATCTCTGGGATCCCTGCCTGGGTAACCAGAAGCCACCTCTGGAGCCTCCTGGACACTGTCCTGCATCACAGGGCTTTGTGGGTCCTAGATACTCGAAGTCTTATCTCACTGTGCTAGAAGAAGATAACAAGATACCGGTGTTACAGGGAGCCCTGGCTGCCCTGAGGAGCCTGCCCCTTCAGTCCCCTACACACACATCCCCTGCACACACATCTCCATCTCTCAATCTAGCCACCCATCTTTTACTGCTTTCCATTCTGTCTTTCACTCCCCTTGATTGTGACTCCAAGAATTGGGGGTTTTTATCTTTTGCTCACTGCTGAAATTTTAACAACTAGGGCAGGGCTGGCACAGGGCAGGGCTGGCACAGAAAAAGGACACTTGCTGAAGTAAAGAATAAGTTGAGGTAAATGCATTGAGTTAAAAATCCCTAGAGATATGCAAATACTCCAAATAAGAAAAAGACCTTCTCCAGGCCTCCTCCCTTCCCACAGAAGGCCCGTGTATGGAAATGGTTAACAGCTGTGCTAACACATTCGTACGTTTACCATGCACCTTACAGGTATTAAAGATGTGCAGTGCGCAATTCACACATAATAAAATATACAATGTTCTCCCTTATAAATTCTATCTAGCCTGGAGGTAGTGGTACACACCTTTAATCCCAGCACTTGGGAGGCAGAATCAGACAGATCTCTGAGTCTGAGGCCAGCCTGATCTATAGAGCAAGTTCCAGGACAGCCAAGGCTACCCAGAGAAACCCTGTCTCAAAAAAACAAAACTAAATAAATAAATAGAATAAATTCTGTCTAACCAACTCAACATTACAAGTGAATTTTGCCCACTCTTGTATTCATAGTTAACCTGCAGCTTCGATTTAACAAAATAATGCAATTCTTTTCCCAGTGAATTGAGATTATATTTCCATTAAATCCAGTAATGGTCCTCTAGTAAACTGTTCCTCACCATGGTATAAATTATATTCACTAAACTGAAACCTCTTGCTTTCTTGAGTCTCATGTGGCCTAGGTTAGCCTTGAACTTCTGATCCTCCTGCCTTTGCCTCCTGAATGCTGGGATTACAGGGAAACACCATCATATCTAGTTTGTGTGGTGTTAGGGATTGAACCCAGGTCCCCATGTATGCTAACTGAGTTACATCCCCAGCTCCTAAACTGGAACTTCTTTCAAGTCTTTCATGGTCCTGATTGCAGCAAGGCTGTCTTCTTAGCTTTCCACACAGACTGAACATAGTTTGTACCTTCTCTGTTTAATAATACCTGATTTTAATATCAGCTTATAAAATTCCTAGAAGTATCCTCACACCCAGTGCCCAGCACGTGATGCTGTTCTCTCCTTTGTCCCTAGCTCACGGCAGCCCCATAAGGTGGCATGATTGTCCCTCTCTCTCCGATGAGAAAACCAATGCTCCGAGGTGAATGGCCAGGCAGCAGCCTCCAGCGGCCCCATTCCTCCCCCACCCCTATCCAATTGATAAATATTAAAAGGCCACCTTCTTGGTATCAGACACTGGGATACAAAGAGAATCTGCTTTCTTCCTTTCTAGTAGTTTCAAAAGCCATAGAGAGGAACAGTGAGTCTTCCATCCTGGCATGGTAGGGTGACTTCTGAGGCTGGAGGTGGCCTCTAGCTTAGGTCCACCTTTAAAGACTTTATTTTTCATTGTGTGTATGCATGCATCCAGGTAGGTGCCCATGGAGACAAGAAGTGTCTGATGCCCTGGGAGCTGGAGTTAGAGGTGGTTGTGAGCAGCCCTTGTACGTGTGCTGGGAACCAAACTTGGGTCCTCTGCAAGAGCAGTACAAATTCTGAACTGCTGAGTCATCTTGCCAGCTCCTAGCCCTAAATGTAGGCTAGGCTCAGTGCTTTAAAGTCCCCTCATCTGTCCCCTCTGGCCTTGGCATAGGTTTGGGGGATAGGGAGTTAAGGATTCTAGGAGAAGGTACCCACTTGGACCTATTAAGTCACATCCCTGCCACCCCCTCTTCTAGACCAAGCTCTGGGCACTTATGCTTCTGGGATCCTTGCTGGAGTAACCAGAAGCCAAGTCTGTGGCCTTCTGGCCACTGTCCTGCATCAGAGCTGCCTGGACCCTGTGCACCTGCAGTTTTATCTCACTGACCAGGTGTCATTTCAGCAGCAATGAGAAGTACATAGTGGGGCTGTTTCCATCCTCTGTTGGGGTAGGTTTAGGGGCACAGCCTCAGGGGAAGCTGCTTGTCCCCTGAATGTCCCAGGCAGGGCTCTGGCCATTTTTGCCAGGTACTCAGCCACCAGACCCCTGGCCAGGTCTTGGCCAAGTCCTGTGTAACCCAATTCAGCCTTTCTGGTCTTGGGGAAACAGACCTCTCCTCTGCAGGAAACTTAAGAACAAGGTGCTCACACTGAGTTGGGCGGGCGGTGTCAGCTGAAGCCCTAGTTTTACAGAGACTACGGCTCATAAAGGAATATCCTGCCAGCCGGGCGGTGGTGGTGCATTCCTTTAATCCCAGCACTTGGGAGGCAGAGGCAGGTGGATCTCTGTGAGTTCCAGGCCAGCCCTGGTCTACAGAGTGAGTTCCAGTGTAGCTAAGGCTACACAGAGAAAACCTGTCTCGAAAAACAAAAACAAACAAAACAAAACAAAAAGAAGAAAGAAAAAAGAAAGAGAAGGAAATATCCTGCCGAGGGTGTAGCCCTGGATTCTGTTCCCCATCTGCACTGACTACAAAGCCCCACCCCTTTGTCTAGGGCCTTCAGCTCCTATGTTAATGTTCTCTCTCCAGCTCTCACCAGCTTCCCACCCAGACCCACTCTCTGGCTCTGAGGAGCAATCTCTCGTCTGTGACCCAGCTTTAAAGTCACATTGACATATAATAAGCCCCAGGAAGTCAGCAAGGCCATCTTCGGAGTCACCCCCAACCAGATAGCCAGCCGGCCCACAGCACTGGGCCCCAAGCCTGTGGGTGGGCCAGCTCTCCACCCATCAGGCCTGCCTTCCTACCAACAGAACCCAGCAAAGCAAACTGCCTAATGAGACACACATTTGTGGGGAGTTCCCAATTAAAGAACAAACCCAACCTACCATTAATTTGGTCCTGGGAAAGGAACTTGGCCTGCAGCAGAGAAAGAACAATTAGGAGGGGGCTCCAGCAGGGACCTTCTCACCTACTTCCGGCAAAGCCCCTCACTCACCATCTTCAGGCACCCCTTGTTCCGTGTTTGGTTCTCTTTCCTCTGGCTTGGAGTCGAAAGTCCACCAGGCTGGGTGGAGGCCTGGTAATAAATCCTCTGCTGCCATGGAGACTGGGCCCAATGCCATGAGGGTCAGATTCCAGCCCTCTCTGAGCAGTGATGCCCCCCCATCCTGACGTTGACTGTGAGGAAACCATTACAGACTCTCCTGGAGGTCCTTGCCACTGGAGGCTGAGGCTCTGCAGCCCCAGGAAAAATGCCAATGTCCCTGGGAGCCAAGATTCTGGAAAGGGGCCCTGAGTGGGGCTGACTCTGGCCTGGCCTGAGCATGTCTTGGGACCCTTGCTGGAGCCAAACACCACACACACTTTCTCCAGAAGAGGCAATCCAAAGGAGCCCGGCTCTGAGACTTCATACACAGCCTTGGGGACACACTGCAGCTGGGGACACACTGAAGACATTGTTTTCAGCTGGGACCCGAATCCCTCCTCTCTTCTGCCTGTTTCCTCACCAGATACATGATGCCATAATTATAGGCTGCAGGGACCCAATGACCAGCACACTGCCAATTCTACCTCCCGGGGGTGGGGGCTGGGGATGGTGGTGGCTGCTGGAGCTGCTCAGGAGCCTTGGAGTTTGGCCTCTCAGTGACTTTCCCAGGCAGGAAGCTCCTCTAACTCTTCTCCTGCTCCTCACCCCTTCCTGGATTAGCGCTGACTCTGAATTTCTCTGTGCTGCTTCCCTTCCCCCTGAGAGACTGGAATATGGGTGGCTCCCAGAACTGCCATTAAGCCCTGGACATGACTAGGTCCTCACACGGGTCTGGAAGTCTCCTTTCCTCATCCACACCTGGTGGCTGGCTTGCCTGCAAGGCATCTAATCCAGGCAGGCGCAGTCGTTGGCTATTGTGTGTGGTCACCCAGGTTGTGCACTGCACAGGGAGCTAACAGGGCTGCTGAAGTCTGCAAGTGCCAGAGGAAGAGGGCTCTCCTGCTAACTTGTATGAGGGCACATGGGTATGTGGCCTCCTGCTAACTCTGGGGGCACATGGGTATGTGGCCTCCTGCTAACTTGTATGAGGGCACATGGGTATGTGGCCTCCTGCTAACTCTGAGGGCACATGGGTATGTGGCCTCCTGCTAACTTGTATGAGGGCACATGGACACAGGGGCCTCCCTCTGGTTCTGACCACCTCCATGTGGAATGTTTTTTCTCCCCAAGTTTCTCCTGATTCACCTCTTCACATTCTTAGACTTGAGAATCTTGAGGTTCCAACTGCACTCTATAGGGTGGTATGGTGGGGGAAGGCTGGAGGGTGCACCTCAGTGGCCTTGAGAGAGAAAGGCAAGTAGGCAGAACTTTGACAGGTGGGCACAGGCCTCAATCACCTACCTTTGTGAAGGGTTCAAAGACAGGGAAGGCATTTTCTTGGGTTTCAGTACGTGGGTACTGGGGTCAGCCATGTGCTCTAAGGGTGTCCTGACACCTGTCAACTCTCCCATTCTTTTTTTTGTTCCGAGCGTGTGCATGCGTGTGTGTGTGTGTGTGTGTGTGTGTGTGTGTGTGTGTGTGTGTGTGTGTATGTGTCTATCCTGAATCATTTATTGGTATAAATTTTAGAAACATTACTTACATCATCGGTAATGGAGCTGAATAGTTATGCACTTTCTCCCACTGGTGTTAGAGAACTGACTGTTCCCTTACGGAGACCACAACTCTTGTGGCCAGCAGATGGCAGCCCACGCATCTCCCAGTGCTGATGGACAGGTTGGGCTGGGTGTCAGGGTTTGTTCTGGTAATTAATTGTGGAGTGGGCCGTTGAGGAGAGCCTCAAGAATTTGTACGTGAATCCTTCCACCCAGTAAGAATTCAGGCCTCAAAGCTTTGCAGTAGAGTCCAGCTCTCTCAACAAGACTGAAGATTGGGCAATCCAGCTGGTTAACACCATGATGGTCAGGCCTGCCTCTAAGGAACTGGGTGTTTGCAGCCCCCCCTGTGAACATGAAGTCCTGCATCTGGTGAAATTTTGCCTAGCCTCGTAAAGCAGCCTGTTTGCTTTACCTGGCCAGGTGGGGCGGGGAGCCCTGTGCAGCACAGAGTTAGCAGCAAGCCCTGAAGAAAGTGCTTCCTGTCAGACCTCTTCTTCCTCTAGAGCAGCGGTTCTCACCCCTCCTAATGCTGCGACCCTTAATACAGTTCCTCATGGTGTGCTGACCCCCGCAACTATAAAATTATTTTTGTTGCCATAAGACCCTCAAAGGGGTCGCAACCTACAGGCTGAGAATTGTTGCTTTATAGTCTGTACTCGTATGTACCCACCTTGACTCACCTGATGGCTGCCACCAGACAGAAAAGCACTTTTTAAAATATACTTTTAATTATGTGTATGTTTGCATGTCTGTGTGTTCATGCGAGTACAGGAGCCCACAGAGGCCAGGAAAGGAAGTCGGAGCCCCTGCAGCTGGAATTACAGGCAGTTGTGAGCCACTCTAGGTAGATTGTGGGAACCAAATTCAGGTCCTCTGCAAATTCAGGCACTCAGGGAGTCATCTGTCTCTCCAGCAGCCATTTGTTGTTATTTTGAGACAGATCTCGTGGCCCAGGCTGCCCTCAAAGTCACTGTACAATTGAGGATGGCTTGGAATTCTTGCTCCTCCTCCTTCCACCTCCCAAGTAAATGGTCAGGTATTTGCAGCCACACCCACTTCCCTGTTTGTAGGTGGTGAGCTGGTTTAAAGCACCTGCTCCAAGGCTGGGACTACATATGGGCTGATGGTCTATGCCCACCAGGCTACACTGTACTCTGCATGTGACTCTTCATGTCAAAAGGAACAGAAAACCACTCCAGTACCACTTGGAGCTGAATTTATTCACTTTATTCTTGAAACATGGCCCTCCTGGCTAGGGGCTGGCACCTCCCTTGGGCATCACCGAATTCTGTTGGGTCCCTTCCCTCTTTTTACCACCCTGGACTAAGCCCCCTCCCCGTGGAAGGGGCTTCAGGCAAGTGGCACCTCCTCCCCACTCAGGCTACTTTGTCCACAAGGATGCCAACCAGAGCAGCAGAAGAGCCTCCGGGAATGTCTTAGAAAGATTATGTAGGAGCCGGGCAGTGGCGGTGAACTCCTTTAACCCCAGCACTCGGGAGACAGTAGCAGGCGGATCTCTGTGAGTTCGAGGCCAGTCTGGTCAACAGAGCGAGTGCCAGGGCAGGCTCCAAAGCTAGAAGCACCCTGTCTCAAGCATGCAAGCCCTGGGTTTGACCCACTGCACTGCATGAATCAGACACACATGCCTGTAACTCCAGTAGAGAATAAAGGCAGCAGGATCAGAAGTTCAGTTCCACCCTGGGCTCCTGAGTGAGTTCAAAGCCAGCCTGTACCATGGAAGACTCAGTCCCTGACCCCAGCCCTGTCTCCCTATATCCTGCCCTTGAAAGGGATGCAGAGAGCAAGATCTTCCTCTTGACACTTTCTTATGGAGCTGTGTTCCTCAGCCAAGCTCTTAGCCAAGGCCCCTTCCTTTCACACAGGCGGGAGCTGATAGGGCAGTCCTTAGCCCTCCCCCGGCCAGGAGAGTGAGACTTGGCAGGCTTCCTGTGTGCCTGCTGGGTAAAGTGTGGAAGGGCAAGAAGGCTCTGACTTTGCTCTCTTCACCTCCATCCTATGTGCCTTTTTGTTTCAGGCCTCTCCTGGACTAACTAGTGTCCCCAGAATCCGTGTCCACCTAGAGCCAAGGGACTTAATCTGAAGCAGGTCTGTGGATGTAACCGAGATGAGGTCATCCCAAGTGAGTAAGGTAGGTCCTAACTCAAGGAAGGGGGTTCAGACACCACACAGGGAGGGCCATGACTAATGGGCCCACAGCCCAGAACACCCAGGATAGCCTGAGTCCCACCACAGGCTGGAAGAGGCAGAGAAGCATCCTCTAGAGCCTGTGAGAATACAACCCTGTCAACACCTCACCCTCAGAAGTGAGCAGATGAACAGCTGCTGTTCTCGACCATCATGTTCACGGTACCACGACAGCTGCCTCGCAAAGCCACATGGGCTGCACACTTGCACCTGGGCAGCAAAAAACTGGAGTCTCATGGATCCCACTAGGTACAACCCAGAAGGGGGTCAAGATGCTGTTTCCAGAGGAAACTAGCTGAAGTCTAGGGCCACACAGGGCAGCCAGGGCCTGGAGTGGTGGTCCCCAGAGGAGCCTACATCACAGTGGCCTACAAGGTCCGTCCCCAGTTGCTGGTTTCTCCCATAACCTGCCTCACTCTGGGACCCAGTTTGCTAGAAGCTTGCTGGTAGAAATCCAGGTAGATGAAGCCAGGCTGCCATCCAGACAGCTTTCCAGGACCACATCCCTAGTCAACTGCCCAAGAGGCACACAGTGGCCCAGGGCTCCAGGAACTTGCTATTCCTAAATACTCACTTTGGTAAATGTTTTTAAATGTTCCCTTAGGGTCAGGGAAATGGCTCAGTCAGTAAAGCACTTGCCTTACAAGCACAAGGACCTGAGTTCTAACCCCAGGACCCACATAAGAAAGGTCAGGTGTGGTGGTACATTTGCAATCTAGGCCTGGGGAGGTGGAGACTGGATCTCTGCAGCCCTCACTGGCCAGTGAACCTAGCCTAATGGGCAAGTTCCAGGCCAGTGAAAGACCCAGTCTCAAAAACAAGGTGGATAGTGTCCCTAAAGGACACCTGAGGTTGTCCTCTGGCCTACACACTGCCCCCATTCCCACTGTTTTCTTACAAAGGGCTCCTCAAAATGCAAAGTCTTCAGGCCCCACAAATCAAGCCTGCCCCTGCTTATGAGATAGCTGTTTAGACCTGATAATGATAGTCCTGAAATGGCAGCATCCTGGAGGCAGACAAGGAATGTGCTGGGCAGCTGAGGGGACAGATGCATGGATGGAGCCATGGTCCCCATGTCTCTGGTGAGGTGTGGCCAGGCTGAGAACTCTGGCCACCAAGAGCACAGTCAACTTGCCCAAGGCTCAGGGCCGCCTCCTACAAAATAGCTTCCCGCTGCCTCCCAGCACAGGGGATGACTGGAGGGGAACCCCTAGCGACAGGTCTGAGATGCTCTATCCCCCCCCCCCCCCCCCCCCCCCCCCGCAGTGGCCCAGGTTCCTCTAAGGACACTGTACTGACTGGGAAGAGATCCTTCTTGCCCACAGCCCCAGGAGTCCCTAAGTCAGTGGTTCTCATCATTCCTAACTCTGTGACCTTTTAATACAGTTCCTCATGTTGTAGGGACCCCAACCATAAAATTATTTTTGTTGCTACTTCATACTGTTGCGACTGAGCAGAGTCTCAGTTTCTAAGACCATCAGCAATAAGAGTTTTCTGAAGGTCGCAACCCACAGGTTAAGAACCACTGCTCTAGGTGGTAGGCGGATTGGGGAGGAGGGGGCAGTGAGAGGGCCCTCAAGGCCTGCCCCAAGAGAAAGCCTCTTACCCTACAGCCTAGGCCCCAGACCAGCCAGTCTCCCCCGCTTAGTCCAGAACTCCCTCCTGCCTCCCACCACATTCCCAAAGCTAGAAACAGCCCCCAGCCAGGCTGGGCTCCACACCAGCCTTTATTCAGACCTCTCAGCACTCAGCATGGTCTAGCCTGTAGAAAGACCACAACAAAAGAGAAAATCTGGGGCCCACTGTTCCGAGAGCAACAGGAAAGAACGCATAGGCGTGTCCCAAAGCTCACAGCACAGGCCAATGCTGGCTGCCAAAGGAGGTGGTGGTGCCTTGTGCCAAGGAGACCTGTACCTAAGCCTGGGAGGAGGCGGGGCTGGGGAGAAGCAGGAGCCACCGTGCTGGGAACAAAGGCACCGGGCAGGTGGCGAGAGATTCAGGTTGAGATGTAAAATCTTGAGAGAGATTTGTAACACCCCAGACCCTTACAACAGGTCTCAGGGAATCTATAAAACAAGGACTTGAGAACTCTGCCTTCTATGCAGCTCAAAACCCAGGCCAGGTTTCCAGAGTTCAGCTGATAGTGACCTGGAACTGGGCCTCTGGCTCCCTGGAGACTGGGTTCTCAGTAGCATGTCAGTGAGGTCCTAGGCTGGACAAGATACCCCTCTAGGCTGAGGGTGGGGACGCAGTGACAGACAGAACCACTCTTCCTTGCTGAGGCTAAACCAGAGGAACCAGTAACCCCCAGTCCATGGAGCTACTTGGGGACCACAGGGCCCTCTAGAACAAATGAAGCCCAGATGGAAATACGCTGTTCAAAGCACAGAAGTTGTGACCTAGAAACCTTGGGTCCAGGGGCAGGCAGCTTCAGGGCAAGCCAGCTTCTGGGTGGGTGGCAGAGTTTCCTGTTTCTGCCCTAACCACCCTTCACCTGCATGGCCACCAGAAGACATTTCCATGTGAGGCCAGCTCAGTCCTGAGAGATGGGAGTGTTACTTAGGCACCCTTAATAGTAGTGAAATACAGGGTAGGGCAGGGCCAGGATCTTGGCCTTCATATACGTCCCCAAACTAAATGCCATCTGAAGTCCAAAGCAAAAAACAAACAAAAATCCCAGACCCAAACAGTTGAGTCTCTCAACAATGAACTCTGCAAATCTGTGCACAGTGCACAGCCCACGTTACCACGATGCACATATGCACCCAGGCACAAATACCCATGGCCTGTTGCTCCCAGGGAGCCTCAGTGTTGACTGCTGACATGGAGCGTGTAGAAAGCCCAGGGCTCAGGGACGTAGATGACACCAGGGTACTTCTTTCTGAGTACAGGGTCATTCCACAGCCAAGCAACCCACAGAGCCACCAGGGACAGGGTGAGGGCGAAGGAAGAGAAGAGGAAGAGGCCGTTGCTGTCCAGGAAGAGGCACCTGCGCTTCTGGTGCAGGACGAGGGCCAGCATGGCAAAGAAGGTAAAGATGAAGAGCATGAAGATCTGCCCCTCGGTGACCAGGTACCTGGAGAAAGAGGACAGGTGTGGAGATGGAGTGGGTGCCATGGCAACACCATTCTGCCTGCTATCCCTCTGGACCAAGTACTAGGCTGCCCTCCCAGTCAATCAGAATGGCTCCGCTAGTGAGAGGACCCAATGTGCCAGGACAATCTAAACCACAGCCCGGGGCATCATATGACTTTAAGTGGTTTAACAATACTCAGCTGGATCGCAGGGCATGGTGGCACATGCCTTTAATCCTAGCACTAAGGAGGCAGAGGCAGGAAGATCTTTGAGTTTGAGGCCAGTCTGGTCTACATAGTTCCAGGACAGCCAGGGCTACATAGACCATGTTTCAAAATAATAATAATAATTAATAGTAGTAATACTACTACTATTAAATATAATAGTCAGCTAGGTGCCGTGGCTCACATGTTTACGCAGCACCCAGGAGGCAGAGGTAAGAAGGTCTCTGGTTACCACACAGCGAATTCCAAGGCTACATACTGAGAATCAGGAGATATCTGGCTTTGGTTTCTGGCATTTCTCACATGAGGACACGCCCACATGACGGACATTGGCTCTGGAAGAAGAAGAGGATGCAGTCTTCTTCGCAGGGAACATGTGGATGCATGGCCTCAGTTCCACACTCTGCTACCTGCTTGGTTTCTGGAGGCATCTGAGTTTGGGGATGCCATCCCAATACATGGAGGCTACTGTCAGTCATCTCCTTGACATGCTGCACCCTGGAGTACAGAGCACCCAGAGGCACTTGGAGGCTTCTGCAGTGTTATCTAGGTCTCTGCCTCCAGAAGTCCTGAGGCCCACCCATTCACTTAAGGAACTCCAGCTCAGAAGCCTCCGGGCCTGCGACCTTGGGGATGGCATGTGGACTACTTTGAACAACAACTTCAAGGCTGTTTCCTCTCTTACGGGGACACACACACACACACACACACACACACACACATAAACAGCCCCACCTCTCAAGGTGTCTGACAGGGGCTGTTTGCATCTCTCACTTGGAAAAGCATATCGTTCAGGGGATGGTGTGTTGTGAACCGACCGCTGTTGCACTAACATGTCAAGGGAAGACTGTGGCAATGAACACGCCCAGGTTGAGCCTCTTTCTCCCTGGTATAAATGCTACTATCCCTAGTCTCATCCTCCACAAGAGCACAGGTTAGCCCTAGTGGGCCCTCTTGCAGGCTGAACAGGTCCTGGAAGTGGCTAGAGATGGCCCAGGGAGGAAGGGATTTTCTTATGTAGAGGGGGCTCCCCATCCAAGGAGGCCCAATTGTGCTGGGGCCTTCCTGTAATCCCAGTCCTCTGGGTGTGTATGAGAGAAAGAGCTGCCTCTGAAGAAGAAATGGGAAGATAAGGGTCTGGCTGAGGTCTGAGAGGGGAGTCCAGAGTAGGGAAAGGGACCTCCGGAGAACAAAGGAGCAGGAGAGGCAGGACTAGGCTGAGAATGTCTCCCTGGTCTGTCCTTGGTCCTTGTCATCTTGTCACCCTGGTGCTCGTCTCTCCCCACTGAATCCCAACATCTCCTGCGAGGGGGACGGGCAGGTATAACTTCCATTATTGAGGTAAACTGAGGCTCAGGAGGATTCACAAGGCATGAGGCTAGAGGTAGACGCCTGGCCTCAAGGCAGCTTTGATGTGCTCGGAGGTAGGGTACAGAGGACAGCCTCGCCTCTCTCTGTCTACTTAGCTGGGCATCACGGTAACAGAGAAGCCACTACAAGGCACAGCCCTCTACCCAGGAGGAAGCAGAGGCCTGGGGATAGCAAGTCTTACCTGTGGTCACACTGCAGGTCTGTAGTCAAACGTGATTTTTTTTTTCTTTCTCTCTTTTTGAGGCAGGATCCATGTAGCCCAACATGGCCTCAAACTCATTATGTAGCCAATGCTTACTTGGGGTTCCTGATCCTCCTGCCTCCACCTCCCAAGTGCTGGGATTACAGAAGTGGGTCACCACACCCAGCACTGTTTACGTGTGGATTTTACTGTGGTGGCTCATTCTGTGCCTGTGCCCTCTGTCCCACCCCAAATGTCAATGTCCACTCACCAGTAGTACAGGCCACTGGGCACCACCAGGAGCAGGGCTGACCCTGGCATGTGGCTCTCAGCCTTGGAGGTGGTAAAACAGCCGCTGAAGTACATGAAGAGGATGAGGAAGAAGGGGATGTACCTGGGACAGAGAGGCGACAGCTTTAAAAGCCTGACCAGGGGTGTCCCCATCATCTCTCCACTGGCCCCTGTCGCGGAGGGTGTCACCTCGTGGTTTATAAAACCCTTGGCATGGGTCAGACACACTCCTCTACATTCAGCCTTTCCTGCCCTGGGAGTCCAGGCGGGAGGAACAGAAGCCAAAAGGTGAGGCTCATGCAAAGAAGGGCCCAGGGTTCCTTGTGTTAAGTACTAAGGTGAAGGGCGTGGGTGCCATGGCAACCGCACCCTGCCTGGATTCCCTCTCTGGACCTGGTGCCCACCCTGTCCTTCATTCCACATGGAGATTAGGGGATGTGGGGCTGTCTCGCCCATGTGACTTAGACACCAGCAGGTCCAGTACCACACTACCCTGGAAAGGGGGTACCCAGTAGGGCTGAAGTCAGAGAGAACATGGTTCTGGGAGATCCCGAGGAGGGAGGTGGAGCTCTTCATTCACACTTAGCCAACAGTCCCCACCTCATCCAAGAGTACAGCTTCTCTCCTCCTCACACCGGCTTCCTTTCTCCTTCCAGTACACACACACACACACACACACACACACACACACACACACACACACACACGCTCATACTCTTGTACACAAACCCTTTTCTGTCGTGACACCCCCACCCTCCAATACTCAGTCCACTCCCCCAACCTCCCCTGAATTCCCAGGCCTATTCCACCTCCCTCCTCCTTTCCCAACTTCTGGCAGAGTCAGGAAGAGCTGGCAAGAGCCTGTGCAGGGGTCCCCTATCGCTCTCCGAACCAGAAGGATCAACCTCCACAACCTCAGACAGACCCACAGACACCGGTGTGGGGCATGTGTTGAGGGAAGCGCCTCAGTCCACATGAGGCTCCTAGGTGCAGGGCTAGCCCCTCACCTCCCAGCGGACGAGTGCTCTCTTCTCGCCGGCTTTAGTTTATCCAGTATAGGATGAGGGATGGCAGAGAAAGCCTCCGTATTTGAGCTCTCAGTCTCTGGTTCTGACCCCACATTTCTGAGATTTTCCTCAAAGTGGCAGTGGCGGCAGTGGTGGGGGTGGGGTGGGGTGGGGATATTCCCCGGGGAGTTCCAAGATGGGGAACACAAATTGTGCCACCCAAACCTGGCCCTACTGGTTCTTATCAACTTCCTACATCCCCATCTGTCTCCTGCATCCCACCGGCAACCATCTAGTCACTAGATTCTAGTGTGTTTGTTTATCAGGGCTACAGCCCTCCCTCCCTCCCCAGCCCCAGGCTCAGACATGGCTAAGGTGGACAACACCTGCTTGCTGCCCTCTAGTGGCTACCGTGGGAACTTCCGGTAGGGAGGAGGCCAACCGAAAGCAACTGGGTCTCCCTTGGCACGCTGACCAGGGGTCCCCCACAGCGCCTTCGCTGAGAAGAGAATTCCATTCCAGATGCTCCATTTGATTCTTAGAGACCTGGGGTCCAGGGAGCCTTGTTCAGTGTCTCCTGGTGCCTGGGCCCTGGACGGAACATAGACCAGTCAGCCCCTCACTCACCACATGGAGTGGCCCAGGTACTCGTCATAGTAGTAGAGCAGCTCAAAGGAGTCGATCTGAGAAGGCACAGAGGTGGCAGAGTGAGAGGGGCTGGGGCCTGAAACAACACCTCCCACACACCATTCTCATTCCCTCCCTAGGGTACCAGAGGGGCACGGGGAGCCAGGGTTTCGTTTGTTTTTTTGTGATAGTCTCACTATATAAACCAGGCTGGTCTTGAACCACTATATAAACCAGGCTGGTCTTGAACCACTACATAAACCAGGCTGGTCTTGAACTTGTAGCAATCCTCTTCTCTTTCCCTCCTGAGTGCTGGGGTTTCAGACATGCACCCCACATTCAGACAGATACTGTGTCCCTTTACAGTCTAGGAGCATACTGATTTGGGTGGGCAACAATGCCCTCACTTAGCTACATGCTTATAATTCCAGCACTCCAGGAGGCAGAGGCAGGAGGATCAGGAGTTCAAGGTCATCCTTGGCTACTTACAGAATTTGTGGTCAGCCTGGGCTACATGAGACATGACTGGCTGGGGAGCCTTTTTAGTCTCCAAGTACAGACACCCAGTAGGGCAGCCTTGGGAGAGTGGGTGGGGGAAGAGCCTCACCAGTGTCTCTGGCTTGAGGTTCTTGATGATGGGGTTCTCTCTGACGGACAGGTGGTGCTGGTACCCACTGAAGAGCAGGCGGTGGTTGACGGAGTCGCCCACCAGGTGGATGCTGGCTCCCATGATGAAGGTGATGATACTGACGTAGATTATAGACCGCGGCAGCGTGCGGGGGGACCTCTCGATGAGCTAAGGTTCAGAATGAGGTCCACAGCATGTCCCGGACTCCATCACAATGTGTGAAAACCTCTGCCTCCCTTCCCCCAGAAAAGTGGGATAGAAAGTCCCTCTGGGGGTTGTGGGTTCCTTAGAAGGACAGCCTAGCACCAGACCACGGCACGGTGTAAGTCCAGCAGCGTCTGCTGAAGGACACCCTTCTTCTTCTTCAGGAAAATCAGGTGAGGGTGGGGGATGGGGGCAGTGTGATACCAGACCTTCAAGGCAGGAGTCCTGACCAGGCCAGACCCTTCCACTACCCCAGGGTGTCCCATGTGTGCTCTGGGTGGGCCAGCATGCTGCAGGGGTCTGCTTCCTAAGTGACAGGTCCCCAGTAAACAGAAAGAAAATGTCAAGGAGTCCAAAATGGGGGTGGGCGTTCTAAAACCACAGTTCTGAAGTGATGCTTCTCCTACTTTTAGAAATTTGAAATGTCTTTCATTTTTAATTTTTGAAGAAACACTTACCATTTATTTATTGTGTGAGTGTATGTATGTAGGTAGACATGTAAAGGTCAGAGGATAATTTGTGGAAGTCGTTTCTTATCATGTGGGGATAAAATTTAGGCTGCCAGGCTTGGCAGTAAGCACCCTGACCCACTGAACCAGTTCACCAGCTCATGGAGAGAGAGAGAGAGAGAGAGAGAGAGAGAGAGAGAGAGAGAGAGAGAGAGAGAGAGAGAGAGTGTGTGTGTGTGTGTGTGTGTGTGTGTGTGTGTGTGTGTGTGTGTGTGTGTGTTGTGTGTATGCGCGCCTCTATTACCAGAGAGGATGGGAGGGAGACAGGCCAGTCTGTACCTTGAGCAGAAGGAAGGGCGTGATGACATTGTAGGCCATGTGGAAGTAGTCCCCGACACTCGGCTTGTTGAGAGGGAACCATTGGAGTGGGAACACCAACTAGGAAAGAGGGCATGCGCTCACAGGAAGGCCTGCAAGCCACTGGACACCAGCCCCCTTAGACACTGAGCTCCTCCTGTGTTCTCTTGGAAGCCCTAGGCCAAAAGGACTGCCAGAGAGAGAAACTGAGTCCTGTAGAGAGTAAATGGACTGTTCCTAGTCATATTTGATACACGGATATCCAGGGAATGTCTTAGGCCCTCTACATGACAGTACTCTACAGAATAGTATTTTTTTACTGTTTTATATTTTATTTAATCTTTTATCTTAGGACAAAACACATTTACAATCTAAAATCTTTCCTAATTTGAAAAAGGTCCTTTCTCCTTTAACCTTTTTTTAAACCAAAAATATTCTATCATATTTACATCTTTTCTTATTCTGCTGAATGGGGAGAGCAGAATGGGCCTTCTGAACTTTTCATGGTGTGGTCTTTACTTCCTTGATTAGGTTTGTTTCAAGGCATTTTGTTTTATTTTTCAGGCTTCTGTGGGATGGAACGGGGCTGTCTCCCGGATTTCCTTCTCAGTCTGTATCTGGTATGGAGGAAGGCTGTGGTAACTGTAGCCTGCCACTTTGCTGGAAGTGCTCAGCACTTAGGTTTCTTTTGTCTTGTGACAGGGTCTTACCATGGAGCTCTGACAGGCCATTATAATACATGTTTACTATGGGAGACTAAGTTGCCATTAATAGAAACAGCAATTTGCATATATTGCTATAGAGCAGTGGTTCTCAACCTTCCTAATGCCCTTTACTACAGCTCCTCATGTTGTGGTCACCCCAACCATAACATTATTTTCATTGCTACTTCATAACTGTAATCTTGCTGTTATGAATTGTAATGTAAATATTTTTGGAGATAGAAGTTTGCCAAAGGGGTCACAATCCACAGGTTGAGAACCACTGCTATGCAGATACATTCTAATGTAAAACAATCAAGGTGCCAAATATAAGGTATAAAACAAAATCTTCTTTTGGTTAGGAAAAAAAAGGAATTTCTGTATATGTTACATAAACAGAGACAGGTGTGGAGGGTGTGTCCGAGCCTCAGCAAAGTCTAGCACCTCCCTATTTTGAAACTTCTACATGTTACTGTCACTACTTGGAAGTGACTTTAGTTTGGTCACTTACAGTATGCAAATGCAGCTGATGGGCTTCTCCAGAGGAGAGTACTATCTGTCCCAAGGTAATGAGAGAGGACATCAGCTATGCTCTACCTCATGGGAAGACTATTGGGACCCACCCAGGCTCTCTTACTGGTATGACTGGCCAGTCACAGGGCTACAGAATGCAAGAGCCTCGAGATTTCCCCTAAGAAGTGATGCCTGTAAGGTCACTCGGCAAACTGAAATCACAGTAAGTCCCCTCAATGCTGGCAGGACTCAGCCTCACACCTACCATGGCAATGGGCCGGCCGAAGTCCAGAACCCAGTTCTGCAGTGTGAAGTAGAACCAGAGGTCCAAGTGGAAGGGAGCTGTGCGCTCTGTCTCCTCAGCCTTCACGGAGCCATGCCTGGCAAGGAACAAGACGAGAGTCAGCCCTCTCCCCGCTTCACCATCAACCCAAGAGAAAGACAAAGAGGTCCAGGCACGCGAAGGCAGGACTTGCATGTTATCTAGGGAAAGGAAACCCAGAGTCTAGTCAAGAGGACAGTGGATTTCAGTTGTCCTAACTACCCTGGGACTCAGGAAGAAACTGACCCACGGGTGAAGTAACATCAAGCTTCCATTATAAAATGATGGGGAAATAAAACAAGGCAAAACATGAAAGATGAATGAAAACCATCAAACATGATGATGGACAGAGGCAGACAACCTTCACGAAGCACCCACTGTGCCCCCAGGCACCATGGGGTGCTAACTGCTTGTGTGAGCTCACTTCTTTATTTGTTATGAATTAATTTTTTTTTTTTTTTTTTCGAGACAGGGTTTCTCTGTGTTGCTTTGCACCTTTCCTGGAACTCGCTTTGGAGACCAGGCTGGCCTCGAACTCACAGAGATCCGCCTGCCTCTGCCTCCCGAGTGCTGGGATTAAAGGCGTGCGCCACCACCGCCCGGCCGTTATGAATTAATTTTTAAGAGGCATGAATATGCAACTCTGTATGTGCACATGGGTGCAGGGGCCTTGAGATGCCAGATCTCTTGGAGTGACAGGTGGCTGTGGGCTGCCTGACATGGGTGCTGGGAACTGAACTCTGGTCTTCTGCAATTACAGAACACACTTCAAACCACTGAGCCATCTCGCCAGTCCCTAGTTGATTAATCTGTGTGTGAATGATGATGCTGGGGAGGGAACCCAGGGCCTTGCCCACGGTAAGCCTGTGTTCCACCACTGAGCTACACCCCCGTCACTCACTTGATTCCTTTAGTCCTCACGAAAACTCATTGAGATCTGAATGTTGCCTTCGTTTTATAAATTGGGGGAAAAGGGTCCGACAGACTACGTTTCTTGCCCCAGGACTAGAATCTAAATGATTAGGCCTCAGAGTTTATTTATTTATGTTTTTTTCAACTCAGGGTTTCCCTGTGTAGCCCTGGCTGTCCTAGAACTTGCTATGTAGACCAGGCTAGCCTCAAATTCAGGGATATGCCTGCCTCTGCCTCCTGAGTGATGGGATCAAAGGTGTGTGCCACCACGGCTGGCTCAGTTTTTTGTTTTTGTTTTTGTTTTTTAATCTCTATCCCACAGTATTTTTTGTCCATTGGTAATTGGTTCCTGGGAACAATCATGGTTCTCTAACAGGGACTGGGGGTGGGAGCAGAGCCTCCCTCCACCTTGGCTCCTCAGCTATGTGGAGGTACCTAGGGCCGCTGGAATATTACATTCCTTACCAGTCCACATCAGAGCCTGAGAAAGAAGCCAGCGGGGCCATAATGGTGTAAGAAATGTACCACGGAAGCACAAAGTCCCTCTCACAAAGCAGTTGGTTCCCTGCTGTTCACAGATGCTCTGAAGTTCAAGGGCATTGCTACTTCCTATGGGAGGGTTTCTCTGAGAAAGCTTTTCCCAGCCCACACTAGTCCTACAGGGAGCAAGTATTTCCTCACAAATTCAGGCCAGTCATGGCAGCGTGGGCCTGGGGTTGTGTTCTTCCATCTAAGCCCTCAGGAGGGGAGACTTTTTAAAAAATTAAATAGCCTAGTGGTGGTGATATATACCTCAAATCCCAGGGTCGGGGAGGGGGGCAGGAGGGCAGTGGGGGTGGGGGAGCAGAGGCCAGCCTGGTCAACAGAGTGAGTTCCAGGACAGCCAGGGCTACACGGAGAAATCCTATCACAAAAAAAAAAAGGAAGGAAGGAAGGAAGGAAGGAAGGAAGGAAGGAAGGAAGGAAGGAAGGAAGAAAGAAAGAAAAGAGTTATTTCTTTGAGTGTGTGAGCATGCGCACATGCCATGCATGTGGAGGTTAAAAGACTATGTTCAAGGCTGCTCTCTTTTCCATCATGTGGGTCCTGGGATCAAACTCAGGTCTTCAGGCTTAGTGGTTGCCTTAACTCACAGAGCCCTATCAGCAGCCCAAAAGGGGAGAGCATTAAGGTTCCCCCAACCCTCCAACCTCCTCATTAGAATCTGATCCTCTTACAGCATGCTTACCACCCAGAGACAAGACAGTACTAACTCCTACGATGATGGGCGGAGCCTCATCTTGTATATGTGGCCAAACCAGACACGGGTCCCTGGCCTCCAGAGTTGTCTTGTCCCTGGCTCAGGCTGACTTAAAACCATCACCACGGCCCGTGTTCCGTATCCCTCCCCTATGGGCACACATGAGCTGAGCAGCACCAGGTCCTCTGTCACATGCTGACTTCCATAATTTGCTGGGATCCTCAGCTAATTAGCTGATGCTAATCCCAAAGATGAATGGACAGATCAAGCCACCCGGGGCCAGAGAGTCAGGCCCTGGGGGATCTGTGGTCCTGTAGAAGGCAAGGCAGGTAGAGTAGGCATTCCCCAAGTCAACACAGCCTTCCTGTCCCCAACTCAGTGCTCCCCCACCACACACTGATCACCAACTATGCATGATGCTACAGCTTTACCCGTACCATCTCAGCTGACCCCAGGCATCAGAGGCAGGAGCTGTCCCCCACTGCTTTCAGATGAAGATGCCTGCCGAGGCTCAGGTCAGCGTTCAGTCACGTCACCCACGTAGTAAGGAGCTGCTGTGACTACGACGTTTACCACCTGTTTCCCGACTCTTACTTCTTCCCAAAAGGTAGTGTTTCATTAGCCACAGGGAGGGCTTGGCGACTGGGGGATGAGCTCCTTCCGATGCGGGCTCTCTAGGATGCAAGCCCCAAGGCTGCCTGTGGCCAAGGTTCCATCCTCCAGAGACAGCCAAGAGAAAAAGAAAGGGCCTCAAAGGAAGGGTGTGTTTGTGTGTGTGTGTGTGTGTGTGTGTGCACGTGCACGCAGAGTGTTCATGTGTCACATGGCAGGCTGCCTCAGACCATATGAACTGGCACCTTCTCTTGGCTGGGGCTGCTGAGCTCACACTGACTGATACGGAAATGCAGGAGTTCTGGCTAGCACAGAGCTCAAGCGAGGGTCTTTGTGCTCTTAACCACTTACTATTCTGATTACTGTATATTACTGATTACTATATGTTACTGTAATAAGCCAGCTGACATCTGAGGTCAAACTAGCAAAAGATCAGTGTAGCCAGGAACGACATGCAGAACCTGCAGAACGGAAGGGAGCTTTAAGGCAGGGATGGGCACTTTCAACCAGGAAGAAAAGGTGCCTGTGAGCAGGAGGGAGGGGCCTGGGGGGAGGGGGGAAGCACTGAAGAAATCCCAGGCCTATGAGGGCCAAACCAAACCGGTAGGGGCTGGCCAGGCCTAAGACAGGGCAGATATGCAAGCTAGCTATGCAGACTGCTCAGAGTTGGGTGACAGCGCCCCCATGGAGTCCCTGTTCTCCTCCAACAAGCAGTGAGGAAGGATTAGGAGGGAGGAGGCCAGTGCCCTCAGTGTTTCATTCTGAAACCTCCAACTCAGAGCTGCGATGTTTAGTCTAAAGAAATAAAGGCGTTTGGGAAGCCCATGGGGGAGGAAGGTACAAGGTACAAGGCTCTAGAATCTACTGGCTCACACTAGAGGCTCAGTAGCAATTTCTTCCTCTACCCCAGGAAGCACTTCCATCATGGGAACCCCGACATGAGTCCAGCCTAGCTCAGTAGGGCAGGTGGGAAAACAGGTAGCAACAGGGAAAATAGCAGCTTGGGAATCAAGGCTGATAATACAGGGATTTCCAGAATCTGGGCTCTGTTTTGCAAGGTCTCTCTCCTCTCTCTCTCTCTCTCTCTCCCCTCCCCCCACCTTGTGTTTGTTGTGTGTGAGTGCTTTTCCTCACCCCAGTAAAAGCCTTCCTTTACCAACAATAAATAAACAAAAGACTGACCAATATCTAAAAGGTTTTCTTTTGTTGGGGCTGACTGTGAAGGCAGATCACACCGGGTAAGGATGTCTCCCCTCAACATGGTCCTGAGGATGAGTGATCTCAAGCCTGTCCCAAGTTCCTGATTCCAGACTTCCCAGGCTGAGCCCTGCAGGCCATGCTGGTCCTGGGTCCCCATCGGGAGCAATCGTGGGCAGACATAATGCTGGGTAACCTGAGGCGAGCCTTTGCTCCTGCCCCTCCACAGCCTCCCCAGTCTGCCACATCTGCCACATGGGGAAACTGACACCATGACAGCTGGGAAGCCAGTGTGGCCCAGCAGCTTCTGCAACCCTAGATGGCAGGGAAGAAAAGGGCTTGTTTGAGAAGTAAAGGAAGTGTGAATGGGGATAGAAAGAGACTGACTCTGGGCTCTTTATGAAGGATGAGGAAATCAGACATGAAGAGACACTTGAATGAAAAATGAGGAAATGCAGACGAACAAGAACAAGGAGAAGAAAAAAAAAGATAACCAAGAGCAAGCGGTGGTGGCGCACACCTTTACTCCAGCACTCGAGAGGCAGTGACACGCGGATCTCTGTGAGTTCGAGGCCAGCCTGGTCTACAGAGCAAGTTTCAGGACAACCAGAGCTACCCTGTCTCAAAACAGAAAACGAGAGACAGCTTAAATATTGTAAACATTGTATACTGACTTCCAATGTTTAGACTTAATCCAGAGATAACATGTAGAAAACACCTGTGACAGCCCCCAATGTGGAAGATAATGTTGACCTCTTTAGTACCGTGGGCAGCACAGGGCATACTAGAGGTGCTTACTAAATGCTTGCTGAAGTTGTGGGATGTTTCTGATCGGTAAAACAGTCTGAGCCTCAATCTGATCAGGCTCATTAGCCTGCTCTGGATCTATTTCCTTATCAATGGAGATGATGAAGTAATATTTTAAAAAAGCAAATGGACCGTACAGTGACATGATGTTCAATAATGTGTCTACAAACAAATCTGTCCAGTGCAGACATGATTGAGCACATATACAAACTAAGATGGCTATGGTGTTACCAAGCCATGGAACTATTACCAGGCGCAGAACTGCACATGCTCAGAAAACTGGCTTCCAAGTCAAAAAGCAAACAGTCCACACATTCTTTGGGAACAATGCAAGAGCTAACCTCAGCCCAGCCCCCCAAACTTCTCCCACCATCCCAGAGCACACCAGGAACTTCCTAAAATTCACATGGAGCACATTAGTGCTCAAAACTCTTCCATGGCTCTTTGGTACCTATGGGACAGGGGGGGTATACATCTCCCCACCCCCCGGCAGGGTTTCTCTGTGTAGTTTTGGTACCTGTCCTGGATCTCGCTCTGTAGACCAGGCTGGCCTCGAACTCACAGAGATCCGCCTGGCTCTGCCTCCCGAGTGCTGGGATTAAAGGCGTGCGGGTGTATACATTTTTAACAGGTCATTTAGGATGAGGAAAGTAAGGGCCTATTGCTCAAGAAGTGAGCAAGCTCCTTTCAGGACTGTTCCCATCCAGAGCACCTACCTCCTCAAACTTATACTCTAGGGCATTTAGGGCACTTCAAGTCAGTCCAACCCCCTGTCATTTTCTCTTACAGCTGTGACTTGTCCACACCAATATACTCCTTGCCTTTCCTCACATTCTTCCATCAGCTACCATAACCAGTTTCTGCGGTGCTGGGGATTGAACCCAGGGCTTCCTGCATACTATGCAGACACTACCGACTAAACTACATTCCCCTAGAAACCTGCCTCTACCTCCTGAGCGCTGGGATTAAAGACATAGCCACCATGCCGGCCTAACAAGCCTTAAGTGTCCTCTGCAAAGTCCCGTACTGCTCAACTCCTCCAGAAAGCCCTCCAGGGTTAGCTGTCACCTGAGTGGGCTCCGACTGTCCTGTTTCCCACCTGGTACAGTGCTAGGCACACGCACGACAGACGCTTAATCAACACGGGTGACACGCGAGGAATGCTTACCGTTAGTGCGGTAAAGCGGACCGAGGCAGACTGGAGGGAAATAGCAAAGGGCGGGTTTTGTGCCTCTGGCTCTGCCCCGCCCAGCCGGCTAAACCCCAAACATCTCCCCCTCATTCAGAATGGGAGCGTGCCACTTCCCGCGGTCCCCGGTTACCGGCTCACTTTCCTGGGCCCCCGAGCCTCCTGAGTCACAGTCCTGCCCAGAGAAGGAGGCTTCCGCAAACTTGCAAGAGGCGCGGGGACTCAGCAGGGCTGGCCGGGGTGACCTCCGAGCAGCCGGCCCCTGCGGTTCCTCCGACCCCGGCGAGGTCTCTCAAACTCTGGGGCCCCGCACGGCCTTCCCGTCCCCGCTCCGCCCGCACCTGGCCTGCACGAACGCGCCGCCGGGGCCGCCCGCCGCTCCCGGGAGCTGCCGCCTCCGCGCCGCCGCCTCCATGGCCACCCGGCTCGGCATCGCCTTCCTGGAGCAGAGACGACTGCGCGGGCGGCGCGGGGAAGGCCCGGCCAGAGGCGAGCGCGGGGCCCCGGGGCGGGGAGGAGCTGGAGGAGGGAGGGGGAAGCGGGAGGAGGGAGCAGCGGGAGGAGGGAGCAAGAGGAGGGCCTGGAGGAGGGAGGGGAAAGCGGGAGGAGAGAGAAAGGGGAGGGGCTGGGGGAGGGAGGGGAAAGCGGAGGAGAGAGAAAGGGGAGGGGCTGGAGGAGGGAGGGGGCAGCGGGAGGAGGGAGAAAAGGGAGGGGCTGGAGGAGGGAGGGGGAAGCGGGAGGAGGGAGCAGCGGGAGGAGGGAGCAAGAGGAGGGCCTGGAGGAGGGAGGGGAAAGCGGGAGGAGAGAGAAAGGGGAGGGGCTGGAGGAGGGAGGGGGAAGAGGGAGGAGAGAGCAAAGGGAGGGGCTGGGGGAGGGAGGGGGAAGAGGGAGGAGGGAGAAAGGGGAGGGGCTGGGGGAGGGAGGGGGAAGAGGGAGGAGGGAGAAAGGGGAGGGGCTGGGGGAGGGAGGGGAAAGCGGGAGGAGGGAGCAAGGGGAGGGGCTGGAGGAGGGAGCAAGGGGAGGGGCTGGAGGAGGGAGCAAGGGGAGGGCGGAGGATGGGGAGGGACTTAGGTGAGGAAGGGAGAGGAGGCTGGTGAGGGATGTGTGGGACGGGGCGGTGCAGGGGGCTGGGGGACGAAACAACACCGAAGGAGGTGGAGAGAGGAAGGAGGACGCAGGAAAAGAGGAGGGAGAACGTAGTGGGGAGGGCAATCTCCACTTGAGAAGGCGGGGCCTAACCTATGTCCTGGCAGTCTCTTGGGTCTGAGCTGGACCTGCACACATGTACACATGTGAGATCACCTGGTGCCTGGGTGTGTGTGTGTGTGTGTGTGTGTGTGTGTGTGTGTGTGTGTGTGTGTGTGTGTTTTCTGGGTCCTCTGCTTTTCTGCTGGAAGGAAGCCTTGCCTTAGCCTGACTGAGGGTGATGGACAGAGGTGTACTGGGGACCCAAGAGTGATCAGAAGGCCTGGGGTCTTTTGAGTCCTTCAAGCTGTGCTGAGAACCCTCCTTCCTCGCATTAAAGACTGCTCAATAAACTATCAACTCTGTCTTTGGTGGGTGAAGAGGGTAGGGCCCCCAAAAGCAGTGAATTTTCTCTTAGTTGGGCTAAATGGGGGTGCAGTGAGGATGGTCCAGAATCCAGTCCTGGCTCTGTCACTGGGCACGGCTTGGGGAAAGAGCCACACTCCTCCCTCATTCACATGTGTTAACAGCTTTGCTGTGAGTTCTGTGCAAGGAGGAACCCGTGAGCCCTGTTCAGAAGTGCTCCTGTATGTAGTCAGTGATAGCAATGGAGGAAGTACCCAGCAGTTTGCGGACGTGGAACCATGGAAGCACAAGAAGGAGATCTTAGCTTTGCCTTTGAACCTCTGAGCTGACAGAGAGGTGTGAACTAGAGGTGGGAAAGAGCTCCAGGCAGAGAGACTAGCCAGAATGCCCCACCCACCCACCTCACCTAGCCTCATAACCCCTGACCCCCCCTACATCCCTGTCCAGAGACTGGCTGGTTTCTGGAGGAATGGAAAGCCCTGTGAGAGTCACATTGGGCAGGGAAATGAGTGACAGGGGCTGAGGTGGAGAAGGGACAGGTTTAGATCAGACCCCCTCCATCTCGGAGAGCCACGGGAAGCAGCTGAGGGTACTGGCAGGAGACTGGCATATATTTGCGTTTTAGACATAGCCCATCCACAAAGTCCAGGTGGGTGAGAAGAGGCAGAAGATGGAGATGGAGGAGGTGCAGCCTGCAGGGTACCGAGTTCTGATGAGGGTTCTGGACTGTAACAGTAATAGTAATGGAGGGAGGTGGGGCATGAGCAGTGATGTGGGAGGTATCCTCTCTGGCTGAATGCATGGCTGTAAAGGGAGAGAGGAGTTTAGATGAGACAGGTTCTGTGTCTAAGTGGGGCGAGGGCGGGGTCAGTCTTTCCTTGGAAGTGGGTTGGAGCAGGTACAGGGTAAATGAGGTGTCATCTTTGGATACATGAAGGGTCAGGGTGCTGTTGGACCCACGGATCTGAAGCTCAGGCAACACGTCGGAGCCTGGCAGACGGACTTGAGTCGAGGGAACACAGATGGCATCCAGAACCTAAGGAGACAACGTCCCAGTGAGAAAAGAGACCAGACGCCAAACAGAAGAAGTACCTGCAGGGTATACTGCTTGAGTTCCAGTCTAGCAATTGCTGGGATAAATTGCTCAGCCCCTCCTGGCCTCAGTTTACTCATCTGTAGCAAGGGAAAAGCTATTTCGTCTACAGCATTAGGGTATGGCGGAATAAAAAAAACACGAGCCCCTTGCAGACCATCTGACACTGTTGGGCTGGTTTTGTTGGGGAGCGTGTGTGTGTGTGTGTGTGTGTGTGTGTGTGTGTGTGTGTGTGTGATCTTGGAGAATGTGCATGCGTACAGGCAGGTGCATATGGAAGCCAGAGGTCTTCATTGGCTATCTCAGTTGCTCTGTCTCTTATTTTTGGAGACTGGGTATCTCACTGAGCCTGGAGCTTATCAATTTGGCTAGACTGGCTGGCTGGCCAATGAGCATCAGGGATCTACCTGTCTCCGTGTTCCAGCCGTAGGTAACAATGTGCCCGGTACACCTGGCTCTTCAAATGAAGGCGGGATTCGAACTCGGGTCCTTATGCTTGTGCAGCACCACCTCACTGACTGACTTGTCTGCCCAGCTCCTGGGCTGGCTGTTGGTATCAATGTCTCTCCGTTCTGAGGGCCTCTTCTATGGTATCGGGTGGAAGAGCTTCCCCCTCCTTCCCCCTGCCCAAGAGTTTTATTGAGATTATTCTTCCCCACTTTGGTCAGACCTGCATGGACTGTTTGACCATGGAAGGCTGGGGGCTGTCTGCCCCAAGGTCATTCTCCCTCAGCCCACAGGTCACACCTAGCTTGTTGCTACGCCAACTCTACTGGGTGGTACATTTGTTTCAATGCCTTCTTTTATTTTTCTTTATCTTATTTCCTTACTATCCTTTAAAAAAAATAGGGTCTTATGTAAATCAGGGTAGTCTCAAACTTACTATATAGCTAAGGATGACCTTAAACTTTTGATGCTCTTGTCTCCACCCCCTGAGTGCTATTCACTTTGCTCAGTTTCAAGACTCTCTAAAGCTAGGCAACTCCATCCCTAGCCCCCCTTCAGTGGTTTTTATTTTTTATTTTATTTTTATCTCTTTTATCTTGCCTATGTCATAACCAGAGCAGGAGATGTCCTGATTTGGGAGCACAGAAAACCAACATCCTGAGCTGAAGTGACATGTTCAAGGTCAGCCAATGGCAACACCGAAACTGGGTCCTAGGCTTAATTCCCAGGAATCTGATCTGCAGACTGACCGGTGTAACCTTCCCACTCTGACCCCAATCTCTCGCCCTCTCTGTGGCTTTGCAATGCTGCTGGGCAGCAGAGGGAGGGGTTTGCAGTACCCAGATGTGATCATGAATTTAATAACCCTGGGGGGGCTCTACAGAGAGGGGAGCCTGTGACCCATTTAATCCTCCAGTTACTTAAATACCAACAAATCGGCATTCTGCCTGAAGGACCATCGCCCTCCCCACCTCACCCCCCCACCCCCGTCCCCCATCCCCAGGGGAGGAGTACAAGCTGCTGGGGCAGGCTTTCCTGGATGAACACAGCCCAGAATCCTACATCTGATTACTCATGGGCCTGTTCTTTCCCATCCCATCAGCCCCCTTGAAGAACACTATCTCCTTTAGCTCTTAAGTTTCATGGAAGTATGCTGTGGAGGGTAAAGTGAGTGCCAACTCCTGGGCACTGAGGGGCATGCATCTTCAGGATCTTGCCTGTGACTTTCTGGGGACACGATTCCGGTACACCAAAAGAGTATTAGTTTCAGTGTCTAGAAATCGAGGAATCTGTAGAGGAGCCCTTAGGGGTTATTAGAGCATAGATAGGCTTTTCCTTGAGCTAAGTTTCTTAGTCCTCTCCAATGCCAACTACAGCCAGTATTTATTTATTTTAGGTTGTTTTGCTGAAAACCTCAGACTTGCTCTGCAGCCAAGGACGACCTTGAACCCTGGCCCTCCTGTCTTTACCATACTTTACATCTAGTGCCACAACATCTGCCTGCCATCATTATGGTTTCACTTTTTCCTAAATTTCATGAAATGGCTCAGAATTGTCTGTTGGACTTTTTCACAGAATACCACAATTTTAAGATTCAGCCATGCTTTTATTTATACCAGGAGCTCAGTTGCTCTTGTGAGGGAGTAGACTCCATGACTTGGATGTACCACTGGCAGTTAATCCATGCAACTGTGAGTTCTCTTGGGTTATTTTTGTTCGGGGCTATTACAGTAAAGCACCAGGCTTTGTGTGGACAGATGCTAGGTAAATATCTAGAGATGGGATGGCTGGGTCATGTGCCAACACATATTTAACTTTCTAAGAAAATTTTAACTGTTTTCCAAAATACCTGAACCAACTCAAGTGATGTATAATCTTGAAAACCTGAGATGCCCTGTCTTGCAGGAGGCAAGAGGGATTGATTACTTCTGAGCTCAGAGCAGTGGGCGACAGACTGTAGCATCCTCAGCCTGCTGGAAAGCCAAACTAAGAGCTGACCCCCTTTGGCCTAGAGACTCCTCATGCCTGCAGTTCAAGAGAGCTGCTCTAAACAGGGTCCCTGACCTCCATTTCTGTCTCTCACACTCCCTTGCCTTTCCTGATCTTCTTGGGATGGGCTTCGGTGCCAAAGAATCAGGCCAAGGCAATCTATGCATAATGCATGGATGACCTGGGAATTAACTTTCCAGCCAGCATAGAAAACCCTACTTGTTGGACATTAAATTAACTATTCATTGACTTGGATACAAGATCCCCGACCAAATAATAAGCTAGTCGTAATTCTTAATGGGCCCAGGAGGCAAAACTGGTTCCTTCTTCCCAGCTAGACAATAAGCCAGAGGCAGTTCTCAGATGCCTGGCAATCAGTAAGCATCTGTTGAGCTGCACGGGAATGAGGCACCCGCAGATCAGTATTTCCTCCCATCCTTCCCTCCTTTCCCTTTCTTCTTTCCTCTTCTATTTTATTTTGTGTAAGGTGAGGTGTATACTTGTAATGTGCGTGTGTGCGTGCGTGCGTGCGTGTGCGTGTGTGTGTGTGTGTGTGTGTGTGTGTGTGTGTGTGTTCCAGTGACTGCAGGTTCACGTGCTTGTGTAGAGGCCAAGGTCCCAGTCAGGTGTCTTCCCGCCATCACTCTCCACCTTTATTGTGTGAGCCAGTGTCTCTTACTGAGCCTGAAGCTCACCTGTAGGCTGGGCTGGCCGGCCAAGGAGCTTCAAGGATTCACCCAGTCTCCCATTCATTCCCCAGTGCAGGGTTGGGGGCACAGCCTGTGCTGCCATGCCTGGTGTTTACGTGGGTTCTAGAGACTGAATGCAGGTTGTGGGAAAGTCACTCTCCAGATTGAGCTGTCTCCAAGGACCCCTTCCCACTTTGTTGTTGTTTTCAAACAGGGTCTCACTAGATAGCCTTGACTAGTTTGGAGCTTGCTCTGTAGACCAGGCTGGCCTTGAACTCACAGACATCTGCCTGCCTTTGCCTCCTGAGTGCTGGGAGTAGAGGTGTTGCACCACCTTTTTTTGAGACATGGTCTCAAGTATCTTAGACTGTCCTCCTCAAATTTGTTATGTAGCTGAGGATGACTTGAATTCCTGATCCTCCTGTCTCCTTCTCTGGAGTTCAGGGATTACGGATTTATGAAACCATGTCCAGTTTCTCTGATTTTTTTTTTGTTTGTTTGTTTGGTAAGGTTTATTTATTATGTATAGTGTTCTGCCTGCATGTATGCCTACTTGCCAGAAGAGGGCACCAGATCTCATTACAGATGGTTGTGAGCCACCATGTGGTTGCTGGGAATTGAACTCAGGACCTCTGGAAGAGCAGCCAGTGCTCTTAACCTCTGAGCCATCTCTCCAGACCCTGTTTTTTTTGTTTTTGTTTTTTGTTTGTCTTGTTTTGTTTTTAATTTTTTTTTTTTTTTTTTTTTTTTTTTTGGTTTTTCGAGACAGGGTTTCTCTGTGTAGCTTTGTGCCCCTCCTGGAACTCACTTGGTAGCCCAGGCTGGCCTCGAACTCACAGAGATCCGCCTGGCTCTGCCTCCCGAGTGCTGGGATTAAAGGCGTGCGCCACCACCGCCCGGCTTGTTTTGTTTTTAAAGACAGAATCTCACTGTATAACCCTGGCTGGCCTGGAACTATCTCTATTGACCAGACTGTCCTGAAACTCACAGAGATCCACCTGCCTCTGCCTCCTAAGTGCTGGGATTAAAGGCATGCACCACTACACTGGCTATAACAGTATTTTTTTAAAAAATCTTTACTATTTTAAGTTTTTAGAAATTCTGTGTACCAGGCTTTTTCTTTGGGGCCAACAACCTTCTCCCAAATCATGACACAGAGACTTACTAGTTTTTTGTTTTGTTTTTTGTTTTTCGAGACAGGGTTTCTCTGTGTAGTTTTGGGCCTTTCCTGGAACTCGCTTTGTAGACCAGGCTGGCCTCGAACTCACAGAGATCCGCCTGCCTCTGCCTCCCGAGTGCTGGGATTAAAGGCGTGAGCCACCACCGCCCGGGTGACTTACTAGTTTTGAATGCTCGGCCTAGCTTAGGCACGTTTCTGGCTATCTCTTTTAACGTAAATTAACCTGATTCTCTTTATCTACCTTTTGCCTTGGGGCTTTTTACTTTTCTTTCCTTCTGTGTATTTTACTTTCCCTGCTTCTCATGTCTGGCTGGCTGGCATCTGCCTGGCTTCTTGCCCCGGACATGTCCCTCATTCTCTCCTCCTTCTCTTGTCTTTCTTCTCTCAGCCTAGATTTTTTCCCTTATTTATTCTCTCTGCCTGTGAACCCCGCCTATCCTTTCTCCTGCCTAGCTATTGGTCATTTAGCATTTTATCAGACCAATCAGGTGCCTTAGGCAGGCAAAGTGAAACAGATGCAACACATCTTTGCATAATTAAGCAATATCCTTACATCATTAAACAAATGCAGCATAAACAAAAGTAATACACCTTTACACAGTTAAAGTAATATTCTGAAGCATAAACAAATGTAACACATCTTTGCCCAGTTAAAATTATATTCCACAATTATTCTATATGAATTTTTTCTTTTTTCTTTTTTTTTTCTTGCCTACATGTGTGTATAATGCCCATAGAAGCCAGAAGAGGGCACTAGATCCTCTAGAACAATATTTTTAATGTTAACAACAAATCTCTGTCTCTGTCTGTGAATGTGTGTGTGTGTGTGTATACTAGGGATGGAACCCGGGACCTTATGACTGCTAGCCAAGTGCCCTACCACTGACCTATACTCCTAGCTACTATACTGGATCTTTAATACGACTTAAAACTAATGGGCTAACAGTAGTTAACAGTGAATATTTAATTAGAAATGTTTGTGCGCTTTTAGAAAGTGTCAGAAGAAGAACGCTAATGATTTTGGCCTCTTTATGAAAACTGAACAGAGAGATTTTCTGAGGTTTTGAGGCTCACGCTAGGTTCTGCTGGCCTTACTGTGTAGAACTACTGGAACTCACTGTGTAGCCCAGCTTGGCCTTGAGTTCTGAGATGGGCTGCCTCCGCCTCCCAAGTGCTGGGGTAAGGGCATTTGCCACCATGCCTGGCTTCAAAATAGTAGTCCTGCTGCCACCCCTGGGTTGTGACCTTTTACCTCCCTCTTTTATCAGGGTTGTTACCTTTCTCTGGATGGGTCCACAGTACGAGTGCCGGGGCTATTTTCCCACAAAATGTTTCAGGATTTACAGCTCACATCCCTGACGGGTTTCACATTAAAAAAATATGTTATATATATTTGCATGTAAGTAATGTGATGTTTTGAAGATAGGAGTCAAGTCTGGATATACAATTCAGTTGTGTTTCACATATGTGTTTACATAAGCTGAAGGTAATTGTACACGGTCTTGTTAGTGCGCCTGTATTTTGACTATGACGCATGCACACGAGGTCAGGTTTGAATTTTCCGTTAGTGCCATCACATCAGAGCTTAAAACTTTTCACATTTTACAGTTTCTGGATCCAGATTGCCAGGTTAGGGATACTGGATATAGCTTTCACTAGAAACTCAAGGACCTCTCTGGCACAGCCAAAAACTTGAACTATTTCCTGTTGGGTTTTGTTTATTTGGTTGGTTTTTTGGTTTTGGGTTTTGGGTTTTTCCAGCCAGGGTTTCTGTGTGTAGCCCTGACTGTCCTGGAACTCACTCTACAATCCAGGCTAGCCTGGAACCCAGAGATCCTCCTGCCGCTGCCTCCCGAGTGCTGGGATTAACTTGAATTGTTTCTCAGTTTTTCTGTTACAAGCAATGTGTTTATTTTCCTAGGTTTAGAGGAGAGTTTTGAGTTAGAATTCTTCTCTTTTTTGAAAGAACATTTGGTTGTGTAGCTCAAGAGGCCCTGAGCTCAAACCCCTGAGGACTTGGAACACCGGTGTGTACCACCAGGCCAGTTTGGGAATCATTCTTTTAAAAATTAGCCTAGGTGGATTGCTGGTATAGCTCAGTCAGTAAGGTGCTTGCCACAGAAGCACGGAGGTCTGAGTTTGACACCTCCGATCCAGTTCAAACAAACAAAAATCGCTGGGCATGATGGCACACACTAATTATTCCAACACTGAGGGGCAAAGACAGGAGCATCTCCCGGGCTTGAGGGCCAGCCTCTATTCACATGGGGGAAATGGAGGAAAATACCCAGCGTTGACCTCTGACCTCTATAGTCACATTCACCAGCACAGACCTGTGTACACACACATATAACCAACACACGTTAGCTAGAGGAGGAGTAAGCGGGGAGCGGTGTGATTTCAGTGCAAGGCTCTGGGTTTGATCCTCAGCACCCCAAGAGATAAAGCCAGTATCTTAGGTGCTCGGTCTTTGCCAGTGTGATGAACTAGGATTGTTCCATGTAACGACCGGACTTGGAGGAGGAGAGAGCTTTTTACATTACTGAGTTCGAAGCCAGCCTGAGTTACAGTATGAGCCCTTGCCTAAAAAAAAATGAGCAAAATTATGTTACTACCACTAAAATAAAATAAAAAAAAAATCAAGGAGTTGAGACAGGAGAGACAAGGAAAGTCGGGGTTTACTTGAGGGCAATGCCCATGCCAGCTCCTGTAAACACAGTGCAGGGGAATGGACTTGTAGTTCCCATTCTGAAGTCTCTGCCTCATAGAGAGCCGGGAACTACATTTCCCAGAATCCTTAACCACGTGAGTGTCAGCCCCAGGGACCGCAACAGTGAAGAGCTGCTGAGAGGTTTGGCACGTGGGTGGAAGGGAGAGAACAGCTGTGCAGAGGTGCTGCAGGCAGAGCCATAAGCCTAAGGGCGTTCCCTGCAGCTTCCGGGTGTGCTTCTAAGGACAGCCTGCAGGGGCGCTGCAGCTCACGCTCATGCGTGGGAGCGGCAACGAAGCGCTTAATCATGTTACCATGGTTTCAGGTCAGGCCTGGGTGCCACACACTGGAGAGGCGGTTCGAACTGCCTTTCTCCTTCCGCCTTCTTGAAGATGGCACAGATTGCATAAACCTGGGATTTTCTGTACTCGGTACTTAAGAACTTAAAGACCATTTCTTGCCTTTTAACTCCAAACTCCCTTTTCAGTATTTGCTCTGTGATAAAGTGCAAACTGACCGGGAATGTCACTCAGGTCTTTTCAACAGGGAACCCTGGAGAGCCTCTCAGCGAGGGGGGGGCCTTCTCCTGATGGCCCTGGTGCTGTACCTTTGGAGACATAGTAAGATAGGAAAGAGGATGCAGGGACAGGTCATGTTCTAGTCCTTCAGTTGGGTCTCTCTGAATGTTTATTATTATTATTATTATTATTATTATTATTATTATTATTATTATTATTATTATTATTATTATTGTGTGTGTTACTGTTGCTCGTTTTGCAGCAAGGTCACACCATGGTAACTCTGGTCGGCCTAGTACTCGCTGTGTAGCCCAGGCTGACCTCGAATCCACAGAGATCTCCCCCCTCTGCTTCCCGAGTGCTGGGATTAAAGGGGTGCGCTACCACACCTGGGATTAAAGGGGTGTGCTACCACACCTGTCTCCAAGTGTTTATTTGATACTGCATTTATTCTTTCCGTACATCAAATAGTACGATCAGTCTTTAGAAGAGGCCTGTAGTTCCTCCTTTTCACCGCTATGTGGCAGTTTAGTGTGTTCGGTAAAGTAAATCCTGGTTGGGAAAGGTTGCGGGGGGGGGGGGGGGGGGGGGGGCGGGGGGGGGCGGGGGGGGGATAAAACAGTATGAACTCTATCTAGTAGTGTTCTACTTTCCTATGGGACATATAAAATAGGGTGTTTTTTGAAACATCTTTATTTGTGTGTGCGTGTGTATGTGTGTTCAGGCTCGCTCAGGGGTCACTGATAAAACCAGCTTTGGGGGATTACACACACACACATCTCACACACACACACACACACACACACACACACACACACACACAGGCATGCACACAGGCACGAGGGTTGTGGGAGGGGGGGAATTGTCAGGCTTGGCGGTAAGTGCCTTTACCACTGAACCAACTCGCCAGACCCAGTCCTCTTCAAACCTGCACAGCCAGATTCCCTGGAGCTGGAGTTACAGGTGGGTGTGAGCCACCCAGTGTGGATGCTGGGAACCTAACTCAGATGCTCTTAACCACTGAGCCATCCCTCCAGCTCCCCACCCCACCACCTCTCTTCTAGACCACACTCTGGTCCTTTACATCTCTGGGATCCCTGCCTGGGTAACCAGAAGCCACTTCTGGAGCCTCCTGGACACTGTCCTGCATCACAGGGCTTTGTGGGTCCTAGATACTCGAAGTCTTATCTCACTGTGCTAGAAGAAGATAACAAGATACCGGGGTTACCAGGGAGCCCTGGCTCCCCCTGAGGACCCTGCCCCTTCAGTCCACTAGAGAGAGAGAGAGAGAGAGAGAGAGAGAGAGAGAGAGAGAGAGAGAGAGAGAGAGAGAGAGAGAGAGAGAGAGAGAGAGAGAGAGAGAGAGAGAGAGAGAGAGGAGCCAAAGCCAGATGTGGGTGCTGGAAAATGAGCTCAGGTTCTGATGTGGGTACTGAGAATGGAATTCGGGTCCTCTGCAAGAGCAGCAAGGGCTCTTATGCACTGAGCCATCTCTCCATCATACTGGGCTTGTTTTTTAGTTGTTTGAAGGAGGAAGGGAGAGAGACAGAGAGAAGAGACAGAGACAAAGACAGATAGAGAGACAGAGGGCCACATCTGTATTTGCTTATTTGATTGTTTTGTTTTCTTTTTTGAGACAGGGTTTCTCTGTGTAGCCATGGCTGTCCTGGAACTCACTCTGTAGCCCAGGCTGGCCTCAAACCCACAGAGATCCGCCTGCCTCTGTTTCCCACGTGCTGGGATTAAAGGTGTGTGCCACTATCGCCCAGCTCCTCATCTGTATTTTAATGGGATTCTGGTGATGGATTAGCAGGTCACATGTGTGGCTTGTTTCTGGACTCTCTAGTCTTTGTCCCACGGTTGTGCTTATCCCTGCACAAATACGCACAGCGTTAATGGCAGTGGCTCTATATTCTGCCCTGATGCGTGTACTTTACATCCTCAGTATGATTCTTCCTCCTCCTCAAGATCCTCTTCTGCTCCCCTGTGGTCCGTAGAAATCCTACCAGGCTCCTGTATTTCTACAGAAAGGCCGGAAAAGGGGACTTTTGGGCATCATTGCTTTGACTCAGCAGGAGACTAGGGAAGACTGACATCTTCACAGCGCTGAGCCTTCCATTCAGTGGGTGTAATAGGGCCCTTCATTTGCTTAGGCACTTGGGTCTTCTGTTGGAAGAGTCGCCCTCTCCCCTCTGTGCCCCTTCCGCTCCTCATCTGAGACAGGGTCTCATGCATTCCAGGCTGGTCTCTGTCTCAGTTTCTTTTCTATTGCTGTAATAAAACACCATGACTAAGGGACCTACGGGAGGAACGGGTTATTTGGCTGATGGTTCCAAGGGACAGGAGTCTTTCCTGGTGGGAAGGTCTGACAGCAGGCAATCACAGGAACGGGAGAGCTCCCACCTCGAGACACAAACAGGAACCAGAGAGAGTAACCGAAATACTAACACACCAGGGGTCTTCAATCTCTCATACCCCACCCCAAGCGACATACCTCCTCTGTCAAGGCCACAGTTCCTAAACCTCCTCAAACAGCACTACCAACTGGGCACCAAATGTTCCAACCCAGGAGCCTCTGAGGGACATTTGCCCCCAGACCACCACTCTCTCAAGTTCACTCATCAGGGTTACATCCAGGCCCTGAAAAGCTGCCTTTGATTTCTTTCTTCTTCCTCCGTGGGCTGGGCTGGGACCCTGGGCTTTGCTCTTGTGCTCTTGTTACAGAAAATTTCTCTCCATCAGCTGTGACCCCCCACACTATTTAGGTTTTTAAAAGTTTATAGCTAGCCCGGTGGTGGTGATGGCAACTCATGCCTTTAATCCTAGCACTTGGCAGGCAGAGGCAGGAGGATCTCTGGGTTCCAGGCCAGAGTGAGTTCCAGGCCAGCCAGGGCTACACAGAGAAACCTTGTCTTGAAAAACTAAAGCTCCAGGTGCCAGTGCTGCACTTCTTAAAAAAATATTTCCTTATTTTTTGATATAAGGTTTCTTTGTATAGCCCTGGCTGGCCTGGAACTCACAGTGAAAACCAGGTTTGCCAGAAACTCACAGTGATCCACCTGCCTCTGCCTCCTGAATGCTGGGATCAAAAGCCTGTGCCACCACACCTAGCCTTTATCTTTATTTAATATTTTTGGTTGTGAGTCTAGCCTTTTTAACTACTGAACCATCTTATTTTGATAATGTGTTTATGCATGTCTTTGGTGTTTTGTTTTGTTTTGTTTTGGTGTGTGTGTGGGAGGGGTGTGTATGGGTGTGTGTGTGGTTTTTCAAGAAAGGGTTTCTCTTCATAGTCCTGGCTGTCCTGGAACTCACTCTGTAGACCAGGCTGGCCTCCAACTCACAGAGATCTGCTGTGAGAAAATGCTCTTGTACACTGTAAAGATTTGTCTCTCGAATTGGTTTAATAAAACACTGATTGGCCAGTAACCAGGTAGGAATTATAGGCGGGTCAACCAGACTAGGAGAATTCTGGGAAGAGGAAGAGCAGAGAAAGGAGTCACCAACCAAAGAAAGCAAGATGAGAATGCTGCACTGAGAAAAGGTACCAAGACATGTGGCTAAACATAGATAAGAATTATGGGTTAATTTAAGCATAAGAGCTGGTTAGTAATAAGCCTGAACTACCAGCTGAGCATTTATAAATTATTAAGCCTCTGAGTCAATTATTTGGGAAGTGGCTGCTGGGTATTTGGGAACAGGTAGGTAGGAGAGAAACTTCTGTCTACAGAGATCCACCAGCCTCTGCCTCCCAAGTGCTGAGCTTAAAGTGTGCCACAACCACCTGCCTGTGTCTGTGAATGTGAGTGCAGTGCCCTCAGCAGTCAGAAGGGGAAGCTTGGAGCTAGAGTTACAAGTGATTGTGAGCTGACTGATGTCTGTTAGGAACAGAACCCAGGGCCTCTGCAGGAGCAGTGTCTTAGGGTTTCTCTTGCTGTGAAAAGACCATGACCAAAAGCAACTTGGGGAGGAAAGGGCATACGCTTGGTGATGGCAGTCCGTTATTGAGGAAGCTAAAGCCGGAAGTGAAGCACAGGCCATAAAGGAACATTGCTTACTGTCTAGCTCCTCATGGCTTGCTCAGCCTGTTTTCTTATACAACCCAGGACAACCCGTCCAGAAGAGGCACCACCCATGGTGCTTACACAAATGTTTTGAGGTTGTTTCCTCATCTGAAACAAGAGACATACAGCTAACTCACTGTCTCAGAGTCTCAAAACAGAGAGGTACTGTGGCTAGCATTCTTTCCCTGGGGGACACATAAGCAACATCTATCCCTCCTCCTAAGGTCCCAGTGACAAATGGAGATACCAAAGTACACTCTGGGGGAACCCATTAGTTTTGGGGCTTACTTGAAAAGCATAGGTAAGGAATACTTATGGGAGTTTGGGGTGCCTCTCCCCAAAAGGCCTGTACTGCAGACTTTTACCCATCAAGGATGATGACTTTCCCATAGCAACATAGGTGCAGAGTCCTCCACCCCCATCCCGATCTTCCTGGCCTATATAGTCTAGCCCCTCCCCGAGGCCGCATGCAATTAGGGAAGAATTACATAGAACAGGTGGTATGGAGTGGCCAGGTAAACTGTCAACAAGCCCAGTTGGGATGGTCCTTTGTAAGCTCGCACAGCTGAACTCCTGGAGATGACAGTTGCTTGGCTTCAAGGATGGTCACGTGCCACAGGTGTGTTTTCACACTTCGTGTGAATTGAATGTGTCTTTTGGGTAATCATTCATCTGTGAGCACATCTGCTCCCTCCTTATCCATAGAGGATGGGTTCTAAGACTCCTAAGGATGCAACTCCAAGTGGTACTGAGGCCTATATGGTCTGTTGTTCATGTGCATACATCCCTATGACAAAGCTTAATTTACAGTTACAGTGGGCAGGAGTGACAGACGCCCAGAAGTTCAGAGCACTCGTCGCTCTTGCAGAGGACAGAGTTTGATATCCAGCACCATGCGGTGGCTCACAACCACCCATAACTCCAGTTCCAGGGGATCCAATGCCCTCTTCTGACTTCCTCAAGCACCAGGCACACATGTGGTGCACACACATATATGCAGGCAAAACATACACATAAATACTTCTAAAATTTTTTAATTTAGGCACAGTAAGAGTTTGGCAACAACAATGATTGAATAATTGTAATGACATACTACAATCAAAAATATGAGTGTGGTTTCTCTTGGAAGAATCAAGACAAATAGTTTTTTCAGACCATGGGTAGCTGGAATGGTGGCAAACAAAACCACAGATAAAAAGGACTACTAGTATAACTCAAAAAATATTCAAGCTTGGCATGGCAGCATGTGACAGTGGTACCAGCTGCTCGGTAGGCTGAGGCAGGAGGATCACGTGAGCTCAGGAGTTTGATGCTAGTCTGTTTAGCACAGTGACCCCCCTGCCTCTAGGAGGAAGACAAACTAACAAAACCACTTCAGACACTTGGAGCTGGTAAATCCATCACTGAAAATTTATTATTGAGATATAGCTAGATGAGGAAAACATAAAGAAAGGACTGGAGAGATGGCTCTGTCGTTAAGAGCACTGGTTGCTTTTGCAAAGAACTGAGTTTGAGTTCCAATACCCACATGGTGCCTCCAACCATCCATAACTCCTGTTCCGGGGGGGGGGGGGGGGGATCTGACACTCCCTTCTGACTTCCATGGGCACTAGGGGTGCACATGGTGCACAGACAAAACACAAAGAAATAAATCTAAACTAAAGACTTATTTTAAAATGTAATTAAAAATGATGTTCCTGGGGGCTGAAATGTGGCTCAGTTGGAGGGAGGGAGTACCCGGCTGCACAGGTTCTGGGTTTGTTCCCACCACATACACCTGGCATGGCGAGACAGTCTATATTAGTGCCAGTACTGGAGGGGTGGAGGAAGAACACTGCTAGCCTAGGATAGCTCACTATAAAAAAAATTCAAAGGAAGGAAGGAAGGAAGGAAGGAAGGAAGGAAGGAAGAAATGGCAACACACCTGGCTATTTCTAGGATGGAGTTGTTACAGAAGAATGTTTGGTAACATTGTAAATCCACAATGTTGTTAAGTGAAGACAAGACACAAAATTCTTGATGAATCTATCTTTTTAGTGCCTTCCCTCCCAGATTCCTTTCCTCCTGTGGCTGCCATAAAATACCCCCACAAAAGCAATTTAGGGGAGGAAGGATTTATTTTTAGCTCAAAATTCCAGGTTGCTAGGAAGTCACGGCAGCAGAAGCACCCGGATGACCACAGTGAGGGGCAGACAGAGAATGCACACGACACCCGCTTCCCCCAGGAAATGCGATGCTGCCCTTCAGGTGGGTCTTCCCCCTCCAATTTGCTCAATTACAAAAATCCCCCAGAGACATGCCTGCAGGTCAACCTGATCTAGCCGGTTCCTCATTGAGACTTTCTTTCCAGGTGACTTTATAGTGTGTCATGTGGGCAAACCCAGCCATCACAGCCCCAGTTTTGTTTAATATAGTACAAATTTGTTTAAATAGTACATGTGTATACAGATTTAGAAGAAAAAAAAGACTAGCTGGCAATTTATAGAAACTCTTCCTGCTTCTGGTGGAATTCTATATACACACTTGGAATTTTAAAAATCACATTTAAACATTTTTCTCAGTATTTCTCAACAAGCATGTGCTGTTTTGTAACAAGAGAAAAGCAAAAATATTTTTTCTAAAAATATTTGTGTGTGTGTGTGTGTGTGTGTGTGTGTGTGTGTGTGTGTGTGTTTGTTGCAAATGTGGAGGTCAGAGGGAAACTTGTGGGAATCAGTTCTAGATCCTTCCATCACATGGATCCTGACTCAGGTTGTTAGATTTGGCAATGAGTGCCTTTTCTCACCAGGCTGAGGAGAAATGATTTAAAAAGCAACTGGAAATTATAGTTTATTGTGTTACAGAAGCCTTTGCAGATCTTAACATACAACGTCATTAGCATTTTCCCTCTAGAATCACAGTTGGATTCATGTTGAAATCGATGCAGCTGGCTGCCTGAAAGATGAATTGGTCAAGGAGGCCACAATCCTCAGGTTAAAGAGGCAGCTCTCTTCCTCTGCCTGCTCTGCCCCTGCTGCCTTGCAGCCCAGCACCTGTGAGTCCTGCTCAACTCTTATACAGGCTTGTTTTGCTTTTTTTTTTAATTCTGGGTCTGCCACTCGGTCCCTCCTCCTACTGATAGGAGTCTGTCTGGTCTTGTCTGCTGGGTGAATCATGCCTCAGAAATGGAAAAAGCCCAGAGGCCAGGGCCTATTTCTGTTGATGGAGCTGGGGCCTGGTTCCAAGGGTGACATTAATGTGCATGCTAAGGATTTTGCTGCAGGTCCTAGGCTGGAAAGGCAGGTGTGAGTGCTGCTTTGTTTCAGGGCTGTGGGACCCGGGCCCTGCTCCATAAATGCTGAAGTGTTGTGGCCAAACACCAGTGAGCAAAAGCGTGCTTCCCCTTTGGTGAGACTTCAGGGCTCTTGTGGTCCTCCCATCTCACAGGTCTCTATGCAGACCTCCCCAGATCTCCATACTCGAGGAGTTTCCTTGCTAGCAGGGAGATCTGGAAGGCTGGATCCGGAACCCTGCTAGAGCATGCGTGGATCCAATGGAGCCTCAGTGTAGTCTTGTCTGAGAACAAGAGTTGGGGCCAGTTGGACTTAGGCCCAGATCCCAGCTTCCTTCCAGTTTGACAGTTGATGCTGAGCATGGGGCTCACCTGGAAATGATAATAAAAGTCACTTCCACACATCAAGCCTATGCCAGGAACAGCTCTCCCTGCTCTTCTTATATGTGCTCACTTGATCCATGCAATGATAGGCAACTCTGGTGATCATTATATCTGTCTTACAAATGGGGAAACTGAGGCATAAAGTAGTTAACTTGTTTCAAGTTCACAGGAAGTATGGCTGCAGTCCAAGCTTTTTTTTTTTTTTTTTGATAGGGTCTTGCTATGTTGCCCAAACTATCTCAAACTCTCCACCCTCCCACCTCAGCCAATCAAGTGCTGGGATTATAGGTATACATTACCATGCCTTGTGAGCCTGTGTTTTTAATGATGGGCTTGGGGAGTGCTATTGTAAGATGCATAACAATATAACTATGGTTTATTGGCTCACTCAATGCCAGGCACTATGCTAAATGCTATTTAGAAGTTTCCTCATTTGCTCTTCCCACTGCCTGGCTGAGGCAGGGACTATTGTTTTATGCTAACATTGATCTGGCAGGACTGTGGACTATACACAAGGCCCTGTGTGAAGGGCTGGGTCTTTTGAGATGGCTACGGCATAAGGAGCAAAGACGTTTCCTTAAATAACTGATTCATGGCAGGATCATAGCTGGGTAGAGCTGGAAGAGCGCCTAGAGGTCATGTGGTTTAAACTCGTTTTGGAGGATGACAAGAACTGACTTGCTCTGCTTATCCCCACAGGGTTTGGGGGAAAGGCTCAGTGAGATAATGAAAACAGCAGTATTTACTTTGCTCAGCCTTCTAGACCAACAGGCAGGTGCTACTGTCACCCTCATTTCACACACAGGGAAACCATGATGTTGAGAAGTTCAGCAAGCAGTTTATCCAACATCACTCAGCCAGTAAGTGGTGGGGTGAGGGATTCAGCACAGCAGATACAGCCCAGCTCTGGAGGGCGGTTAGGAGGACTGAGATGAAGAAGCTGTACTAGGTGGGTAGGTAAGTGCTCTCCAGATGGCGAGGTGCTGTGCGGAAGACAAACTATTACCAGAAAGGGCCAAGGGACTCAAGAGGTGCTGTGGCTCTCAGGGAAAGTGTGAGAAGATCTCCAGCAGGAGACAGCAAGAGTTTGGATCTGGACCTACCTGCATTTCTGGGAATGAGGAGTGTCTGGTGTGTGTGGTGGGTAGGTTGAGGTTTGCTTGAACCCTTCTCCAGGAGCATAAAATGACAGATAAGTTAACTGGTGTCTTGGCCAGGTGAAGTGCCCAGGGCAACAGGAAGCCCAAGGCACCTACAGCAAGAGTTGACTGGGTGGAGGCAAGTGAGAGGAGATAAGGTAGATGAGTCTTTCTAGCACTTTCTAGTTAGGAGGTCACAGATGAGCTGCTCCACAGTTCCTGCCTCAGTTCCTTAGTGGCAGATGGAAATAATAGTCCGCACTTCAGCAGCTTACGCAAACTGAACTAGCCTGCGTGAAGTGGTTGCTATGACCCCTCACACAGAGACCCATTCAATGAGAGCTTGCTATTGCCACTGTCATTGGAGTCTCGGATACCTGGCTGGAGTGACCTCCAGGGAAGGATGGCTGAACACAGCAGCCTCACTGTTCGCTCTGCCCTCCTGAGTGCACTCTGGCATGGCTGGTCTACGAAGTAACACACACACTGGCTGCCATCTCTCCATGGCCTCAGCGCTGCCCAGAAGCAGATCTGGTTGCCAGGGAAAAGCCAGAACCAGGAAGCAGAGGAAGTAGAGGCTGATGAGCTGCCCATCCCGCGAACCTGGGCTAACACAGTCTTCTGAACCTGGATTCAGCTGTAATTTCTTGGTTGTTACTCTCATTTTTGAATTTTTCCTTCTGTAGCTTTGTTGGGATTTTTAATATCCTTTCTCGTCATAGTAATTCTCCTGCCTCAGCTTCCTAAGTGCTGGGTTCATAAGCATAAGCTGTCATGTTTAGCTCTGAACCCTTCTGAATGAACCTTCTGCCTACCCACCTCCAGCCCTGTACACCATGCTGTTATTCTCAGAGACACATACATCCTGTGGAGAAAATGCACATAGTATGGGCATTCCTCTTTTGAGCAGGATAACGGCACAGTAGAAGGATGCATGCCAGGGTGAGAGAAAGGAAGAGGACATATACTGACAGACACCCCTCCATGGCATCAACTTGGCTAAGGAGCCTGCATGTCTTCATCACACAGTCCCGAAAGGAATGTACTCAACTCCATTGTACAAGTGAAACCTGCCTGGAGCCACTGTCAGCCTGCAGACATGGGAGTCCCGCTGGGAATCTGTTTAACACCAGAGTCAGCTCTTCTCTCATACCATATGAGAGGATCATGGGACTAAAATGAGTGTCTTTATTGGTGTTTGAAAATGACATAAGATCTCTCTACGAAAAGCCCATTGCTTCAAACTGGACAGCTAGTTTGGAAAGAGGACTGTCTATTCCATGGAAGGCAGAGCCATTCTGCTTGCAGGCCACCACACTCTCTAGGAAGCCAAGGGCTGGGAAGGGCCAGCTGCCTTGTCTTTTGTCAAGGGTGAGAACACTTTAAGCTCACTGCCATCAGCGAACCCATGAGGATGCGCCTGCTTGTGTTTTTCTGTTTTCAATTGCTCAGTGGCTTTCTGTCTAGGGAGAGGGTGAGGGGTCTGAAGCACAAGGAACTATTTCTGGACTCTGGCCTTTGGCTGTGCAGCCTTATCCTGTTTACACATCCTCTCTCCAGATTTGCACAGCCTGACCACAGAAATACCAACCTCCAAGGCCAGGTAAATAGAGGCAACCAAATAGTCTCCAGTCAGCAGGTGGCCATTGAGCAACCATGGGAGCCCAGAGTCCTGGAGTGAGTACTGTTAGTGGCTCAGGACTCTTGACCTCGGGCTGCCAGAGCAGAGGCCTAGCCGTGTGTGTGTGTGTGTGTGTGTGTGTGTGTGTGTGTGTGTGTGTGTGTGTGTGTGTGTGTGTATGCAGTACCTCTCAGAAGGCTCCCTTGTCTAGTTTGTTACAGTACCAGACTGAGCTGTGGAGGGTGAGAGGAAGAAGAAGGAAGTCTCACACAGAGCAGTGCGTATCTGAACGAAGCAGGTCTCCTCCTGGAGAAAACAAACTCGGAATAAGGGGCCCATGGTCAGACTTGTAAATTATTTTCTTCAGCTAATCAGGTGGGGAAAGAATGTAAGGATGTGGCAGAATCAAAAGGGCTGTGAAGGGGCCTTTCCTTAGGAGGCAGGCACACACTTTCATGGTTGCCAGTTTGTGTCCAGGTTGTCAGTTTGGTAGAGGGATGGAGGGATGGAGAAAGGAGAGAGAGAGAGAGAGAGAGAGAGAGAGAGAGAGAGAGAGAGAGGAGGAGAGAGAGAGAGAGAGAAAGAGGCCAATCCTGTGCTCCAGAGTCACAGAAGGAAGCCCAGGGACACAGTGCTATGCCCCTCTAGATCGTCTCTCTTTGCTGTGATAATCACTGTCATCAAAAGCAACTGAGACAGGTTTTGTCTGGCTTACATTTCCAGGTCACAGTCCATCCATGATGGAAGCTAAGGCACGAACTCAAGGAAGGAACCTGGAGGCAAGAACTGAAGCTAGATCAAAACCCCTCATCTTCAGTCCTATTTCCAAGGCTGTTTTTGTTTAATATTGTAAGGAGGGGAACAACCCCAACATTTGAATAGGGATCTGTAAATCGGTAAAGTTGTGCCATAGAATAGGAGAGAATTTGAGAGGTGGCCTGATACTCCACTAATTGTAATCCCAGTCTCTCCTAACTGGCCTTTGTGCTTCTGCTCTTGCTTCCTGGGGTATGCTCTCCACACATCGGGCAGCAGGCAACGTGATCTTTAAAAAAAAAAAAAAAGCGCGCTACCTTGTCACTTTCCTATTTAAAACTCTGCGCAGATGCCATCAGAGTAAACAGAGCCGTTTACATAGGTCACTGGGCCCACGTGACTTGCCTCCTGCTGACTTAATTCTTTAGAACTCTTCCTACAGTCCACAGCCACATTGCTTTCTGTTCAGAGCTCAGCAGATGGTCAAGATCTTTGTCCTAGCTATTCTCTTTGCCCAGCCTTTGTTCCGGTCACCTGTCATGGAGGTCTTTTCTGACCACCCAAACGAAGTCTCCTAGTCCAAAACCACATCCCTGTTTCATAGCAAATAGTAACGATACGAATCTAACTACTCCACATCATTTGCTTCCTCCACACAAACCCCAGGAGAGAAAGGCCTGGCCTATACCAAAAAGTTCCTGATGCTAAGCAAAGCCTGGTACGTGGATGAACTATAGCATTCCTTGGATAAATGCTGATTTCAAATCCTAACGATTCGGTGATGTTCGTGAGAACGGAAGTTCTGCAGGCTCAGGACCAGCGACTTAGTTCAATCTACCTATGACTGCTGCCGCTTAGCTCTTTATTTTACACACTTAGTCCCCTTTTCCTGGGAGGTCTGTTCAGTCTTTCAGTTCCTTCTCAGTGCAGCGTCTCTTACGCCCTTCCAAATTTCGGAGGCTCAGAGACATACAGACCTCTTTCAAAAGTGGATCTTTTGGGTGCTCTTACTCTTCCCTGCCCTCCCCCATCAAAGGCAGAAAGTATTAGTATCCCACACTATCAATCATAAAACTGGGTGGGCTCTCTAGCCTGTAGGTTCAGTAGCCTTCTCTCCGCCCCCAGTCTTGACTAAGGATCCCAGGGTCCCTGTGGGGGCGAGGATATGGCTCCTTGCGTCAAGGACACTAGGGACTTTGAAGCCCAGAATCAGGGCTCGGCTAGCAGCGCACAGCGGAACCTTTCTTTAGGAGAGCCTCGTTTGCCCGCCGGTCGGTTTAGGAGGCGATACCTACTTAAGCGTCCCTCCCACTCTCTCCTTCCCTCCCTCCCTTCGGCCCTGCCTGCGGAGGCCGCCTTCCTCTCGCCCCAAGTTCCGGTGCTGGTGCTGCCGGAGCGTTCCGCGAACACCCACGCGCGGCTCGCGGCAGCCCTCCCCGCACTCGACGCTTCCGATTGCGGGTGGGCGAGTGCCCGCGGTTTTCCTGCGGCGAGGGGGCGAGGCGGAGGCCGTTCCAGGCCCTCCGGCCGGGCGCGGGCCAGGCGCGCACATCGCTCGCCATCCGGGGCGCGCGTGGGCCTCTCGAGACCCCAGCGGCGACCCGTAGCTCGGGCGCGCGCCTGTCGCAGCCCGCAGGAAGGAGGCGGCCTGAGGCCCGGGGCGGCGGCCGCCATGGAGATCCCCTCGGCCCAGGGCCGGTGCCTGGGGCCTCGGGGGCGGCCCTGACCGTCCTCCTCCCCGCCCGGGCCGGGTCACAGTTGTGCCCCCGGCGGCGCTCGGCCACCTCTGTGTCTCCGCCCTCGCTGGGTCGCGCTGCTGCCTGGGCGCGGCGGCGGCGGCGGCGCCCTGTTGAATGGGCTGTGAGGGCCCGGGTCTGAAGTGCTGGCGGACGCGGCCTCCGGGGGCGCAAGGCAGCAGCAGCGGTGGCGACCAAACGGGTGTTGGAGTTGGCGGCGGCCATGGAGGGCCTGGCTGGCTATGTGTACAAGGCGGCCAGCGAGGGCAAGGTGCTCACTCTGGCTGCCTTGCTCCTTAACCGGTCGGAAAGCGATATCCGCTACCTGCTGGGCTATGTCAGTCAGCAGGGAGGACAGCGCTCCACACCCCTCATCATCGCAGCCCGCAACGGGCACGCCAAGGTGGTGCGCTTGCTGTTAGAACACTACCGTGTGCAGACCCAGCAGACTGGCACCGTCCGCTTCGACGGGTAGGTACAGCCCAACCCCAGCCTCCTTCGGACGCGCGCGGACCTCCCAAGTCCTGGATCCTCCCCCCCCCCCCGCCCCCTGTCTTCATATGTGGACTCATAACCTTTCAGTCCCCATTGATGCCCACCTCATCTTCCAAGGCTAGGTTTTTGCTGTCTTTTCTGATCCGCTCCTACCCCATTCCCCCTGTAGGTGGTAGCCACACCCTGGGTCTTGAGAGCTATAGTCTTCTCCATTAGTCAGCGAACACGCAGGGTGGAGTGGTGGCTGCCTTTCTAGGTTTTATACCATTCTGTCAGCACTGTCGTAATCGAGATAGGAAATTAACGAGATCAGCAATTACAATTGAAGACCTTCTGGTGCTTTATTTAACCTCTCCATCCCCCCCCCCCCCCCCCCCCCCCCCGGTGTGGTCGGATCAAGCCTCAAGCAGATCTCTAGGGCTTCCTATCAAAATAAGCCCCTGGAACGAGCAGTAGATGCAGACTCCTGCTTTCGTCATGCAGCCAGGCATCTCTAGACACGGTTCTGACTCTCCCACATTGCTGGCCGGTATTTTTGGCTGCACAGGTGGCTCTGGACCTGGAGTAGAAGTTACGCCATTGCTAAATTACACGTTATAAGATGATATGGTGGGAAGGCTTCACGAACACTTAATATCGTTCACAAATTACTATTCTAGTTAACTTTTTTCCTTTGAGGTTAATTGTACATATTTTGGGGGGGCAAGATAACAGAATCATCATGTTTGACGTTATCTTTTTTTTTTTTTTTGAATGTGCTGAAGGATCGTGGAATGATTGGCACATTACAGCTGCATGCAGAGTTTGCTTTGTTGATTACGTCGGTTTTTGTTGACCTGCAAGTAAATAAGCCATTCATATTTTAGCATTTTCTTCTTTTGAAATAGATGGAATCTAAGCATAGAAATGTGCAGTTAAGTTTTGGTTAGTGAAAACTGCCTGACCAAAAACCTGTTTGAAAAGCATCTGTCTATTTATCCATCCATCCATCCATCCATCCATCCATCTATCTTTGCTATTTCTGGTTTTCAAAACCAGGTCTTGCTACATAGCCCAGGCTGTCCTGGAATCCCCCAACCTGCTTCAGCTTCTTTTTTTTTTTTTTTTTTTTTTTTTTGGTTTTTCGAGACAGGGTTTCTCTGTGTAGCTTTGCGCCTTTCCTGGAACTCACTCTGTAGCCCAGGCTGGCCTCGAACTCACAGAGATCCGCCTGGCTCTGCCTCCCGAGTGCTGGGATTAAAGGCGTGCGCCACCACCGCCCGGCTGCTTCAGCTTCTTAAGTGCTAGCATTATAAGTGTGGGTTTTAAAACGTTGTTTGTTTTGTTTTGTTTTTAAGATGACTAGAGTAATGTTTAATTTTGGTTGCTTTTTTTTTTCCTTAGACAATAAAAGCTTTTGGTTCTATTTTAAATGAGAGGGAAATTATTTGGACTGTTAAAGTCTAATGAAATGCTAGTCCCTGGGTCGTGGCTTATCTTTGGTCCTACTGTAGATAGTAGCAAGGTGGTATTGAGCAAAGATGGCAACCTGATTCATGTTTGTTTTTCCCCTTTGGTGTCTGTGTCCTGGAAATTTCCAGCATCTCACAGCCTTACTTACCTACACCTAGAGGAGTGAAGCAGAATGGGCCCACTATGTAAGCACCTGTATCTATTAAGTTAGGAAGGAATCCCTGCAGTAGCAGCTGCTGCTAAGGACCTTGCTGAGATCTGGGTGGATAAGAGAACAGTCAGGAAAGAAATTAGTTATCTTAAGGTTTTAGAAACGCTCTGGTTAATACTCTTCTTGGGTCATCAAAGAAAAAGCTGTTTTGAGGTGATAATTAAAAGAACCTGATGCCAGATGTGGTGATGTACGCCTGTAATTCCAACACTTGGGAGGCAGGAAAATCATGTAAATTTGAGGACAGCTTGGTATATAAAGTGAGTTCCAGGTCAGCCAGAGCTACATAAATCCTGTTTCCAAAACAAAACAACCCCCTCCAAACTAAAAACAAGTAAGTACCCCTAGCTCCTAAAATGATTAAAAATGCAGTTTTGAGCCTCTGCATCTGAATATCTTGTTCACCATTCTGCACAAGCTAGTGAGATTAGGGAGCTCTAAAACAGACAATTGTCAGACACCTACTGTGTGCCAAGCTTTTGGTAAGGATCTGTATTCAGAGACAGATGAGACTGTTCCCACTGTAGAGGCTGACAGCTTGGGGGCGGGGGTGGTGGTGTCAAACATGAGTAATTGCAGATGCCCTGCCATTTAGGCTTATAGGAGTCTTTGAGGCCACTGAGGGAGAACAGAGGAAGAGGAAGTGCTCAGCTTTGTAGTAGTGGAGAATAAAGGCTTTACAGAGGAGGTAGTAATTGAGCTGGACTTTAAAGAACAGTGGGGCATGAAGAGAAGACAGCAGTCTGATATCCCTCAGTGTTTCAGTGCTTATTGCAAGAAGAGATACAAGCTAGGACAATTTAGAAAGAGTATGGGATACTGGGAAGATGGCAGAGATCAATTGAGAAAGAGGATATGGGGTCTTGGGGAGATGCAGAGATCATTTGAGAGAATGTGGGGTTTTGGGAGGATGGAAAGATCACATGAGTGTGGGGTACTGGGAGGATGGAGAGATCAGTTGAGTGTGGGGTACTGGGAGGATGGAGGGATCAATAGAGTGGGGTACTGGGAGGATGGAGAGATCACTTGAAAGTGTGGGGTACTGGGAGGATGGAGGGATCAATAGTGTGGGGTACTGGGAGGATGGAGAGATCAATAGTGTGGGGTACTGGGAGAATGGAGGGATCAATAGTGTGGGGTACTGAGAGGATGGAGAGATCAATAGTGTGGGGTACTGGGAGGATGGAGAGATCAATAGAGAGTGTGGGGTACTGGGAGGATGGAGAGATCAATAGTGTGGGGTACTGGGAGGATGGAGGGATCAATAGTGTGGGGTACTGGGAGGATGGAGGGATCAATAGTGTGGGGTACTGAGAGGATGGAGAGATCAATAGTGTGGGGTACTGGGAGGATGGAGAGATCAATAGTGTGGGGTACTGGGAGGATGGAGAGATCAATAGTGTGGGGTACTGGGAGGATGGAGGGATCAATAGAGAGTGTGGGGTACTGGGAGGATGGAGGGATCAATAGAGAGTGTGGGGTACTGGGAGGATGGAGAGATCAATAGTGTGGGGTACTGGGAGGATGGAGGGATCAATAGTGTGGGGTACTGGGAGGATGGAGGGATCAATAGTGTGGGGTACTGGGAGGATGGAGGGATCAATAGAGAGTGTGGGGTACTGGGAGGATGGAGGGATCAATAGTGTGGGGTACTGGGAGGATGGAGGGATCAATAGTGTGGGGTACTGGGAGGATGGAGGGATCAATAGTGTGGGGTACTGGGAGGATGGAGGGATCAATAGTGTGGGGTACTGGGAGGATGGAGGGATCAATAGAGAGTGTGGGGTACTGGGAGGATGGAGGGATCAATAGTGTGGGGTACTGGGAGGATGGAGGGATCAATAGTGTGGGGTACTGGGAGGATGGAGAGATCAATAGTGTGGGGTACTGGGAGGATGGAGAGATCAATAGAGAGTGTGGGGTACTGGGAGGATGGAGGGATCAATAGTGTGGGGTACTGGGAGGATGGAGAGATCAATAGTGTGGGGTACTGGGAGGATGGAGAGATCAATAGAGAGTGTGGGGTACTGGGAGGATGGAGAGATCAATAGAGAGTGTGGGGTACTGGGAGGATGGAGGGATCAATAGTGTGGGGTACTGGGAGGATGGAGGGATCAATAGAGAGTGTGGGGTATGGGTGGATGCAGAGATCAGGTTTTGATGTTGTTCATCAAAAACTAAGGGAGAGTAGTGAAACTGCAGCCTGAAGTGTTGCCACCATTTGCAGTTTGGCCAGAGGAGACTTCTGGAATCTGTCTGTTTAGCCTATGGCTTGTTATGGCTATGAGCTGCTGTATTAAAGTATTTAAATCCCTATGGTAGGTCCAATCCCGAGTCACATTCTGCGGAGAAAAAAAATGGAAGGTTTTTACTTTTGACAAGTTTGCCAATTAATAAAAGAGAAGGATTGAAGTTCATGACTACATCTCAGCTGACTCACAAGTTTCTGAGATGATTTTTGTAGGTTATCTCAGATTTTGACATTTGAAAACCAGGATAAGATGGTCATTTACACATGTAATGGTTTTCACTGACTAATTTCAGCCATGTAGAGCCTGTTAGCCTGAGTGCTAGTAACAGTATGAAGCTCACTCCTGTAGTAAAGGCCAACTTTTTTAAAGATTTATTTTTAATTATGTCTGTATGGGGTACGCGCACATGGGAGTGAAGGTGCCCCAGAAGTCCAGAAGAGAGCATCAGATCCCCTGAAGCCGGAGTTGCCTTGCAGATGGTTGTGGCCAGCCCAAGGTGGGTCCTGAGACCTGAACTCTAGGCTTCTGCAAGAGTGGTATGTGCTCTTCCTGAGCCATATCTCTAGTTCCTAGCCTTTTATTTTATTTTATTTGTTTTTTGAGACAGGATCCCACTATATAGCCTTGGCTGGCATGGAGTTTGCTATATAGATCAAGCTGGCCTTGAACTCACAGAGATCTGCCTTCCTCTGTCTCCTAACTACTGGAATTAAAAGGGTACACCACCGTGCTGAGCCTAGTTTTTGTTTTTTCAAAACAATTTTTGTGGCACTGGGCACAGGACCTAGAGCCTCCACCTATGTTAGGCAGGTGCTCTGCCATTTTGCTATGTCCCCACCCTGGGGCTGAAGTTTGAAAAGTTAACCTCTTCCCTTAGATTTTGTTGGCACTGGATACCCATGACTAGGTGGGAACCAGTAAGGCTCTTCTTGTGTACTGAAGTAGATTTAATGTTTCTAATTTGTAGCGATTTACATACCATCCTCCGAAGTTTTAGGCAAAGTTGTTCATCTATCCTGTTGTTTACTAAATATAGTCTTTGAAGTTTCAGGTGTTTGCTTGATAACTTTGCTATAGCATGTCTCATATTTTAGTTTCCTCTTGCACAGCAGTATTCATGTAATGACAGGTTCAATATGCTGTGCTTTGTGTGTATATTTGTCTGAGAGAGACATAGACATTAAAATTATTTGTGTTGTTAGTTATTTTTGAGACAGGGACTTGTTATATAGCCCAAGTTGGCCTAAAGCTCAAGTCCTCCCTGGTGCTGGGATTACAGGTATGTGTTGCCACACCCACTTTAGGGTTTTTGTTTGCTTGCTTTTGTTGTTTACTGTATGCCTTAGTTTCTTTTTGTATTGCTATGATAAGATATTCTGACAAAAGCAACTCAAGGAAGAAAGATTTTATTTCCGCTTACAGTTCAAAGGTCCATCTTGAAGCTGTCAAGGCAGCAGGAACTGGAAGCATCTGTCACATGGCATCCATAGTCAGGAAGCAGAGAGTGATGAATGCTGGTGTTTGGCTCACCTTTTTCCTTTATACATTCCAGGACTAAACTTGGAATGTGCCTCCTGCTTTCAGTGTGGACCATTTTACCTCAACCTACCTAAATAAGTATAATCCCTTGTAGGCATGCTCAGTAATCCCTCTCTCATAGGTGTGCCTGGAGGCTAGTCTCCTAGGTAGTTCCAGATCCTTGTAGTTGTTAAACCATCACACTGTATTCCACCTAAAAGCTTTTATAACCTCTTAGGAAACCAAAGTGGATTCATAGTATAGGCTCTAGAGCAGTGGTTCTTAGCTTGTAGGTCACGACCCCTTTCAAGGGGTTGCGTATCAGGTATTTGCATTATGATTCATAACAGTAGCAAAATTACAGTTATGAAGTAGCAACAAAAATACTTTTATGGTTGAGGTCACCACAACATGAGGAGCTAAAGGGTTGCAGCATAGGAAGGTTGAGAACCACTGCTCTAGAGGGAAGGGATCACCACCTAGATTAAGCCTCATGTCAATAATTAGATTCCTTGTTCACACTTTTTGGAATACTATTTGAGATTATTTTGCTTATGGCTCAGCATGTGAACACTGGAGTTGGCAGAGGTGAGTAGAGCTCCTTGAGGTAATGAAAAAGAACTTTTAGTTGTTGGTGGGAAGCTACCAAAACTTCTGCAGAGAGGGAACAGAACAAAGGAAGGCTCCTGCAGCTGGGGGATAATCGTGCTGCCATAGATGCTGATGTCTGACTCCTTTGTGCCCGAGTTTGGAAACCACTTGTTCTTGAGCAGGTTTGCTGAGCCATGGGTGGGGGACACGGGAAGAATGCTGAAGTCTTCTGTAGAGTGTTCTTAGTGCTAGGAATCAATGTCCAGGGAAAGGAAAGGCCAGAGGGCCACTTCCTCCACCAACTTTGCTTAGAAAAAATTGTCAGTGTGTCAGGGAGCTCCACTGACCTTGACAATGATTTCCAGGATTTTATTTAAGGTGCTGATGATGCCTATCTAATGAGTTGTTATGTCACGCCCAGTGCCTGAACCAGGTAGTTTAGTTCCATGGCAAGCAGAACCAGGATATAGTGGTAGGAACACCCTCTCCACTGTAAAAGCTCCATGCCTCATGGATGCTTTCATTCTTGAAGACATTGGATTGATCAGGTTATTGTTTATTAAAAGATAAAATATAGTAGAGAATTTACATTAAAATTTTGAATCAAGACCTGGAAGATCAGCTTTTAAGCAGGTTTATTTATTTTATGTTCTATTTATTTTGTTTTGAGGTAGGGGGTCTTATTTTTTCTCTTGTAGAGTTGTATATGCAGGCTCTTGTTCCCACCTCCCATTTTGCTTTAGCAGTGCTGGGGCTGGGATTACAGATGTGAGCCACTGGATCTTGCTTTTTAAATTATTAGTAATTATTTAATGGTTAATAATTGTTTTGTTTTTGTTTTTGTTTTTTTTGTTTTTCGAGACAGGGTTTCTCTGTGTAGCTTTGCGCCTCTCCTGGAACTCACTTGGTAGCCCAGGCTGGCCTCGAACTCACAGAGATCCGCCTGGCTCTGCCTCCCGAGTGCTGGGATTAAAGGCGTGCGCCACCACTGCCCGGCTGTTTTTGTTTTTTGAGACAGAGTTTCACTGTGTATCCCTGGCTGTCCTGGAACTCAGATCTGCCAGCCTCTGCCTCCTGAGTGCTGGGATTAAAGGCGTGAGCCACCACTGCCCAACCAATAATTAATAATTAATTTAAATGTGGGTTCCAGGGCTTGAACTCAGTTGAGGGTGTGTGTCAAGTGCTTTTACTGGCTGAGCCATCTTACCAGCTCCAAGATCATTGTTCTACAGTGCTTCTCTCATGGGAACTTAGTAAATGGTGCATTATTTATTGTGTCTTTATCTCCTATTAAAAAATTTGGTATTTTTGTTTTAGGGCTATATAGGTTATACACATGTGCATACATGCACACATGTATATATACATTTTTTTTTTTTTGGTAAGAAAATATCTGAATTTTAGTTGCCTCGGATAAAACATATACACATACACACCATACACACATGAACATGCAAAACAACAAGCCAAAGAGTAGGTTATTGGAATTGTTATGTAATTCCTGTCACATTTCATGTGAATAAAGGAAAAATGGAAATTACCAAACTATCTCAGGAAAGAGTAAAGTGACCAAGTACTTTCCATTATAAAAAGTGAAGGACTAACAAGATGGTTTAATGAGGAAGGGTGCTTACTACCAAGCCCAAGGACTTGAGTTTAATCCTTGGAACTCACAAGGTAGGAGAGAACCAGTTTTTGCAAATTGTCCTCTGATCCCCACATTCATGTCATGATGTGCATGGGTATGCAAATACACACTAAGTAATTAAGATGTAATAATGCTGGGTGTGCTGGTGCATGCTTTTAATTCCAGCACTCAGGACGTAGAGGCAGGAGGATCTCTCTGAGTTCGAGCCAGCTTGTTCTACATAGGGAGCTCTAGGACAGCTAAAACTACATAAAGAGACCTTGTCTCAAAAAAAACAAAAGATAAAATTTAATAATTTAAAAAACATCAAGTGAAGTACATATGTACCTGAAATTAAGTTTTATATTTTCATCATAGATTATGGGAAATTTGAGGTTGGAAAACTATTCTAGTAACTTTTTGTTTCATTTCCTCCCCTAATGCTTAAAAGAGGGGGCTGGAGAGATGGCTCAGCTGTTAAGAGCTTGTGCTGCTCTTCCAGGGAACCCGGGTTTGGTTCCCAGAATCTGCATGAAGTGGCTAAACCACTTGTAACTCAGCTCCAAGGAATCCAACATCCTCTTCTGGTCTCTATGGGTACCTGTACTTATATAGTACTTGGACTTAGGGAACACACACACACACACACACACACACACCTTTCCCAAACATGCAAGGTAAGTACAGTGTAATAAAGAACAAATACATAGTTAATATATGTTGGTATTAACATGGTTAGCTACAACGTGTCCTTGCACTGGCTTGGGGAGCTGTTGCTTTTTAGTGTGTGTGTATGAGTAGTAGGAAGCTGTTTGTTGGTGCTAGAGGTTAAACCTAGGGCCTTGCACATGCTCTGCAGCTGAGCTGCTTCCTTAGGCCCTATGTATTGGTTTTAAAAAGATGAAATTGTTATATGCTAGGGATACAAATATAAGCTATTTAAATCTCAAGAAGTGTTACATTAAAATAGGTCCTTTACATAGGTTATTTTTAACTCTAGCAATTAAAATATTACCTTTTCTCACTTGGGAGGTAGAGAGAGGCCAAGCTGAGTCCTAGAGCATAGTAAGTTCCAGGCCAGCCAGCAGCTACATAGTGAGACCCTGTCTCAAAAATGAAATAAAACAAAGTAATTATTTTTTATTTTCTTTCTTTTTTTGTGTGTCGGGGGAGGTTAGTACTAGCTTATTATACAGCAAAGACTGACCTCAAACTTAAGATCTTTCTGCCCCCGACTCCCATTTAGGCATGTGCCACCATACCCAGCTCATTATTCATTATTTATTCGTTTGTAAACTAAGGAATTAATCAGGACCAGGCGTGATGGTGAATACTTGTAATCCCAGTATTTGAGAGGCTAAGGCAGGAGGATTACCAGTTTGAGGCCAGCCTGAGTTACATAGTAATTTCCAGGCTAGCCCAGTGTAGAAAAATCACCCAAAGAAAAAAGGAGTTGGAGGAGTCAGGGAATGTTAGAAGAGAATAGCTTCATGACTGCCCACTGTCCCTTCACTAACAGTTGTCTAATTAAAATTAGTATGTTCAAATTTCACTTAATATACAGAGTTCAATTAAAGTGTTTTCATTGTCACAACATACCATTTGAAATACTATCATAAAGTAATCACTCTCTAGTAGTTAACCAAAGGAAGAATGTACAGGACTTCTACACTGAAAATTACAAAGTATCCCTGAGATAAACAGAAGGTAACAAACAGAAAGACTCCAAGTCCGTGGTTTAGAAGTCTCAGTAGCCTCAGAGTGTGACTCTTCCACCGAAGGGACCTCTACATTTGCTGTTACCCCAGTCATACTCCTAGCAGGCTATGTGTGCATATGCACCTGTGTGAAAACTGACAAGTCAACCCTGAAGTATGTGGAAATGTAACTAAGATAATTTTGAAGAAAAAATAAGAAACTACCATAATTAAGTGTGTCACGGATGCAAGGGTAAAATAATGTATCAAGATAACATTCCAGAAATAAACTCATGTGGAGTCACCTGCTAATGAAAAAGGCTCCAGTGGGACTGGGAATGTAGATCAGTGGTAGAATACTTACCTAGGGTGTGTGATACTCTGGGTTCAAGTCCAGAAAAACAGTGAAATTCAGGTAGGAGACACTTTCTAAATAAACAGTGCTGGAGCAATTAACAATTAGTGTGGGAGAAAGTCAGCCTTTGTTCTTACCTCACACAGTGCACAAAAATTTAAACTATCAGGGCCTGGAAAGATGGCTCAGTAGTTAAGAGCATTTACTAATCTTCCAGAGGATCTGGGTGTAATTCTCAGCACCACATAGAGGCTCACAACCACCTGTAACTCCAGTTCCAGGGATCTCATGCCTTCCTTTGATCTCCACAGGCACTGCGTACATGTGGTACACAGACATACGTTAGACAGAATACCCATACACATAAGAATAAATAGAATATTTCAAAGTTAAAAAGCAAATATTAGAGACCCTCCCTCTTTTCCTCCTTACTCCCGCCCCTTCTTTCCTTCCTTTCTTCCTCAGACTATCTTAGGGTTGACAAGATGGCTTAGTGAGTAAAAGTGCTTTCCTCCAAGCCTGACAACCTGAGTCCAGTCCCATGAAACTACCCAGTGGAAGGAGAACATTGATTCCTGAGAGTTGTCCTCCGACCTTGACACATGCCTCCCCTCCTCTCCCAAATAAATGCAAAAAAAATGAATTTTTTAAAGATTATAGACTGCTGGGCAGTGATGGCTAATGCCTTTAATTCCAGTACTTAGGAGGCAGAAGCAGATGTATCTCTGTGAGTTGGAGGCCAACCTGGTTTACAGAGTGAGTTCTAGGACAGCCAAGACTACACAAAGAAACCCAAAAGGATCATAGACTACCTTAAGACTACCTTAATGATTTTAGGATTGGTCATGATTTCTTATAAATCAAAAAGCAAAATTATGATTATAAAAATCACAGCTATAAAAATTTCTGTTCTTCAAAAGACACTATTAAAAAGTTAATATGTGGGGCTGGAGAGATGGCTCAGCAGTTAAGAGCACTGGCTGCTCTTCCAGTGGTCCTGAGTTCAATTCCTGATAACTATGGTGGCTCATAACCATCTATAACAGGATCTGATGCCCTCTTCTGGCATGCAGGTATACATGTAGAGCACTCATACATAAAATACAAATAAATAAACTTAAAAAAAAGTTAATATGCTTCTGGGAAGTGGGATGTGTCTGTAATTTCAGCATTTGGGAGGCTGAGGAAGGACTAGCATGAGTTTGAGACCAGCCTGAGCTATCTGCTGACCAGGCTGGCTAGCCTACATAATGAGACTGCCCATAATGCCATAATGGACTTCCTATCCCTCCATCTTGCCTTGTTGTGAGTAGCTGCATTATTAAAGGACATGATCACCTGAAATCTGCCACAGTACATCTCTCTATGGAACCTGGAGAGAATGTTCATTATTTAAAACAGGGCCATAATGCAGTAAGAACAGTGTTCTTAGAAGAAGAGAAACCAGGGAAGCAGAGAAATGACCTCATGCAAGAGGGAGAAGGCTCAAAACCCAAACCTGCTGACTCCTGGTCTTGGATTTTCAGCCTTCACAATGATGAGAAACTGGAGTGATGGCACATAGCTTTCATCCCAGTACAGGAGGAGGATGGTGTGGGAGCAGAGTCAGGGGGATCTCTGTGAGTTCCAGGATATCCAGGACTGCGTACTGAGACTCTGTCTCAAACAAACAAAGCAATGTTCAGAATAACTTTATTTATAAAAGTCAACCCTTGGAAACAACCAAAATGCCCAATAAGAGGACAATGGATAAGTGAAGTGTAGGGAACTAGGAAGTAGTTGGTGGCTTTTAATTAGCACTCAGGAGGCAGAGGCTGCTAGATCTCTTGAGTTCAAGGTCAACCTGGTCTACAGAGCAAGTTTCAGGACAGCCAGGGCTATAGAGAGAAACCCTGTCTCGGAAAAACCAAAAACAAACTATAGAAAACTCATACTATAAAATGCTATGTAGCATTCAAAAAGAAATTGCTGATACACCTAACTACATGGAAGACTCTCACAGATAGAGTTAGTGAAAAAAGCCAAATATGAAGAAGATGCTGCATGGCTTCATTAATAGGAAGTTCATATGCAGGTAAATGATCTAGGGAGGAACTGACTGGGAAGAGGCACAAGAAGAACATTTGGGGTGACCATAATGTTTTGTACCTGGATCAGAAAATGAGTCTATAGATGTACACTCAAGATTCCTGGCTGGTGAGATGGCTCATTAGATAAGGGTACTTGCTGCCAAGTTCACTTGCAGAACCTGCATAATGGGAGAGAGAACCAACTCCCACAAATTGTCCTCTGACTTCCAGCCACCTGCATGCTGTGCCACATGAACACACAAATATACATGCATGTATGATAACTAAATTAAAATTTAAAAAAGTTGAATTTTACTAGGTTTACAGTTATATCTAAGCTATACAGACTTAAAGAGGTATAGCTGACTTAAAAGAAAAATAGCTCAAATGCATCAAATTGTTCATACAAAATACCTCACTATCTCTAGTGCTGTATTAACTACTTAGTATGCAATATAGCTCAGTCTTCACAGTAACTTGCCATTAGCCCTATGTGGTAGATAGTATTACCATGCCCATCTTGCAGATAAGTAACTAATAGGTTTGCCTACGACCAAATACTCCAAAAGGTCTTTGAATATCATACAAAGTATCAACTGCAGGGAAACATTGTACATCAACATTTGTTTCAATTTCAAAAGGACTTTTTCCAGACTGGTTATTAATACATTGTATCAAAAACAAACAACAGGGCCTGTGGAATGGCCTCTGCCAGTAAAGATCAATGTGGCCAGTCCTGAGCTTTTGGTTCCATCCCTGGGACCAACATGGTGGAAGGAGAGAGCCAACTCCTTCAGGTTGTCCTCTCACTTCCAGATGTACAGTGACATCTGTGCCTGTGCATTATACATACACATGCACACATACTGGGGTGCCTTTTTTATTAAATTTTCTATTCATTTTACATACCAGCCACAGATCCCCCTCTCCTCCCTCCTCCCACCCCCCATAAGTCTTTGTTTTTTGAGATAGAGTTTTTCTGTTTGTTTTGGCTGTCCTAGAATGTATTCTGTAGACCAAGCTGGCCTCAAACTCATAAATCTACCTGTACATGTGTCGTCGTCCCCCGCGCCCCCGCCCCAGTGCTGGAATTAAAGATGTGCACCACCACGCCCAGCTGCTTTCTTTTCTAAGTCATAGTGCATTTTGTGCTGCGATAGCAGAATAGCTAAGACTAGGTGAGTCTTAGAGTGGAAATTTATTTCCCATATCACAGAGGCTGGGACAGTCAAGATGAAGGGAGGTTGGGTTGTCTGGTGAGGGCCTCATCTTGCAGAGAAGAATGCTGTCTTTCCTGGTAGAAGGCAGAAAAGCAGGGCAGCCTGCCACAGCCGAGAGTTGAGCCTCTTTCATAAGAGCTGGAATTTGAAAGAGACAGGGAGGTGCCCCAGCTGCCATGGCAACACCTGACTTTTGGCAAGGCATTACGGGTGTTGCACCCTCTCACTTTGTGGGGGTTATAATTTGGCCTGCCTCACAGCATAAGGTTGTGTAGTAAGAAGCTCATTAATAGATTTTTGGTGTGCTTAATTGTAGTGAATAATGATTTGGTCAGTGATCTACCCTAATATTGTCAGGTATACTTACTGGTTCTAGCATAGTAATTATAAATATCTTCAGCAAAAATCTTTTTGGGTTCCATGAAACCATTATCAGTAGGATTAAAATTAGGAAAAGGAGATTGGGGGAAAAGTGGGACAGGTTGGACTTGTCAAAAAAACCTAGCTTTGTAGAGGTTGCAAACCCTGCTTGTAGCTGAGGCCCTGAGAACCTGGTAACCGAAGCCTCAGTGTTCATAATGTCAAGTCAGGGATGTACCTGGGTAATTCCAAATGCTAGTGTTTCCTGCTCTTGCTACCACATAATGACTTGCTTCAGGAATAAATACTGACACAGTATACACACACAGCTTAACTTTTCATAGCATAGCATGATTTTAAAAAAAGCACATTTATTATATGCAGCATTATATTTACATGCTGAGCATATTTGTTTAGTAAGTCTCCATGTGCATCCTGTCATCCAGTACCTTTCCCAAAAGGAAGGCGGTATACAGCTGTCTGTGTTGTATGGACCAGTGATTGTTCATTCTTGTTGCTATAGCTCAGGTAATCTTAGGACAGCGGTTCTCAACCTTCCTAATGCTGTGACCCTTTAATACAGTCCTCATGTTGTGGTGACTCCCAAACCAAAAACTATTTTCATTGCTTCTTCATATTTTGCTACTGTTATGAATCGTAATGTAAATATTTTTGGAGATAGAGGTTTGCCAAGGGGTCACAACTCATAGCTGTCTTAGGGCTAATCATCTGCTGCTTTTTATTTTTTTATTTTTTTCTCCCTAAAGCAATATCTAACAGAACATTATGTAGGAATTGGACATGTTTTCCTAAATGGGAATCCTCGTCCCTGGAGGGGTCCCTGGTCTACTGAGAGGCAGATCATGCTATGTTCTGAAAAGTCAGCATGCCTTTGAAGACCATACAGAAATGCAGACATTCCCTCTCATTTGCTTGCTTTTCTTTTTTGGGGGGATGTATGTATGTGCCTTGGTATTTGTCCTCACCTTCCACCTTGAGACAGGTTACTTTGTTGTTAGATGCTGTGTGCACCTGAGGAACTAGCCCATAGCTTTGGGGATTCTCCTGTCTACCTCCCAGCTCACAGTAGTAACATTGTGATAATAGACACGTGCTGCTCTTGGCACTCTGTGTGTTCTGTAGATCTGAACTCAGGCCCTCGTGCTTGCATAGCAAGTCCTTTCCCCAATGCGCCATCTTCCCAGCTCATCCCTTCTGTGTGTGTGTGTGTGAGATTGTGATTGTGATTGTGGTTTTTCAAGATGGTTTCCCTGTGTAACAGCCTTGGCTATCCTAGAACTCTGTAGACCAGGCTGGTCTTGATTTCACAGAGATCCTCCTGCTTCTGCCTCCCAAGTGCTGGGATCAAAGGCGTGCACCACCATGCCTGGCCCCAGACCCTCTTGTGTTTTCTGAAGTGTATTGTTGCCGATAGAGAGTATTCTTTTTTTTCTTTTAATTTATTTGTTTTTATTTTGTGTGCATGTGAGGGTGTTGGATCCTGGAGTTACAGACAGTTGTGAGCTGCCATGTGGGTGCTGGGAATTGAACCTGGGTCCTCTGGAAAAGCAGTCAGTGTTCTTAACTACTGAACCACCTCTCCAGCCCCCGAGAGTATTCTTTAGATTTTAAAAAAACTGAAACTTTAGAAATAACAGTAACAGTAATTTTATTGATTTCATATTAGCATAAAGCGCTTTGCTGAAATGGTTTTTATTTCTACCCAAACTGATACTTCATTAACGTTTGGGAGGGTGGAGTTTCAGTTAGAGTCTGTGAATGCACCCTTTTAAACATGTCGGCCTGTGGGCCCATTGTCTGACTGACTCTTCTTTCTGTGTGTAGGTATGTCATTGATGGTGCCACTGCTCTTTGGTGTGCTGCAGGAGCCGGACATTTTGAAGTTGTTAAACTTCTAGTCAGCCATGGAGCCAACGTGAACCACACCACAGTCACTAACTCAACCCCACTGCGGGCAGCATGCTTTGATGGCAGACTGGACATTGTGAAATATTTGGTTGAAAATAATGCCAATATCAGCATTGCCAACAAGTATGACAACACCTGTCTAATGATCGCAGCATATAAGGGGCACACTGATGTTGTCAGATACCTTTTAGAACAGTGCGCTGACCCCAACGCTAAAGCACACTGTGGAGCCACAGCGCTGCACTTTGCAGCTGAAGCTGGTCACATTGACATCGTGAAAGAGCTGATAAAATGGCGAGCTGCAATAGTGGTGAACGGCCATGGGATGACCCCGTTAAAAGTAGCTGCGGAAAGCTGTAAAGCTGATGTGGTTGAACTGTTGCTCTCTCATGCCGACTGTGACCGCAGAAGTCGGATTGAAGCCTTGGAGCTTTTGGGTGCCTCCTTTGCCAACGACCGTGAGAACTATGACATCATGAAGACATACCACTATTTATATTTAGCCATGTTGGAGAGGTTTCAGGATGGTGACAACATTCTTGAAAAAGAGGTTCTCCCACCCATCCATGCTTATGGGAACAGAACTGAGTGTAGGAACCCCCAGGAGCTGGAGTCCATCCGGCAAGATAGAGATGCTCTTCACATGGAGGGCCTTATAGTGCGGGAACGGATTTTAGGTGCTGACAACATTGATGTTTCCCACCCCATAATTTACAGAGGGGCTGTCTATGCTGACAACATGGAGTTCGAGCAGTGCATCAAGTTGTGGCTTCATGCGCTACACCTCAGGCAGAAAGGTAATAGGAACACCCACAAGGATCTCCTGCGATTTGCTCAAGTCTTCTCCCAGATGATACACCTCAACGAAGCTGTGAAGGCCCCAGACATAGAATGTGTTCTGAGATGCAGTGTTTTGGAAATAGAGCAGAGTATGAACAGAGTTAAAAATATCTCCGATGCTGACGTCCACAGTGCCATGGACAACTATGAGTGTAACCTCTATACCTTTCTGTACCTGGTGTGCATCTCCACCAAGACCCAGTGTAGTGAAGAAGACCAGTGTAGAATTAACAAGCAGATCTACAACCTGATTCACCTGGACCCCAGAACACGGGAGGGCTTCACCTTGCTACACCTGGCTGTCAACTCGAACACACCAGTCGATGATTTCCACACCAACGACGTCTGCAGCTTTCCCAACGCACTGGTGACAAAGCTCCTGCTGGACTGTGGTGCTGAGGTGAATGCCGTCGACAACGAGGGGAACAGCGCCCTCCACATTATCGTCCAGTACAACAGGCCCATCAGTGACTTTCTGACCCTGCACTCCATCATCATCAGCCTTGTGGAGGCCGGCGCTCACACCGACATGACAAACAAGCAGAATAAGACTCCACTAGACAAAAGTACGACTGGGGTGTCTGAAATACTACTTAAAACTCAGATGAAGATGAGCCTCAAGTGCCTGGCTGCCCGAGCAGTTCGGGCTAATGACATTAACTACCAAGACCAGATCCCCCGGACTCTTGAAGAGTTTGTTGGATTTCATTAAGTGACTGGATGTGTAAAATCGTTTAATGTGGTGCTAAAAAGTAAAGAACTTTAATCACAGACAATAGAAGTATGTGTTCCTAGGTTGTCCTTTTCTTTCCATTCCCTTCAGCCCATCCGTCCTTGGTTCCCTCTGGCTCTTGTCTCATGTATTGATTTCAGCACTAAACAGAGCAGCACTGTTCAGGTATAACTGGAAGGTGTTTGGACAGTTTTGGTTTCTTTTTCTTTTTTTTAAAGGAATGAATGTAAGATATTTTGTGTAATAGGGGGCATTTGTGATTTGAAATGTGATGATGTTTTAAACAGCTGCCTACAAAAGTATTTCTGTTAAGCTGATGTCAGCATGTCATCCGTGCAGCAGTTTTGAGGATTTCATGAAGAAAATGAACTAAAAGGAACATTGAGAGCAATGGGAGATGCTCGTGCCCTGCGTGGATGGTTCTCATTCTCATTGTGCGTGCAGAATGATACAGCACATTTTACACCAGGAGGACTTGAAACACTTAGCTACTGATTATTAATCTGAAAATTATGTGCAGTTATTGTTGGAAAGTTGAATTCATGGAAATGATTGCATTCTGCTGGGTAGTGTCTTCTAATTGGTGATCTTAGCTCAACCTTGTGGACATTGCTAGACTCCACCCTTAGTCTTGTTTTCCGGTCTCTGTTGTAATGATGGATCTAAATTGCAGTCATGCATTTGATTTTTGGCTCACAGCCCTAAATAAGGAGCACGCTGTATTATGAAACATTGTCATAGTATAGCTAGATAGTCTGTCTGTCCCCTTTTAGCCCTTTCTTCTTGTGTTGTATCTTTAAAATTTGGAAACTGCCTTTCCAGAGGACATTTATTTCTGTCTCCCTGTTAGGTGTAAGATGAACGAGGACACACTTCTGATGTCTTTACTTAGTCCATTGTAAGATGTAGGAAAACCGGGAGTAGGGTATAGGAAATGAAGTATTTGATGAGGAAAATGATTCTCAATGCCAACGGAAGGTATATCTCAGAGCTGCAGACTTTCCTACCACGGAATGTGGTACTGAGGTCTTTTTTTGCTTTCTTATATCAGCAACATTTCAATTCTCAAGAGTGTTCTGTGATTTTTCTCTTAAGCATCACAGAAATTCAAGTTGAAGGAACACCTGCTTCTCCTGATGCTGGGAATGATAATGAAAGTAAAACTAGCTGTCCGTGTAATTTTTCTCTAGTGCCAAATGAATGCCTGAGCTACCCCTAGTGCATGGTACCAAGTGGAGACCCGCAGCTTCTTGTTTTCCTTTAGTGAAAAGCATTGTCATGATGCAACATCAGATATAAACTTCAAACAACCTGTAAGATTTCATAAATATTTTACCTGTGGATATTGCTTTTTCAAATGGACAAGGAAGGTTGCAGTTGGAGCAGTATAAAAAATGACCAAGCCAAAATCAGCACCTAGGGCCTTAACAGAGATACCCCACAAAATGAACTACCTGGGAGGGCAGGAGAGACTTGAACTTCCTGCTCCAAGGGTCGAGACACAGTTGCTGTCATTGTGCTTCGTGTGTGTTCTTGCTTCAGTTAGGAGTGTTTGGATGGTGAATTCTTTCATGGTAATAGATTTCTGTGTTTCCAACTGGAGAGTTTACAAGGAAAGCTTTCCTGATGACTTAAAGGGAGGTGTTGGAATGACCCTAATTGGGGAACTTCTGACCTTGACCCTCCTGACGTGACTTAAGGAGATTCTGTCTCCACTTGCTCTGGCAGCTCTCAGTGACCTGGAGGAGATGACGCACTGCACAGGTGAGTCAGTCCTGCCTCTGCCCAGGCTCAGGTCAGGTCTTTCCTTTTCAGACTCGAAGGCCTGAAACGGACAGTGAGGAATAGCTGTGATACTTAGTATTCAGTTGGTTCCGTTTTTTAATGTGTATGGTTTTAAGCACCCAAACTTAAAATATCAGATAATGTTGCATGTTTTAAAAACATTTTTTCCCCCTTCACTACCCAGGACCAACACTATTCTAGATATTATATATGAGGATAATGATAATATGTCCATACAGAGATGGAATTAAGGACAGCTTTGAAGGGGGAAGACTGTGCTGATGATGGGGAGCAAACTGAGCCATGCTGGTGGTAAACTGGCTAGATTTATTTAAGCCGTAGCTGCACATTGTGCACTCTGAGGGTCTAATTCTGTCTGTAACGTCACTCCACATTTGCATCGGGGAGCACCTGTGTAAAGCCATTATTGGAAGAAGTGATCTTCATGCCTCTTTTTTCCATCATTTGTTTTTGGTAGAATTCTTTAGAAATAAGCTCAGCCAAATGTTCCATAAACTTTGTTTTTAAAGAAAAATAAGTAGGTGTGGAAGGTGGGAGCTTTGTAGCTAGTTTCCTGGGCTGTCTCCTGCAGCCCTGGCTGTCCTTTGTTTGTGATTGGTAGAATCATGCTTTGAATTCCAACTCTTTCTTGGCAGTGTTAGTGATTTCCCAGAACACTTCTCTGTCATGTAAATTGTCACGTAAATGTGGATGGGCCAGGAGTGCAGGAGGGTGTCTTCCACTTCTGCAGTTAGGAAGTGAACACTTGCGTGTCAGTGACTAACCCCAGTCTGGGCAGCAAACCCACCCCCTTACTTACTGAAGAAGCGGGTAACTGACTCTGACACCATAGCTTTTTATAGTCCACCCTGGTTGCTCTGACAGCCCAACCACCTGAAGGCTCCCCACTGTGGGAACTTGAAACATGCAAACCCCAAAGCAGCCCACCTGCCAAGCTTTGGTTTTGCTAGTTTCTGAGAAGGGTTTTGATCTCATCATACCAATAGTTGATAAATGGTGATTGGGAGGACTTGAGCATTGTTTGACTGGTATCAACCATGATTTGGGAGCAAGGCCTCCCTACAGGCAACACGGTATTAGACAAATGTTCTGAAAATTCAAGTTCCAGAGAGCAGTTCTGTGTTAACAGCATTTTCTCCTCAAAATCAGGCCGCTTTGGATAATCCAAGCAGAAGAGCTTCCTTATTCTTGGAATAGGGCAGCCAGAGGAGAGAGTTGTCTGCCCTTTGCTGGTTGAGAAGTGCCCAGTGGCTGAACTCTTGAGTAGGTGGATAAAAGTGTCTATATATACTTCATTAGGACAGTTATAAAAATCTGAAGTGTTCTTTATCAGCTACCCAGATGTCAGTGTGCTCAGGAGCACACCCTTCTCACTGACAAGACTTCCTGCTACGTTAATAGGGAGGAGTAAAACCTTCAACTCTGTCTTTTGCTCTATGAACTGATTTCAGTCCAGATTCTAAGCTGTGCCCGCTCCTACTTTGAAAGTGCACAGCTCCATTCTGAATATCGTTGGCCAGTCCCTCACTATGTACATACACAGAGGGGCTTCCTTAGACATTTCTGATAGATAGACCTGCCCAAACCTTGAGATGGGCCAGGGCATACAACATCCCTTTCCCAACCCTGCGATCTGGAATAAATCCTACAGTGACAGTGCTGTTTTTTTGCCTTTTCCAATGTAAAGTAAGTGTGGTCTCTAGTCCTAGGTCTGTGGAGTGGACCTTTGTGTTAATGTATTGGGAAGGGACAGTGGCTTGATGGCTATAGGGAGTCTATCTTTGATGTGTTGGCAGGGTGACTACTGCTAAATTACTGTCAGCTTTCCTTTAGGGGTGAATCATGGGATGAGTGGCCTCACCAGAAAAATGAAGGCATGAGGATGCAAGCCTGCAAGGCGAGGAAACAGACAGGTTTTGTATCTCTTTCTTATTGGGTGTTGTAAAATGTGTGCATGGCTTTTGTTGTTGTTGTTGCTCAGTAATTGGTAGAGGAGAAAAGATGAAGGGACCCTCCCCCCAGCTTTCCTACCCAGTCTTTTCAGAGGTTCATAGCTGGGGAGTAACATCTGGCCGTAACCTGCTGGGAAGACCCTGTCCTTTGTAATGTTCACCACATCCTGCCGTCCTCGGGGCAGAGGAGCTACATAGTTGTAGTCTAGTAATTCACCACGGTTTATTACAAGCCAGTGAAGTCATTCTATCGTGCACTCTTGTCAAGCCATTTATGTGACTTTAATAAGCATAGTAACCTTGCTGACTGCACCCGAGGTCTATCAGTGATTTATATATTGCATGATGTCTTCTGTTTGAGTTTGACATGTAGAATCACTTTTGATTTCATGGCAATTGACAGTCCTAATGGCTCAGCTAATTTGAAACTAACAACTTTGCTGTGTAAAAGGAAAAATGGTGTTGTGTTCAGTAAATGTTTGAAAAAAAAAAGTATCTTGAAGTTTGTGTCTTTATTGTTCAATGTGAGATCTTTTGTTGAGTTTCTTTTAAAAGGGTTTTTGAAGTTCTATGTGTGGGGGGGGGGGGGAAAGAAATCCTATATTAAAGAACAGCTCAACTAGTAAAAAACCAAACTCTCCCCGTGTCCCATTTGGACTCTCTAGAGCCAGTCATTGCAGAACATCTTTTTAGTAGCTTTCCATAAGTTTTCTCTGTGTGTATATGTAATTTCTTTTCACTTGAAAATGCAGATGGACTTCATGTTTATTTAATATAAGCATGTTTTCATTTCCATATATATATTTTAAAAAATATGTAACATTTATTTCTGTATATAGTCTTAAAGTCTGTTTACTGAGATTTGTATTTTTTTTTCCCGAGACAGGGTTTCTCTGTAGTTTTGGTGCCTTTCCTGGATCTCGCTTTGTAGCCCAGGCTGGCCTCGCACTCACACGGCCTGCCTCTGCCTCCCGAGTGCTAGGATTAAAGGCGTGCGCCACCACCGCCCGGCTACCCAGATTTTTATTGGTGGGCATTTAGGTTTTCAGTTTTCTAAGTAATGTGATAGTGAACACTCACGTGATTTACAGCCACTTAAGCTCATTGCTAGCATTGGATCCTCTGCTTTAAATGTCTAAATGTATTTACAGTTCTGACAGGTGGTTAAACTGTCTGCCATCTTCCCTGTTCCTGTATTGACAGACACTAGAGATTACCTCATTTTTTCCAGGGTGATTAATGAAGAACAGTTTCATTTGGTTTTTATGTGTGTTCCTTTAACACACTGTTTGTGTTTCCTTTGTGTTGTGGGCTGTGGCTGTTTACTTAGTATTTATTAGAAATTTTGTGGAAGCTTAAAGGTTTTCTTTCTCATTTAGTTAGTTTTTTTTTTTTTAAAGTTATATCAGAAATTTACTTTGGTTTTGTTTTTCAAGACAGGGTTTCTCTGTGTAGCTTTGAATCATGTCCTGGATCTCACTCTGTAGGCCAGACTGGCCTTAGACTCACAGAGATCTGCTTGCTTCTGCTTCCTGAGTGCTGGAGTTAAAGACATGCGCCACCACCACCTGGCTAGAACTTTGCATTTTAAAAATACATTTATTTTGCACGCTTGTGTGTGTGAGTGAGTGAGTGAGTGTGTGTGTGTGTGTGGTGTGGAGGTCTTAACTGAGTTTCAGAAGTCAGTGCTCTTAACCTCTGAGCCATCTCTCTGGTGCTCCTCTTCTGTATTTGAGATAGGGCCTTCTTAGCTCAGGCTAGCTCAGGCTAGCCTCGAACTGTAGCAGAGTTTCCGCAGAGCTTTGCAGCTGCTTGATTCCGGAGCGTTAGCACCTGGACTTTGGTCTGCCTTTTGTGACTGCTACCTTTTGTGTCCACTACCTTATATTTGAAGTATGCAAATCTTACCTCAATTTCCTAAAGGTTCAAAGTCTATACAAAAACTTGGTTGCAGAAGAACTTGGAAAACGAAGAGGTTCTGTGGCTAATTCCTTTGTGGAGCTTCAGAGAAGAGGTTTTGGTATGTGGAAACTGACTTGCTAAGGTGAACATTGTATAACAATAAAAAAGCCTTTTGCAAAGCTACAGTCAGTCCACCAGAAGCTGAGTCCCTGCGGCCCCAAGGCTGAAAGTCATCGTAGAGTGACCTTGTTTCTTCCACTGACCTGTGTGAACCAAAAACCCGACACAACATAGAACCCTCCATCCTCCTGCCTCTGCCTTCTCAGGACTGGGATTATAGATGCATGTCACCACACCTGGCCCAGTTATGGAGTCCTCCCCACTCCAAGAAGATATAGCCCTTTAGTTGAGTAATAAAAATATCTTTATATCCAGAGGTTTTTAAAATTTTTTAATTTTTTACTTTTTTTAAATTTTTTACTTTTTCGGGACCAGGTATTGAACCCAGGGTCTCATGCTTGTAGGCAACGTTACCACTGAGCTATATTTCCACCCTTCTTTTTACTTTAATTTATTTATTACTAGGTTCCCCAGGCAGGCCTTGAACTTGGGATCTTCCTGCCTAAGCCTCCAGAGTAGCTGGAATAGCAGATCTATGCCATTAGACCCAATTTCTTCTAGTTCTTCTCTCTCTCTCTCTCTCTCTCTCTCTCTCTCTCTCTCTCTCTCTCTCTCTCTCTCCTCTCCCCTCCCCTCCCCTCTCCTCTCCCCTCTCCCCTCTCCTCTTTCCCTCTCTCCCTCCCCCCTCTCTCCTTCTCTCTCGTCCAACAAATATATTCCATTTATTTAATTGTATATACACACTTCTAAGTGTTAATGTGTTAGAGGCTTAGATTTGGGGTGGCCACCCTAACCTATAGAGATCAGGAAATATCACTTAGTGCAACCCTTTGATTTTATAATTGAGGATTCAGGCCCAGACTTGACTTTTTATTCCAACTCAGGGTTGGAAGTGGGCTGTGTGTCTCTTGGCCCATGGTGCTGTACTTGCACTGGGACCAGGTAATGCCCCTGATGCTTCTGTGAGGCTGCTGTGGGTTTGCACTCTGTTCCTGGCCTGAAGAATCCAGATGGCTTTGAGATTTCAGAGCATGTTTTTCCTTGTTTCAGGTAACATCTGTGTACTGACATGACCGGTCTAGGGCAAACTGCAGTACCTGCTCTAGAAGACCACAATGTGACATAAAATCCGGGTCATGAAGTCTCACTTGGGGACCAGTCTGTCTCTGTGTGTTAAATTTTGGTGTGCTCATCCACCAGAGCAGATGGGCTTTTCTCCTACATCAGTTAATAGGGACCTACTAACTACAGATGGTATCTTTGTGAGGGAGAGAGACCTGGTTGTCCCTTGTCTGGTAGATGAAATGGCAGTGACTCAGGAAAGGGGCATGATGAAGCCAGCTGTTTGTGTCACCCACTAGTGTCTTATTCTTAGAGAATATTGAGTGGCAGTGGAGATAGCAGTCTCCTGTGCTGACTGACCTCTGGGTGGGGAGAGATCACCTTCTCAGCTGCACTCCCGTGTTGCCTCTGTTGCCTCTCTGCATGTGTCCTGCTTGCATTGGTCCCTCCTGAGAACCAACACCTTTTTTTTTTTTTTTTTTTTTTTTTTTTTAAATCACAAGTAATACCCACTGTGTGTACCAGAAGGACAACTCCTGGTGCTTTTATAGACTGTTGTGTCCCAAGTTAGGCTTGGATAAAGCTGAAAGCCACAAGGGCAGGCTGTGTAGGAAACAGACCCCGAATCAGGGAATAATGCTGACGGTTGTAGACAGCTAGTGTGAGTTCAGGGTGCACAGAATCGCCTCACAGAAGCTGCATCTGTGAGGCCCGGGATGGCACTTGCGAGTTAGTACCCGTACTGAGGCCACGTTGGGACCACACTTGAAACAACCTGGAGACCCCCAGCCCACAGGCCGCAGCATCTAATGCCAGGAAGATGCTTTCCTGACTGGCTTCCTCCGTTGAGCTCACAGGACAATGGAACTGAGGGGTGCTAAATGATACCCACTCTCCAGAACATTACAGAAGTTTCTCCCAAGTCTACCCAGGGCTGACCCTTAGCTTCTGCATCTTCTCTGAGGACTGTCAGGACAGGGGAGTGGCTTTCAGGGAACACCTCAATGTCCCCTGGCAAGTCTTGCCCCTCTGCTTCTCAGCTACTTGCAGCTGTTTGCTCTACTAGGTAGCAAGCTGAGACCTCAGAAATCCTGACAGGCTGGAGAGATAGATGGCTCAGTGGTTAAGAGCACTGACTGCTATTCCAGAGGACCTATGCTTAATTCCCAGCACCCACATGACAGCTCACAACTGTCTGTAATTCCAGTTCCAGGGGACCTGACACACAGCAAAATACCAATGCACATAAAAATAATAAAAATATTAAAAAAAAAGAAATCCTGACAGCTGTACCCCTCCACCATTACCACCCCATCTTCACTGCCTCCATGGTAATTTATCCAATGACCATAGGTACTCCGCACATGCTATTAGAGTGGTGTTCAGGTTGGACATGAAATGCTCTCCCTTCAATAAAACCATTTTTAGCTTGGTTTTATTTCCTGTTAACTTCATCTGAATTTTATTTTTTGTGGTACCAGGGATTGAAGAATTGAACCTGGGACTTTGAATGTGTTTGTTAGTACTCTACCACTGGAGACTATATGACCAATGTTTCAAAGCTTTTTGAGATGGTCTTAGTGTGTTGCTTAGGCTGTCCTTGAACTTGAGGCCTCAGCCTCCTACATGCTGAGAGTACAGTTGTGTACTACCCCTGTCTGCAAATAATTGTGAATTAGCAGCTAGAACACAGTTATTAATTCCCAGGGTTTTTTTTTTTTTTTTTTTCTTTGAGACAGGGTCTTTCTGTGTAGTTTTGGTGCCTGTCCTGGATCTTGCTCTGTAGACCAGGTTGGCTTTGAACTCACAGAGATCCACCTGGCTCTGCCTCCCGAGTGCTGGGATTAAAGGTGTGAGCTACTACCGCCTGGCTTGTTTTGTTTTGTTTTTAAAGACAGGATTTTTGTTTTTAAAGACAGGATCTTACTATGTACGTAGCCCTGGCTGTCTTGGAACTCATTATGTAGACCAGGCTGGCCTTGAGCTCACAGAGATCCACCAGCCTCTGCCTCTGGAGTGTTGGGATTAAAGGCGTGCTCTACTGTGCCTGGCTTCAATGTTTATTTTAGGACAGGATTTTATTTTATTTTATTTTATTTTATTTTTTAAACATTTATTTATTTAGTATGTATACAGTGTGCCTGCATGTGTCCCTGCAGGCCAGAAGAGGGCACCAGATCTCATTACAAGTGGTTGTGAGCCACCATGTGGTTGCTGGGAATTGAACTCAGGACCTCTGGAAGAGCAGTCGGTACTCTTAACCTCTGAGCCATCTCTCCAGCCCCTTAGGACAGGATTTTATGTCCCCAGCTTACCTACCTTGACCTGTTGGTCCTGACTTTACCTCATGATGCAAGCATTACAAGTGTTTGCTGCTATGTCGCCGGAGTGGGACTTTCCTTGTTGATTGGAGGTTGCACTTGAGGGAGCACCTCTAACCTGCCATTCAGCCCTTCCAGTCATAGCAAATGTACCCAAACCCTTTCAGTGTCCCTGGGGTTCTCAGGACCTCGATGGGGTGAAATCTAGCACAAACCCACCCTGAAAACTTGCTGTAGGTAACCACAAGACCTTCCAGATTAGGCTAGGGCTGGGTTAACATGACCAACTTTGAGAATAAAACAGTTTCCAGTATTCATCACAGAAAGCCGCCTGTGTGTGCTGAATCCCCCATCCCCTGTTTACTGTCTGTCATGTCATGTCACTTGTTTGCAAGCTCAGCTCAGCACAAGCCACCTGCAGAGGCTTTGCTCACCAGGTGATACCCTGGATCAGAATCCCCAGGGCCCATGGCCCTTGCCTCCTAGATGAGGCTTTGTTCTCTCTAAAGGGCAGGCACTCTGCCGCCTGTCTTGGATGTTTTTGCTTAAGAATAGATTCAGAAAGGTAGAATTAAGAAAAAGGAGAAAGTGTAAGGGCTGAAGGCTGAGTAGGTACAAGTGGGCCTGATTTATCTGCCTTTTGGCCATTTAGTTGGCCTGGGGGTTGGCAGGGGACATGATGGGATGGGAGCCCTGGAGCTGTCTGCCTCGTTATGACTGGAGCAGTTTAACATCATAGTAGCACAGGTGTCAATTTCCAAAAACAGGTCAGCCTGTTGATGTCAGACTTTCCACGGCAGCACTCTGGTGAGATCTGACGGTGTTGGAGAGAAGGCATGTTGAGTCCCGTAACACAGGTGCTGGTTTTTGTTGTTTTAAAAACAGGGTTTCTCTATGTAACAGCTCTGGCTTTGTTCACTAGGCTGGCCTTGAACACACAGAGATCCACCTGCCTCTGCCTCTTGAGTGCTGGGATTCAAGGTGTGCGCCACCACTTCCGGCTTGATAACTCGCTTTTGAGTGTAGGTTCATTCATTGTCTTTTCCCCAGTGGCCTCATTCCTAAGGGCGGCCACTGAGAGTCTATTAGAGGGAAATGGGCTTCCAAGTTCAGGGGTTAGTTTAATTGTTCTATCTTTGGCCCTCCGTTTAGCTCTCCTGAAGCTGGGGAGATGGCATTCTTGGCTTAAGTTTTGATTTTGCTGTGGTGAATGGTGCCACCAACCTCTTCTGACTTCCTTGGGCACCTATGTGCACATACATATAGACACCCGTGTGCACGCGCACACACACACACACACACACACACACACACACACACACACCACACACCTATGTGCGCATACACACAAATAAAAAATCTTAAAAAAAAACCCAACCCAAATACTTTGTAAGTTATTTGTTAGGGCTGTGAGAAGTGAATAGCGTGAGACTAGAATGGAGATGCTTTGTTTGGTTTAAGTGTGGTCTCTCCCTAAAAGAGAAACATGAGTCAGCATGTGAGAGGGTCGACACTGAAGGCCCAGCCTGGAGGAACTGGGGACCTGTGAGGGGAGAGCACCTACCCAATACCCAAAGATGGGGTAGGTGATGGTGTTGGGGGGAGCAGTGCACCACTCCCATGATCCATAGGTGTTCTAGCAAGTGAGGCCAGGTAGTCCTTGGGGGAGATATGGCTGCCCAATGGATAAGGCTGCCCCGACACTTAGCTGGAAGCAGACACCCACCTCCCTTTCCTCTTTACAGTGGAATTCGGCCTTGCTCTGTCACAGAATGGAATATCTGTTGGTTGTTTTCTTAAATATATTTCTTACAGTAAAGGTTGTACTGCACAGGGGAGCAGATGGCTTTGATGTGTCCATCTCCATCTCAACAAAAGGGCTAAGGCATAAATTACTCTGCTGGGCACCCACATACATGCCCCTTGTCTTTGGGGCTTGTCCTGCGAGCTGGCAGGTGAGATACCTGTCTGCCTCTGAGGTTTAAGGTTCTGAGGGGCCTTGCATGGGCTTTGTTCAGTGCACGCCAAAGAGGGCCCCTCCACAGTGCCTCTACAGGAGCCCTTCTCCCACACATTAGTGGGTGGGAGGTGTGTGCATGTGCCTGTGTGTACGTGTGAATGCGTGTGTGTGCGTGTGTGTGTGTGTGTGTGTGTGTGTGTGTGTGTGTGTGTGTGTGTGTGTAGGGCTGATGCAAGGAACAGAGGCTCCCCACCTCAGTGCATCTGTGCCAGGACAAGCTGCAGCTGGAAGACAAGTGGGTGTGGAGAGCCATGGATTTATATCATCCACAGGCTCCCTGTGAGTTGCCTAGCAACCAAAGCAGCTGGGCAGAGCTTCAGAGGCGGCAGGCGGGCAGGAGTGTGTGGGTGGAGGTCACTGCAAGAGAGCTCCGCTGCCTTCTGAAGTTTGGAGTACCCAGCATCCTGGCTCTCACCTGCCCATCTAGCACAGTCCTCGAATGGCTGCTTTCACCACTGGCCAGCAGTTGTCACATCAAGCTACACAACTCTGGTTCTCTCTGGAGAACTTCGGGGTCTGTCTGGAGAAGGGATGGCTGTAGCTTGGGAACCAAGTGCAGGGGTTGCGGGGCGGGGGGGGGGTCATACTGCCGGGCTATGGAGTTCTGAAACTAGAGGTCCAGATGGAGCGTGCGCAGTGGGCTTGTATTTGCCCGCTTCCCCTTGGGTTTCTTCAGAGGTGGGCATGATAACAGAGCCCTAGCACCTTCATGTTTGGGGCAGCAGATTCCCTCCACAGAGCCTGGGTCTTTGAGTGGTCCCTTTAAGTCCTTAGGGATTGGTACCGAGGCATCTCAACCTCTAGGAGAAAAGTTGCTGCGGACACGGGCTTGAGGTCCATCCCACAGGGATCAGGTGTCATCTCTCCAGAGATGAGCTCAACACAAAGTCCACAGGCGTCCTCTTCGCTCCAGCTCTGTGGGGCCACAGGCCTGGGCCTGCACACCCCTGGACTGGTGCCTGGCCCCGATCAACTCGAAGCCTCCAATAGATGCTCACTCCAGCTCTTTGGGGACGGGTCCCAGTCCAGGCTCCCTCTTGCGCTTGGCACTTTTAAAGAATCCGAGCTGTGGGGAGGCAGAGGTTTGGAAAGTCTCAGGGTGGACAGACCTGGCCATGTTTGTGTCGCCTCCTGCTGTTCCTCCACCAGCCCCCTCAGGTTCGCTCCCTAAGAGGGCGTCTCTAAATACCCCAGCTCATTCTGAGTATCCCTATTCCCAAACTGTGTAGATTGGAGCCAGGTGGGTGGAGTCCTGGGCAGGAGACAAGAAGTCATGCTCTGTCACCTGCCCTAGTTAACATCCTTCACCTTATCTGTAGCCTCCTTCACTTTATCTGTAGCAGGAGATTGAGCCCAGAGTTCATAACCAGAGCTTCAGAGGAGGAAATTTTGTGCAGTTTTATTGCTTTTTTTTATTTGTTTGTTTTTTTTTGTTTTTTTTTGGTTTTTTCGAGACAGGGTTTCTCTGTGTAGCTTTGCGCCTTTTCCTGGAACTCACTTGGTAGCCCAGGCTGGCCTCGAACTCACAGAGATCCGCTTGGCTCTGCCTCCCGAGTGCTGGGATTAAAGGCGTGCGCCACCACCGCCCGGCTATTTGTTTTTTTGAAACAAGGTTTCTCTGTGTAGTTTTGGTGCCTGTCCTGGATCTCGCTCTGTAGACCAGGCTGGCCTCGAACTCACAGAGATCCGCCTGGTTCTGCCTCCTGAGTGCCGGATTAAAGGCGTGCGCCACCACTGCTTGGCCATGTTTTATTGCTTTTTTATTTATTTGTTTTCTGGGAAGAGGAACCCCACAGGCCTGCAACTGGAGTTTAACTGGAGGCCTCTGTGGGCCCTGACTAGTCTCCCTGCCGTGGAAAGGGCTTGGAGTTAGGGGAGCAGGCAAGCAGTTGGAGGAGGCTGGGCAGTGCCAGCTTCCAGGGATAAGCACAGGGCCTAGAAGTTTGAGGTCAGACAGGGATGCTGTCCCTGTCCCTACCTCTACAAGCCTCACCTTCCACAGTGCCAGGACTAGCAGGGCCAGCAGCAAGAGGCCTCCCAGAGAACTGCCCACGATGATCCAGATGGGGACCTGCCAGTCTTCCTGCTTGGAAATCTCAAACGTGACCTGCAAGGGGAGGGGGCCAGGCAATACTGTTACAACTGCAGGGCTGGGGCAGGCCAGAGCAGGAGGTGGCATGCCTGCAGAGGGAGCTGTATCAGTTCCTTTGGGAATGTAGGGAGGGACAGGTGGGGGAGCTGGCCAAGGTCTCCGGACAGCCAGCTCTGCACAGCGGATGGCTAACGGGGTGAATGGTCGCCATGAACCATGCTTCCTTTGGCACCAGCTGTCTGCTCCCTGGGTTCTCCTACACACGAGCTGCTCTTGGTTAGCTCTCCTGGCTGCTCCTCGTTTCCCAGTGTTGGTCTGTTGCATGTGTGGTTTCTGAGCCCCAGGGTCACTTGGGGAACTCAGGGTTGTGTTCAGGAAGCGGGGGAAGCTGTTCGAATTGTCCCTTCCTTCCTTCCTTCCTTCCTTCCTTCCTTCCTTCCTTCCTTCCTTCCTCCCTTCCCTCCTTCTCTTCTTTTTTTTTTTTTGAGGCAGGGTCAAACTGACCTTAAACTTGCTATGTAGCCAAGGATGACCTTGAACTACCTTCTAAAATATAAACATTTAAAACATTTTAATTAAAATTACATTTTCCCTCTCCCTTCCTCCATCTACTCCCTCCTCTGTACCTGTCTTGCTCTCTTTTGGAGTCACGGACCCTTTTTCTCTAGTTTTAATTGTTGAGGTGCTATTTAAACATTATTTGTTGGGGGGCGGTGTGAGTGTACACACAACGGTGTGTGTGTGTCACAGCCAGAGGCTGACATCAGATGTCATCTTCGCTCACTCTCCACCAGAACAGTTTCTGAGACAGGGTCTCTCACTGGCCTGGAGCTGGCTGACTTGGCTAGACTGCAGGCCCAGCCAGCACCAGGGAGCCTCCAGTCTGCCTCCCAGGCACGGCTTCACATGTGTGCTCTGAGTGCTGCTCTCCATGGGAACTGAACTCTGGTCTCCAGGCTTGTGTGGCAAACATTTCACAAACAGAGGCATCTCCCTCTCCCCAGACCTTGACTTCCTGATCCTTCTGCCCCCAGCTCCCAGGTTCTGGCATTACAGGTGTGACCCACCACCACTCTTGATTGGTGTGGTCCCGAGGGCTGAAGCCACGGCTTTGTGTATACCAGGCAAGTATTTCACCAACTGAGCTACGCACCAAGCTCTCAGTTGCTTTTAAGCTTAGATGAAGAAAAAAAAAAGAAATGAATCGGGACCCGGTGGTGCATGCCTTTACCCCACCACTTGGGAGGCTTAGGCAGCTAGATCTCTGTGAGTTCGAGGCCAGTGTGGTGTTTACATATTGAGTTCCAACGCAGCCAGGACTACATAGAACCTGTCTCAAAAAAAAAAAAAAAAAAAAAAAAAAAAAAAAAAAAAAAAAAAAGAAAGAAAAGAAAAGAAAAAGGTAGAAGAAGACAGCAGGCTGGAGAGATGATTGCTGAAAATGCATGCATGCTGCTCTTGTGGAGGACCTGAGTTTGCTTCCTAGCACCCACTTTGGGCAGGTCACAACCACTTCTAGCTTCTGTGAGCACTTTTACACGTGTGCAAACATGCACACACACACACATACATACACATTTTTTTTTGTTTTTTTGTTTTTTTTTTTTGAGACAGGGTTTCTCTGTGTAGCCTTGGCTATCCTGGATCTCACTCTGTAGCCCAGGCTGACCTTGAACTCACAGAGATCTGCTTCTGCCTCCCAAGTGCTGAGATTAAAGGGGTGCACCACCACTGCCTGGCATACATACATATTTTTAAACAGTAAAATAAATGTTAAAAAATAAACACAGCTCATCCTGGATTATTTCCATTTCTCTTCAGACCAAAAGTTATAAAGAAATAATTACTTTTTTTTTCAAATGAAGAAGGAGCTTCAAGGGTACCATTGGTGCCATGGGAGCCTCTGTGACCTGGTGAACTTGCCCAGCCCTGGGTGGCAGTCACTGTGTTTGTGTCCTTGCTCTGACTTGTGTCTTCCTCTGCACTGTCCCCCAGGTTCTGGACATACCTGTCGCTCTGACTGCTAAGCCCTCACCTCCAGACCGGTTTCCACCACCTCTTTCTTAGCAGCCAGTGGCAGCCCCGTCATTGTTGGCCTCTTTTCACACCCCACGGGGCCATCAGCAAACCTTCTACCTCGGAAACACCCAGAGTGTGGCCACCCCACCTGACCTCAGCTTGCAGCATGAGGGACTCTTTCACTTGAGTGACAGAGTGACCCCTACTCAGCACCTCACAACTTCTCATCTCATTTAGAGGGAAGTGGTCCTTATCCTATTTTGCTGACCTCATCAGTTGCCCTGCACTCTGTCCCAGCCCTCTACCCATGGCCTCCTTCCTCATGCTTGTACATGCTGCCATGGCGCTGTTCCCTCTGCCCTTGAGTGACTGGCTCCCCCAGATATCGATGCATGTTTCCATCTCCCCATGCCTGGAAGGCTGCACCTGACTGAAACTGAGTCTGGTGCCAAGGCCGTTCCCCGTCCCCCCCACCCCCACCCCAACCTTGCCTGTCTGTTAGCTGGCATCTCCTGAGAGGTGTAGGTTAGGGGACACTAGCCTTCAGCTTAGAACGGCATTTCTCAGATATGGCCAGTGGAGGGCAGCAGAGGCCCATGCCCAGCTGCTCTAGTTCCTGGTTTTTCTCAAGGATCAACTTGTTTAGAACAGCAGCTGTCTCCCAGTCTCACCTCTTTTTCTCTACCTTGAAGTCAAGGTCATCCAGGCTTCTGTGGTTTTGCCTTCTTAAAAAGGAGCATGGAAACCTCCACCTCAGCCTCCACCCCCACCCCTGCCACACACCCACTGCTGCTTGTACTTCCTTTGAGCTGAGGCTCCAGGCTAGGGGAGGCAAAGGTGGGATGCTAGTCCTGACTTCACCATGTCCAAGACAGCCTCATTAGGGGACCACCCTTAGGCACACGGGTGTGGGTGTCCAGTCTCAGTGTCCTCTCTGTGTGAGACACACAGGTTCCTTTTATCCTTCCCCGTGGAACGGCACAAAGCACAGAGCCTGGTGCACCAAGACACTGTGTGAATGCCTGTGTCTGCCCTCTGCCGGTCTGTGTGTGTGCGCGCGCGCGTGCACTTTTTGAGGCACTCTCTCATTGGCCTGGAGCTAGGCTAGCTGGTGACCAAGCCCAAGGACCCGTCTTCGTCTCCTGAATGCCAGGATTACAAACGGCCGCGCCCGGCTTCCTTCTGTGGGTTTGGAGTGTGGAATTCAGGTCCTCACGCTTGCACAGCATGCACTTTGCTGGCTGAGCCATCTCCCCAGCCCCCATCTTGGTTCCCCCCCTCTTCTCCGAGGGGAGGACTCCCTGGGGCTTACCTGGCGGCTGGGGTCCTCCCCTCGGAAGATGAAGGGGCTGTGGAACTGCCTCTGCAAAGCTGCATTGACTGTGATCTTCATAGATCTGTACTTGAGCTGCACAAACCAGGCTTCCTCAGAGATGGCCCTGGGAGGGCAGCCCCAGGTGGGAGCCTCCCCACAGCCACCTCTTCCTTTCCCTCCAGCCCTGCTGAAGGGGTCTAACTTACTGCTTTCAGAGACTTCAGCCACAGGTTCCCCATCAGGTAGAAGCTGATTTCCTGGTTGGGGGCCAGTCTCACGTTGCAGATGATGGAGACCACGTCGGAATTGCTGTGGTTCTGGAAGAGAGTTGTTGGGAGTGAGCAGGGGGCTGTGGGGACAGAGCCTGTGACCTGGAATTTGAGCAGGAGCTTGGGTCATCAGACAGACCCCAGGCTGGAACAACTGGGGGTGAAGCAGATGGCAGGGACAAGGATAGAGATGTATGTGGGGACAGAAGGGACACCTAGGGACAGACCGAGGAGCTGTATTTGAAGTTCCCTTTGAAGTTGTGCATAATGACCAGTGAACCCTGGGGCCCACATGGTGGGAAGAGAGAAGTGACTCCTGCAAGTTGTCCTCTGACCTCCACATGGGTACCATAGCGCGCGCACGCGCACACACACACACACACGCACACACACACACACACACACACACACACAAATGAAAGAATGGATGTGAAAAAAACTTTAAGTGCTTCTCGTAAGGAATTTGTTTGGATAAATAGATAACTCACTGAGCAAAGCTGCTGAGCACATCTAGGAATTCAGAAAGCCCCCTCTCCCATATTCAGGATATTCCTGTTTTGCCCAGCTGATCCCCCTGCCAGAGCCTGCCCAGTACTAATACTACAGGAAGGTGCCATCATATCCTAGCACATGTGGTGCTAGGGATCGAGTCCAGGGCTCCATGTATCACATTCAGCTTAATAAACTGTTTTTCACACCAGGTGTGGTGGCTCATGCCTTTAATCCCAGCACTTGGGAGACAGAGGCAGGCAGATCTCTGTGAGTTCGAGGCCAGCTTGGTCTACATAGTGAGTACCAGGACAGCCTGAGCTACACAGTGAGACCTTGTCTCAAAAAGAGAATGTTTTCCCACTAGCATATATTATTACATATTACACTGACCTTTACATACATGCACACAATGTATTTGGATCATATTCACTCCATGTTACCCCCTCTTGCCCTCTTAACACTCCTGCTAACTCCTTCCCAACTCCAGGCCAAGAAACTATTTTTAAATTACATTTTAAAGTGTGTGTGTGTGTGTGTGTGTGTGTGTGTGTGTGTGTGTGTGTGTGTATGTGTGTTCCAGGGATGGAACTCAAGTTGTCAGCTTGGTGGCACGGTCCTTTACCCCTGGGCCATATCACTGATGGCTACTCACTCCTCAGTAACTCTTATTGACACACACTTGGCCAAGAGAGAAGCCCCTGGAATGGTGGGGGCACTCTAGCCACTCTCCTTGGCTCCTAGTGTGGAGACACTCACCCTCTGTGGGGCACGGCTCAGGTCTTCCTCCGTTGGGGCACTCCGGTACTCCGTGCTGTTCCCCCAGATGTTACAGGACGTGTTGACCTGTGACACATATACAGTTCTGAACCTCACCCAAGCTCTGCTTTTTCTCCCTCCACCCAGAGAGGCCCAGTGCCCTGGGAGCACCTAGATGGTGAGGGAGTTGCTTAGGCGTGTGTGCATTTCCTTCTCTCTTTCTCTCAAGCTACCTGGTCGGTGAAGAATTCCCTCAGCATCAGCAGGCGATTGCCACCCCTGGTGGCAATGGGCACAGTGATCTTCATCATCACCCCGTGGATGGGGAAGAAGCCCAGGTTCTGCACCTGCAGCCAGAGGAGAGTCAGCACATGAGCAGTTGAGGGATAGGGACCAGTCAGCCCTGAGGACATGCCTCAGCAGGCTCTGGGTATTAGTACCATAGAAGCAAGACAGTACGGACAGGATGGGTTCTGGGACCCTGGAATATGCTTAGTGGGCCCTGAGCCTGGAGATCAAGGAAGAACCTCTGCTGCACGGAGTCCTCTTGGCCAGAGGGGACTTGGTGGATACTAAAAGTGGAGATGATGTGGTCACTAATCAGGGGAGGATGTCAAACTGAGTGTGTGTTGTCTACCTGGCGGGAACACATTCGAGGGGCTTCAAGCTGGGCTTTGGGGGCTGAGAGGCTGGTAGGTGGCCCTGGGCTTCCCCTGGATCAGCTCTGTGGCCTTGAGCAAGGTAAGCCATGTGGGTGTTGGGGTGCAGCCCAGTTTTCAGTCATCAACCTATTCCACCCCTCACACAACTTCAGAGAAGCTGACACTCATTTGTGGGGTGAGGGAACCCCGGGTCCTCTGAGGCAGAGGCTGTTCCATGGCTTCCTAACTCTCTGTGACAGAGGCAAGATCAAAAGCCCCCCTTCCCAGCTTGCCTCACAGCTAAACACCGTGTTATGGACATAAGAGGTAACTGCAGATATGAAATGAAGCTGCTGCTTTTTTGATTTTTCAAGACAGGGTTTCTTTGTGTAGCCCTGGCTGTCCTAGAACTCGTTCTGTAGACCAGGCTGGCCTCACCTCAGAAATCTGCCTGCCTCTGCCTCCAGAGTGCTGGGATTAAAGGTGTGTGCCACCACCACCCTGCTCAAGGAAGCTTTTTAGCAGGAAGGGACGTGCTTCTCTCCTCTTCCTTACAGCCTGGGCCTAAAGTGTGACAGGTGAAGCTGCAGCCATCTTGGGCTGGGAGGTGAGGCTGACCATCTCATGTCTGGGATGTTGTTAGATCCTGAATGACTCTGGAAAGCCATCAACTCTTTCTGAAGGAAAGTAAGCCTTGGCATGTTTAAACTGCTGTTCTTGATATTTAAAATCTTTTCGGTACACCCTAATCTCTCCCCCTAGGCCAGTCTGGATGTCTTTCACATGAGGGTGAAGCCCAGAGATGGGAAGTAACCTTCTACAAGCTGTACAGTAAGCCAGTGGCAGAGCTGAGGCTGAGCCCCAGGATCTGCAATGATTCCAGATTCTTCCCTTCCAACTGGGGTGCGGGGTGCTCAGTCCTGCCCTTCACTCCCAGGTGCCCTCCAGCCTTACCTTGAAAACACAGTTGAAGGAAGGCCCAATGCCATCATATCTCTCCAGGGAGCTGTTGGCCTTGACCTCATAGTGGCTCAGGCTGCTGCTCCTGCAGACAAAGGAAAAACCGTGCGTGGGTAGTCAATGCTGACCAGATGCCGACAGGTAGCTGGAGAGAGGCAGGCAAGTGGCCACTTCTTGGGACCTCGTGTCTTAGGTGGCCGCTAGGGGCGCTGTGTTGAGAAGAGTTCATAGGCTTGGAGGAAATGAGTGCTCAGGGCAGACAGCTGTCTGCCGTGTGGGTGGGCATGAGTCTGAGAGTCCCAGGTTGGGCACCCTGGCCTGGCCTCTCTGTCCATGGCAGGGCTTCTTTGAAACCTTACCCCCTGAGTGCCCTCCCACCCCGTGTTTCTGTTATGCCCTCTTTTCTCTGTTGGTGGTGCCTGAGGACTTCCCAGTGGACAGGGGCTGCTTAGGGGGGTGTAGACTCTGCCCGGTACCCTCTAAGAGGGGAGGAAGATCGGGCACAGTGTGGTCTGGGGCCCGAGTTCCTCCTCAGTGACAAGTGATGTTGAGAATTGCTGGTGCAGTGGTAACAAGAACAGATTGACTCCCTTTCTCCTTCCTCCCTCTCTCCCTTCCTTTCTTTTTTTTGTTAGAGACAGAGAGTCTCATGTAGCACAGGCTGGCTCACTATAGGATACCCTGAACTTCTGATCTTCCTGCCTCTACCTCTGGTATTCTGGGATCCGAGTGATGGGATTATGGGTATATCTGATTTATGTGGTGCTGTAGGTGGAGTGGGGGATTATGGGTATATCTGATTTATGTGGTGCTGTAGGTGGAGTGGGGGATTATGGGTATATCTGATTTATGTGGTGCTGTAGGTGGAATGGGGGATTATGGGTATATCTGATTTATGGGGTGCTGTAGGTGGGATGGGGATTTATGCACACTTGACCAGCACTCTAGTAGCTGAGCTACAACCCTAGACTGACTCTACAGGTCTCTTGTTTCCAATGCTGTGCTATATACTCCAGGCTAACTAGCCCTCAGGTTTCTAGATGAGTCTCCTGTCTCTGCCCCTAGGAATTGAGCTCGGGTTCCTAAGCTTACGCAGTACTTTTACCCAATGAGCCATTTCACTGGCCCCACAAAAGAAGATTTATTTTGAATTATGTGTACATATGTGTCTGTGTGTGGGTCCATGAATGCAGTGCCTACAGAATTCAGAAGAGGTGTCATATACCCTGGGACCAGAGCTACCAGTGTGGTTGGGAGCCATCTGATGTGGGTGCTGGAAACTGAACACGGGTCCTCTGGAAGCCATCTCTCCAGCCTGCCACACTGACTTTGAAGAGTTCCGTCTTTCACTTCTCCCCCAGCCTTGTGTGCTGGGGGACTTCCTCTTGCCCACCTCCATGCTTGTCCCTGCTAGCTCAGACCCCACCCTCCCTCCCTCCCCCAGAGGCAGCATATCTAACTCACCTGGTAAAGAGGACGTCTGCTTCATATTTGAGGTGGAAGTGAAGGAGGGCCATGTTGTCATCTGTGGTGCTGTCCTGTTCGTGACTGTCACTACAAGGGGAGTGGGGATCAGAGAGGACACTGGCACAGGGACTCTAGAAACTGACGGGAGGAAGTGCTGGCTTCTCAGGCTGCTGAGTTATGATCAGGCCGTCAAGGGAAGCCGAGGTGTCTCCTAGAGCGTGGGCCAGTAGGCAGCAATGGGTGCCAGCCCTCTCTGGTAGTTCATGGTCACCCCCTGGCTGTGCCACCTTCTTGATGCGCCTCCCCAGCTGCTGTGCTGAAGATGACAAGGGACTTGGGACCGGGAGAGAGATGAGCCTTGAGGAAAGCCACCCACTCTGCCCTGGGAAGAACAGTGGGGTTTACTTCGGGGAGCTCACAGATCCCTGATGGCACAGGGTGCAGCTCCCTCAAGATAATGGGTGATTATGCCAGGGGAAACTAAAGGGTGCTGCTCAGAGGCCCCTGGAGGGAGCATGGTCCAAGGAACTTCCACCTAACAGTGAGTGCTTGAACACCGGGGAAGGAACCCACAGAGGTTAAACCCCAAGATTTCAGCTTGTACGTGAGATAAGTTCTACTCTCCAGTTCTTCTGGGGCTAGAAAAGGAGTCCTCAGAAATACACTGACATCTATGTCCCTTCTTGTCCATTCCTGGTTCACAAATGCCCAGGAACATTGCTGTGTAAGTGTGCTCACTCTTGGTGAGAAGAGGCGCCAACATACAAAAACACTTCACAAACTCCGTCGGGTGTTGGTGAGGAGTCTATGGACATGTGGGCTTTGGTTAAGCATAGCCAGTGGGCAGCACAGGCTGGGGAGGGATGTCCCCAGCCTGCCTGTGATGGGGCAAAGCCACTGATGTTGGGTTTGCCTCAAGGTCTTTCTTTCTTTCTTCCTTCCTTCCTTTCTTTCTTTTTTTTTATTTTTATATTTATTTATTAATTTATTTATTTATTTATTTTTTTTTTTTCAAGACAGGGTTCCTCTGTGTAGTTTTGGAGCCTGTCCTGGATCTCGCTCTGTAGATCAGGCTGGCCTCGAACTCACAGAGATCCACCTGGCTCTGTCTCCCGAGTGCTGGGATTAAAGATGTGTGCCACCACTGCCTGGCTCAAGGTTTTACTTAGCTGAGGATTTTGGCTGCTCGAGGCTTCCAACCACCTAGAAGCCAGCCTGTCCTCACTTCTTTCCTCTCTACTCTCACAGAGGTGACTCATGAGAAAGGAATCAGTTTCCCTGCTGGTCTAGGAAGGTTCACCCACCAACTTGGAACAGGCCACCTCCAGGAAACCTGAGGGACAGACAGACAGACCCACATAGAGGAAGAAAAGTTCTCTTAAAAATGGAGAAATGTCCAAGGAGACATTTCTTGTGTGATGGTTTGTACTGAAGCACTCGGGTGGAGAATCACCTCTGGTCCTGGCTGTGAGGGGTTGTTTAGACTGGCTTAACTGAGGTGGAACACCCACCCTGAATGTGGGCAGCACCATCCCCTGGGCTGGGCTTTCTGACTGAATCAAAAGGAGAATTCGATCTGAGTCCAGGATTCTCCTCTCTCTGCTTCCCGGATGCAGATGCACTGTGCGCCAGCTCCCCCAAGCCCCAGCCGGCATGCCTTCCCCACCATGATGGACTGTGTCCTCAGACTGGGAACCCAGACAAACCCCTCTTCCCTGTAATTCCTGTGTCATGTTTTGTTACAGTGATGAGAAAAGTAACTGAAACCGAGAGAGGGCTCAGCTTGGGTCAGGGAACAGGTTTGACAGTGGGATACTGTGGGCACAGTGAGGGAGGGCAGCTGACCTGCCGGCACCCAGCCGGATCTGAAGATGGTGCAGGAACACGGACTTGCTGAACTCGAAGTCTAGACGGAAAGCCACCTGTGGAGAAGTGGGCCTGAGTGGGGGGCACTGGAGTGTGCTGGCTCTGGCCTGCCTTTGACTACCTCAGAACCCTGCAGAGAATGGCTGGAGGAGGGATAGGGCTGTAGAATAAGTGAATTGGGGCCACCACAGGTGCAAAGACAGCAGCTCCCCCATAGAGGTGTCCCTCCCCCCACTTTTATTTTTTGAGACAGAGGGTTATATAGCCCAGGCTGGCTTCAAACTTGCTGTGTGACCAAAAATAGATGTTAACTCCTAATCTTCTGTCTCCACCTCACGAGTGCTGGGGTTACAGGGCTTCAGGCATGCTAGGCAAGCACTCTACCAACTGAGCCCCAGCCCCAGCAAGAAACTAATACTTAGAACCCCCCACGAGCCTCCCCCTGCTCCCCAGGCCTCTGTGTGTTCCCTGCTCTCTGGGTCCCAGTTCCTGCCACTCCCTGCTGGCCCCCGGCCCCCACCTTGGCCTTGGCCCTGAAGAACGGGTAGCTGACGTTGCAGACTTTCTTATGCAGCCGCCTCTCCTCGGTCACACACTCAATGCTGATGTCTGACTCGTCCTGGGGTGGGCAAGGCAGTGAGAATCCGTCAGGCTCCAGTCCCGGGCCTGGAGCTCACTGCATGCTCTCTGCAGCCAGCCCCTCACCCCACCCCAGAGATCACCCAGCCCCTGGCCACGGACACCTGGAATGCTGCTTTCTGACTGCCTGAACCATGGAGGGCCCTTGAGGCTGAGGCCAGGTATAGCTGGTTCAGACTAAAGGCCCAGAGGAGCTCTCAAAGCTACCTATGTACAGACCACCACTGAGGACCCCCAGAGGAGGGACAGGACACAGCTCTGTCAATACCACCTTTACTCCTCGGCCCTTCCTTGGTCTCGGACGGTTGGCCCTACCTTCTGGATGAGGCTGGCAAACTGCAGGTTTTCCGACTGTGAGATGTTGAGGACCGTGCTGTAGGCATTCTCTCCCCTGTTCTCCAGAGTGGCCTCCACCGCCACCCGGCGACGTGTGCTCTCTATGATGAAGACAGTGGTGTCGAAGGACAGCGTGTAGGTGGAGCAGTCCTGTGCAGTCTTCCTTAGCGCTCGCTGGCAGTACTCCCTGTGGGAAGAGGCCGCCGGCTATCAGGCAGGCAAGATGGAGGATGAGGGCTGGAGCTGAACCTCAGGACTGGCACGGAGACAGGGGAATGGGGCACCTGGCCAGCCTCTGCCTGTGGGAGCAGCCACGGAGAGAAGGAGGCGGATGGCGGGCCTGCAAAGAGCTGGTGTTTACAGCCTATGACCTGCACCAAAGCCCCCTGCTCTCCAGTCACAGGCTGTACCTGCTGTACCTGCCTCGGAACCCAGCTCTCTTATTTGACCTCACTAGTCACACGTGATCTTCTCACTTCCCTTTTGGCTTTGGCTACCAGGAAGCTCAGTGCTAAATCTTGATTACAGGTAGCATATTCCTTTATCCTTCTATCCTGTTTGGATGTGCAATTTCTATTGGCTGTCTGTATCCTGACATTTACATTTTATCTCATTGCATAAAAGTTAAACAAAAATTACTATAAGGTTTGTTTTGAAAGTTGAAAATGAGCTTATAAGCTGGGCAGTGGTGGCTCATACCTTTGATCTCAGCACTCGGGAGGCAGAGCCAGGGGGATCTCTGTGAGTTTGAGGACAGCCTGGTCTACAGAGCAAGTTCTAGGACAGCCAAGACTACACCGAGAAACCCTGTCTCAAAAAAAAAAAAAAAAAAGCTCATGGACATCGCACCCTACTTTACCCGTGTGCGAGTCTGTTTCCCCCAGGGGATTGTGGGTACTGTGTTTGGCCATGCCATGTGGAGGGCAGAGGACAATATGAGAGTTGGTTCTCTTCTTTTGCCATGTAGGTCCAGGGGTCAAACTTGGATCATCAGAGGCAAGCGCATTTACCCATAAGCCTTCTCACCAGCACCCCCTTAGAATCTTTCCCTTAGAGGGACTAGAAAGCCCTGGTGGTCGGTCAGCTGGGGAACTCCATGCCTTACCAGGGTCTGGGGTTAGAGGACAAGACCAGAACTCTGGTTCATCTGTCTCCACCTTCTCTATCTTGTTCATTTGTTCTTTGCTTGTTTGTTTTTAAATTTACTTATTACATGTGCACACGTATTCCCCCTGCATGTATATCTGCAGACCGTGTGTATGCCTGGTGCCCATGGAGGCCAGAAGATGGCATCACAGGCCTTGGAACTGGAGTCACAGATGTTTGAACTGGGTCCTCTGAAAGACCCAGTTCTTAATCATTCTTAACCACTGAGCCATCTGTCCAGTCCTGGTTTTTTTGTTTTTTGTTTTTTTTTTTTTTGACAAGGTCTCTTCTCATTCTGGCTGGCCTGGGACTCACAGGTACCTGCTTGTCTCTGCCTCTCAAGTACTGGGGTTAAAGGTGTGAGCTACCACACCTGAGCTCTCCTCCCCACTCTCTGAGCAGGTCTCAGGTAGCCCAGACTGGCCCTGAGGTCATTGGGTAGCCAAGAATGCCTTGGATTTCTGACCACTCTCCTGAGTGCTGTCACCAGGTATGGGCCGCCATGTGTACTTGATGCTGTGTTAGGGCTTTGTGCATGCTAGGCAAGCACACTCACCCACTGAGCTCCAGCCCTAGCTCCCTGGCTTCACTTCCTATCTGTTTAGCAGCTTGGGCTCCAGTGGAGGAGTTCCATCCTCTAAGAAGCTGGAGAGGTTAGCGTAGATTATTGATGCTCATTTCAACAGAGCAACTGAGGCCCGCAGAGAGGGAGAGGACTTGCTTGAGGTCACAAGGGAGTTAGAGGCTCAGGCTCTATCTATCTAAAAGCAGTTGCACTGGGACAATCCAGCCCTGAGGAGCTCCAGGCCACCAGCAGAGAGGGGTTAAGGTGTGTGAGGCAAGGAGCCACTCACATGGCGGTGGGCAGGTCACTCCGAGCATCCAGGACAAGGTCAGGGACACAGTGCTCATCCTCATTACAGCCGTTCCAGAAGGGCACCTGCAGAGAGAGCCAGTGCGGGTGACTGGAGAGGGAACCATGGCCTCCAACCCTGGAATCTAGAGCCCCCAGCCTTTGTCTCTCCACACCAGACGGGGCTCGGCCTGCCTTGCCATCCCCCAACACACCTCCTTGCTGACTCCTTCCCCCCTGCATAGACCCTCCCTGCTCTAAGAGCGAGCACTCAGCCAGGCTGGCCGCACAGGCTCCCTCTCCCAGCAGCACAGTTCCAGTCAACAGAAACTGCCCATCTGTTGTGTGTAAGGCGCTGGAGATGTAGGCTGAGAACGACACAGCACCTGCTCTCGCGTGGGGATGACGGACGTGAACGGGCAGCTATAGTGTGCAATGCGCAAAAAAAGCAGAAGCATGAGGACCAGAAGAGGCAGAGGGAGGACTGGCTCTTTGGGCCTGTCTCTGTTCAGGGAAATTTTCAAGGCGGTGACAATGGGTGAGAGTTCTAAAGCACGGCCAGGCAAGCTGGATGCACCAGCGGGCCGGGAAGTCCAAGAGCAAGCTGGAAGTACAGAGGTCCTGAGGCTGAATGCAGGAAATGACTCCATAGTTCAGCACTGTGTAGAGAGAGGCCAGGCAGAGGACAGGAAGAAATAAACAGCCATCAGTTCCCACAAGGCTTTGGGTCATTCAAAGCCTTGGACCTGAAGAGTCAGCAAGCACTCTGGCGTGGGAGGGCCCTGCTGGACTAGCATGCTAAGGGAGGTAGGTGGATGGGCTGGGAGGGGCCAGGCTAGAGGCAGAGAGACCTGGGGAACTGGCTGTAACACTCAGGGGGGATGAGGATGGCATAGGCTTGCCTAAGGTCTCAGAGGTGGGGTTATTAGGTCCTAGAAGCTCTTGGGGCCGAGGGAGGGTCCCGGAGTGTTACCTGATTCTTTTTCACATTCTGCAAGGTAGACAGCACCATCCATTCAGAACCCTAAGATATAGTTCAGGAGCTTGGCTTGGGGAGTGTGCCCTGTGGCTCATCGACAGCACAGCTCAGTAGAAGCTGGGTGCTGAATCCTAGCTCAGTGACAGTCATGGCCATCGGCCATCGGCAGGGATGCAGTCTTGACTGGGAAGGGGTCGGAGGTGGGGTGGGGTGGGGGGAGACAGGAGACCTGGTCTCATTCTCAAAAGACAGACTGGGCCCTCGGTTTGGACACATTGTTAGAGGGACCCAGTCTATACGAAGACACTGTATACTCTTCACTAAGCCTGGGCTGGGGTCCTGGTGGTTCAAGTCTCCAGCCAGCCATTCAGGAGGCTCACAGAAAACAGCCAGTCCTCAGAAGTTCCAGCCAGGTGATGGAGAGGGATGGCTACTGCACTCAGTGTTACAAACTGGCTCGACCCAGGGTCTCGTGTAGTCTAGGCTGGCCTGGAATTTGCTATGTAGCTGACAATGACCTTGAACTTCTGATCTTTCACCTCCTGAGTGCTGGGATTGCAGGCATGTGCTGGAGAGGGAACTTAGGGCATTGAGCATGCTAAGCAAGCTCCCTGCCATATAAGTCACATTCCCCAGCCCCTCATCTCCCCATGAACTGGGTGTGGAGGTGCACACCTGCAACCCTAGAACTCAGGTGGTGCCGACGACACACTCACGACTCTGGCTCTACCTACCCTTCACCTTTACCCTACTGTATCTCCCTCCCTCCTGGAAACACAGCCAGCTTTCCTGCCTTTAAAGCAGGTTCTTCCCAGCTCTGAACTCTGAGTCCCGACTCCTCTAAAGTCAAGCCCAAAGCTGCCTCCTGCAGGAAGTTCCCTGTCCACTCTCTGGGGTGGCTCAGGTCCTCCATCTCTACCTGGGATCAGGATCCTGGGGGCATCAGGGTCCTGGCCCGGGTGGCTGCACACGACTCCGCCTCACGGGCTTCATGAGTGAGCGCTGTGTACTCATTCATTCATTCCCTTGCTAAGCAGGCTTTGCAATTATGGTGTTAGGAAAGTCAGTGACTGGAAACAGCTTCCCCCGCCAGTGACTCACAAGAGGGACAAGGAGAGCAGACAGGCTTGGTGGGAGGCTGGGAGGGGCTGTGGGGGTGTGGGCAGGACAGTGGGACACTCTGCCGCTGGCCCGACAGCCCTATCCCGGTGCTGGAGAAATCCTAGCAAGCACTTTGAGGCTGCAGGCTGGCCTTCGCTTGAGTGCCTGGACTTCAGAAGCTCCAGGTTTCTGAGTGCTGAGATGTTATTATCCTCTTCCTAACTCTTTTTTTTGGTTTTTCGAGACAGGGTTTCTCTGTGTAGCTTTGCGCCTTTTCCTGGAACTCACTCTGTAGCCCAGGCTGGCCTCGAACTCACAGAGATCCGCCTGGCTCTGCCTCCCGAGTGCTGGGATTAAAGGCGTGCGCCGCCACCACCGCCCGGCTCTCTTCCTAACTCTTAGGGCCCAGTGTCTCCTTCTGTAAATCCTGCCTGCTCTCCTAGCCCACTTAGACAGAAATGAGGAGACCTTCTTGGGTGGACTTTCCAGGGAGCAAGCACCCCAAGTTATTAACAGGGGATCCTGGTGCTCCTAGAGCTGGAGGCTAGATGGTGCCGAGGGGCGGGGCCTCTGCCACTGGCAAAGAGGAAGCTTTCCTTTGAGATACTTAGTAGCAGGTAGGGAGAGTCCGTCACTGTTAGTCACTCAACAAACACAGAAGCAAGCTCACAGTGGCCGAGTCCTCTTCTGCAAATGAGGGAGCGAGAGCCAGAGGTCACAGATCTCTTCCGGGCCTCTGAATTTCCCCAGGAGCCTCAGAGCTTCCCTGGGCAGAGGCCATGGGAACCCCACAAAGGGGGCGCGGCCTGCCTTTGCTAGCTGTGGTTCTCTGAGGACAGGAGGCAGGAGGGTGAGGGAAGGACTCCTCTGTACTCATCACACTACGGGTGTGGAGGTGGGTGTGTTTGGCAGAGGCGCGGGGGACGCACCGACACTCTGAGTGTAGTGGGCCAGCCATGGTCTAGCATGGGGCCGTGGTCAGGGTCCTCTAGGGAGTACTCCACGGAGAAGGTCACTGGCTTCACGTAGTCGGCCGTGTCCTGTGAGGAGAGGAGGGCAGAGTTCAGAGAGGGGAGCGTACCTCTTCCTGGACCACAGCTCTAGACATAGAACTTCACCCCTCCAGGCTGGAGGAACGCAGCCCGTGGCCCTCAGAGTAAGCCACTTGGTGGACAGTGGTTCCTGTCAAGGTCTGCAGATGAAGTGTGTGCCAGGTAGGAAAGCGTATGCCACTTCGGTGTTTTGAAGTTTCACCACACTCCTGTTCACCCTTCAAAGCCCCAACTCTCCGTGGCTCAAATACGTTGGTCCTTGAGGAAGCCTGGCAGGCACCTCCCCGCTCCAGATCTGTTCCTGCGGCTTCTCCCATGGCGCTTAACTGTTCTTTCTGCTCTGTTTTGATTTTGCTTCACTCTATAGCCCAGGCTGGCCCCAAACACAATCTTCCTGCCTCAGGCTCCTGAGAACACAGGCATGTACTACCATGCCCAGCTAAAAATACACCTGTGTGCCTGACTTTCTTCCCCAGTAAGGAATAGTCTAGAAACTCTTAGCATGGCCCAACCATTGTGATATGGCCTTATAATGCTGAATGAATGAATGAATGAATGAATGAATGAATGAATGAATAACATGAGAGAACATGTGAACAAGGCAAGGAGATTTGGTTTGTCCTGACTATGGATGACAAATGACAGGTGCACTCCAAGATGTCTAAAAGCACCTGTGCCCTGGAGCTGTGGTCAGCACACTTGCTATTTCTGTATGGAGGGTTTCTCACTCAGTGATGGGCACCAGGCTGCCACCTCTCTTGGGATGCCACTGGCCCAGGTGCCCATGCCTCTGCCTGCCTTACCCAGTCTTCATCTCCAGCCTACCCTGCTCTTCTGACTTTCTAGGTCTGGGTGGTGGCCCACTCTCTCCTTCATATTCTCAAATGACCTCACTTCTCTGATTTCATCCCTTCTAGATGTGAACATCTGGGAAGGCAAGGATTTGTGGTACAGTGGGCGGTATAGCCATGAGGGCTTTTATCTAGGCCCTGAGGAGGGGTACTGGCCAAGGTTGGCCATACTGCTCTCCAGCTGTCCACTGAGGGCATGGACCTGGCCTGGCGCCAAGGGGGCTCTCACTTCCTACAGCTGTTCCTCCACCCTGTACCCTTCTTGTAGGGCTTAGGGTCTGCTCACAGGCTGCTGGGCTCACCAGGACGTGGAAGTTGATCCTTTGGCAGTGTTCCTGGCCAGAGGAGAGTAAAACAGCCCTGTTGGTGAACTGGTCTCCACCCTCGTCCAGATGTGCCCGTGGCATATACCGCCTCTCGTCCATGGTGGCATTGTACCTGATGCCTGGGAGAGAGGAGGGCAAGACCAAGCTGGGGCTTCATCCCCATCCTAGACTGTTCACTGTTTAACCTCTGGGCTGGCCTCATCCCTCACAGGCAGCTGGAAGCTAGAAGCTTCCATATTGGGAGCAAGAGATATATGGAGGAAGGAGCTGAGGAGGAGGAGGAAAAGTGTAAGAACAGCGGGAGGGAGGGAGGGAAGGAGGGAAGTGAGCCTGGCAAAGAGGAAAGGGATGGAGCGAGGCTGACCAATGTCCTCAGCCCTCCCTCCAACACCCTGCCTCACACCATCTGTCTGGGCCTTTAGGAGCGTCTCCTAGGGGCTGCTCATGCTAGGGGTGCTCCTCAGACCCATGTCTGTGTTCTGTGGCCTGAGGCCCACAGCCTCTCTCCTTTTAGCCTCCAGAAGTCTGACAGTCAGGAATGGCACAGTGCCTTCTGTCCCCCATGCAGCCCTCTGATGGCTGTAGTCTTGATTCTTCGTCATAGATAGAACTTCCAAGAAAAGTGCCCGGCCACCAGGCAGGGATGTGTCCTCATCCCCCCCTTTCTTCTTTGTCTGGTTTTGTGCCTCGTCACTGGAAGGGATGCTACCTGTGGTCTCTATTGCACCTGTCACTTCCAGGGCTGTGTGGTCCAAGAAGCAGGTACCTAAATCTAACCTGAGGTAAAAGGAGAGGACCCTTCCCAGGTCCATGCTCCTGTTGGGTGGCAGCTGTGGCCCACATGCCCAGCGCCTGGTTCCCAGCTCCCCACTGCTGGCTCCAGGTTGGCTCCCCAAGTCTACCTGACTGACTCCTGGCCTCCTCTCTGTAGTCTACTACCTGTCTTTTGCATCCCATTCAAAACACACCCGAGCGATGTTCTTCTGTCCCTGTTCGTCAGCTCTGCCCACTACCACTCCTGCTCTGCCAGGAATCCCTTGAAAGGAGAGATTCAGAGGAGAATCCAGAGGGCATTGAAGGTGCCCCAGGGTGTGGCCTGGCACTTAGAACCCATTTCAGGAAAGCCCCAGTCTGTGAACCATAACAATCACAAAGTCCACAGAGAGACTGGAACTGGCGGCCCAAGGAGGCTGGTTTACCGACGGTTGCTGTTTGGAAGTGGGGTGCCAGGAAGATGGGCACGAAGCAGAGGAAAGCAGCCAGACAGGTGGCATCCCTGCCATTGCGCTTGCAGTCCTTGTGGAAGATGTTGATCTTGGACGGCTCGAAGTGGAGGCTGGCATTGATCTGAACCACCGGGCGGGCCCTGGAGAAGACAGGCAGGTGAGCTCGGAAGGGCTGGAGTTCTCACTGCCTCGCTGGGACCCGGGGACAGAGGTACAGACTCAGATGGGAGTGGAGTCTGTAAGACCTCCCTAGAGGACGTGGTGTGGTGGGTGGGGCAGAGAGACCTCAGGAAGCTACAGGATGGATTGGCCAAAGAGAGAGGGTGGATTTCCCTTCATCCTTCATGTCTGGTCCAACATGTATTGGAATACACTGGAGAGAGGCGCTGGGGAGATGGTTCAGGGGTTAAGAGTACTGGTTGCATTTTCAGAGGACCTGGGTTTGATTCCCAGCATCCAACATGTGTGCCAGCCCACAACCATGTGTAACTACGGTTCCGGGGGTCTGACACCTGCTTCTGGCCTGCATGGGCACCACCAGTATACATGTGCTGCACAGCCATACATACAGACAAAACATTTATGAAACATAAATTAAAAAGAAGAAAGGAAGTATTGTGAGCTGGACCGGTCCAAGGCTTTCTCAGAGGCTCTTACAAAAGGACAGAAGGAACCAGCTCTGTGTCCTGGCCCAGGAACAGTCTTGACAAGGTCAGTCTGGGGCTGAGGCCAGAGCTTTGAAGGAGTTTCTGGTACTGGGAACTTGGCTTTCCCCGGAAGAGGCTGGAGTTATCAGCCCCAGGGCTGCTGTGTGCTCTAATGCTCTTGAGGTACGGCGGGCTCCTTTTGTGCAACATTGCTTGACTAGCTTCCCACACAGACTTCATCCCATTATGTGATAGTTTCTGCTGACTTTGTCCCCAGAAAATAGCATAGAAAACACTATGCTTCTAAATAAGTTTGCTCGACACAAGCCACAGCTTGTGAAAGCCCTCCTGATCCCAAACGTATCTGTCCCCTCCTCTTCTGATCCCCTGGTCCTCTCTCTCAGGACTGAAGAACAATCTGTTGGTCCAGATCAGGAAGGAACACTGGGGCAAAGCAAAGAAAAAATGAAAAGAAACCCCACGTCTGGTGCAGAGGACGGAGCTCAGCTGGCAGTGCACTTGCCCAGCATGCATGAAGCTCGGGGTTTGACTCCCAGGGTCACGTAAACAAGGTGTGATGATGAGATGGAGTCAGGAGGCTCAGAAGCTCAAAGTCACCCTCGACTTCACAGTGAGTTTACAAAGCAACCAACAAACAAGGAATCCCATGCCAAGGCTGCACCCCAGGTCACACGAACTGAGTGAGACATGAATGTGTTTTAACACTGTCTCTCAAGTTCAATCTGCATGCAGCACTACCTCCTACAGATATCTTGTTACAGCACAGATCCAATGCTGTCAGTTGGCGTGGACTCCACAAATCTAATGGGCTCTGGAGTGAGGTTGAGTGGATGGTGCATGGATCTCATTGAGAGGGAAAGACTGGAAGTACAGCCAGATGCTGAGAGTGTCAGCGTTTAGATGATGGAAAGCTGACTGACTTCTTCTTCCTTCAAATTTTAAGTTAGTGCGGAAAATCTTAAATAATGAAATTGATCTTATCAGCATATATTTAAAAAGCTCCAATCAGCCTGGCATGGTGGCATAATGCCTTTAACCTCAGCAGAGACAGGTGAATAGGTGAATCTCTGTGAGCTCGAGGCCAGCCTGGTCTATATATTGAGTTCCAGGCTAACCACGGCTACATTCTAAAAGCAGTAGTATGCAAGAAAATGCATCGGCTTTTCTAAAACACTGATGTGGAAACACACACACACACACACACACACACACACACACACACACACACACACACACAGGAAATGAAGTCAGAGGGTTTGGAAGAAAGAAACTCCTGCATTCCACGTCCATTCTGTGTTGGAGGAGGAAAATGCCTTCTAGGGGAGGAGGCTCAGTGCTCTCTAAGTAGCCTGGGAGGCAGCAGTTGGAGAGATGCTGTAGGGGCCAGAGTGTAGGAAAAGTTCTGGGGGTGAGGGACAGAATTTGGACCTGAAAGTGGTCAGAAGTCCTCGAACTCTATTGAGAACAGAGATTAGGACTCTGAGATCACACGGGATGGGAGAGGTTCAGGATTAATTTGGATGACAGTAGTTAAAATCAAGAGGCAAGGTCCCTGAAGCAGATTTTTGAAAGACTCTACTCAAGTAACCTTCAGGGAAGCCCTCTAGTTGTAGAAAGGAGAGGAACGAACCACAAAACCACAGCATTGCCCAGGGCACCCACTGCTAGGTCCACAAGCCCATCCTCATTGAGGTCCAGTTGTCCGTGGATGCTGCAGCCGAAATGCTGCAGCCCGGGAGCCAGCTCTGAGGCTGCGATTCTCTGCAGGGAGAGGAGAGAAAGGGTGTGTGTACTGTGAGCCCAGGTTAGCTCTAGAGGGGACAGACACAGTTCTGAGCTCTGAGAACCTGGAAGCTGTCTCATCAGAGAAATCCTTACCTTTAAAGTCACCGCTTTGGATGAAAATATTATGTCTCAAAATATTTCCCAACAAGGTTTGGTGGCTCACACTTACAATCCCAGTACTTGAGAAGTGGAAGTAGGATCATGAATTCAAGACCAACATGGGCTACACAGCAAGACCTTGTCTCAAAAATCCAAGGGCTGAAGGTGTAACGGAGTGGTTAAGTGCTTAGCTGGAAGGTACGAGGCCATAAGTTTGATCCTCAGCACCACAAAAAATAAAATAAAGTACTTGGTGAATGTCAATGTATATCACCTGGGAGATTACAAATCCACTGGAGTTTCTACCTTAGTGTATTTATTTGACTGTCTTACTAATAAAATGTGTAGGCAAATTCTCTAGACTGGATACAACTATTTAGCTCATCAATTCACAACTGTAGGTATTTGCACTGGGCTCTATCAACAATCAGTCAGGGAAGGGAGAGGACTCCCGGGGCCCCACCCTGTACCGCTGAACCATTATCTATTGATAGATTCTGGGAGAGAGACTCATTGTCTTTTGTGGACCACCAGGCTCAGCACACAGCTCCCATGTCACACAGATGGCCCTGGTAAATCTTAGCTGGGGTTCCCCAAACAAAATAAATAGATATGTATGAGTGAGAGGGGTGTGTGTGTGTGTGTGTGTGTGTGTGTGTGTGTGTGTGTGTATGTGTGTGTGTGTGTGTGTCGGGGGATGGGCACAGGTTGTAGGGAGGTGAGAATGGTTAATATGCATGGTGCACATATGTGAAATTATAAATAAAATGGATGGACCAGATGTAGTAGCATACGCCTTTAACACCAGCTTGGGAGACAGAAGTAGGTGGATCTCTGTGAGTTTGAGGCCAGCCAGGGCCACATAGGTCAACCCTTTTTCTAAAACATAAAAAAAAAAGAAAAAGAAAGAAAGAAAAATAAAAATGGGGTTGGAGAGATGGCCTAGTGGTTAAGAGTACTTGTTGCTCTTACAAAGGACCCAGGTTCGATTCCCAGCACCCATATGTTACCTCACAGCCATCCCCTATATGTCAATTCACAGTCATTTATAACTCTAGTCCCAGGGAATCAGACATCCTCTTCTGACCTCCATGGGCACTAGGCATGCATGTGGTACACATACATACATGTGGGCATCATTCATACACAAAATAAATAAATATTTTAAAAAAGCCCTGGCTACCCTTGCAGAGGACCTAGAATTGGTTCCTAGCACCATGATGGTCTGTAACTCTAGTTCCAGGGGATCCAGTGCTCTCTTATGGCCTCCTTGGGCACTGTAAACACATACATATAGGCAAAACATCCATACACATAAAATAAAAAGCCAATTCTTTTAAAAAAGAGAAAGAGTATGGGCAAAATTATGATGGCTTCGAGGCTGAGCAAAGTCAGATTTGAGCTGGGGTGGGTCTGTTTGTAGCAAAAATGGAGCCCAGCTGGAAGTGTCCCAGTCACAGGGGTTCCTGTTGGGATAGTGATGTTTGGTGTCTGGGATTTTAGTTGGACTGATGTCGAGGATAAAGGTGTGTATGGGGATAGGATGAGGGACATCCTGAACATCAGTGTACCCATGTCAATCTTTCCACTTGAGGCAGGCACAGCTAGGAAAGACAGGATCCTTCCTGCAGGAGGGCATGCATGGAAACTGAGCCGCAGGAGTACATGGGCGCTGCTCACATTCCCCACTTTCTGCTCTACCCAGTCTCTGCAGAGCCCCACCTGTATGGGCTTCTTCAGGATGCTGCTTTGGAAGCCATGGAAGATGTAGATGGCCCCTCTGTGGCTGTCCTCTAGAGGGGCACCCACCACCACATCATTGTAGGAATCTTGGTTGAGGTCTTGAACAGAGGCGATGCATGACCCAAACCGGGCATTCTGGTAGCTATGGGAATCCTTCAGAGTGCCATTATAAACAAACCGGTTCTGCAAAACCAAGGCGGAGGAGAGGCTCAGGGAACTGGGCACAGGCTCTTCTGGGCTCCTGACTTCCTCTGCCTGTACCAAGCGGCTTCTCTTCACTCCATTCCCCAAACCCTTCCCGATGACAGGAACCCAGAGAGTAGAGCCCAGGGCAGAGAGGCTCCTGTCCTTCCCGGCTGGGTCCTGCAGGTGGTACTGGCCCTCCTGGGAACCTGGGATCCCTCGAGGTTGACCAAGTCAGAGTAGGACTCCGATGCCCTACAGAGCTGCCTGGTCCCTCCTGGCCACAGTACCTGTCTCAGGTTGTAGACATACACCTTGCCTCGCTCTCGGTTCTCGCTGAAGTACATGGGGGCGCCCACCAGCAGAACATCAGTCACTCTGTCGTCATCGATGTCCACTGAGGTGATCTCACTCCCAAAGTAGGAGCCTATCTGCGGCACATGGATGGGAGAAGGATCGAGCTGGGTCCCCAGGTCTCACACTGACAGCCCTGGCCAGGAACCTGGGTCGTCTTTTGACCTGGAATGTTTGGGGTCCTGGTGAGCCCTCCCTTCTCATGCCCACCTTCCCCTTCTCTCCTCTGGGCAGACTTACCTGCTTTCAGGGTATCCTTGTCTCTTTCCCTATCTCAGTTGGCAGCTCCTTCCCTCCCTCCTATATTTCTATGACTTAACTTTAATTATGGTTACTTATCCTTCTGAGCAGTGACATTATAATGACAAAAAGCAGAACTATTATAATGGCAAAAAGGGAAACTACAAAAAAATTAGAAAGACAAAAATGAGTTACCCATAGTGTCAACATTCAGACACAGCCAGCTTGAGTGTTCTACTGTGTTTTCCTCCACTCTGCTCTGCAGTCTTTACATGGCCAGCTCTTATATATAAAGGTGTTCTTATTGTTACAACGAGACTGCTCTTCATCTGTCCTGATTATTAGATATAACAATGTTTCCAGAGCCTTTCTCCATGACATATTTTTCCTCATAAAGGCCCCATTTAAAAAATTATTCTTTGAGAATTTTCAGACATGTATGTAACAAAACATAATCCTATCCACTCTCCAGTTCTCCCCTCCAACTCCCCCCAGGTCCCCCTCCATCATCTCCCCTCAACATCATCTCTTCTTTCTTTAAAAAGCAACCCACTAAGCCGGGCAGTGGTGGCGCATGCCCTTTAATCCCAGCACTCGGGAGGCAGAGGCAGGTGGATCTCTGTGAGTTCGAGGCCAGCCTTGTCTACAAAGTGAGTTCCAGGACAGCCAGGGCTGTTACAACCTACTAAATCTACTTAGCATTGCCCACATGTGTACTAGTGGCCACACCCCTAAAGAATGGACTCTCCTTCATTCAGCCAGCAACTATCAATGGCTAATAACTCATCAGTTAGGGGTGGGGCCTCATGAGCTCCTCCCCTACCTGTGCTGGAATTGGGGGGGGGGTTGATCTTGTGCAGGTAACCTTAGAGGCTGTGAATTCATGGTTGCAGTAGCCAACCGTGATGGATCATTGTTTTGTGATGTGATGGCTGCTGATTCAGAGTGAGCTATGTCCCCTGATGGGTTTAATCAAGTCACAATAGTTAGTTCATTTCCAAGTGTCGTGGAGCACACTGGCACTCCCATTTCCGATGGTGACTGATGCTTTCACTTGCCCATCTGAGTGCTCACTCTCTTCGTCTCTGTCCTTCAGTGTAGCACTTCCCACATGGGCGGGGGCACCACCCTCCATTCATAGAGACTGAGGAACCCCCAGGCTCTACTTCCACCTCTACCGTATGCAGCCTGGTATTGGCCAACACCCCATTTGTTCCCTGACTGCTCCTCCTCTACGCTGGGCTCTGAACCCACCTTGTGGTGGCAGCCTGGCCTCTAACCCCTGGCCATATACAACCTGGTGTTTGGGATAAAGCCGAAATTCTTCAGCGAGTCACTACAGGATCTGCCTCCCTTCCCAGCCTCTGCTCTGCTGTCCTGGCTCCCAACATCGAGCCTCCCCCACCTGCCTCTTTCCTGCCATTCATCAGCTATTTCTCTTCCCTAAGGCCCACTTCCCTCTCTCTGTTTTCCCCTTTCTTACACCGCCCCCCCTGCCCTGCAGACACGCAGGCTTCAGCTGATGCTTCACTTCCTTGTAGAAGGTGTCTCTGACCTTTCCACCCCACTGTCTGTGACAAAGTGTGTGCCTTCTCCACGAGGGTCTGCTCCCTCCATGGGAGCCTCCTGAGAGTAGGCCCTTGTAGGCTTGGGGATCATGCCTGGCACACAGGATGGGCTCAGTAAATGCTTAGAAGAGGAAACAGCATCCTGCCTGTGGTAGGGCCCTGTGTGAGACACTCTACAGCCTTGGGTTAGCTCATGAGTGCACCATGCTGTTAGGAGGCAGTGTTAAACCCAAGGCTTGGTGTGCTAGGCAAATGTCTTCCACTGAAATTACATCTCAGCCTGGTGTGTTTGTTTATTTGTTTGTTTGTTTTTTCATTTTACATGGGTTACTTGAAACCCAGGGAATTCCGGTTGCCTGGCCAGGGTCAGAAGCCTGGTGATTGCTAGGCCAGGCTGCTCTGACACCAGAAGTCTAATGTTTCTTCTGCCAGGACCTCCAGGCATAAAACCATGTAGCCCTGGCTGTCCTGGAGCTTGCTATGTAGACCAGGCTGGCCTTGAACTCACAGAGATCTGCCTTCTTCTCCCTCCCAAGTGCTGGGACTAAAGGAGTGCACCATGGTGCTCAGCTCAGAAGTCTATTCTTAAGTCTAAAGACTTCAGCATGGGCTCATGATGTGGCTCTGTTGGTAGAGTGCTTGCCTAGGATGCTGAAGCCCTGGGGTGATGGTGCTTGCCTATAATCCTAACACGGGAGATGGAGGCAGGAGGATTGGGACTTTAAGGCAGTCCTCAGCTATATAGTGAGTTTAGGTCATCCTGGGCTACATTGGACCCTGTCTCAAAAACAAAAAAAAAACCTTTAAGGAGGAAGATGAGAAGAAAAAGGAAATAGTGAGCCTGGGCCGGGGTAGGGAAGGGAGAGAGGTATCTCAATAAAGTAATTATAAGGCAGACAGGAAAAGTCAACTGAATCTGTGGCTTCAGCCCTGTGGGTCACACTAATCTGGAATCTATGTAATTTTTGCTGCCTTCAGCACTATGGGTTCTTGTTTAGGTGTAGGTGGAACCCGTCAGGAAAGAGTCTTGAGTTATCAGCATATTCCCTGCAGTTCCCAGGTCTAGCCTTTCTTCCTGAAGGAGCTAGCCCTGAGTGGACTGGATAGGGCTGGATCAGGTTGGATGGGGTGGAGTAGGTTGGGGCAGAGTTCGCCAGTCTGAACATGAGGGGCATACCAGTGCCCCATTGGCCTGGAAGAGGAGTAGGAGAGTCCTGACCCCCTGTAGCTAGGGCTCCAGTTGATAGGAGAGGAGTGTGTCCTGGTGACAGGACAAGGCAGGAGACACTGTAAGGATGGGGCTGTTCTCAGGCTTCAAGTCATTCGAGAAGGCAGGCCAAGGCCTGGGTGGGGCTTAGCTGGGGGCCAGGATACCGAGGGATGCTGTCAGTCAGGAGATGCCAAGGCCTGGTCTAGGGGCTGTTGGGAGTCAGGAGGTGACGTAATGCAATAGCCTGGGTTCTTAATGTAACCTGGTCAGGAACCTGCTGTACGATCCCGGAGAAGCTGTGTTGCTTCCCAGGACCATGGCTTCCTTGGCTGCTGCAGTGATTCATTTTGTTCCTACCACCACTGCTCACGCTCCAGAGCCTTCTAATTGGTATTGGAACCATCGGACACAGCCTGCCACACAGCTGGTTGTCAGCCACAACCCAAGCGGGACCGTGGCACCAGCTGTGAGCTTTACTTCCAGGAAAAAGGAAGAAGCCGGTGTCCCTGTGGGTCTTGCTGTGGGGTGAAGGGATGACACAAGGCAGCTCAAGGAGGGTGACTGTCCTTTCAGGATACCCCAGGGCCAGGAGAAGCCCAGGCCAGGTCACTCTACCCTGACGCTGCCTGGAGCCGCTATTCCTGAGCACACGAGGCAGGGACTGACCCGGCAGGCTAGCCACAGAGCTCACCCAGCACTGTAGAGACAAGAGGTCCATAAGATGGAGGGAGGAGGTTGCCACAGGCTCCCCTCAGGAGCTGGCCTGGCGTTGAGAGGAGGGGACAGTACAGGTTCTATGGCTGTTAGGGTGGTAACTTTTTGCAGGCACCTTCAGTCATAGAGAGAATCGGACCTGTACCCTCTACATAGTGGGTGTGGGACCTTCTTACTGCGAGGGGAAAGCCCCTTTACCCACCCTGCCTAGGTCAGACCCTGACCCTTGCCCAGAGCCCACCCCCTGCAGCCGGCCCTCCATTACCTGCTCGCCCCGAAGAGCCTGGTGGATGGTGAGGCTGCGATTGTTGTGCATGGTGAACAGAATGACTTTGCCCGTATGGTTGAACCTGGGGGCTCCAGCCACATACACCCGCCCTTGCTTGGAGGACACGACCGATGTCACTGTGTACCCTGCCAAAGGAAGGAACGGACTGGTCTCTGGGGCTGGGTGCTCAGTACACCTTGCCGTGTTTTGGTGTGGGGCACAACCAGGCCCGAGGAATAGTGAGTTCTGTTTCCTTTGAGCACGTGGGTTAATAAAAAGGGCCTGGAGATGTAGCTCAGTGGAGAGCGTGTGATTGGCCTATGCAAGACCCAGTGCTTGATCCCCGGCCCACAAACCAAACAGAATTATTTAATAAAAGGGAGACAAGACTTGCATTTTGTCCTAGGGGAGGCAGGCCCGGTGGGATGCAGCTGCAGTCTGGACCTGAAGCTTTAAGGACCCTGACAACTGACAGAGAGTCTAGAAGCTTCCACCAAAGCCTGCTTATGTTATAGGGACCTTCCGTCATTTATTCTGTGTGTTCAGAAGCTGGCGTGGAGTGTGTGATGCAGCTAGGGAGAAGATGGCCTTGTAGCTAGGCCTGGAGTCACCTACAGGTACACATGGGCCCCTCGATCTGGGGCTGTCCTCACCCTCTGTCACCAGCCACCCTCCCACGGGCTTCACCTAGGTATGCGCCATGGTTCTTCAGCTCCTCCGGGAACTCCTTAAGGTAGGACTCTCGGTGAGGAATCACCTTGCCTGCACTCGTCTCTTTCAGTACCGCCCCGTTCCAGTCGTAGGCTCCCACGGCTCCCAGGAGGATCCCATCCTGGCACCAGGGAAGAACATAGCATCAGACCCTGTTCCTAGGGACCTCTTGCTGAAAGCACCCAGGTCTTGCCAACTCTGAGGCACCACTAGTCACCTGGGGTACCTTTGCCAGGGTGACATAGAAACCCAGCTTCCATCTGGGCCTCTTGTCTTATAGACAAGCCCCAGAGACCATCGCGCTCTGTCTCATCCTTAGTAAAATGGGTCAAGCTGATCTCAAGGGCGTGAATTTAAAAACAGATAAAGGAACATTCTAGAAATAAACTCCAAACCCAGGACAAACCTTCCACATTTCCTTGGACTTTTAAACCACTCTGATCTCTTGTTACCTACCCACCCCAACACTCCTTCAAGCCTTGCTGTCCACAGGTGACTGTGGAGGCCCACAAAGGTTCCTAGTGAGATCTGAGCTTGCTTTATCCAGCAGAGCTGCATTAGAGGATTACTTGACCACGTGTGTGGTTACCAGGTGATTGGAAGGGTCTGCACTTGGCTGTGCTAGGGGGAGGTCTTTTGCTCCACCCCTTGGCATTCTTATAAAATGTCCTTTAGAAGAGACAGAAGGGGCCAGTCGATAATGATCCAGGACCTCCTGAGGTTATCCCGTGTTTCTGTCTTTTTCTCTCCCCTCTATTCTTCTATCTAAATCTCTTATCCCTTTCTCCAGAGCACCCTGGGGGGAAAAGTGGGAGCCGGTCACCCACAGGTGACTTGAGTCCCGGGGAAGGCAGAGTTCCACTTTCTAGGAACCGAGAGCTGTGGAGCGGAAGCAGAGTGGAACTAGACAGGGTGGGCAGATAAGCCAGGGCCATGGAGTTTGTTTCTTCACTGATTTGGAAGGTGTCTCTTGACCTACCCATTAGCTGCAGGACAATGCATGCTGCCATGCCTAGGTATGAAGGCAGCAAGTGTCTGTATTCCTGACTATCTGGTCATTTGCTGAGAACTGGGTCCCTGTACCCTCCCCACCCCTGGTGTGAGCAGCCCACATGACTAGTGGGCACAGGAAGGCAAACAGCAAGCTCTGAAGGCTGGGGAATAGTACCTGGACAGCAGTACAGGAAGAGGGTGGTAAGAATAGTACCTCTCCTCCCCCCGCCGCCCCTGGAGATTCAGGGGAGGGGCGGCTACCCTGTATCTTAGCTTTGGGCTTTCCTTTTCTTTTATGAAAAGGGTTTCTCTTTGTTTAAGGGGTTGGGAAGTGGACTCAGTCAGTGAAGTGCTTGCTTTGAAAGCACAAGGACCTGCGTTCTGTCCTGGGGACTCCCATGACAAATGGCTGAGCATGGCGGCATGTACTGCAGACTCAGTGCTGGGGAGGCAGGAGCAGGTGGTCCCGGCTTGCTGGTCAACCAGCCTAGCCTACTTGGTGAGCTTAAGGCTAGTGGCAGACTCCTCCTCCACACAAACAACAACAACCACAAAAATGTGGAAACCTGGGCTTGTTCCCTGGCTTCAATGTTCCTGGGATGTGGCTCAGTAGTAGAGTGGTTGCCTGGCATGGGCAAAGCCCTGGGTTCCATCCTCCGCACCACATAAACTGGGCATGGTGGTGTACACCTACAATCCCAGCACTCGGGTGGTGGAAGCAGAGGGATCTAAAATCAAGGTTATCTTTGGCTACACAGTGACTTTGAGGCTAGCCTAGGCTCTATGAGATCCTTATTTTCTTTCTTTCTTTCTTTCTTTCTTTCTTTCTTTCTTTATTTCTTTCTTTCTTTCTTTCTTTCCTTCCTTCCTTCCTTCCTTCCTTCCTTCCTTCCTTCTTTCTTTCTTTCTTTCTTTCTTTCTTTCTTTCTTTCTTTCTTTCTTTCTTTCTTTGTGTGTGTGTGTGTGTGTGTGTGTGTGTGTGTGTGTGTGTGTGTGTGTGTGTGTATGTGATAGAACTCAGGGCCTGACCTGTGCTTTGGGCTTTTGCAGTACAGACAGGTTAAGGTTACCTCCCCGCTAACCCTCCATGAGCCCAGGTTGGCTGGCTGGCTTCAAAGATCCCCTGCCATTTTAAAGAGACAAGTTGATCTTACCCAACAGTTGAAAAGGCCAGTTCTCCAGAGGGAGAAGTTCCCCTGTGGAATGCCTTTGCAACTATAAATAAGCTGTCCCGGGGAGCATCTGATGCTCTGTCACACTCAAAGTCTACTGCTCTCATTAGCTCCTGCTCCACTCAGCTGGGAAGCACTGGCGGTGGGCTGCGCCAAGACTGAGGTGCGGACCTCAGATTCCTGTTGTCCATCATCACTGCCAACATTCCTTGCTGTTGGAGTATGCTGCTCCTTGGTGGAGTACTTTCTCATCCAGTCCCAAACTCCCTCTCCCATGGGAGCCCATAGGGGCCCCGGGAGGGGCAGACTACACTTGAGGTTCAGAGAGAAGGAGAAGCTTTCCTAAAGTCACACAGCAAATCAGAGGCAGGGCTGGGTCTTTGGCCAGGGTGAGTGGGGCAGAAAGCAAAGTCCCCACTGATTCTCCAAAGCCCCTCGTGGCTCCTGCTTCTGCTTTTCCACCTGAGCCGCCCTGGGAGGAGGGCCACCCTTCCTTCCTGTCTGCTTGCCGAGTCCAAGTTTGTGGCTGCATGCTGGACGTGTTGGCTTCTGGAGAGGGTTTTGAAGAGGTATTGTGGCTTTGCTGACAGCAGGGACCTCTGGTGCGCTGAGAAAGGCCAGCTCCACATGAAAGGGCCCTTTCCACCCTCCCCGTGTGGAGTTTGAGAACTACCCTGGACTTCAGGAGTGAGAAGCAAGGCGAGCTCCTGTCTCACCTGTGCCATTGGACCTTGGGTCCATCTGTGAGAGACTTTTCCCCAAAATGGCTTTGTTGGGGACAGGTGTACTAGGAAGTGTGTACATGAAAGCCATCAAAACAAACCTCCCCACGTCACAGTCTTTTCCCAGCTGAGGGGCCCCCAGGCATCCAGAGTCTGGAGGGAAAAATCTAGAATATCCATGGGAAAAAGGCCAGTACTTTGGTGGGGGATGCCAGACATGTGGCCTAGCTGGGGAATGACAGTGACTCATCTAGGGGAAGATGGCATCTGGCATCCCATGTTTCTTCATGGGTCTGTCTGGATTCTCTGACTTATGGCCTCCAGGCCACCCTAGATTTATGGGGTCACTGGGCTTCCATGACACAGCCTCAGGGTGTCTCTACCTGGGTGGCATTAACTGCAGGGACAGTTCCAGAGAATGTCTAGGGCTCTGGCTTTTGACTGGGGTAGTTCTGTCCCCCAGGTGGCACCTGGCAATATCTGGAGGCATTTGGGCAGAGGTAGGGTGTTACTGCAGAGGGTCAAAGTGGTGTTCCTCCCATGGAACCCTATGTAGGAAGAGTACCCTAGGACCTCCCACAAGTAGACATTGACTGTTTAAAATTTCCTCCAAGGCCTTGGAGACTTAGATTTGAGTCTGTTCTCCATTTGGAGGTCGGGATCCCTTCTAGAAGTTTTCTTGTGCAGTTTGAGTCCCTGGTTGTCAGGGAATTCACCACCCGCTAGAGCTGCCCCAACTCCTGGTGGGCGACCTTTGCATTCATTCCCAAATGTCAGTGAAACCATCACCTTTAAACTCTGGTCTAACATTTGATCCTGAATCCATAGCTACCCTTCCTGATAGTCGTTTTTGGAATGTTCTGTCTACTTTCTGCAAACGAGGATTTCTGGCTATGTGGGGTTTTTCCTGTGGCCTTAGTCTTCTGTCCTTTACCTGGGACTGTGGGACTCTATGAACATCCAGTGATGTCTTGGGGGCTTGTCTGTGCGATGGGCTTAGATCCAGTTTTCTGTTGTTTTCACAGCTCAAACTCTGCTTTCCAAAGCGAAGGAGGAGACGAGGAGTGGGGCTTTTCTTCTGCTATCAGAATACTCCATAGGGCTAGGAACCTTTCTTTCTCACAGAACTGAACAGGCCCAGGGAACTTGGGGCTCCGTTAGCATATATTCAGATGGCAGCTTTCGCAGTTCATTTGTGCCCACTTTGGGAGGAGGAGTCTGGGTGTGACGTGATGGCTCATATTGATCGACAACTGGACAGATCTAGAATCACCTAGAAGATAAATCTCTGGGTGTATCTGTGAAGGTGTTTCTAGATTGAGTGAACTGAGCTGAGAAAGCATGCCCTAAATCATTCCATGGGCTGGGGTCCTGGGCTGAACGAAAAGAAGGAAGCAAGCTGAGCACCAGTGTGCATCTTCTGCTTCCTGCTGTGGACGCAGTGTGAGCGGAGGCCTTGAGCTCCAGCCACCGTGTCTTCCCTGCCACGATGGGCTGTAGTTTTGAAGTGTGAGCAAAGTCCTTCCTCCCTCCCTCCCTCCCTCCCTCCCTCCCTCCCTTCCTCCTCCCTCCCTCCCTCCCTCACTCAGTAGTTGTTTTTGTCAGGTATTAGCATAAGAAAACTAACAACTACAGTGAGCTTTCCCAGAAACAGACTCACTGTGGTTCAGGACTTAGACTCAAGCTGAGAGGCTGAGGCCACTGCCTCGATGTCCAGAGCAGCCTGGCTGACCCTGAGGACCTGGTGACCCAGTTTCTATAGCAAGCTGACTGACTCTGAGAGCAGAGGCACTGGGTTCCTGGGACAAGATGGCTGTTGTCAGTCATGACGTCAGCAGCCTGGCTCTGGAATACGCTGTGCTCTAAAATAGTAACCCAGTGTCTGGGCCGGGGCCTTGCAGCCTACCACTGTGCCATCCTTTTATATTTGGAAGGGTTTTTTGTTTGTTTGTTTGTTTGTTTGTTTGTTTTTTTAATTTGAGAGTCTCAGATTCATATGTAATGATCTTCTCTTTAAATATCTGATGGGTGGTTGACACGTAAGAATAAGACCCAGGCAGTCAGAGGTGATCGAAGACACGGGGTTCCCTCTGAATCGGGGGGACAGAAACTTGGGGAGCATATGTAGATGCTCCACAGAGCAGTCTCGACTTTGACTCACTAAAGAACAAGCTGGGGGTCTAGGTTCCTGGCTTTCCCTGCCCACTTCCTCCCCTCCATTAGCTGGGGCACCGACTGGTCCTACAAGTACTGACCACGCAGCAGGGCCTTTGCTAGGGCTCAGTCCAAGCTCCCTGAGTCTTCAAGACACATCTCGGCCTCCCCTTCTCTTTGGGGCCCCTGGTTCTTGGACATATATAGACACAGGACTAGAGAGAGGGGTATGAACTCACTAGTTCAGAGGCTTTCTCCCCAACCAGGGCTAACTGCTGTCACCTGAAATGGTACCTTAACTTTTACCCACAGTGCCTGACAACACAGGATGATGCGCTTTGGTGTTTGGCACTGGATGTACATGCCTGGCATATACACACAGTCTTAACAGGGGCTCCTGGCGTGGCCCCCTAGGGTTGCACGTGGTTTCCTGGGAGACAGCTCTAGTTCTCTTCATCCCACTTTCAAAGCCGAGGACTGCCGTTTTGACGGTTTGTAGGTTGATTTTGGGTGGGAAGAGTCATTTCTGATTCCCCTTGGTACTTTGGCTGCATTTTAATCAATGCTCCCTGCATTGCATGAAGTTGTGTCTTCTTGCTGTGCTCAGTTTCCCCCGCTGCCCTTTCTGTGGTGGGTTAATGCATGTGAGTATGCAGGAGTGCATGCCCATGCAAGTGCCTGTGCATATGCATTTGGAGGTCAGAGCAGAATATCAGATGTCTTCCTCTGTCACTGTTGACCTTACTGCCTTGAGACAGCGGTCTCTCACAGAACTCTAAGCCTATCACTTTGGCTAGGAATGCTGGCCAGTGAGCTCTCATGACCCCCTCCCCCATCACTCTCTCCCAATGCTGGAGTTATGGGCATATGCAGCTGTGCCTGGCTTTTTAAATGGTGCTGGGTATTTAAAATCAGATCCTCATTCTTGCCCTGTCCCCAGAGACAGTACAGTAGGGACAGTACTGAGCAGGGACTGGCTGCCTGATCTCACACAAATGTAAGCTCCTGCCTCCTGGCGGCCCATCTCTACCTCTGCTCCTCCGGGATCCCAGCAATATCACTGTTAAGACTGGCAGGCCTCACAAGTCTCTTTTGAGCATGAAAAGAGTTGCAGGGACCCCTGGGGAAAGTTTACAGTGCTGTGCATCTGGCCAGTGGCTGCTGGGATGATGGGACAACCATTGTCACATCTTGCTGCATTCACCGCAGTGGACTTGATACTGGGCAGATGCAGCCTGGAAAAATCCGAGTATGAGCCACATTTCCAAACATCTGCCTGCTGCTTGGCGGGCATGAGCCCCTCTCTTCAGTCTGGGATCTCTGACTCCTCAGAGCTCCGGGGAGCCCCTCTTGGAGCAGCTACTGGCAGCTGAGGAAAGAGCTCACACAGTCCTTGTTCACAGCACTTGAGCCCCCACTCGCCTAACCTTGTAGCGAATCCTTTCTTTACCTGCAGGATGGGAACCAGGAGTCCTGCCCTGCCCACATCACAGAAGAGTTCAGAGGATGTGGTGGGATGACAGAGGGATGTGGAATCATTGTGAGCCTGCAGACCTTCTCTGGAAAATGATATAGTGCTAGCCTGGACAGTGTACACACACACACGCACCCCAACACACACACACACACATACCAACACACACACACACACACACACACACACACGCACCCCAACACACACACACACATACCAACACACACACACACACACACACACACACACACACACACACGCATGCACACAAAACCAAGACACCTGTCTGAAGCATAGGTGGCAGGGCATGCACTGATACACTCTCGGGGCTGGCATGCTTCCCTGGGACTCCCAGGACTTGATAATCCATTAATGTTTTCCCAAATACTGCCTTTGTCCCTCTGTGAGGTTCCATGGCTCCTACCACCACATGCTGTTAGTGACACCCGTAGCCTTTCCTCTGTGGGCAAGGCACACCTGGGGCGGTTAGACTCCAATGCAGAGTCTGAACAGAGATGGGTTTTGCAAGCCACCTGCTGGAGCTGCAACCTACAGACACCTTCCCAACATGGACACAGGCCCTGCCCCAGCTTGCACAGGTCACCTCAGACACCGATGCTATCAAGTTCTATCTGTTGGCTTTGTCATTTGACCTGACTGCATAAGTTTCTGTGGACTGAGTGAGACCTTGGGCCCTGGGAGGTCCGCCTCCCACTTCCACTCTGCTTCTTGCCTGTGGGCCGGTGGGTGTGTGTTTAACATGTGTAGTGAGCTGGCTTCTGAAGCAGGCAGAAAACAATAGAGTAAGTTGAAGACAGTTTCCCCATTCCAGTCCTCAGAAGAGTCTAGGAGGCAAAGAGACATTGAGAAAGACAGAGAGAACCATAAAAGGTACGAATGACCGACAGACCTGGATGAGTGAGAAGAGAGGGAGTGGGGAGGGAGGAGGAGAGGGTCCCGTACCTCTACCACATGTGAGGAAAAGCCCGTCTGTGACATCTCCAGCCCAAAAGAGGTTTCATTCTTGTTGGTGCCTAAAACAGGAAAGAGAAGATCTCAGCTCTGGGCATCACTGGTTAGTCCACGGGTCCTGGTTCCTGAGGCATCTTGGGAACTGGGGTTCTTTTCTGAGGGGGCCCTGAGGCGAGGCCTGCGCTGCCTCATTGTCCCCCTGTTATTGGGTATTAACAGTGATTATCAGAGTGCACGCGTGCGTGCGTGCGTGCGTGTGTGTGTGTGTGTGTGTGTGTGTGTGTGTGTGTGTATACACATGCCTGTGTGCACCTGCAGAGAGCCTGGGATAAGCCACACTGCAGAACATGTGCACTAGAAATGACTGTTAAAGTGTACATGCAGTGCGGGGCGGGGGTGTGTGATCAAACAAAAACGTGTGCAATTCATGTATGTTTTGGGAAAGACATGTTATTCCCTCTGCTCATTCTCTTTGGTCACAGGATTTGGTTGCTGGTTCCTAAACATTAACGGAGGCTTGTCACCACTGTGGAGTCACACCAGAAAGGCCATGTGTGCTGAAAGCCCACTCCACAGAGGGGCCCTTGAACAAGCCATCAAAACCGCATTCTCATCACTGAAGGTGGCCATTCACAGGGGAGACCGCTGGATTGACTCTGGGAGTTCCAGGGCTGTGTCAAAGCCCAAGCTTGGGAGAGTCATCGCGGTCTCTTTGCTCACGTCTGTTGTGTCATTTCAACACATTGCCGGCTTCCCAAGCTCTGGGACACTCATTACCTCTTTCCACCCCCCCCCACCCCCCCACTTCCCAGATGCCGAGAGCCCCATGTGAGAACGGTGCATCCCAGAAATACATGTCAAGAATGAGATCTCTGTGAGTGGGATTCTTTGCAGGGCTCTCCCACATGCTGCTCTCCTGGGGAATTAAATCGTCTTCTTGGTTTTTGACACAGGGTTTGTTCTAGCCCAGGCTCACTATGTAGCTGAGGGTGACCTGACTCTGCATCCCCTGCCTCCACCTCCTGAGTACTGGGGTCACAGGCAAGCACTCCATGCCTGGTTTTATGCATTACTGGAGATCGAAGCCAGGGCTTCAGCATGCTAGGTAAGTGCTCTCCCAACTGAGCTACATTCCCAGCCTCAAACTATGGTTTTGACTTTCACAAAAGTGGTAGAGTGCGAACCTGTAGGTTCTGGGAAAACATGTAGGGCCTGTCTCAGGAAATGGAGCCAGACCTGCTGGGTTCAAACTGGAGTTACCAGATAAAATATAGAGTAGCCAGTGAAATCTGAACTTAGGGAAGCAATATATAATTTTTTAGTGTATGTCTGTCATAAGCACTTCTATTATATGTTTGCTAAGTCCAGCAACCCTAGTTCAAATGTACCCTCCCTCTGAAGTGTCCTCAGTAGTCAAACAACCAAGTCCCACAAAATACTCAGCCCAGTAGATTCTACACAGAGTGGTGCCCAGCAGTGGGCAGTTTGGGTCAGACAATGGTCTTTTGCTAAGCCACTGTGTTCTGTGAAATTAGAGTCCTTTTACGGAGGTGTAAGCCCATGAGCCTGTCACCTTCCAAGCTGAAGATCCTGTCCCCGAGGGCATCGACAATGTCCTTCAGGGCCGCCTCATCGGTGACGTTGAAGAAGTGCTTGTCATCGGGGTCACTGGCAATGTATTTGATTTCATTTAGAAAAGTTTCTGGATTGATCCCTCTGCGGTTGTAGTAGCCCAAGACCTGCCAGGGAACAGGGGCAGGGACGACAAACCAGGACATAGAACTGACTTCTTTCTCCACACGCCCACAACCCTGAACCCCAAGGACCTGGAGGTGGGCTACAGCCATGAGCCTTTCTCAAGGCGCCACTGGCATTTTGAAACAGATATTCTTTGGGACTCCCAGGTAAGATCCTTAAGATTATCTGGGGTTCTGGAATCTGGGAGGATTGGGGGTCCTTTCTATTTTTTGAAACTCCCTGGAAAAAGAATCTCATACATTTCTGCGTACACGTAGAAACAAAAGTAGCCCCGGCTGGCTCAGAACTTGCCATGAAGCCAAGGGTGACCTTGAATTTCTGTTCCTCCTGCCTCCACTTCCCAAGTGCTGGGACTGCAAGTGTGAACCACATCTCTGATTTTATACATTGCTGGTGATGGAACCTAGGGCCTCCTGCACACTCAACTTGCTCCTCAGAGGAGGATGCAGCTTGTTGTGCCTTTGCTAGGGAGGCAGCTCCTGGGAATCCCTGGGGGTTTGAGGGTAGAGCTCTGAGCAGGGGCAGGACTTACAGCCACAGCATATCTGGTCACATTGTCCTTCTCGCTTTGCCGAATCACCTTCTCGAGGTCTGGGCTGTCATGGGATTCCCCATCCGTGATGACAATCATCACTTTCTTGGCCCCTTTCCTTCCACCCTTCTGGAAAGCCTCTGAGCTGGAACCAGATGTGGGGAGGGGGGTTGGAGGGAGGGGTAGCTGAGTCTCTGTGGGGCATCCATTTGACCTGGCCATTCCTCCATCAAGAAGCAGACTCACACCGTTGGTTAGGGCCTGGCCTTTGGTAACTTGCTTGTATAATGGAATGTATTGGAAGTCACGTTCTGGGACCCATTGGCTAGGTCCTAGGCAGTCTCCCAGTTCCTCCTGGGTCTCTTGTGAACTCCCCAATGCCATGATATTAGGACCCAGTAGGCAAAGGAGTTAGCTTTGAAAAACTGAGGAAGACTGCAGCTGGATTCAGGCAGCTGTGTCTACTGATGGTCGGAACACCCCTTTATGGGCAAACATCCTTGAAGCTGCAGTCAGGTTGTTCCCAATATTCCAGAAACTAAGGTTCAGGTCATCGATCCACACATGGGCACCACTGAAGGGCCCCCATCATAATACCACTTGCATGGTGGTTTTGATACCTATCCCCCTTCTGTGAGGATCATGGGAAGAAATACCCTAAAGGGAGATCTGATCTGAGGGGGTTTGAATAAGAATGGCCCCCATAGGTTCATATATTTGAGTGTTTAGAGAATGGCACTATTTGAAAGGACTAGGAGGTGTGACCTTGTTAGAGAAAGTATGTCACTTGGTGTGGGCTTTGAGATTCCAAAAGCCCAAGCCAGTGGCTCTCTCTTCCTGCTGCCTATAGATTCAGATGTAGAACTCTCAACTACTTCTCCAGCACCATGTCTGCCTGGGTGCTACCATGCTCCCCTGCCATGATGATAATGGACTAAACCCCTGAAACTGTAAGACAGCCTCAATTAAATGCTTTCCTTAATAAGAGTTGCTGTGGTCCCGGTGTCTCATCACAGCCCTAGAACACTGATTAAGATGTGATCCATCCCAAATATAAACACAAAAATACCCCCAAAGCAGAACCCACAGGGCTGCTCCCAGTGTTACAGTCCGCTTTGGCCTCTCTCTGGGGTGCTCGCTTTGCTAAGTAAACCTCCATTTAAACTATGCATGTCTCTTGATCAAATTCTCTCCTTCAAGAAAACGAGAGTCAAGAAACCACTGTAGGAATGTTGGAAAACCAAGCCAGATGGCCACAGCTGGGTACTTAGATCACCAGTCTGTGCTCTTGTGGATGGCAACATGAATGTGCTGTCTTACATTTCTAGCCTCGGTGAACTTTCAGGTGACAACCATTCTAGCTGACACCAGATCATAACTAGGCGAGAGGACCCAAGAGCGAACTAAGCAGCTAAGCCCAGTCCACCGTCAGAGCTTTGAGGAATTAACAAGTCACTGTTTGAAAGCACCACATGGTGGAGACACAACAGGAATAGCCAAAAGAGTATCTGAGATTAATCTATATATAAATACATAAAAATAAATATATATACACATATATATGCACATATAGACACATACATACACACACATATACACACATACATATATACACACACACAAACATACATACATACACACACACTTTTTTTTTTTTTTTTTACCGTGCAAATTCAATGCCAAATGCAGTGCGGGTCTCTGTCCCCCCTCTCTGCTCAATGTGGCTGGCGGCTTCCACCACGTCTTTCACAGATCTGTAGTCATTGAGGTGGAACTCATGGACGGCATCTTCTCCGTACTGAACTATTCCGACCTGCAAACCAAAGCAGAGGGCAGCAGAACGCCGAAGCTCAGACCTCCATTTGTGAGGGTCCCCTCTCCAGGGAGTCCTTCCCAGAGGAAGCCACGGGCCAAGGGAGACAGGCTGTTCTGGGAATGGACAGATGGCTTGATGGGACAAATTGGGGGCACAGAGAGGGAAGTCCATCAGGTTGAATATCTTCCTTAAGAAGAAGGAGAATGAACACAGACTAGAAGTCTAAACCATCAGGAGCCGGGGCTGGGGAGAGCTCCAGCTGGTAAAGTGCTCTCTGTGCGAGGAGAGTTCGGATCCTCAGCACCCGTTTAAAAGCTGTGTGTGGAGGTATCTGCAGGGCAGAAACTGGTGGGTCCTTAGAGCTCTCTGGCCAGTCAGCCCAGCCAGAGCAGTAAGCTTCAGATTCAATGGGACACCCCGCCTCAAAAGATGCAGAGAACAATTGAGGAAGACACCCAGCATCAGCCTCTAGCTTCCGCACACACATGTACACATATTTACGTGCATATATGTACATATGCACATGAACACATGCACATACACCCCTACACCCCAGGCCACACTTCCAACCCCAACTCAAATCCCCACTCCCCAGAATTTATCAGAAGCAGTGTGTGGGTTTATCAGAATTTGCTAAGACCATAGGATTGTTGACCAAACTGTATAGCAAAGAATCCCTGAAACTTGGATAAGAAGGGGTCTGACGTTTTCAAGGTGGATAATGCTTCAGCACCACTAATAGCTTCAAAATAAACACCAAGCCATAGAGACTGGTTTCAGAGACTTAGTGATAATGCTGCTGTCGGATGGGCTCCCAAGTTTACTGGGTCCAAGAACCCTTTGAATGCTGGGTACTTACCCCAGTGCACCAAAGATTGTCTTTGGGTCAGGGGGAAGGGGGAGGCTTGTCACTGCAAGACTTGGCTCCCTTTTAACAACTCTACTAGTTAGAAGGCTTCTTAAAAAAACCTTTGTGTGTGCTGTGTGTAGAGTGTGTGTGTGTGTGTGTGTGTGTGTGTGTGTGTGTGTGTGTGTATGTGTGTGTGTTGTGTGTATGGGTGTGTGGTATATGTGTGTGGAGTACATGCATGTGTATTTGTGTGTGGGGTGTGTGTGTGTGTGTGTGTGTGATATTGGGGAAACTGGAGAAAACTCAGGTATCACCATCATGAATGCCATCCACCTCTTTTGCACAGGGTATCTCATTGACTTGGAGCTCACCAATTAGGCCAGACTGACTGGCCTCTACCCTCCCGGCACTGGGATTACAAACACACACCACCATGCCTGGCATTTTGGCATGGATTCTTTCTGGATGCCGGGTCACTTCTCTGGCACAGAAAGAATTTCTTAGAGCTGGCACCTGCTGCTTGGTCACTTTGGTCCCCTGGTCCTCACCCAGCCAGAATACTGGGAAATAACTGTAGCCCTTATCCATCAGGGTCTCACGGGTGCGCTGGCAGCGAGGGTCTCCTCCAAGTCATTTCTCCCAGCGTTCACGTGCCTGACTCTTCCCCCAGCCTTTCTGCCCACCCTTTCTATGCCTCCCCCGACTTCCCTGACTTCTGACTCTCATCTGGTCATCTTCATAGGGAAGTCAACCCCTGGAGACATCCTTGGTGTGCCCACCAGAAACGGGCACCTGTGGCAGCAGGTCCCAGGGCTGGCTGGCCCTACCAGTTCCTACCCTTCCATGGGAAGATGCTGCCCCGTGCTGTAGCCCCTCAGAGCATGGCTTCTTGGGGATCTTGTTCAGCAGAGGCAGGCCCTGGAGTCACTCACCTGGATCTGGCCAGGGCCAATGTAGAACTTTTTCAGGATATTGATGAGGAAGTGTTGGACCTCCACCCAGGGGTAGATGCTGTTGGAGCCATCCAGGACAATGACGATGTCCATGTAGGTCTGGCACCCTGGAAGCAGGGATACAGTCAGGGCCATCAAAGAACGAGTGTCCATAAATCTCCAAGATTCTTACTCAAAGAAACCTTTCTTTTGTGTGTGTTGGTGCATGTGTATGTGCGCGCGCGCGTGTGTGTGTGTGTGTGTGTGTGTGTGTGTGTGTGTGTGTGTGTGTGTGTGTCTGTGTCTGTGTTTGTGTGTCTATAGAGGTCAGAGGTTAGTCTCAAGTCTCATTTCTCAGGAGCCATCTACCTTATTTCTTTTCTTACAGGGTCTCGTCTGTAGAATACCTTTCTTATTTTTATTATTGTGAGCTAGTTGGGCTGGCAGTAAGCCCTAGGCATCTGTCCTGTCCTGTCCAGTGCTGGGATTATGAGTATACCTTGCCATGTCTGGCTTTCTACATGGATGCTGGAGATCAAGACCTCATGCTCACATGGTAAGCACTTCTCCAGCTGAGCTATGTCCCCACTCCCAAGTCCCTCATGTTCTGAATGATCTTTAGAGACCAGTGGAAGAATGATTGCTGACGTCTGTCATCCCCTGCAGGGAGAGCTGTCCTCAGGCTAGGCATTCGTTTGAGCCACATAAGCAAGGCAGCGAGAACGTCCTGGTTCCAAATCACTACCCAGTGGGCTGTTTGGACAGAGCTGCAATTGAACCTGATCCCTTTGCTGTGCATCAGAGACTGATGACTGTCGACTGATCAGTGCTTCCCTGGCCCTGCCCGAATCAGGACCTTAGGACCATTTCCTTTACTGCCGTGGGCGGGTAGTGTCTTCCACTAATGGGTTTCATGTTTTACGAAGGAGTCATCAAGGAAAGGCTGGGAATATGCACCCTGGCATCAGCCTGTAGCTCTTGGCCTTGCTACTCACTGGCTGTGTGGCCTGAGGGTAGTCACTCTCCGTTTTCGGTGCAGAAACAACGGCACAATAACTTAGAGTTGCCATTAAGGGTTAACGGGAAGACATGTCTAAAGGCAAGAGCTCAATAAGTCTTAGCTGATCCTATTTTTACCCCCCCCTTTTTTTAAGACAAGATATTATGTACTGCAGGCTGGCCTGGGACCAGCTCTTTAGCTGAGGATGACCCTGAACTCCTGATCCTCTTGCCCCTACTTTCCCAGTGCTGGGATTACAGACTGTGATGCTGTGCCTCCTGTCTTGCCTTCTCTCTCTCCTCACCCCTCCCCTCCCCTCCCCTCCCCTCCCCTCCGCAGATGTCAGCCTGAGGCGTCCTTCCTTCTCAACAGCCATCCGCTTAGTGTTTTGAAATAGTCTCTCACTGAGACATGAGATTTATTATTTTGATTCTCCTTTAATTTCATTGTTTTTAAAAAGACACCTTGTGCAGAGGAGGCTGGAGAGATGCTCAGTGCTTAAAAGCACTTTTTGCTGTTTGCAGAGGATTCAGGTTCAGTTCTAAGTACCCACATACTAGCTTACACCATCTGTAACTCCAATTCCAGGGGATTCAATGCCATCTTCTGGCCTCTGTGGGCACCAGGCGTGCATGTGGTACACATACCTGCATGCAGGCCAAAGATTCATACATATAGAATAAAAACAAGTAAACCTTGCTGGGTGTGGTGGCACAAGCCTTTAATCCCAGCACTTGGGAGGCAGAGGCAGGTGGATATCTATGGGTTCAAGGCCAACCTGGTCTACAGAGTGAGTTCTAGGACAGCCAGGGGTATGTAGAGAGACCTTGTCTCAAAAAACCAAAACCAAAACTAAAACCAACCAACCAAACTCAAACAAACAAACAAGCAAAATCACTCCATCAATCAATTGATTAATTTAATAAATAAATTAAACAAATAGACCTTGGGAAGAACCTGTTTATGAATCTGTGGACTTTGGGTGTGTGCATATGTGTTTGTGTGTGCATATGTGTGTGTGTGTGCATATGTATGTGTGTGTGTGTGCATATATGGGTATGTGTCGACACTCCCCACCATATCTTTTGAGGCAGGGCCTCTCACTGAACTGGAAGCTCTCTCATTTTGCTAGACTGACTTGGCCAGTCAGCCCCAGGGAGCCTCTTGTCTCTGCCTCCCCAGTGCTGGGGTGACAGGCACATGCCACCAAGTTCAGCTTTTGATGTGGATGCTGGGGATGGACCTCAGGTCTTCATGTTACCACAGCAAGCACTCTCCTGCCTGAGCCATCTCCCCAGCCTTATTTAGGTCTGTAGTTCTTAAACATGGCAGACCCCTCCTCAGCCTTCCCCAAGCCCCCCTTAGTTAGAAACTACATGAAGGGTACCTTGGCATCTGTGTTTGCCATGTCCTAGGGGATTGATGCCCTGGGCCAGGGAAGGAGGGCTCCACCGCAGCCAGCAGCAGCCAGCAACGTCAGGGCTGTGATGCCCCACCCCCCTGAGGAAATCCTTGGTGCCCTGACCTTTTTCTGTGCCCTGGAGCTGCCTGGGACGCCCTGTGAATGGACCCCATGCCTCCCCACCCCACAGCTGACAGCTGACTAGACAATGTTTCCCCTTTCCCTTCCTCCAGCGGAGGGTGTTGAGGGGAGGCTGCCTGAGTCAGAGGTGCTAATCCCCTCGCCCTCCATAAACAGGCAACAGCTGCTTGTTGAGGGTGTTTAGCCCCGAGGAAATGGTGAGGCTCAGAGCCAAGAAGTCTAGGCTTCTAGCTCCCCAAGTTTGCTTGGGAGGGAGGGGGAGATTTTGTGTCCACGAGTCTCTGGGCAAGCTGCCCAGGAGCACTGACTTGGTGTAACCATCACCCAGGTTATTTCTGTTCTCCTTGGCTCTCCGCTGCAGGATGTCAAGGAACATCATTCACACTCTAGTCTAAATGAGTGACGCCCCAGCCTGGGCTGTTATACATGGTGGCCTGGCAACCTCCTCCGTGCTCAAGATTCTACAGGAAGCTTCCTTGGATGCCAAGATGGTTTTCATAAATTTAGTTGATTTGTTACCAACTGTCACACTGTGGTGCGGGGGTGCGGGGGGGTGGGTGTGGGGGGGGTGCGGGGGGGCAGGCAGGCAGCCTGGGATGAGAACCATACAGGGGCCCAGCTAGAAGACTCCTCTGCCCAGCCAGGAGAAGTGACTCCTCTCAGATCATGCAGAGGTCTGAAGCAGTCACAGAGCCCATGTGCTGCTCTGTAGGTACAAGGTAGCCATAGCAAAGCCCATGCCTCCTCCCTGGACTGCCCAGGTGCATCCGGAGCCTTCTGGTTTGAAGGTACTCACTCTGGAGTGCTGGAGCCACTGTCTTGGAGAACCGGAAGTTGGAGTTGACTCGGGAGCACATGCCCGTGGTGTAGTAGGAGCTTCCACACTCATGAGACCAGAGAGGGCTGCAGGCCTGTGAAGGAGCACAGCACAGAGCCCCGTCATAGGACTTCCGACAGGGCCCAGCCTCAACCTCCAGAACCCAAGACAGATGTCTTCATGAGTACTGGCATTCCTAGCGTGAGAGGTCTCCGAGTCTCACTGACATCTCTCTTGCTGCAGTGCCCTTGACTTCAGGTGTAATGGGGAACATGGGAACCTGGATCCCTGTCCCATTCTTCATCCTATAATCTGGGGTGGTGGCTCTTCCTCCTTCTGCTTGTCCATATACTCCACAGGGTCTGAGGAAGCCTTTCATCTGCAGGAGTGGACCTTCCAAGAGCCGCTAGGCTGGCTCTCGTCTGCAAAAGCCCTCACTGTACAAATTCCAGGGCTGGGCCCAGCGACACTTTACCAGGAGAAGAAAAAGAGAATGCTTCTGCTCTGTGAAATATGCTGCCCAAACCACTGTGTCAGGCTCTTGGCCAAGGAAGGGCCAAAGATGAGTTTCTCAGGAGGGTAAGGCCACTGAGAAGGGAAGCCCTGCTCCTGTGCCATTCCCCAGGTACAGGCACAAAAGGGTTCAATCCTTTTACCTTCCTGGACTGTCCACTGGAACAAAGGGACCAGTCACCCATGCAGGAAGACCCACACCCATGCAGGGTCTGCCCCTGTGGGTCTGTAGGGATGGGCCATCTGGAGGGTGGAAGGGACATGCATGCAAGGGTGTGCAGAAGCATGGGTGAGGGTATGCTTGGCTGGGCCTCTCCACACTCTGTGCAGTGGGTCTGTGGAGGGGGGAATGCTGGGAATAGCAGTGGGGCTGATGATCTTACCAGGAAGCTGTTGTCCTTGGGGTTGGTGGCAAGGCTCAGGCCGAGGCGCATGTTGTCCTTCCGCTCAGACACATTGGACAGAGTGACCCTGCCTGGAGCAGAGGAGAGATGCTTAGCCTACACCCACTGCTGCAGGTCCTCTGCCCAGAGTCTGCTGTATCGGGTTACTCGGGTGAGCCCACGGCCCTCACTCGCCTGGAGGGCAGGACAGGTCTTCCCTAGGTGTATCCTTATCCCTTCCTCACTTTCTGGGAGATGAGCACACTGAAGCTCATAGAGTCCTAGTGACTACACAAGGCCACACAGCAAGCCCACAGCACAGCCTTCACCTCCTTGTCCAGAGCTCTGCCTTCTCTAGCCAGCTAACTGCACCCCGGACATACCACACTGCCCGCAGAGGTGGCTTTCTCTGTACAGGGATCCACCCAGCAACACTTACCATCTCAGGTTCAGTTATCCAACACCCTTCTTATATCTGTCCACCTGCCATGGGCTGAGGGTCCCTCACAGGGAGCCGCCCCCTGCAGCTGGTGACCTCAGCCAGCTGTGGTGGGGATAGGTGGTTCTGTGGCAGTACAGAAACCACAGGACAAGGACACAATGAAAGTTCTCTAGATCATCCTTTCAGGATGCTGAAGGGATAGAAAAGAGCTTGGAATCCCCAGAAGCAAAGTGTGTGTGCACATGTATACGTGCGCGTGTGTGCTTGTGCATGTGTGTGGGGGTGTGTGCACACATACTTAGGAGACCAGGAATGGGAGAGGCTGGATCGCGTCAGTCCTAAGCTGCTGGGGGCTTTGAGCGTCTGCACTGCGCTGTTGGAGACTGCTGTGTGAGGAGTGGTCTGGCTTCCAGAGGATGGTCAGCAGGCTGGGGACAGGCCAGGGCCAGAACAACAGAGGTGACCGTGACAGCTGTACTACAGCACAGACTGCCCCGGGGCGGGGGGCGGGGTGGGGGGTGGGGGGGGGAGGCGGAGCAGCTGTCCGTTCCTTTGTTCCCCCCTACTTCTCTCGGGTGTTTGTGTCTTTTTGGATAGGGTCTTGTATAGCCCAGGCTGGCCTAGAATTCAATGTGTAGCCAAGGATGGCCCTGCACCTCTGGTCCTTCTGACTATCTCACAAAGGCTAGGATTACAAAGGCACCACCCGCTGTTAGTTGCTGAGGATGGAAGGGCTTTGTGCACACTATGCGAGCACTCTGCAGACAGCCATGTTCCCTGCCGGCTGCTCAGTGCTTAGAGTGCAGGGCAGATCTAGAGTAGATTCCAGGGGCCATCAAGTCTACCTCTTTCCACCTGAGGTAGAAAGTGCCATAGCTGAGGTGCAGAGACAGACGGAAGCTTCCCCAGGACACACATTGGAACTCACAGCCGGGAGGGGAATCCCCCTGCGGCCTGCTTTGGTAGCCTGTGCCTCAGGAAGGGGATGATGGGAGCACTTAAGCCACCCACCAGACTCCCTTCTGCTGTGTTTTCACTGAAGCTCAGGCCCCAGAAGTGCTCGGGTTTGAATTCTTCACCCAGGTGGTTCCTGGGAGCCTCCAGCATCGTGTGACAGACAACTGGTGACCCCGGGAATCCAGCTCCTTTGGGCTTTCTCTTGGATGGTGGCCTTTCCCTCCATCTGTTTATCTCTAGAACTACAGCCAACTCCTCTTGTGGGCCGACTGCCCTCCTTCTTGGATCCTCATGTGAGTTTCTAGGGCAGGGGCACCCTGTTGGAGAAGGAGAAAAAGGCCCGGGAAGGCCAATCTTCTAGGAAAAGCCCTAGAATTGTGGCTTTGTGGCCCATACAAGATTTTTGAGCAGAACAAGGTCAACCACTATCTGTCTGTCCTTTGGGACAAGACGGAAGTGTTTAGTGGAGTAGTGTGTGTGTGTGTGTGTGTGTGTGTGTGTGTGTGTGTGTGTATGTGTGTGTGTGTCTGTCCAGTGTCTCCCCACCTCTAGCAGAGGCTAGAGAGGACTTCCATGAGGAAAAGCCTCCATTTGGGCATGGCAGTCATGCCGAATAACTTGGAATCCTAGTAACCACACTGCTTACTAGCCAGGTGGTCCTGGGCATGTCTTCTTTCCTCATCTGTTGGATGGTCCAGTCTCACTCTGTGGGGTGGGAATTGAGTGAGCAGAAATGCGTAGCAGGTGTGGCCAGGCCTAGCCCCCGGTGCATGCTGCCGACGACGACACACAGACACAGACCTAGCTGCCGAGACCCCTGTTTCAAGATCAGAAACACGAGCACATTCGTTCTGCAGAGACTGAAAGCCCTGAGCACATGGGCGGTGGATGAATTAGGAAGATGGACAGAGTGGGACACTGGAGGCCTGTGTCCTGCACAGCGGTTGCAGGGAGGCCATAAATCCGGGTCAGCCCCTGTAGAAGGGCGAGCTATGTGACTGAGCGAAAGATGCCTCATCTCTTAGGCCTCGGGTTCTTCCTCTGCTTCTCTGTCTCCATCTCCCTAATTCCCTGTGTGTGTGTATGTGAAGGTCAGAGCACAGCCTTGGGTGTCTTCCCTCCGGTACTGCCTATCTTTCTGTTTGAGACAGGTCTTTCACTGGCTCGGAACTCACCAAATATGCTAGGCTGGCTAGCCAGAGCTCCAAGAATATGCCTATCCCAGCACCCCATCACTGGGACTGTAAACAGCACTACTATGCCTGGCTTTTTTTTTTTTAAATGTAGGTTTTGAACTCAGGCCCTCATGCTTCCGGGCAGATGCTTTTCTGACCGAGCTATCTCCTCAGCCTAGCTTCCTCATTTGCAGTGTGAGCAGAGCGATGCCTCTCACAGGACAGCTAGAGACAGGTGGCTATAAATGTAGACATTTGTCAGAGTCTGCTCTGTATGTAACACGGGCTGAGAGGAGCCCTGTGACTACAAACACGGGGGTGTGCCAGACCCTGCTCTGTACCCGAGTGGCAGTCAAGAAGAGGCCAGTGGCTACTTACCCAGGTTGAGCTTGGTGCAGTTGCCCTGGGTTACCGGACACTTGTACACGTCTCCCGTCTTCTGATGGCCATTGGTTTCCAGTGGGGCACCCACAACCAACCTGTGAAGGCAAAGAAGAGGGGCCAAGTGGTTGGGGGAGGCACCTCTTCCCTCAGAGTCTGGCCTTGGTGGAGGTAGGGAAGGTGGGACAGTGTGGAGGACTTCCCTCATGAGGGAAGCTGGGCTTTCAGAACCAACTGGGGGGACTGGTGCCAGGTCTGGGGATACAGAGGTGAAGACCTGCAGCATCCATAGGAGGGGCAGTGCATGAGAGAAGCCGAGGGAATGATGGCTCCTTGCAGCGCAGAGGAGCCGCAGGAGCCTCATTCCATCTCATGAGGAAATCCTTTGGCTTGCTCAGTGTGGGTGAGGGATATTGCTCAGGGGTCATTAAGTCTGCTTTAGGTGGTCAAGGCAGCCAGAGGAAGAGGGGCAGGGGAAGCCACCTGCCTATGCCTGTGCCTGTCTGCTGTTATGTGGAGGAAGGCCCTTTGCAGATGGAAATAAGGCAAAGCTCCAGCTTGAGATATTCTTGAATGATCCTCGTGGGCTATGGCCAATGAAGGTGCTTTATGAGGGACACACAGAGAAGAGACACAGGGGAGAAGAAGACGCTAGGCCTTCAAAGACGCTATTGCCACAAGCTGGGGAACATTAGGTGCCCCTGGCATCTAGAAGGATCAAGGAAAAAGTCTGCCCCAGAGCCAGGAGGGAGGCAGACCTGCCTCCATGTCTGTGGGAAAACCTGTTCCTGCTGCTTAAGCCACCTCGTTTGTGAGTCTCGGCAGCCTTCCACCCCACAGGAAGAGCACACAAACTTCACACATTCCCACACACAAAGCAGAGAGGCAAAGTTTATGACATTGGGGACACACAAACTGTTGGAATAGCATCCCCTGTGGTTGGTGAATTCCACCCAGACATGGTGGCTCTAAGGGCATCTAGGTGTGCCTTCTTGGCCTGTGTGTCTCATTCCCAACCTCCAGGGGACAGTATTATCCCAGGAGGCCACAGGAACCTGTGACCTGAGGTGAAGCCTAGATGGCCACCTGCCTGCCACCTGTTAGTGTGTGGCATTCTAGTACCTGGAGCCCTCTGGGCCTTGGGCATCTGTACAACTCTCTGCTCAAAGGTTTGTGGCTAATAGTAAACTAAGAATGGTGACCTCTGAGCTGGGCAGATGGCCCCATCGGTAAAGCAATTACTGTGCAAGGATGAGGACCCAAGTTCGAGTCCCAGGACCTACATTTAAAAAGTCAGGCATGGGGCTGGAGAGATGGCTCAGAGATTAAGAACACTGGCTGTTCTTCCAGAGGTCCTGAGTTCAATTCCCAGCAACCACATGGTGGCTCACAACCACCTGTAATGAGATCTGGTGCCCTCTTCTGTCCTGCAAGGACACATGCAGACAGAACACTGTACACATAATAAATAAATAAATCTTAAAGGAAAAAAAAAAGTCAGGCATGGGCTGGGCGGTGGTGGCGTACACCTTTAATCCCAGCACTCGGGAGGCAGAGCCGGGTGGATCTCTGTGAGTCTGAGGCCAGCCTGGGCTACAGAGTGAGTTCCAGGACAACACCAAAGCCACACAGAGAAACCCTGTCTCGGAGGGGGAAAAAAGTCAGGCATGGCAGTGTATTCTTGTACCCTCAGCAGTGGGGTGGGGTGATTGAGATGAGTGGATCTCAGGGCCTCAGTCAGTCTAGCCTAATTGGCATGGTCCAGGCTGTCTCCAAAAAGCAATGTGGATGGTGCCTGGAAATAGCACCAGGGTTGATCTCTGGCCTCTACTCATATGCACGGTGCTTGAGTACCCATACATAGGAGTGCACACACACACACACACACACACACACACACACACACTCACACACACCCCAACCCTTCCTGGGGAGAGTGTGTTGTCACGGGATGGGTACCCCAGCTCACTACAGTGAAGCTGCCAAACCCTGAGAGCTGCAGAACAGAATGGGATGGAGGAGACAGGCAGGAGCTCTCCTAACCCCCAGCTGCCCGCCACACTGCCTCTGGGGCTCTGACAACACAGGGCAGCAGCGGCTCCTCGTGGCCACATGGTCCACATCCAGGCTCTCAGAAAAGAATGCCAGGCTGAAGGGGGGATTGACGGAGCTTCGTTAGAAATGAAATGTCTGTGAAATAAGAGTCGAGGCTTGTCCCCAGGGAGCCAGATAATGACAGCCTCTAAATATAGCCCCTTATTAGGTGTGCCTGTGTCTGATGGCAGGGGTTAATTGGGCCTATAAAATCTCTTTGTCTAGACAACTCTTGGCTACTTAATTCTGGGACAGACTGCGTAGGCAATGCTGCTCCGTTCCTCAGAGGGAGGAGGGTGAGGGCTTTCAGATGAGTGCTGAAACTTCAAGGAGCACTCGCCGTAGCACGTTCTGGATTAGGATGACCACCGCCATCTTCTAGGACACCCCTCTCCACGTGTCTTCTAGAACTCACTCCCATCTGCCCTGGGTGGGCTCCTCCCGGCACTTCCCACTTCCAAGCGGAACACTGAGGTCCTGGGCTGCTTGGAGGGTCCTGGTAGTAGATGGAGATTTAGTTGAGAATCCCAGAACCGAGTCTCCATCCTGTTACCAGCTTACTGCTTGGTCTAGAGAAATTTAGCCAGCCAAACCTCGGTTTTCCTAGCTGTGAAATGGGGCTAACCCTTGCCACACTGCCAACCTTTCACTGTCTCACCAATGCTAAGAAACACTGAGGTACAGAAGGGGGACTGGGTAAGCTACGCATAAAGATTGGTGGCCGCTTAGCGGTTGGTCATGTGTCCTGGCAGTGGCGAAGATGGAGCAAAATGTCAGTCAATTCTTAAGTCCTCATGAACAAATCTGCAGCAAGACTGGCTTTGTGCTTCTCAAAGAACAAGAGTGATCCCTATGTCCCATCTCCGTTCTCCCTGAACTCATCTCTCTGGGGGTTCTTGGCACTTTCTGGGGAGCAGGGCAGGCTTTACTGTCCCCATAATACAGATGCAGAAATGGAGGCCTTGAGAGGGAAGCTGACTGGGCACTCCGTTTGTGGCAGGATTGGGACTAGAGGGCTCATGGCATAGCTACCTCTGTGGTGCTCCAAATGTCTCTGCCAGAGAGGGGGACTGGCTGCCTCCTCTCCCTCTGGAGTCTGGGCATGACGTGTGCCTGGTGGGGTTGAGGTTTGGAGGGAATGATTCAGGCTTGCTTTGAGGGGCTAACTGCTGAAGCTTTGGGGGAAAGGTCCACGTCATCGCCGAGAGCAGCCAAATTGCTCCTGGGGTCTGGCAGCCCCGCCACCCCCTGTGGCCCCCGTTTTATATAGCTATATGCAGCCTCAGAGCCTGAGGGGCCCTTTGGGCTGGATAGTCAATATCTTCTGGTATGGGCATCAGACAGCACGGGAAACCAAAAGGTTGTGGCAAACGTGGGCCGTCCGTGGCTGAGGGCTGTGCGTCACCAGCTGCGGGCTCCCGGCATTCTTCCTAGGGAAGGGATGGCGGGAGTGTGTTGGCTGGAGGGGAGCTGGCATCCTGCGTTGTAGCTGTAAGCCTGTAGAAGCCCTTTCCTCTGGTGGCTGCCCATAAGGAGGGGAGAAATCCAAGGGAGAACTCCACCTGTGGACAGCGTGGGCTCCTGGGCTCCCGGCAGGACCTGTGTGTGTGTGTGTGTGTGTGTGTGTGTGTGTGTGTGTGTGTGGCCTGCAGCCCTCCCTCCTGACATCCCACCTCATAGCCTGTACTGCGAGACTCCACAGGATGCATCCTCACATCCATTTAGCTCCGGCTGTAGATGTAGCTCATTTGTCAGAGCGCTTGCCTTGTAAGCAGGAGACCTGATCGTGATCCCTAGAAACCCTCAAACACACCCCACCCTCACCCAGTCAGAAAGAAAGGCATGGTGGCATGTGTTTGTTACCCCAGTACTTGGGAGGCAGACAGGAGGGCTTGGGGCTCACTAGTCAGCCCACCCTAGCCTGTTTGGCAAGCTCCAGGCCAGTGAGAGATCCTGCCTTAAAGAAAACAAGCCGGATGGTAGCTGAGGAACCCAAGCTGAGGTTGTCCTCTGGCTTTCACATGCATGAGCACCTGCATGCATGCGTGTGTGCACACCCTCCACCACATTACCATGCTATGAGAAACATGGCATTGAGGAGCAGATTCCTGTTCCCAGTTCAGGTGGTGGATAGATCGTTAACATCATATACATTATTTCTTTTTTTTTTTTAATTACGTGTGTGTGTGTGTGTGTGTGTGTGTGTGTGCGCGTGTGTCAGAGGACAGCTTTGACTGAACACCTGCAACTGTCCCCCAGCTAGCCTCAGGAGAACAGAAATTCTTTTGTTTTACATATGTCCTACTTACAACAGCCCCCCCCCCCCGCCCCCGAGAGGGAACCCTGCACTCCAGGTGTTTCTGGGTACCTGGTAACGGGTGTTAAGACCAGAAGAGCTGGAGGAAAACTTCCCTGCAGTCTTGGAGGAGGCATCCAGAACCTAGAGCAAGGACAGACTGGATGCCAGATACAAGGACAGGGGACAAAGTGGATGCCAGGCACAAGGACAGGCAGAGACAAAGCTATATTGGGACCCAGTGTCCTGCCTCTGGGCTTCACTCAAGGCGAGGAGGGTAGAAAGCTGGCAGGAGGGGCCAGGCTCTAAACTCAGCCAGGTCTTTTATTGCCTGTGTCTGCCAAGGCAGGTGTGAGCAGCTCAGCTCCCACACAGATGGTGGAAACCAGGGCCCGTGAGCACTAGTAGCTGTTGGATGTCCAGGAAGTCAGAGGAGAAATTCCAACCGAGGGGCCAGCCTCTGCAGGGGATCCCGAGTCCAGGGCTGGTAGGAACTGCTCGAGAAGGGCAGACTGTAGGCTCAGTTCCCTCCCTGACCATGGTAGCACCTCTTAGCAATGCTTGCACCTCATATCCCAGGAACCTCAAAGATGACCCAGTCTGCTGTAATGAGTCATGTGTACGCAATGTACAGACACATGGTTTGGGTTATGAAGTCAGTTGTACGCATTGGAAGCCTATGTAGGGGCAGACATAGATCCAGGACTCCAGGTTCGGTGTTCTATCCCCACTGTGAAAACTTTAAAAACTCAGAGCGGGGATGGGGTTGCCCTCCGTAAAGCCAATGGACCCCTTTCTCCAAGGGCCCTGGCTTCTCTCCTCTCTGGACCCTTCCCTTCAGTATTTGGTCCTTTCTGCACTGCCTTGGGCCTCAAAACCATACCTGGCCTTCTGTCCCTCCTTTCTTTCTTGCCTTTCTTCCCCTGCTGACATCGGACAAAGGCATGGTGTGTGTGGGAGCTCCCCAATCTACAGAATGAAAGAGAGAGAGTCCTCCTTCAGTGAGGCGCTCCCCGCTCCACCCCCTTCATGGAAAATGTAATCTCCTCCAGCCAGTGTGAGCCCGGTGGCTAATGTGTTCAAGATGGGGCTGGGGAAGTGCTGAGCATAGCAGGCTGAGTGCCTGTGGCATGGGGGCTCAGGGCTGCAGGGCTCTCTCTCTCTCGTGTGTGTGTGTGTGTGTGTGTGTGTGTGTGTGTGTGTGTGTGTGTGTGTGTGTGTGTGTGTGTGTAGGGCCCACCCTGGGCTGCCAGAAGAGCACAGTCAGCGCTGTGGTTCTCCTGGGGCCAGCAGCAGAGGGTTGTGCCCACCTTGGCCGGCCCAGACACCTGGCAGAGCCTGGACTCCTAGCAGCTGGGAAAATGAATGAGTCTACTCTTTGATAGCATTTCCCTTACTCTCCTTGACTTCAAAAAACTCTCTTGAGAGTTCAGAATCCGCAGTGTGTGTTGTAAACACATCTATGGTGGGAGTTAATGTTACGTGTCGATGTGACCAGCACAGGGAGCCAATATATTTGGTCAAACACTCTCCAGGTGTTTCCGTGAAGGTGTTCTTGTACATGATAAATGATTAAATCTGTAGACCGAGTAGAGCAGACTGTCTTCTATGATGTGGGTGGGCCGTGCTCAATCTGGTGAAGGTCTGGTAAGAGTGAAAAGGGCCCAAGTGAAGGAATTCTTCCTGCTGGACTTGGACACCAGAGTCCCTGTCCTCAGCTATGAGCAGAAACACCAGCTCTCTTTGGCTCTCGAGTCTGTGAGCCTCTAGGCTGGAAGGCTGCCATCTGCTCCGCTGGTTTCTAGTTTGCCCATTCTCCTCCCTGGTCTTAGAAACAACTAGCCTCCATAACCACACAAGCCAGTTTCCCGCCCCCCCCCTCTCTCTGTGTGTGTGTGTGTGTGTGTGTGTGTGTGTGTGTGTGTGTGTGTGTGTGTGTGTATGTGTGTGTGTGTGCTTCCCATTGTTCTGTTTCTAGGGACTACTAAAAGGCTAAGAAATACACATAGGACGAAGTAAGATGGCCCAGAGGGTAAAGGTGCCTGCTTCTGAACTTGACATCCTTAGTTCAATACCAGGCCCCACATGAGGAAAGGAGAGAAGTCACTCTGGCAGGTTGTCCTCTGACACACACACACACACATACACACACCCACACACACACCAAAATTGTACTAGGAATAACAGACTGTCTAGGATGTTCTGAGGGCTTTACATACCTATTTCCCTGTGACTAGCAGTTCATCCCTCATTCATTCCGCAGCATTGACTGACCTCCCACAGATGCACCAAATCCAAAGTACCTTCAAGAGGCCTCTAGTTTGAATGAAGGGATGGGCCGTACAGCAGGCAGTGACCACTCAGTGGTGACTGTCAAACTGGGTCCCAGACCCATAGTAGGATGAGTCCCCTCAGGGACTCTTGGAGACATGAAGTGTCTTGGGTCCAAGCCCAGACAACTACAGAGTGAGGTACTCGAGATGAGGCCCAGCCCTTGTGTTTTCCCAGCCTTCTGGGGGTGCTAATGTACCCTTGAATATGAGGACTGTGAGATGCTTACATGGGATAGTAGAGTTCGTGGCTTTGCTGGGTGCAAAGGGCTGAGTCCCTGCTCCCCTCCGTCCTCTGCCCTAGCCCCTGAGGCTCACTGTACCGCTGCTGGCTTGTGTCTCGCTCCCTTGGTCATCATTTAGGGTCTTCTCCAAGGTCATCTTCCCTGCCACCTGTCTCAACCCGCCTTCTCCTTCTCCTTGCACTTTGTATGCACTGGCACATTTCATTTCTTTTGACATGGCATCATTATGTAGGCCAGGCTGGCCTGGAACTTGGGATCCTCTGGTCTCAGCTTGGATTACACCTATGTGCTGTTTTCTGTATATCCTTCTTCGCTGTCTTTATCACCCCGTAGATGATGTCCTTAGTTGTCCAACAGCCTCGTCAGTTTGCAAGGGAGGTCAGAAGACGACTTGGAGTCAGTTCTCTCCTCTACCGCGTGGGTTCCAGGAATGGAACTCAGGGTGTCAGGATTGGTACGCACTGAGCCACCTCACTCCCGTACCCAAATCCTCCTTTGGCTTACAAAGGGAATCCATGTTTATTGAGCAGAGTTCATACCTCAGATTCTGTGGGAAGTGAAACCAGAAAGGCGCTGGCTTCCTTTTGAAGCCTGTCTGTTCTAGGAGGCAGCACCTGCAGAGACTGCCCGGGGGTGTGAAGAGGGGAAACCTGGAATCCGCTCACCTGTGTGCCTTTTCTTCCACTTGGATGCTTTACATATGGACACCTTTCCAACTAGTTTATGTCCATGAGTCTGGACCTCACTCCAGCCCTTCCTGGGTATGCTCTTTCCTGTGGAGCAAGGAGTCCTAGGGTGATGGGGATGGGTCCAGAGAGTCCGTGTCTCCTGTCAACATTCTGAGAGCTAACATTCTGAGAGGTCTCCTCTCTGGGTCTCTCTCTGTGTGTGCACAGAAACCAGAGGTCAACTTCCAGGTGTGATCCACTTCGTTTTTTTGAGACAGGGTCTCTCACTGGAACCCAAGTCTTGCCAATCAGGCTAGGCTGGCTGGCCAAGGAACCCCTGGTGTCCACTTGTCTCGGCCTCCCCAGCACTGAAATTGCAAACATGTATCACTAGATCCAGACCTAAGGATCAAACACAGGTCCTCATGGCGAGCACCTTATCAACCGATTCTCTCCACCCCACCACCCCCGGATTTTCTGATGAAGTACTGCATCACTGAAGTTGGTAGCTAAGCAGTTTGCCAGGGGGCGGAGGGTGTGTGTGGCCTCTGGAGGCCCATGGAGAGGGAGGGTGGGTGGGGAGAAACAGTGTTAGCTGAGGCCAAAATCTGCCTTTTCTGCCCTGCTAGTGGTCTCTCAGCCTTCAGGGAGCATCTGAAATGGATGGAGAATATGGTCCAGCCCTGATATTCATGGTGATAAACCACTGTTACATTTTCATATTGGTGGTACATCTGCTGATAGATGCTCAGGGAAATTTTTTATTGTACAAACCGTTGCCAACACTAATCAGTGAAAGAGCTTTGATGTCCCAGTGGTATGAGTAGACATGACCCATGTGATATGGCTATGGCGGTGGCCCTTTGCATTTTGGTGCCTGGCCTTAGCACCTGCACCTTCTCTTCCGCTGACCTCGAGGGTCAGGCTCCCTGCCTGTGAGTTGCCTCTGTATGTCCATTTTGTTTTTCTCCCTTAATCACAGAAGCGCTTCGAACAGAAGAGGGAATGAGTGAGGGAAGGCAACTGGAAGGGAGGGTCTCAACCCAGCTGAAAGGAAAATAAGAATGGGGCCTGCTGGCTGCCTGCTTCGTGCCACAGCGGAAGGGCATTAGGCTCTCGGCACCTCTCCCTCTCACACCCATGGCCGGCACGTGTCCATTGCTCAACATGTCACACTCCCCACTGCGTGTGCAGTTCCCCACCCCAAGCCCTCTGACTGTCTCCATTTCATCCACTCCAGTGTCCCTTCCTCAGGAAGCCTTCCATGATCTCTCAGCCAAAAGGCGTCTTAATTCCCACAATGCTTTGCTCACGCCTCTACTGTGTCTTTTCTCTCCTATAGGTAACTGACCTCCAGGAGGCAGAGACTTCCATCCCCTTTTAAACCAGAGTTGGTCAAGGCACTTTGAGTACTCCAAGCTTGGTGACTACCAAATAAACGGATGGACAGGTGGAGGAGGCTCACACACTGCCGTGCCAAGCTGAGTCCTCTGTGTTAGTTGGGATAAAACTTCCTGATGAGCTTGGCTGAACTCTCCTGAGCTTTGCACAGACTCCTGCCCTGAGCATCCTTTGTGTGCCCCAGATCCTGTTTTTCCCCTACAGAAAGGCTGAACGCCACATGTAAAAACCCTCCCTTCTCTTTCCAGAAGGCTTGATAAGCCCTGGCTTATTTGTCCAAGCCACACTTGGAGAATTTTTTTTCCCTTTCCATTTTGTAACAACTCTTTTCCTTTGAAATGAAACCTAAGCACTGAGGCCGTTTAGACAGATGTTTCTCAGTGGGACGTGCGGCTCTAATTTCTTGGTGTGTGCAGGTCTGACGGCTCCCCAAGCTGTTGCCTGGTTTGTAGGGCCGGGTCCTCTGGAAGTTCCTGCTGCCCTCCGTGCAGGGGCTCACTGTTAAGACCAGTGCATGGTGCACCCCAACAGCCCTTTTTAGGGTGTCCCTGGCCAGGGAGATGGCCAGACAAGGAAAGAAGCAAGCTCACAAACGTCAAACCTCCCTGGCACCATGCAGCTGGCAGAGACTGAGCACTATGGAACACTCCATTTCCCAGCACACAGATCTGGGAAAGGGGGAAAAATTTGGAGGTTAAAGGACAAATACGCTATTGCTCCTGGACCCAGCAGAGCGCTTACAGTTAGTGCTGGTCTATCCCACTTGGGCTAAACAACTTGGGGTGAATCACCTTCCCTCTCCCGGCCTCCATTCCTCATCTGTAAAATGAGGGCCTTGGATAGGTTTTGGTCTGAGCAGTAGCCAGTGAGCAGGTCCTGTGTGCAGGGTACCGTGATCTTCAACAGAGGGGAGCAGAGGATCATGCAGGGACAGGGCCCAGGCAGGGGCACAGAGGGACGGCTCTTGTTCGGCCACTTGAGAATCTGTCCCTGAAGAGTGGTGCCTGGTAGATAGAGGCTTGCATCATGAATAGTGCTACCTGGGGATGGAGGTCTGGGCCCATGGGGAAGAGTGGAGTGACTCCCAGGTCAGGGATAAGTGCCTATCAGTGTGACTTCTAAGGTATCTCTCCTGGTAAAGGCTGTGCCGGGATGAACCAGAGAGCCAGAGACATCCCTGCCTTCCATAGAGCTGAGACCCTCATACCGATTCTTCCTCACCCTTCTCACCCTACCTCCCTGACAGTCCATCCCATCCCTTCTTTCACAAGTTCAAAGAACTCCAGTTAGAGTGCTTCTACACATCCAGCCTTTAGATCTTGCAAAACCACGCTGTCATCTACAAAGTTGGCTTTCAGGGACAATGTAACCCAATCATAAAACAAAACCAAAACTCTTGGTGTTTTAATTAAGCTTATGATTTTGTGTTGGGTCTCATTCATAGCTGTCCTCTGCCTCCATGACAAGTGCCACACTGCCCCTGATTTGGCTGTCCCCTTGTGCTTTCAGGGGGCCTGTGTTCTTACCATTAGTCACACACTTGGATTCAGACACTAAGGGTGCCTACCAGGTTAGCCTAGTCTCTGATACCATAGACCTCTCACCAAGGAGGGTCTCGGCAGCCCTAGACTCACCCTGGGATGGTTAAAAGCAGAAATTCCAGGCACCCCTCCTCTAGCAAGTCTGCCCTGGTGATTGGCTGAGAAACCCAAGTGTTAGTTCTGTTCAGCAGGTGATTCTGTTCTGCAACCAGCTCTGGGAGTCCTTGACTTATATTAACTGGTGCTCACCAGACTTGGAAATGATGCAAATCATGTCAACTGGGCAGGTGGCCAATCAAGAAATCATTGATATGGTGGGGGGTGCCCAGTTGTGGATCACTTACTTAGCATAAGCAAGGCTCAGGGTTCATCTCCAGCACTATCTCTGTCTCTAAATTAACAAAAACCAGGGCACATGTTCATCTGTTTTCACCTAAGTCCAATGTGCCAACTGATTGGGCCATTGGAGCTCCCATCCGTCCGTCCATCCATCCATCTTCGAAGTCCTCCATAGGAAGTGGTTGTATGAGTGGGTCCTTTGTGGGAGTTAATTCTCTAGTAGGTATGATGCTAAGGGATTTCCCTGAGGTTCACTTAGTCCTCACAAAGTCCCATGACATTTTTTTTTTGAGACTGAGTCTCATGTAGCTCAGGCTAGCTGATAAGTCTTTTTGCACCCTGATAGGCCTCTTCACCGATGCAATAAGGGGTGGGGCCGGTAGATTGGAAGAACCACGTGTCTATTTTCTGGGATGCAGCTTATACACCCTGTGAGAGTGGTCTTGAGCCTCTCTGGGGGAGGAACTGTGTTTGGCAGGCTTTGTAGGGACAGGTTTGGGGAAAGAGATGGGGGAGGAGAGTTGAGGTAGATCTTCCACCAGATCATTCCAGACTCTTTGGGTATAGGGATGCCAGGGTGCCAGGGGTTGAGGTGGAGCTCCCACCCAAGCACTAGCCTTGAACTACCTGTGTAGCTGAAGCTAACCTCGATCTTTAATTCCCCTGTCTCAGTCTCCAAGTGCTGGAATTATATTTATGTACTACCACACACAGTTTATGTGGTTCTGGGGATCAAACTCAGAGTTTCCTGTATGCTAGACAAGAGCTCTACCCACTGAGATTCGTCCCTAGCTCATAATGACCCCACAGGGGAGAGAGAGAGAGAGAGAGAGAGAGAGAGAGAGAGAGAGAACTCCAATTTTGAAGTTTCAGAATTACTAGTGATGCTAAGCCACTCAGCTGGAAGCTGGAAGCTGGTGAAGACTCAACTCCTAGATCTCCCCCTTTTTTCTTGGTCCCTCCTTGAGAGGCGGGGGGGGGGGGTACAGGACAGCTGCCAGCCCAGTGTAGTGTCATGGCATCCTTTCAAACACTTTCTGTTTGGCTCAAAGCTCAGATTCTCTTCATTTTCTCCCTCTAGATCGTGATGAATAAATATTCTTTTTGAACATTTATTTATTTTATGTCTAGGAGTGTTTTGCTTGCATGTGTGTCTTCCCACTTGAGTGCTTGGTGCCCATGGAGGACAGAGATGGGTCTTGGATCCCCTGGGACTGGAGCTATAGATGGTTGTGAGCTGTCATCTGGGGTCCTAGGAAACAAACCCAGATCTGCAAGAACAAGTGCTCTTAACCACTGAGCCATCTCTTCGGCCCCCATCCCCCAAAGTGGCCATTCTTACAGAATTGTTCTTGTTTGGAGAAGTCCTAAAGAAACGAAATGGTGGCAGACTCACTTGAGCTACAGGCGAGTAAAGAGTATTATTACATTTTTGAAGATGCCCCCACTTTGCATTCCAGAATCGTGAGCTCTGCAGTTGGGAAGGGCAGAGGAATAGGAAGGGGGAGCTTCAGCCGCAGGCTGTGCCGTCAGGTGTGGGCCAGGCTGCTGTCCTCCCCTACCTACCTGCTTGCCTGGCTCCACTGTGGCTGACCCTTCCCTACTTGGCAGGGAAAAGGGGTCTCAGTGTCTCCTACACAGGGGCCGTGGTCCCGGGACCCCATCTAACAAGATGTCTAGCTTTGTGCTTCCCTGGGATTCAGTATGGATCTCACTTGAGTTCTAGAACCTTCTTCTCCCCTCATACTCCTTTCTGTGGACCTGAGTCTCGCACTGAAACTGCAAACACTAACGTGAGGTGAGCTCTACTCTTGGGGCTCACAGACGCCCTTCTATACCTCCTAACTTTCCATCTCATCCTCCCCTTCCTTTTTCCATTTCTCTTAATTGGTTTTTCTCACCATGCTCTTTCGAGGTGGCTCTGTGCTCCTGGTTCAGACTGACTCACGGCAGCTGAACCAGGGGGGAAACATTCTAGAGGTTAGGCGTAGATATAAGAACTCAAGAGAAAACCACAGAGACATCACCACAACCAGCTCAGTTCAGAAACACACATGGCACCACCAAGCAGGCGTTGGGGGGCGGGGGGCATCTGAAAGCGCTTGAAATCCCAAGGTCTTGGTTGTGTGGCAGTCAGGGATAGTTAGAAGGAAGCATTCTCTCTAAGCCTGGGGAAAACTCTGGTTAGGTTAATGGGGATCGATCACAGCTAAAATGATTGAGAAAGACATTTATTAGCACACTGTTGTGTTTTTCTAATAGTATACAACCACTGAAAATGTGGCTGCACTCTGTCAATGAAAGGCCAAGTTTTGTTTGTTTGTTTTCTTTTGGCACAGCCCGCTGACGGGAGAAGTTCATGCTGCTGGGCTGTCACACTTTTGGCAAACCTTAGTTGGGTAGAGGAACCATGAGTGGGCCAACCTGCGCCCTCTAGTGCCAGTTAGGATAAATGCAGCTAAAGTTGTTTGGTGCCATAAAACTGACTACATAATATGGCATGATGGGACACACCTTTAATCCCAGTACTTGGGAGGCAGAGGCAGGTAGAGTTCCAGGCCAGCCTGGGCAACATAGTGAGACCCTGTCTCAAAAACAACCCCTTCCCCAAACTGAGATAGTCATTCCTTAGTGTCCATGGGAAATTGGCTCCAGGAACTCCATGGACACCCAAAATCTACAGCTGCTCAAATTCCTACCTAAAAGAGCTCAAGTCGGGGCCTGGCAAGATTGTGCAGTGGTAAGAGTGCCGCACAAGCTTTGGGACCTGAGTGAAAAACTGGGCATGGCCGTGTGTCCCCGGAACCCTGGGGCTGTGCGGGCTGGGAGCAGAGACAGCAGAGTTGCCCAAGCTTGCTGGCTGCTAACCTAGCTCCAGGTGCAATGGGAGGCCCCGTGTCAACAGAAGAAGGTAGAGAGCGAAAGAGCAGGAACCTGGTATCCTCTGTCTTTTCCAGGCATGCACGGGGTCATGCACATCCATAATACCTATGCGTGTATTCAACACACTCCCACCCTCACACACGCAAAATGGCTTAGCATTGGCGTAGAACCTATACACATCACTTCATATACTTTAAGTCACCTCTAGGTTACATTAAATTTATAATTCAATGCAAACAGCTATTTAAATGGTTACTGTAATGTATTATTTAGAGAATATGATAAGAAAATAAACCGGACATGTTCAGTACAGATACATTTTTATATAATATGTTCAGTCTATAATTTATTGAGATCTGTGGATTCAGAACTCGCAGACACGGAGGACCGAGTGTACCAGCCTTGAAATCGTAGGAATCTGCTTTGAAGATGGCGTGGGTTTTATCTGAGTTTATTTGCTCCCTCACATGAGACACTCTCCTTGCCTCTCTTGTCCTGGACTTAGGAAGGATGTAGGGAGTCACAGAATGGATGGTGTTGGCTTTGGAGAAGGGGATAGGGTGAGGAGGCTGCAGGCCACTGTGCAGGGGTGGGGAGAGAGGGCAGGGGATGGGAAGAGGCAGGCCGAGAAGATGCTGAATTGGCAGTTCCTCCTGGCTTCCCTGAACTGGCCAAATCCAGTTTATTTTCTTTCTTGGGGGTTAGTAACCAGGAGGCCTTCTTTCAGCATTTCCACTCCCATGACTGTGTGCCTTCTTACCCATAAAGCATACTGTTTGGCCCCCTGCCTTTCGGAGTTGAGCACCGAGCATATTCTCTGGCTGTAAGGCATGCTCTTGGCTCCAACCCTGCTGTTGTCTGTGTGTGAGGAGTCACCTGGGCCATCACTCAGACACTCTGCCAGTCCTGGCACCTTCCTGCATTGATTCAGAATTAAAAACATAAACAAATAAAAGGAGAGCAGAGAAAAAAATGACTTGGGAGCCTTAAAGAGCCTTGAGAACTGCGTCTCACATCTGGCTGCAGCTCACATCTGGCTGTATCTCACATCTGGCTGCGGCTCACATCTACACATTGCTCCTGACTTTGCACCAGGTTCTGGGGCTGGCAGCCCCCCTCCCCCCTCCCCATGGCTCCTCTTAGGCTGTTCTGTGCCACTTGGGGGCATGAGGTGCTCCCAGCCCCATCGATGAGGACAACTGCCTGGCTTTCTACTCCCCTCTCTGAGCCTCCCACAATCCCCTCTCGCCTCGCCTGGCCTGCCTGCCGTGCCAGAGCCTGCCCAGTGGCTTGGCCTGGGGCCTAAGCCAGCATTTCCCTAGAATATGGTTTCCCCCCTTCTCTCTGGCCCTCATGCAGTGGGTGTCATCCTACCCACCGGTTTGCTTCTGTCGTGATTTATCCTCTAACCAGAATGAGTCAGGGTGTGGATTTTTTATTTGTTCCAAGGGAAAATAGTAGAGGGCATTTCTCCGCTGTGGGGTTGGGAGCTTGCTCTGGGGGCCTGAGTCGGGAACAAAGCAGGGCATATTCCTCAGTGACTTCTATAGTACTAAAGGTCAAGGCTGCCCCAGGCCTGTCACCGAGGAAGGGGGACCAGATTGAAGATCTGTCATTCTGCCCAAGCAGCCATTCAAGCATCTTTCCCTTGGGGCCTCCCTCTGTTTCCCCAGGGAAGGCCTGTGATAGACCCTCTATGTCATCTCCTTCTTCCTCATAAGGATGCTCGGGGGTTTGCATCCCTGGGCCCTTTTGTTGAATGAAGAGACTGTGGTACAGAAAACGGCTGTGACGTGTTCGAGTCTCATGGACTGGGAAGGCAGAGCATTTCATATAGCCTGAGCTGTCCTTGAACTTGCTATGTAGCCAAGAATGATCTTTTGATCTTTCTGCCTTCACTTCCTGAGCGCAGGGGTTACAGGAGTGAGCCACCATGCCAGGGTTATGCAGTGCTGGGAATTGAACCCGGGGCCTTGTGCATGCTAGGCAAACACTCTGTCCATTGAGCCCGCATCCCCCAGCCCTGCTGTGTAACTTTGGAGACTAGACTTTGCTGGCAGGGAGGCAGGCATCCCTAGCAGTCCACCCTCAGCGAGCCCTTGGGTGTAGCTGTGGAGAACCCTAGGGCAATACAAGCTTCCTAGTAAAGGGGGCTGGTGCAGAAAGCCCTAGGAAAGAGACAGTGCCTCATTCTGAATGGGCATCAGCCAGGGCATCTTGTGGTCTGGGATCCAGGATGGTAGGTGAACTGTCTCTTTGGTACCTCTCACCTAAGTGCTCATTAATTCAGGTGGAGCTGTCATAGGAGGTAGAAGCTGCCCCGAGCTGGCAGCTGGAGATGAGTTTCAGCCCTGGCTTTCCCACTACTTGTCATGGGACTCACTTTAGTATCGATCTACCTCCGGGCCTTGGCTTCCTCGTCTGTGAAGTAAGGGGGGTTGGGAGAACCTCTTAGACCAACCTCCCGGTAAGGTGGAGTTGGTACAGGGACACAGCAGCCCTGAAGGCCCCACCCATGGTACTGTGTGGTCCCTCTGGGCCTCCTGGGGCTGCTCACAGCCCTGGACCACCCCATCCCACCTCTGCCTCTGAGGACTGACTGTGTTCCATGGAAGGCTTCGGCAATGGTGGTCCTGCTTTCAGGATGAGGAGCTGTCTGTCCTGCCTGGCATCTCCATAGCACAGACGTCATGCCTGATAGGACTCTGGGAGAGACTGGGGTGCGTTCTACCTTTTTCCCTGTCACTGTGATAAAACGCTCTGACCAAAAGCAACTTGCTGAGCAAAGGGTTTATTTGGCTTACACGTCGAGGTCCCAATCCTTTATTGAGGGAAGTCAGGGCAGAGACGTAAAACAGGCGCTTGACGCGGGATCTGTGGAGGAATGCACTGACTAGCTCCCTGTCTGCCTTGCTCTGCTGGCTTTCTTACACAGCCCAAGATCACATGCCTAGGGATGCTGCTGCTCACAGTGGTCTGAGCACTTCCGAATCAATTAGCCATCAAGACAGTGCCCCACGGACATGCCCCCAGGCAAATCTGACCCAGGCAATTCTTCAGTTAGGGTTCCCTCTTCCCAGGCGACTCTAGATGGGGTCAGATTTGCTTGTTTGTTTAGATTTATTATTTTGGTTTATGTAAAGGCTGCATGAGTTCGTGTGCACCACACAAGGCAAGTGCCAGTGGGGGTTAGAGGGTGGCAGATCCCCTGGAACTGTGGTTACAGTTGGTTGTGAGCTGCCTGATGTGGGTGCCGGGAACCTGGGTCCTCTGCGAGAGCAGGAAGCGCTCTTAACCACTGAGCCATCCCTACAGCCCTGCTTGTGCCAAGTTGACAATAAAAACTAAGCAGAAAAGGTTAGTGACCCGTGCCAGACACGTGTGACCTTGTCCTCTCAGGGCCACCACGTGATGCCATGTTCTGGTGGAGGTGCTGCCGAGAACTGTGGGACCCAGATCTGCACCTCGCCATGGGGGAACATTTGCTTCCTAACTTTGCTGGTGTCTGCGTCCCTCTCCTCCCCACCCAATCCCCCTGTAAGACACACAGTCACATGGCTCTTGAAGCCTCTAACCACACAGCCCAGTTAAACGGTTGCCAGAGCACCCTGATCAGAAGGTGGGCACTTGAGACTGGAAGAGTGAAGCCATCACACTCCATTCCCAACAGCAACCACAGCCATGCCCCAGATGTTCTTTCTCCCAGAGAGAAGTTTCTGCTCCCCTAGGGCAGCCTGGACTCAGGAGCCCAAGGCAGCTCCTACAGGGATAGCACCTCACCCGTGTCTCCACCCTCTCGCTGCATGCTGCCCCTCTCTCCATCCTCTTTCTGCCCGGGATCTCCCTTCCTTCGCCCTTCACCCCTCCTCTGTGTGTACACACTCCTTCCCACCAGGGCACCTTGGGTGCTTGTTCACCCAGGAGATGTACCAGGCTCTGGGAAGCCCCACCTAGGCACCTTACCTCACTGTCCTTAAGGGTACAAGTTGAGCCACTGAGCCATTGATGGCTTCCTAGGAAAGGAGAGCGGGCAGCGGTAGCCTCCTCTTGCTGGGTAGCCTGCGACCTCTATCCCATCTCCAGTAGAGATTTGGGTGAAGGAGAAAAGAAGAGGGGGGGTGGGGGGGAGGATGAGGGGAAGTGAGGAAGGGGAGAGGAGGCTGAGATGGAGGGGGAGAGGAGGAGAGGAGAAGAAGGAAGAGGAGGAAGAAGAGGAGGGAGGGGAAGGTGGGAGGGAGAAGGGGGACAGGGAAAGAGACAGGAAGGGAGGAAGGAGGGGAGGAGAGCGGAGAGGAAGACGTTCTGACATCAAAATCCCACCTTCACGATCCTCCCGGATTCCTCCGCCATCCCTGCCATGTTAGAAACTGGCTCCTCACGAACCCCAGCCCCTTCTGTGCGTCCCTCTAGGCACCTGAGAGCTGGAGTCTGGGTTCTGTGAGCCTGCCTGTCTCTCCTAGCTGGGCTTGGCCCCTGTTCCTTCTGTACACGGGTATGTATCTTTCTTAGTGCAGGAGTCCCCGGCCCTGACTCTCACAAAGCCACAAGTGGAGCTGGGGACAGGGCAGGACAGCAGAGGACTGGAAGTCTTGGACCAGACTCTGAAACTGCTTCTGCTGTGTCCCTTTGGGCCTAGGCAGGACCCTGTCTGGCGAGATCTGGGCCTCAGGTTCAGTCTGACATTTACTGTCCTCTCTTGGAGTCTCAGTTGTTTCTCCCTTCTGTAAAATGGGGACAAGCTTATGTCACGTTCAGGCAGCCGGATTCTCTAAACCTGCATCGTGATTGTTAACCTTGACTGTCAACCTCATGGGACTTGCAGTCCCAATGGAAATAGATCTCTCGGTGTGTCTGTGAGGATGCTTCCCGAAGGGTTTACCTGAGGAGGGAAGACCCACCCTGAATGTGGCCTGCACCATTTCATAGGCTGGGGTCCCAGACTGAATATGAAGGAGAAGGTGAGCACCAGTGTTCGTCTCTGTCTGCTCCCTGGCTGCAGATGCCATGTGACCAGCTGCCTTCCGTTCCTGCCACCATCCTTCTGGACCATGACAGACTCCCTCTCTCACTGGGAGCCAGAATAAACCCTTCCTCCCTTCGATTGCTTCACCAGGCATTTTGTCCTAGCACTGAAAATGTAACCAATACCCACACCCGGGCAGTTGACCACGGCCTTGTGTCATCAAAGTCCACATAGCCCTAAAAGCATCTCCTTTAGCAGTCTTGCAGAGAGCTGAGGTTTCTCCGGCCAGGGGCAGAGCTTCAAGAACAAGCTGGGACCTTATGGGGCCCAGCTCTCTTTCTTCCCAGCATCAGGAGGCTTCCTGCTCCAAAGGATGCAGGCAGGGACTTCTGCAGGCCGGCACTGGAGCATGGGGACATCAAATGGCCTTAATCACTTCAATGTAAACGCGCTCAAGTCATGTGGATTGAATTTCTCTGAAAATACACAAGGGTTTAGAGAGCAGGGCAGAGAACACTCAGTCCCGGAGGAATTTGTTTGCGCTTTCTTTTTTGTGTGCCTGTGAGTGTTGTTATTGTTGCTGGGACTGAAGCGTGTCAGAAACGGTTCAAGATGCCTACCGCATCCCTGGATGCTCTGCAGAGCCCACTGAGGGTTCTAAGTCAGGCATGGTGGGCAGAAGGTGAAGGACTAAGAATAAATAGCACTGGCTACTCCACCCGGCCTGCTCCCCGGGGTCCTCTTAGTGAGGCTACTGATGCTCTCTCCATGAGGCTTCAGCACGATGGCCAGGGCCTCCCTGTGGGTGCCTGCAGTGGGTGGCAGTGGACCAGTTCTTCCCTGGGACACACTGGGCTCTGGGAGTGACACTTTCCACTCTGGTGGTGTCTTGTCTGATATTCACGATGTGGTGTAGACGGTGAGCTTTGGAGGCCCATCTCTCTGCTGGAGACTCCTGGGAGCAAGTTGAGTAACACAGATCCACTGGGTCTGACCCAGGAGACATAGCCTGCCGGTATGAGCTCTGTCCAGGACTGGGTGCACAGGAGCCCATCAACCCTCAGCCACTGTCCTGATTTCAGGCTTCCCTGCCTCCAGCTGCAAGCCATCACTTCCTGCTTTGTGGATGATGAAACACATGTACACTTAGAGTACTCTTTAACCTTGCCCAACACGCCCAGATGGAGTGGATTGGGGGGTGGTCAGGTCTCTTTTGACACTTGAGGTTCGGAAAGGCGGAGTCTTCCAAGGTCCGTCTCCAAGGGGCGGAGCTTAGGGCTTCAAGTCCTCTCTCTTGTCCCTCCTTTGAGGCACCTGCTGGCATATAGCCACCTCAACTCCTGCCACAGAGGCCATGCATAGCGATCAGCTGGTGTCCCCCGAGTGACACTGCCATCAGCCTTTGACCCCAAGGTCAAAGACTCACAGGTCCTCTCTGTCACTAAAACTCCCAGAAAGGTGATGGCGGGGAAAGCGGGGTGAAAGGAAGAGCAGAGAAGGGAATGTGAGGCTCACTCATGATGGCCACCTTGCTAAGGTTTAGAATCACCATGGGAACAGCTCCGGGCATGTCTAGGAGGGATTATCTAGATTAGGCAAGGCTCACCCTAAATGTGGGTGGCACCATTCCATAGGCTGCCCCTCCCCGCCCCACCCCACCCCCGACTGCTTTAAATGCATAAAGTGAGCTGAACTGCAGCCTCCGTCATCCTGCTTCCTGACTTAGTCCCCAAGGCTGCTCTCTCCTTGTTTCTCTCAGTCAGTAGTGGCTGTAAATAAACTCGGGTCCAGGGGCTCCAGTGGGTGTGGCCGTGCCCATTCACCCAGGGCATAAACTCCTTCCCACAAGACTCTGGGCCATCTCGGAACAGCAAAAGCTCCTAAGAAGTCAAGTCCCTCACCTCCTCAGACGCATCTCCTTTTCAAAGGCCTCCCAGAGATCCTGGCCAAGGCTCCTTGCCTTTAGAAACTGTCTAAATTCACTCCCTGAGCAAGGTGCTGGGCTGTTTGTTCTCGGGTTGGAGGGATGTGACACTGGTGTCTCATGGGGGACAGGAGTGAGAGATCGCCTTGTTACCCTGGAAGCGAGATGTCAAAGGGAAGGCCTGGGGAGGGAAGGGTCATTCCAGGACAGGAAAGGGCTCCAGAGAGCCATCATGGAAAAATGGAGAAAGTAACCCCACAAAGATGGGTATAAACACTACCAGGTCATTTTTTTCTTGCATTATTTTTTTAAAAAATGATTTGAGTCATTGCCTCCTCAATGGGTCTAAGGCGTACTCCTGAGTGAAACCATGCTTTTAGCATTCCAACACTGTGCAGAGCCTGTGAGCTTATTAACAGATGTTTACAAATACTGGTCAAAGTAAGTTCTATCTTAAAAAGGCCATCCAACCTATTTTTTTTTTTTTTGGAGACATGGTTTTATGTACCCCAGGCTGGCCTTATTATATAGCCAAGGACAACCTTGAACTTCTGATCCCCCTGCTTCTACCTCTTGAGTGCTGAGATTACAGGCGTGTGCCACTATAGACTGTTGATGGAGTGCTAGGGGTTGAACGCAGGGCTTTGTGCTTTATCAACTAGCTACATTCCCAGCCCCTCAACCTAATCCTGTGTGTGTGTGTGTGTGTGTGTGTGTGTGTGTGTGTGTGTGTGTGTGTGTATGTGTGTGTATGTGTGTGCATGTAGAGGCCAGAAGTTGGTGTGTGCTTCTTACCCCTATTAGTTTCCTGTTGTTTTCTTTACTCTTTGGGGGCCCGCCATCCGGCTCCCAAATAAATCACATAGAGGCTTATTATTACTTATGAATGCCCGGCCTTAGCTTGACTTGTTTCTAGCCAACTTTCCTTAACTTAAATTATCCTATCTACCTTTTGCCTCTGGGATTTTTATCTTTATCCTATATACCTTTCTTTACATCTTACTCCATAGCTGGCTGTGTAGCTGGGTGGCTGGCCCCCAGCATCCTCCTCCTTCTCTAGATCCTAGATCTTCTCCTCCCAGATTTCTCCTCCCATTTATTCTCTCTGTCTGCCAGCCCTGCCTATCCCTAGCTATTGGCTGTTCAGCTCTTTATTAGACCATCAGGTGTTTTAGATAGGCACAGGAAAACAGCTTCACAGAGTTAAACAAATGCAACATAAAAAATGCAACACATCTTTGCATCATTAAACAAATATTCCACAGCGTAAACAAATGTAACACATCTCAAAATAATATTCTACAACAGTTTCTACCTTATTTTTTTGAGACAAAGTGTCTCTCTGAACCTGGAGCTCACTGACTAGGCAAGACCAGCTGACCAATGAGCTCCAGTGATCCCTCTGTCTCCACTCCCTAGCACTAGGGTTACAGGTACTTGCCATCATACCCAGTTTTTATGTGGGTGCAAGGCAGGGGGGTTACAGGTTCCTCATGCTTGCACAGCAGTTTACTGATTGAGCTACCTCCCACCCTCTCAACCTTGTTTTTTGCCTTTCATACCTTGTAAAGAATATGCAATCTGGGCAGCTGGAGAGAGAGCTCAGTTCTTAAGAATGCTTACTGCTTGCTCTTCTAGAGGCTCTGAGTTCAGTTCCTAGCATCCACATCAGGTGATTCATACTTTCCTGTAAGCCCAGCTCCAGGGGATCTGACACTCTAGCTATCATGGACACCCACACTAACATACACACCACCATGTAGACACATGCATACACATCATTAAAATGATAAAAATAAATTTTAAAAAAGAATATGCATACTGGGGCTAGGATCATAGCTCAGTTGGTGTAATGTTTGCCTAGCATCGTGAATCCTTAGCATTACAAAAAAATACTGAAAAAAAGAATATAGCTGTTTTGCATCCTATGTGGGTAGTGGAGAGAGGCTTAACTCTCCACTCTGAGCACCTAATGAACGCCAGCCGTTATGCCCTGACTCCACAAAGAGTTCTGACCCTGTTTGAGAAAAGAAGGTGCCATGAAAAGGGAAACACGGACTTCTGTGGGGACAGATACTCTAGGGAAAGGAGGGCCACAGAAGGCTTCTCAGGGGAAGTGACAGAAGGCCACATGGCGCAGTGTGAAAGAGGGCTTTTGATTTCAGCCGTAAACTACTAGGAAGATAGCCATTTTCAGGCACCAGGCAGCAACCAAAGCAGAGCCTGGAAGCTAAAGGATGCCACCGCAGCACCCAGCCCGCATCAGCACCCAGCCCGCATCAGCACCCAGCCCGCATCAGCACCCAGCCCGCATCAGCACCCAGCCCGCATCGGCACCTAGCCCACAGCCACTCCAGTTTCCCCTTTGAGGCATTTTCCTATGGAAGCCCAGTGCAGACAAACAGCAGGGCCTTACTGAAGGCAGAGGTCTTGCAAATCTGATGTAATTTGTCAAGGATTACAAGGTAATTTTTCGTAAATTACCTCGGACAAGGAGCTTGGACAAACCCTAGGCGGAGAAAATACAAAGAGGAGTGCCCTGAGACACACTAGGTTCAGACTCCTGACACTAGACACAGGCAGAAGAGTAGCCACAGAGAAGTGACAACACCATATTCAGAAGACAAATGGCATCTCCACAGGGGCTGTGAAGTCAGAAGGCCATGGGATGTCATTTCAAATGGTAGGGCCACCAAAATGGCTCAGTGGGTAAAGGTGCTTGCCGCTAAGCCTGTTGACCCAGGTTCAATCCCTACAGTCCACACAATGGAAGGAGAGAACCAATTCCTGCGAGTTGTCTTCTGACTTCCACACACTCACTGTGGCACACGGGCACCCACCCCCACACATGCACAATAAAAATAATATAATAGAAATATTAAGATGGCAGAAAAAAACCTACCAAAAAAAGATACACTTGAAAAAAAATCAGAGTGAAAGTTATTTCAGACAGATGAACAACCAGCAAGTCCAACTCCCAAAGCTAAAGACAAGAAACACTAACGTGTTTTCTAAAATAAAATTATGCCAAACACAGGCACAGAATTGTATGAGGATTACGAAGAGCCACAGAACGGTAATTAAGTGAGTAAGGAGATGGGAATACTGGCAGTTTAAAGGCCTTGTGGAGTTTATAACTATGCAAAGGTAAGAACCTATGACAAAAAACGGCACACAGCACAGGACAGATGGCTGGAATCAATGTTCTTTAGGCAGCGGTAAAAGCATTAATTTAAGGCAGCTCTTGCGCCAGCAAGATGGCTCAGAAGGTAAAGGTGACTGCCTGATGTTCTGAGTTCCATCCCTGAAAGCCACATGGTGGAAGGCGAGAACTAACTCCCAATTAAAATCATATCTAGTTACGTAGTTATGGTATAAAATATTAAGGTATAACGATATATTAGATGCCCTAGGTGACCTGTGATTTTCATATGCATGCCTCAGTGCCCCTCCCAAATAAACAAAGAAAGGAAGGGAGAAAGAAAGGAAGAAAGGAGGGAAAGTAACTTTTAAAATAGACCATAGTAAATCAAGAATGCACATTTTAATCTCTAGGTTGAACCATAAAAGCGAAGGAAGGTATGTGTAAGGCTAGGGGAGCAGCTCAGTGGGGTAGTGGCTGCCCCGCATACACGAGACCCTGGACCAAGTCTCCAGCACTAGAAACAACAGAACAATATATAACAGGAGCAATCAAAAGCAAAAGAGAAAAAGAAGACCTTGAGACAAGCAGGCATGTCACGTGAAGAGACTATGTTTTTAACTCAACTATGTTATTATGTTAAAAAGCAAAGCTCATTAGGATTATCCAATTAAAAGGCAAGGCTTATCAGAATGGATTAAAAACTCGTGTGTCATTTAGAAGAGGAATGATTTAAATATAAGTAAAGAGCATGGGGCTGAGAACATGGCTCAGTGGTGAAGAGCATGTACTGCTCTTGCAGAGGACCTGAGTTCGGTTCCCAGAATCCATACTGGGTGTTTCACAACTGTCTGTAACTGCAGCTGCAGGGGACTCTATACTCTCTTCTGGCCTCTGCAGGAAATTGTACTCAAGTGTATATACCCACACACAGACATATATGCATATACATAATTAAAGATAAAAATAGCTCTTCAAAAAAAAGTAAGGCTATGGAAAGGCTGAAAGCCAGGGCAGGAAAAAGGGCACACAGGAATTTACTAAAAGATGGTCATTATGCCCACAGTAGTCTAGACAATTACATATCCACATACCTAAATATTGCAATAATTACAATATAAGATATTAAGATAGAACATAAGATGTATTAGGTGCCATAGTCATCTTTTTTAAAATTGATTTTTTTTTTATTTTATGTGCATTGGTATTTTGCCTGTGTGTATGTCTGTGTGAGGGTCCCCTGGAACTGGAGTTACAGACAGTTGTGAGCTGCCATGTGGGTGCTGGGGATTGAACCCGGGTCCTCTGGAAGAGCAGTCAGTGCTACTAACCGATAAGCCATCTCTCCAGCCCTGCCATAGTTATCTTTAACTGCCAATTTGGCACCATCTAAAATCCCCTGGGAAGTGGGGGAGTCTCAACAGAAGCATTGGCAGATCACACTGACTGACCTGTGGCCACATCTTGGGACTTGTCTTGACTGTTAATTGATATTGGAGGGCCCAGTTCACTGTGAGTGGCACCAATTCCTAGGCTGGTGGTTCTCAGCTGTATAAGGAAGCTAACTAAGCATAAGCCTGAGAGAGTCGCCAAGCAGCATTGAAGCAGCATTACCCCATGGTTTCTGCTGTACTTGCTTGGCTGTGGCTGAGTTCTAGTTGGAGGTGGTGCCGTGTGGACTAGTAAGCAGTCCTGCCTTCTGGTTCCTGCCCTGACTTTCCTCTGAGTGACCGTGACCCGGAAGCATAGCTGATAAACTCTTTCCTCCCCAAGTTGCTTCTGGTTAGAGTGTTTTATCATAGCAACAGAGTGGAAATAGGATATTAGGTTATAATGCTTAATTGATACACCTAATAACAATTTATATAATTAACAATTATATTATTAACACTCAATTAACAATTTCAAGATACATAAAGCAAAGGTAACGGAACTAAACGATGAATTCCAAATGATCTCTGGAGACTTCATTACATCTCTTTCAGAAACTGATAGAATAAGCAGACCAAAATACTCTCCCACCCTCCAAAAAACCCTCCAGACTGAAAACAGTGAAACTGTAGACATTTGAATGATATAACCACGTTGATGTAACTGACATGTAGAAAAACACCTAATAAAAAACAGAATGGACTGACCAAGTGACCTGGGAATTTACTAAAATAGACCACATCTTGATTTATACAATGTGAGGCTGGAGAGATGGCTCAGTGGTTAAGAGCACTGGCTGTTCTCTCAGAAGACCTGGGTTCAATTCCCAGCAACCACATGGCAGCTCACAACTGTCTGTAATTCCAGTGCCAGGCAAAACATCAATGTACATGAAAAATAAATAAATCTTAAAAAAAACCCAAAACCCCAAATCGATCCTTATAAAACTTTAATGAATTTGGTACATCAAGACACATTGCGACTAAGGGAGGCAGCATTAATTACCATGGAGAAGCATGAAAATGAGAACATGCTATAGGACTGAAAGACATTGGAAATATAAGCAGGAGGCTGGTGGTTCGTATTTTGTCAGTGACACTTGAATGAAATGGGTGGGTCTCTGGAGAAACGCTGTCAACACCAACACGAGCAACTGGGAATCTGTACGGCCCATTATCTCCAGGAAGTTGAATCTCAACTGAAAATCTGGCCCCAGCAATGTGCAGAGAGACTTTGGAGCACTCAGTCCTGAATGGGATGTCTTCATCAAGCCCCACCCCACAAGCCGGGGCTAGGGGTCTCCTCGGAAAGAGGAGGTGGAAAGATTGTAAGAGGCAGAGGTGGCAGATGACTCCAGGCAAAGTCTTCCAGGTATAACCAGACTGAGCACATATGCTCTCACAGAAACCGTGACAGCACCCACGGGACCCACACAGGTTCACACCAGACAGAATCCCAGCACGGAAGAGGGGAAGTGGACACAAAGTCCCATCTCTAACTGAGGAGTTATTTACACTTGATACCGGCTGGGAAAGGGAAAATCAGTTTTCTCCAATGGAGTATCTCTGGGTTTATTAACAACACTTCAGGGTAGGCTCCACACCCAGAAGTAGTTGGCCAATATGAAACAAATTTTGTGGGTTTTGTGTGTGTTTTTTGTTTTGGCATTTTTTTGTCTTATTGGCTTTTTGTTTGTTTTGATGTTTTTAAAATTTATTTATTATGTATACAGTGTTCTGTCTGCATGAATGTCTGCAGGCCAGAAGAGGGCACCAGATCTCATTACAGATGGTTGTGAGTCACCATGTGGTTGCTGGGAATTGAACTCAGGACCTCTGGAGGAGCAGTCAGTGCTCTTAACCTCTGAGCCATCTCTCCAGCCCTGTTTTGTTTTTTTTCAGAGAGAGAGAGAGAGAGAGAGAGAGAGAGAGAGAGAGAGAGAGAGAGAATGAATGAATGAATGAACATGAATTTAGGTGGGTAGGAAGGTGGAGAGGGTCTGGGAGGAGTTGGGGGAGGGAAAAACGTGACTAAAATGTATTATATGAAAAAAAATTTTTATTAAAAAGAAAGGAAGTCTATCCACAAAGAAAACCCCAAACATCACCCTGGAGGACTTCCAAGTATCTGCAGGACAGAAGTGAGGACAGTTTTCATCATAGTTCTGGAGCCTGAATAACGGAGATGCCGTATAATATATGACAGACAGTACAGACAAGAAAGTGAACATGCCAATCTACTTCATGAGACAGAGCAGAAACAAACTTCCTAAAGACAGCTGGGAAGTCTTGGACTGGACATTGAGTGTTAGCCCAACAGTGCAAATTTTAATTCAAATTACAAAAAAAAAAAAAAAAAGAAAAGAATAAAAAGAAAAAAAAAAGAAGGAAAAGACAAAGGCCAAATAAAAAAAACCCAAGTTGAAAAACCTCAGCCCATCAGCAAAAATACTAACAGAATATAAAAAAATTGTCTCAATTCTTACAAGGAAAGTGCCTGATCAAATTGAGTACTTATTTGCTAAAAATGTTTAAAAAACAAAAACAAAAAAAGCAACCAATGTCAGGAAGCTAGGGATACAGCCTCAGATGGTAGAGTGCTTGCCTAGCACACACAAAATCCTAGGTTTGATTTCCAGCACCACATAAACCAGGCCTGGTGGGACATGCCTGTAATCCTAGCACTCAAGAAGTGGAGGCAGGAGGACCAGGCCATCCTTGTGTATAATCAGTTCAAGGCCAGCCTGGGCTACATGAGACCCTGTCTGAAAAACAAGCAAACTGGGACTAGATGAACATTTCTTTAACCTGGTGGTATCTACAATCAACAAACAAATAAACCACAGCCACCAACTTAGTTCCTTATACGATATTCCAAACTTCCTCCATGAAAAACAAACTAAGAATGCTCCGTGTCATCTCTTCTAATCAACCTTGAACTGACGGCTCTAGCCACCACGACAAGACAGAAAATAAACAGAGGAGTGAAGATTGGAAAGAAGAAACAGAGTGTGAGATGATGGGACTAAATGCTCAGAATACCCAAAAGAGCCACAGGCAAGGACAGGGTGAGATGCTAGGTGGGTGAAGATGTTTTCCGCGTAAGCCTGGCAGCTCGAGTTAGACTTGACCAGAAACTTCATTAAGTACGATGTCAGGATGTCCACCAACTTTATGAACAGTTGTTCAATACTGCTAGTAAACAGAAAAGCTAACTACTCAATCTACAATGCACCAGCACTACGTGCAGTTGGAATGCCTAAAATTCAGATGATAATAATCCATGGTAGTGAGGATGTGGAATGACTGGAACGCTCTTATTTTACTAGAGAGTTTAAATAGTAGACCACTTGGGGTGGGAGAAAATGCTTGGCAGATCCTCCTAATGTCAACCATATATCTACCCTTTATCTCTAACCATGTGTGCCCGGCAAAAAGGATGACAAATATTCGCCAAAGGACAGGCCTAGCAGCAAAAGGACAGAAGCAATGGCCCCACTAGAGCAGCGCAAATCAGAAGCAGTTCCAGTGTCCATCAGTATCAAAATAAACCAAGAGTGACGTAGTGATACAGTGGAATTCCACAAGCAATGAAAAGGCATGAGGTGAAATACTCAGGGCAATGTGGTAAACCTCAGAGACGGTGTTGAATTTAAAAGGCCAGGTGGAAACGAGTACCTGTAGAATCACACACACACACACACACACACACACACACACACACACACACACACAACCTGGTTTAATGAGCCTACGGTGACAGGAGTCAGATCATGGCTATCTGGAGCGGTGCTGACTGGGGAGGGGTGCCTTTTGGGTACTTGTGTGGTCTGCGTCTATATTAGGAGCCGATTGTTTATGCAGGCATGCAGGTGTAAGGAAAAATTTCATTGGGCTGGTACACCCGAGATAATCACACCAGTATGTAAGTTAGACCTAAACAGAAAGATAAAAAATAAGACAAAGAGAAAGAGATGAGGATGTAGGGAGTGAGAAGAGGGTGAGGAAGAAGAGGAGAAAAGAGACATGGAGGGGGAAAAATAAGATGAGGACTGGGAGGAGGAAGAGGAAGGAGAAGGAAGAGACGGTGGAGGAGAAAGAGGAGGAAGAGGAGGAAGAGAAGGAGGGAAATGAAGAGAAGAAGGAAGAGGCAGCAGTGGAGGGGGAGGAGGGAAGAGGGAGAGGAGGGTTGTCTGGTTGGGAGGCAGGGGTGCAGGAGAGGGCATCACAGGAGGATGGAGGGTCTACAGGAAGGTCTAGAGAACTGACCAGTGAATGGTGCCTTTTGGAGAGAGTGCTGAGCAGAAGGGGAGGGGAGTAGAAAGGTCAGAGGTGGGAGGCCAGGCAGGGGTCAGAGTGGGAAGAGGAGGGTGTGAGGCATCTGTGGCCAGCATTCACTGGGGAGGTCTGAGAGTATTGGAAAGTCTTAAGTTACTCTCCCTGCCGAATGCCTGCCAGGGAGAGTAACGGAGTTGAACTGGGCAGGTGTGTGTGAAATATGCTTGAGGGAGATGGGAATGTCCTAACACTGACTTATGGGGATAGTCGGGGAACCTAGTCAGTTTACTAAAATCACATTGATTTGTACACTTGACATGATTAGATTATATGATCAAACAAGCTGTTCTATAGCAAAGTTATTAAAATCTTAGAGGCTGAAGTTTCCATCTTTATTGGTGGTCCTGGGCTATTACTGGCTTTCTCCCCACTTCTACTTACTCTCTCCCTCTGCCCCACCTCCACTACCTCGGCACCTCATGAGCAACCTCACACCCACCTCCAGACACCCTAGTCACTCTCCAAGTGGGTGAGGGCAGAGGTACTGTTTCACGGTTGAGACACCAAGTTCTGAGGGCGCCTTATCAGTGGCTCCCAGTGCCTGTTCTCTTTGGTCATATGACCGGGAAAAGGGGTTTTGCAACCCCCATTTCACAGATGAGATGATGAAGAGCCCATGACATTGGATGGTCAAGGTCTCAGGTGCAGAGCCTACCAGATTTCGACCTGCTGGGCTGAAGAGTCAATTCACAGACTCGGGAAGCCTGGGAGAGCCAGGGGTAGGAAGGAGGGCACTGGCTGTGAACAGCCCTGGGTTAGGGGGTCCCAGCTCTCACTCACCACTTCTTGCCACTGATGTCATGCTGCTGAACTGTGTAGCCAAAGAAGGCAGCACTGGAACCAGCAATAACCCGGGGATTCCTGGTATCCATGTTGAAGGTGTCTGTGAATCCTGAGTGGGAGCACAAAAGAGAAACAGGTGAGTCTGGAGGGTGCAGGCATTGCCTAGGGGTGTGTCTGGGCCTTCTGGCTGCTCTATCTGTCTCAGAGAGACTGGGCTGTGAAGCCTCTGTCTTTGAGGAGCCCCTGTGTGCGGTGATTGACAAGTCTACATGGGAGAATCCACAGTCTGATGGGAAAGCGGTGGTCTCAATGTAAGAGGCCAAGTTTTAATGGAGGACCGGTTCTTTCATGGCGGTAGGTGCCTCAGAGCCTGGAGTCAAGGTCTTGCTTATGCATAGTGGTGGACTGAACAGTAGAGACCAGTATGCTAGCAACACCCGTGACTTACACTGAGCACCTAGGTTTCACACCGGTCCTATGAGATAGAAGTCATGCACCTCTGTGAGGTTAACCTGTGGGAATCTGCTCAGCAGGTGAGCTGGGAAGAGATCAAAGAGCCTGGGAGCTGGGACAGGGTCACCCTTTTTAGGGGCCAGACTTGGAGGGCTGAGGAATGAGAAGGTTATTCGCAGAGAAGGGGGTCTCTCTCTCGACCTCAGGTCTCACCCTAGGGTCAGAGCACAGTGTTCTTCATGGAGTTCTATCTAGAACTGGCTGGGCCTCCCTCTTACCTTCCAGTCTCCCAGGGGAAGAGGAATAAAGCCTGGCCACAGAACAGAGACATTTACGTTACCAGAATCCAGTTACTGCATGCTTCTACTCAAACCAAACTAACCAGAGGTTGGATTTCCTAAAGACAATGTTGAGCCTGTCCCTCTGACCTTGGCTCTCACCAATCTCTGGTTTTTCTGAAATCCATGGCTTTCTCTGGTAGTGATGTGGGGGTGGGTATAAACCTTCTCAGGTATTATTGACCTCAGATATAAACCAAACCAAACCAAAACAGAAAAGTTGTTTTTGATGGGACTCAGTAGGCGGGCTGCAGCGATGCTGGGAGGCTGGCTGAGCCATGTGCCACTCACTCTTCTGCCCCAAGTCTGGTGACAGAGGGGGAATCCACAGTTCCTTGATGGCTCTCACTCTTTGGCTGATGGCAGCCCTGCTCTGTCTCAGATTCTTATTTGGCTTTTGAAAATGACCAGTTGGTCCTAAGAGACCAGAGCTGCAGACCTGAACATCAATGGGAGATCAGTTCTCAAATTCAGCTGGTGAAGGCTCACGTGGAGTCACTGCTTACAACCAGGTCTCCAGGGCTGAGGGATATGGCCCAGTGTGACCCTGGCTACTGTCAATCCGGTGTTCCATGGTAGCTTAAGGCATGTGTGTTGAGTGTCCACACAGCGATGGTCTATCCCCACTATCTCCCCTCACTCTCCCAAAGAGCTTCCCAGGGATCTTAGGAGAGAGCAACCACCATCTCCTGTAAGAGCCAAGGGATTGGCTCAGTAGAGTGCTTGCTTCGTTAAGGTTCAACAGCAGAGGCTGATGTGGACAGTGAGGGCAAGGAACAGTTCCTACTCCTCATGGCAGACCTAAGCCTCTTCGGTAGGGATTCTTGGGAAGCACTTTGTGGGCTATTCTTACCAGGTTTAAGACCCTGGTTCCAAGTGAGCAAAGTCAGCACAGGGAGGGTGAGACTTCCTCAAAATTGCCAGCCTTTCTTCATGCCCCTCTTTATTCTTTATGTATGTGTGTATGTATGTATGTGTGTATATATGTATGTCTCAGTGCATACATGTACATAGCTGTGAGTGCATGTGGGGGCCATGTGTTTTTTCTCAGTTGCCTTCTACCTTTGAGGCAGAGTCTCTTAATGGTTTGAAACGTCACCAGGGAGGTTAGGGAAGCTGGCCAGTGAGCTCTGTGCATCACCCTGTCTCTATCTCCCATCTCACTATTGCTGAGATTACAAACACACACCACTGCCACATCTGGCTCTTTACATGGCCTCTGGGGATTCAAACTCAGGTCCTCATGCTTGTGAGGCAAATGCTTTACCCATGGAGCCAGCTCCCCTGTTTATTCCCTGCACTTCTTCAGTGTGACTTTCTCTGCAGATTTTCACTCTGGAAGAATGTCTGCTTGCCTCTGGGGAGTAGGAATGCTTGCCTAGATAAGATGCAAGGTGGTCAGGGTCCTCAGCCACGCTGAGTGAGCCAACAAAGTTGTTTGTAAGTCAGTGGAGTCTGAAGTGTGGATAGGGTGGGGCTGGAAATCTGAGTTCTAATCTCAGCTTTGTCATAATTTGGCTGTGTGTTCGTGGAGAATATTTCTGCTTCTCTGTGCCCCAGGTTCCCCCGCACAAGAGGTTTCAATCCCACATTGTAGGTACGCCTACACACGTGTTAGTGGTTCTCTGGGGGCACACACACAGCTGACTTCCAGCTGTCAGCGAACAGGCATCTGCCTTGGATCTCTGCAAACAATTGAGAATTGGAGACCAGGCGGCGGGAAGAATGCGAGCGCATCTGAGTGTTGGCTGAACACAACAAGGAAGGGAAATCTCCAGGCAAAAATGATAATATTTTGCATTCCTAAGCCAAGGGGAAGAATTAAGGAGAACCGTCAGCTCATATTTTGCACTGTTCAGACTTGGCTCTCCCTCCACTTGTTTGCGCCGCAGAGACTTGGCGACAGGCTGGAGCTTCTGGACACATTAGACATCAGAAAGATGGAGGCCTTGGTGGGTGACCAGGACGTGTGGTCATCCTTCTGTGTAAAGCCCAGCCTCACCCCCAGAACTGGGTGGTGCTGCTAAAACCTCAATGAGTTCTGGAGCAAGAGCGCATGCGTGGCATCACTATCATGGTTCATACTGATGGCCAACCGGAAAGGACCTCGGATCACCTTGGAGACAAATCTCTGGATGTAAAGAATTATCTAGGTTACGATAATTGAGGTGGGAAGATCCACTCTAAATATGGGCGGCACCATTCCCTAGGCTGGCATTCTGAACCACAGGGAAGGGGGAAAGTGAGATGAGCGCCAGCATTCCTTGCACTCCGCCTCCCGACTGTGGATGTAACATGACCGGCTGCCTCAAGCTCCCGCCACCGTGATGGGGCTGTACCCTCACACTGTGAGCTAGAATAAATCCCCCCTTTCTCAAGGTGCTTTCCTTGAGTATTTCCTTGTAGCAACACATCAGCATTACAGAGCTCTCAACATTCCAGAGCTGCCCACTATGACCCCTCGGGACACGGGGGTGTGGTGGTGGAGTGGCCAAGGAGTCCCTTCCCTGGCATCTCCTAGGCCTGTGATCACCTCCAGAGGGTGGGGCACAGTGATGACTGTAGAGCAAGGTCAAAGGCCCAGGAGTGGACTGCTCCCTGTGAGACAGCTCGTGACAGGGCTGTGAGAAGGGCGCCTGGGTACAGAATGGGTCCTTCGTCAGAGCTGACGCTGTGATGGACAAACCTAGGCTGGGTGTTAGGAGACCTGGTCTCTTCCTGCTTCCACTGCTTCTTGGCTGTGTGGTCTTGAAGAAGGTATTAGCTCTCTCTGGGCACCAGTCTCCTGGCAGACTAACCATTACCAGTCCCGATGTCCTGAGTTTGTGTGCTCCTCAGAGATGAGGAGCTTTCAGACCAGACCTGGGAGCACTCCATGACAGACAGGTGGCTTTTCCCTGGGGTCTCCAGGGGTGTTCCTTTCCTCCATGCTAGCACAAGCGTCCTTCAGCACTAGGGTTCCTGTGAAGGTGAACTGCACCCCCATCTCTCTGAGTGGCTCAGCACCTAGCCTAGCCTGCCTGCTGTTATAGTCAGGGGGTGCAAGGGAATGAGGTGGGGAGGGTGATGGCTTCGTGACAGCGGGTCCCATCTTACCACAGGCCTTCTGCTCTAGAGAGTGAACTTGGCCCCACTTGAGTCTTCTCAGAGAGACTTGAGCCCGTTTCTTCTTAGAAAGCCCACTCCACACCCGCTTCGTCAGTCAACTCAGCAGCATCACACTTCTTTAGCCAAGAATGCCCTTCAGGACCCCTGCCTCTGCTAACCTGTGAATTAGCCTGGCCTTCTCCTTTGAAGGCAACACCACAGGGTCTATCACCTTCACATTCTTCCATCCATTGGTATCAGTGGCCAACCACCACACATCTTTCTTCCTCCCCCGCTTGTCCCCTCCATTCTCCTCTTCCTCCTCTTCCCTCTCTTCCCCGGTCTCCTCCTCCTCTCCCCCTTTCTCCTGCTGAGAAGCAGGGCAGAGCTGTTTCTAAGGGTAGGGCTTGCATAGGCTTCCCTTTCTCAGGCAGGTACAGACTATCATGCTCTATGAGATAGTGGGCTATGTGCGCATGTGTGAGCACAGTCAAGGGACTGGAACAAGATGCGGACATGCTACACAGAGGAAGAAATGACTTCTTCCGTAAGTTCTGGGAAAGGGGTGGGGCCTCAGGGAGGGGGTGTCTGAGTGGGTGTTGGGGGTGGTCAGAGAAGGGAGGAAGAGGGGGTTAATCTGAGGGGGGAGGCTTCCTTGGAAAGGCGTTGCCTCTTTACACCTTGTGTGAGCGCACCCCTGCCTCTAGAGGAGTCTCACAGGGACATTATCTCATTTGGGAAGCAGCAGGTCCCCAGGCCACACCCTCTGCTGCTTCTGGCAGACAGCAGCTCTGAGCGTGCCAGCCGGGAGAAGCGAAGCCTGGTCCCTGGAAGGCTGAGGCCACAGTGGCATCTCCCCTGGCTCTCTATGGACCTGTCTCTATATGAAATCCAACATGTGGAAAAAGACACGCCAGGTGCTTGAACATTCCCTCTCTGGAACAGTGAGAGGGCTGGGCATCCTCACTCCGGAGTTGATAGGGCCCACGTTGAGGTCTGGAACACTCCGAGGGCCTGACAGGCACCGGAAGGAGTGAAGTGTGAGCACACCCAGAGGGCCTCACCTGGCCCATTCACTTCAGGAAGTTTCTGAGAAGCATCACAAGAGGGTTCCTTTCTCTATCAACCCCCAGACCCCCAACCCCCAGCCAATGAGGCCCCCCATCTTGAGCCAGGCCTGCTGTGGCTAGCCCACTTCTCTCCTTCCTCGGTTTCCCATCTGAGCAAAGGTTTACCTCCAGTCTGTCCATTCTCTTAGGGACACAGTCTGTGCTAGAGCAATTGCTTGCTATAGTTAGTATGATTTCCCTCAGCTCTCCAAAGCGCTTGCAGATCTTCTCGAGGAAGAACTTTCTGGATGGGAAACAGCCAGGTGGGGGCTGGGCTGCCTGTGTGGTACTGGGGTATCTTCACCCAGGCTGTCAAGAACAGGCGTTTGCAGGCCAGGTGGTACACCCACTGAAACAGAGATGCAGGGAGAAGCATCCAGAGAGACAGAAGGGAGGAAGGAGGAAGCACCAGGAGGAGTCACGGTGTCCTTTTCCGTTTGGGGTAAATCGGGAGTTTGCCAACGTGCTAGTTAAGCAGATGTCAGACTCAGAGAAAACAGGCCTGGAGACTGAACGCAGCAAATGACACACTGAAGTTGGCTGTAATTAACATAGTTTCCCTCCCAGCCCCGGAGAACTGTCGAATGTCTGTAGAGGACACGCGAACGCCTCCCTTCAAGAGTAAGAGCCATAACTGGACGAAGACCAGGGCATCTTTCTTAATGCCATGCCTCCTCTTCTCTAGGTGGGGAAATTGGTCAAAACAGAACTCCATCTCCAAGCTTTCAATAGCACCTTGGTAGTTCCAGGCTGTGCTCATCACACAGTCGGAGTGACTTAAAGCAAAACAAAACCAAAGCCATGTTTGGATCTGGAACTTTCTTGTTCAAAACCTCCTGGAGTCCCCATCCCTACCCTACCCTACTCTACCCTACCCTACCCTACCCTACCTTACACACACACACACACACACACACACACACACACACACACACACACACCACTGCATCTGAAATAGATTACAGAACAATTCCTTCTAAATCATAATCTTTATCATTTACTGTCCCCAGCCACAGGACCTTCCTTAGGGTCTCACACATTCCAACTCCTTCCACCTTGAAGCTGTTCTCTTTGTCTGGTACATTCCTCTCCAATATCTCTCTCTCTCCTTCTCTCTGTGTCTCTGTCTCTGTCTCTGTCTCTGTCCAGATGTGTGAGCTTGAGTGTGTGTGGAGGATAGAGGACAGCCTTAAGTGTCCTTCCTCGGGATGTTGTACACCTTGTTTCCTGGGACGGGGTCTCTCACTGACTTAGGGCTCCCCAGGCAGGCGTGGCTGCTGGCAGGTGAGCCCCAGGGATCCACCTGTCGCTGACTCCCCAGAACTGGGGTTACAAGTGTGTACCCCCACCACTGGCTCTTTCACATGGGTTGTAGAAATCAAACAGAAGTCACCTCATAGGCATAAGGTAACATTTCACTAGCTGAGCCACGCCCACTCCCCAAAACAAGCACCCCATTAACTGAGCCCTGCTCCTAACAAGCACCTCACTAACTGAGCCCTGCTCCTAACAAGCACCTCACTAACTGAACCCTGCTCCTAGCAAGCACCTCACTAACTGAGCCCTGCTCCTAGCAATCACCTCACTAACTGAGCTCTCCCTAGCCCTTTTCTATAAGGCATTTACTCAGCTGGTGGCTCCTTCTCAACATCGAATTTAAATGTCCAGCCTCTGAGACTGACATTCTTGTGAAGAACCCATTTTTCTCCCTCACAGCATCTTCTACTTCCTTCACAGTCAAAAGTCATTGCCGGTGGTTTAAGTCACACAGGGGAATGCTTGGAGCCTGCTCACAAGAGTTGATAGTGTTCAAACTCAAACTGAGCAGGGTGGGAAGATTTACACCAGGGTAACTTGTCAGAAGAAGGATTCGCTCCCCTCCAGGGCTGGGGAGATGGGTCAGTTGGTAAAGCATTCACGTCATAAGCCTGAGTGCCTGAGTTCAGGTCCACAAAACTCATGTAAAAATCCAGGTATGTGCTGCTCACCTGCTGTGATGGAAGGCAGAGACGGGAGAAGCCCTACAAGCTTGTAGGCCAGCTAGCCAGGTTCTAGGCAATGAGAGATTCTGTCTCAAACAAAGTGGAGGATGCCTGAGGACTGACATCCAAGGATGTCCTCCACACGACTCCACACATCACGTACCATGCATGCATGCACCCCATTTACACCCACATCTGTACAAACACACACACACACACACACACACACACACACACACACACACACACACAAATTCTCTCCACTTCATCCCAAGGGACAAAATCAGTTGATAAACATCTCACAGCACAGCACTGGAAGGGACTTTGTCTTTTCTTCTACCTCCTTAGCACCTGGGACAATGCTTAGCACACACCAGGTCGCCGTGGTACATTTGTGAAAGATGGAAAGAAAGGATACAAGTGTGAGACACTGACCTGCAACCGAGGTTAAAGGGACTATGCATGCTGTAGTCCCAGGGAATGGAGAAGCTTAGTATGGTGGATTTGGCCCCAGAAGTTTTAGCTCCACCCTCCGTGGGGCTTCTCGCTTGTGTTGCAATTGTCGGTCAATCCCTTCTTCTTCCCGGCCCTCAGTTTCCTTTTCTGGCAAAGGTACGTGCTGGACTAGGTGCCCCAGCTCCAAGTCCTAGCACAGGGTTTAATGAAATCCATGCACGTTCACTTCATCCCTTCACTCCTGGGGTCACTGTACAGCACCGATGCTGGGGTGCTGTTTGTCCAGATGTAAGTGGCACAGTATCTAGCCTCAACAGCTGTCCTGTGCCCTCCTCTTCCCTGACTTACTAACCAGCTCAAAGAGTTTGGTTTGATGTCCAGGGCCTGGGCTTGGGTCTCGTTTGCCTTGGGTGTGTAAATAAAGAGATCTGTGCATCCGAGATTAGCCTCGGCCGGGGAAGTGGGCAAAGCCAGGCAAACAGCAGGGCAAAGCTGGAGATGGGCACTTTGTGGCAGGGCTTTCCCTTAGACGAGAGGAAGGAGGATAATGAGGGCCCAGAGAACTGCCGGACCACCCTGTTCTGGTTCTTTGAATGTCAACTAAAAAAAGGAGCTGTGGGGCCCTTCCCTTTCAAGCCAGCAGGCTCGCCCAGAAGTGGATGCCCACACCCATCTAGAAAGTTCTCTGGCTGCATAGGGCTCAACATAGATCCACTAGATGCCACTGGCTTGGGTTTCTGGGAGACTTTGAGGAGGGGAAGTTTTGGCTCCCTGAGGCTCGTGTGGAAGTTCTTCTGGGTTTGGGTATGGGTCAGGGTTTTTTGCTTGTTTTTGTTTTTCTCTGTATAACAGCTCTGGCTGTCCTGGAATTTTCTTTGTAGACCAGGCTGGCCTCAAACTCACAACTGGGTATCTGTTAGCCTCTGCAGACCCCGTGACCCCCAAGAGGACAGCTGTCTCCTGAGGGAGCTTCAACAAACCTACATGGGGACAGTCCAACAGCCAAGAAGTCTCACTGCAGCAATGGAGAACATCTAGGTCCATTTCATAAGAAGTTCCCCAGTCAAACTGGGTGCCTCCCAGCTTCTAAGTTCTAGGGAGCAGAGGCTGAAGGAGAACTGTCCTTCCTGGGGATCGCGTGGCTACACCTGGTGTATCTATGCTGTGGTGGATGAGACGAGTCTAGGTGAAACACGCTGAGATTAGCCAAAGTTTTGTGAATGAAAAAGCAAGAAGGAGGGGCTGGAGCTATGGCTCAGTCTGTAGAGTACTTGCTTAGCAAGCATGAATCCCGGGTTTGATCACGGTGCTGTGCAAACTGGATGTGGTGAACACACCTGTGGCCCCAGTATTTGGGAGGTAGAGGCAGGAGGGTCAGAAGCGCAAGGTTGTCTTTGGCTACATAGTGAATTCAAGGCTAGCCTGCACTATATGAGACCCTGGAAAGGGAGGAAAGGGAAGGAGAAATAATAGAAGGGGTGGAAAGAAACAAAAAGGAAGAGAAAAACCAAGAAGAAGGGTTCCCAACATGGCCAAAGTGTGCTGAGCTTGAGGTCTGTTTCTCTTGATTGACAGCCGTGGTCTGGCCTTGGGAAAGCCCCTCCTAAGCCCCCTTAGAATCAGTCTAGAGTTTGGCTGCATGAGTTCAAACCCCAGGCTGTAGTTTTATCACCTGGGTGATCTTGACTATGTGACTTCACATCTACATTAGCAAATATTGCCATTGCTACAAGAATTTACTGAATACCCAAGGTTCTCTTGGGCATTGGGTGCTATTTCTGATTTTTCACACAGACCCTATGGGCTGGGCATTGTAGTTTCCATCATACACTCTAAAGAGAGAACTTGTCTGGACAGGTACTGAACCCCACAGCTGAGGGTATGTTCCTGATAGGACTTTGATTGGGTGCTGATGCAGACTTTCCACCTGTACCCCAGGCTTCCCATAAGCCATTAGGGAATATTCAGATCACATGGCCCCCAGAGATAGAGCGCTAACCTGGGGTCCATGCTCAGCCTCCTCATCTTCTCTGGGTGCAGGTAACATGGCTGCATTCTGCAGTTTGATTGGCACATGAATTCAGCATTTTAAAGTTCTCCTCTGCTCTCCCCTCTTGCCTGGGTACGCCTGTTATAGCCTGCATGTCCACCATGTGAAAGCAGGCCTTTTCAGTGTCCCCCGCTGTCTCTCAGAGAGTGGTGGGGAACAACGTGGGCCATCTGGGTCAGCCTGTGGTACCTCCGGGCTAGCCTGGGGTGCACCCATTTATCTTTCCTTCAAGAGACCTCCATGCCCTTCAGCAGGCTTCCTTGCTGTGTTTATCTGTGATCGTTGACTGCCACCAAACTCCTCTAGCTTGGAAAGATCCCTTTATAAATGGTTGGGGAACAGCACAGCAGTCAGTGTCTTAGGACAGGGGAGCAGCTTATAGTAGAGGGGCCATGGGTCAGCCAAAAGGATTGGTAGTGAGCGTTAAAAACTACTGGATGAAATTCCATCCATTCATCTGTTCATTTCTACAGCTATTGCTTGTCTACTCTGAGCAAGTCCAGTGCTGGAACCTAGGATATCTAAGTAACACAATAGAGAGAAAATCTTGTTCTCATTGGATTGCATTTTGTGAGGGCCTGCAGCCTACAATATGAATAAAGGAGGCAGCCATATGCTGGATGGCATTCAGGGTCTCCTAGGGGCCAAAGCAGGGAAGGGGTAGGAGGGTATCTGTCTTTGTGTTGTCTGTAGGGGAGGGTGCAATTTTAGTGAGCGGTAACTGAAATTGGGGCCTTGGTGAGATGGGGACCAGAAAAGAAGTGATAGAGGGTCCCCAGGGAGCGTTCAAGGTGTGGTGGCTTGAGTAAGTAATGTCCCCCACAGGGTCAGGCATGTGAATACTTGGTTTCCAGTCGGTGGTGCTTTGTGGAGAGGTGCAGCCTGGGAGGAAGTATGTCACTGATGGGGCCTCTCTTAAAGCCCCACCCTGCTTCCTGTTTGCGCTCTCTCAATCTCTCTCTCTCTCTCTCTCTCTCTCTCTCTCTCTCTCTCTCTCTCTCCTTGGTGCTTGTTGTTAAAGACGTGATCTCTCATCAGCTTCCTGTGTCTGCTGCCATGCCTGCCTATTGTCGCCATGCCTTGGCCCAGCCATGATGGACTCTCATCCCTCTGGAGCATAAGCCAGAGTAAACAATCTTCCCTAAGTTGTCCTTGGTCACAGTGTTCTTGCCACAGCATCAGAGTAACCAGCACGAAGTAACTAATACAGGCGGTGTCTGGGGCTGTGCGGCCCTAGGATTAGCTGAAGACAGGGTCAGAAAAGCAGGGGGTCTTCTCAGGTCAGAAAGGAGGGGAGCCCTGGAAGGCTTGCAGCAGCATGACCCAAGCTGGCTTGTCAGTATCCTTCTGGTTGTAGGGCGGAACAGCCTTCAGAGACAAGGGAAAAGTTGGGGAGACCCACTAGACACCTACAACACGAGCCTCGGGGACCGCTCCAAGACCTCCTTGTGGTGGCTCCTCGGGCTCTGTCTGCCTCCTGATCTTAGTCCTCTGGATTGACCAAGGGATGAAGACTTGAAGGGAGGCTTCAGGTCCAGGGTGACGGGGGACCAGCCTCCAGTGCAGAAGTGGGGTGAGGGGCTAGGTTTAAGATGTGCAAGACAGAACTCAGGCAGATCCAGACTGAAAAGGCCAGAGAACATCTGGGTGACAATTTGGTCCCATTTGGGATAACGGGCAGGGCCTGTTTCGGGGCCTGCCAGTGCCTCTGCTCCTGGCTGGCTTCACCGTCAGCAGCAGGCACATTCCATGGCTGATGGCTGGCTTGCGGTCTGGCCTGGCTCTTTCCATGGTTCCTTCTGCTCTTTAAAAACCAGAATTGGAGTTCTCTTTAAGTTTAGGGCATGAATCACTGCTTGTGGCCTGGAAGGGGGATGGGGACAGAGTCCCTGTGCTCTTGGGTGCTAGCACTCACTCAAGTGTGTAGGTTCCTGGGGCCAGCTGAGTGATGGATCCCAGTTCAAACACTGGCCCTTCCGGCTTCTGAGCGTTTAGCCAACATGGTCCTGAGTGCCCCTCCACCCACCTCACAAGCCCACCAAGGTCAGAACCAACTCAAGGGCCCCTGTTTGAACCTCCTCACCTCTCTTACTCTCCTCAGGCCGGCAGCCCTGACCCTTTGCCTCCTGCACGGTTCCTTCTCTTAGGACCCAGCCCTGTGAGACTTCATCTCCTCGCCTCACTTCGCTTTCATTTGACCCACACTCATCTCGGGCTCTGTGTTCTCTTGCCTAGGTCACTGCAGTAGTCACTCTCTCCTTCTACCTACTTGTCATTGTCCTGTGGTATTGGCTGCCCTCTAATCCCCTCAGGAAGCTTCTCTCTGCACAGGTTAGAGCATCTCTCTACCCTCCCTCAGATGCCTTCAATGGCTCCCATCTACCAAACCCAAATGTTCCAGTTGGCATTTAGGTCCTTTCTCAGTGGCTTTAGCTGGCTGTCCCACTCCCATAGTCTCCCACAGCACATTCCCCAGCATCTTGCTGATGGAGCATCAGAGTTTGCCCAGGTCTGCTCTCTAGCACCTGCCTTTCCTGCTGTCAGACTGGTCCTCATCCATAGTCTGCCTCTTGCCTCCTAAACCTGAGTCCTTCATTGGAAGCTCCCTTATAGCCTTTCTTACATCTTCCCCTGTACCATAGTTATTTATCCCAAACTCTGCCCACTCCTACAAAACCATAAGCTCCTCCAATAAGAGCATTTTTATCCGCACCAGAACATACAGTACAGCATCTAGCTCCCACAGGCTTCTGTGTTAGAATGTCCAGAAGTGATGTGCAAAGCCAGCCACCCATCCCATCTTGCCCTCAGATATCTTTCAATTTTTCATGGATGTATAGATAGCTCTTTCCTGCACTCTGCATGCATTGAATGCCTGCTGTGGTAGCACCGTGTAAAGGTTGGGGATGCAGGTGATCAGAGATGTACTCTCTACACTTGTGGTGCTCCCGTGGCACCAGGAGAAGATGGTCTGGCAATCGAAACACTATGAGGTGAGGAAGGACCAGCCTTGGGATCACACAAGTGGGGCCCCCAGACTGTATCTGCAGGGGTCGAGTGAGGCTTACAAGAGGCCTGAGAGTAAGCAGGAGGCAGCCAGGAGGAAGGAGGGAAGGTACAGGGAACGATAGTATGGAGGCTAGAGGCAGAGTTGGTGTGCTGGGGGGCTATGGGGCACCCATACATATGTTCCTGTGTGCAGGCCATAGCTGGTCATGCAGCATCTGACTGGCTTTGATAGTCTGGGTACAATCTAATAGCAGTAGAGATCCAGGGAAGGCTTAAAACTCAGAACAGACAGGCTCAGTTTGTATTTTGGCTTTTTTTTTCCTGCTATACGGAGAGGTCTGGATGGATAGGGGCCAAAGGGACAATGACACCTGAAGTTGAGGCGCTGGAAAGATGGCTCAGAGGATCCCTGGAGCTTGCTGACCAGCCAGTCTAGCCAAATTGGTGAGCCCCAGGCTCAGTGAGAAACCCGGTCTAAAAATTAAAAAAGGTGCATGGGCCAAGGAAACGGCTCAGTGGATAAAGCACTGTGCAAGCATGAGGACCTACAGGTCAGATCTCTAGAAGCAAAGTAAAAGCCAGGAAGGTATAGCAGCTGCTCAGGGGCCAGAGACAGGATCCCTAGGGCAAGCTAGGATAGCTAGGTAGATCGGTGAGCTCCAGATTCAGTGAGAGACCCTGCCTTGATAAATAAAGGTGGAGAGCAATCAAAGAAGACACCTATGTAAACTTTGAGCCTCCACACACATGCACATACATGTGCATCTGCACACAGTGTGCCACACGAATGTGAGCATGCATAAATACACGCATGCATACCACACACTTCAAATAAGGTGGAGAGATTGAGGAAGACATCTGACATTGAACTTTGACCTCCCACTCCCCTGCCATGAGCACACAAACACACACAAAGAAAGCTGAAGATGGCCTGGGACTTCAGGGTCCTGGGGCTCCTCTGCTCTACCCACTAGAACACTGCTTTTCTTGAGGGAGCACTCTTTCCCCAGCCAGTCTGACCTTGGCTTTACCAGTGCCAAACCCAAGTCAGGGTTTCCTCACTGGGACACTTAGCCCCAGCAGTGCCTGCAACCACAGCATAGGAATGGCCCTCACCAGCTTTGTCCCCCATCTCAACTCCTGCTGGCCACTCCCTGGTGCTCCACCCCAGTGCTGCTCATCTGTCTACAGTAGCTCTGCCTGGGACCTTCGGCAAATTCAATCTTCCCAAGGCCCCCTTTGGATTCACTGGTTTTCCCACCTAGTAGCTGTTTAGCAATCAAATAGTTTATGGCCTCACCAGGGGACACAGATAGCATGCCATCATTTGTATAGTTCTTCAGCGTCCACCCCAAATTCCAAGCTGCTCTGTGAAGTAGGAGGATGGTTGTATTTCTTGCCAGAGGACTGGCCTGTGGGGGAGACCCGTGTAAGCAAGACTGGCCTGTTGGGTATGTGATTTCAGTGGTTTAGACAATTCCATACTTGGGTTTGTGCCCTACTTCTTGAAAATTTCAATAGTTTTGAAACAGGCAGCCTTGAGTTTGATTTTGCATGAAGCCCCACAGTTTGCAGAAAGCAAGTCCTGCAGGTATGGTGAATCGAGTGACCCAACTGACAATAGCTCTATCTACATATTATTTATGAGTTTTATCATTTCCACCAAGGACTATGAGAGGCTGTGATTTCGAGGAAAAGAGCAATTCCCGAAGGAGGAGAGGAAATAAAGATGATTTTGTGGCTCCTTTTCTGGAAGGAAGAAGGAATGAGGGGCCTGGAAATGTGGCAGACGAGAAGAGGGGGTGGTAAAGACTGAGAGAGATCTATAGAGATCTCTCTTGTGGTCTACAGAGAACCCTCCTGTGGGCTACAGAGAACTCCCAATAGTCCATAGAGAACCCCTTGTGGTCTACAGAGAACCCTCCTGTGGGCTACAGAGAACTCCCAGAGATCTACAGAGAATCCCCAATAGTCTACAGAGACCTTCCAGCAGTTTACAGAGATCCTCCAGAAGTCTACAGAGAACCCTCAGTGGTCTATAGAGAACCTCCCAGTGGTCTGCAGAACCCCCCCAGCAGTCTACAGAGACCCCCTCAACTCTCTACAGAGAGTCATTTGAACGGCCTTATCCTACCTGCCTGCCACAAGTGTAGAAAACCTACCAAGCATCATTCCTTAAGATGAGGTATTATTCTTTGTTAATTTCCCCTGGTGGGTGTAGCTAATTAGGTTTTAAATCTGAGCCCCGGCTAGAAGACCTGGCCCTGGTCCCCATGTGATCCTGGGAAAATCATGGGAATCACTCAACCATTGCATCTCAGTTCCCCCATCCATCCGAGATACATCACATCTCTGGTCTCTCCTGACACACTATAGAAACATATGGAATGTTCTTTTCAGATTGTGGAGAGTGGTACTCACTAGTCCACTTGTGGCCTTCCGGCAAAGAGCAGGTGGGCCCTGAAAATCACTGTCAGTCGTCCTGGAAGTCTGGCTCAGTTGGGTGATGCTGGGAAGAGAGCTAACTGTCAGCCTCTAATGCCTTCCCGGTGTCACTCTGGCATCCTGGAGTGTGTTGCTATGGTAACTCATGTAACTTGCCCCACATGCCACAAGGGAAAATCTCTCTGCCTACTTTTGAACAGCATCACCCAAGCCCCAGGCTAGGTTTTTCCTCCTGATAGCATCAGTCTGTCCATCAGAAACAGTAGCTAGGGAAGGGCCTGTCAGACAAGGAGGCTGAGGGGCTGGACCATGCCCAGCAGATTCCCTGCTTCACCTGAGGTCCACCACTAGCCCTTAGTTCCTTTGGCTCAAGGCACCACTCGGTTAATATGCAAATGCCTTTGGGTAGGACAGATTGAATTGTCCTCGCTCATTAGCTGTGTTCAGCATCCATTAGCTTATCAGGCCTGGAACTCTGAGCAGGTCTTGACTGGGGCAATGGGAGAGGCAGTGGGTTATGGGACCACCTGGGCATTCAGTGTTTTGAGTACTTGGAGGCAGGTGATAAAAGCCCTGGGGAGTGGGGACTGACTCTGATGCACCACCACCTGGGGTACCTGGAGGATTCTTTATATGGCTGAGAATGGAGGGGAGACTGCCCCACTCCTGATACCTGCATACTGATCCCATGTCCCCCGAACAGTTCCTTCATAAGAGCATCATACTGTTTCTCTAGGACCCCAAGGCTCACTTTCTAAAGAAAACACCACGCATGAATTAAGAGCAGCGGCTTGTGGAGATCCAGCTCAGTGCTTGCTAAGGCTCCATGAGGTCCTGAGTTCAATACCACGCCCATACTGGAAAAGAAGAACAGGGCTTCTGGGGGTCAGAGAGATCCTGGCACTGCCTTTGGCTCTATGGCCGTGACCTTGGGCTAGCTTTTTGCCTTCTCTCATGGAACCTGGCAACCAAAGCTGACTCCATGAGGACTCCGTGCTGTGTGGGAGCGCTTGCCACAGTGCCTGCCATAAACCAAGAAATGATAAAGTGCTGAGGAGAGAGCTCGGCAGTTCAGAGCACTTGCGGCTCTTCCAGAGGACCTGAGTTTTTGGTTCATGTTCAGATGGCTCACAGACAGTTGTAAGATCGGCTCCAAGGAATCTGATACCCTCTTCTGGCATTTACAGGCACCTCCCCCACACACGGCATGGGAGTGCACACACACACACACACACACACACACACACACACACACACACAGAGAGAGAGAGAGAGAGAGAGAGAGAGAGAGAGAGAGAGAGAGAAAGAGAGAAATAAATGATGAAAATGACCTTACCAGCTCCCGTGGACAGAGGCTTACACTCTGCCAGGGACCATTTGGTACAGTGAGCACCTATGGATTGCGTATGGGCCGTTAACCAGAGCATCAGCCTGAGAAGTGGTTAATTCTCCTCATTTTAGAGTTTAGGAAACGAGCCCCTGGGGGTCCTGCCCAGGCTCACCCACCTAGAAGGGATCTGAATCCCGGCAGTCTGGTTCCCCAGTCGGTGTTCACGCCGGCTATTGCTGTTCAGTAAGTGGAAAGCAGTAAAGGTTCCAGAGAAAGAGATGGTTGACAGCAGGGAGCGCTGGGCCACAAAGACTGCTTCCTCCAGGTGAGATGGCACACATTTTATAACCTAGGTATTGAGGAAGTTTTCCTGTGGAGTTTAATTTATACATGACTCCAGTCTCTATTTTCGTTAACAAATTGCTGGACATTAGACTGAGAATGGGATCAATGGGGATGGGCATTGGGGCTGGGGCTGTCCTTACTGTAACCACTGCTCCCCACAGCAGGCACTCCATTCTGGGAGTGTGTAGATGGGATGTCTCTGGAGCTCACAATCTCTTTGGAGGAAGGTCATTTCACAAGGCTGGGGCTCCTTGGGGACACTCAGGTGCAGGGGTAGAAAGGGTAGGAATGGACTGGACAGGAAGTGGAGAGGAGAGATGTCTTGTTTGAGATGTGATGTGTGTGTTGTTGTGTGTACATACATGTTCATGTGTGTGGGTGTATGTGCATATGTGTGTAAGGTCAGAGGTCGAGGTCAGATGCCACTTTATCTCACTTTACCTTGCTTACTTTTTGAGGCTGAGTCTCACTGAAAGTGGAGCTCTCTGATTCAGCTCACCCCAGCAGTCTTCTATCTCTGCCTCCCCAGTGCTGAGATAACAGGCATGGTGGTCCATGGTTTGTTTGGTTTTTGTTTTTTTTTTTTTTTTTTTGGTTTTTCGAGACAGGGTTTCTCTGTGTAGCTTTGCGCCTTTCCTGGAACTCACTTGGTAGTCCAGGCTGGCCTCGAACTCACAGAGATCCACCTGGCTCTGCCTCCCGAGTGCTGGGATTAAAGGCGTGCGCCACCACCGCCCGGCTTGTTTGTTTGTTTTTTTTTTTAACATGAGTTCTGGGGGATTGAACTCAGGTCCTCAGACTTGCATGGCAAACATTTACTGACGGAGCCTCTTCCCAGCTCTCAGATGTGATTTTTGATGGTGATGATCCCTTCTCTTTACAGCTACCCTGCAATGATCAACTTTGACTCCAAAAAGAACTTGAAGATTGCGGAGAGACAGTAATACCCCAAACTGGGCATTGTGGAGAGGAAAGAGAGTTCCTCAAATTCCCCAAGTGAACTCCTGTCCACACAGCAAGAGCCAAGCCAATGAGCCCAGAACATAGTTTTAGTCTAAGCAGCAGGGACAGGACACTGGGCCAGTGTATGGGGATGGGGGCGGGGTGGGGGGGGATGAATACAGGGCAGGAGGAGGAAGTTTCTACTCCTGGAGGGGAGAGAGCATGATTCAGAGAGGGCAAGTGGGAGGGGGGAGCTGAGTGATCTCCTTGAGGGCCCCCAGTCCTGTGTGGCTGGAACCCAAGAGAAGGCCGTGGTTTGTGTCTCCTCTTTGAGGGGTGGGGGGGACACAGATATGATAGCTAAGCAGAAGGAAAGGGAAACTCAGCCTTATTTCCTTGGGAACTCAAGGCCCAGCTTGTGGTGACTGAGGGGCTTGGACAAGGGCAGGCAATGTGATCAGCAGCAGCTCAGTCTCAGCCCTTCCAAGCTGACTAGCAGCTAGCATTCCATCTAGTTTTCCTGTTGAGGAGGACCTCCACCCTCAAGGACACCCCAGAGGGGTGCTGGTCCTTCCCCTGCCAACACTGAAGAACTACCTGCACCAAGATCAAATCGATTTTAGGACAACTTCAGGGCAAAATATTAAGTCGTTCAGATTGTTCTGGGACCAAGACTTAGGACCACGTCCTTGCCCGGAGGAGTGGGGAGAGTCTTGGTTTCTTTACGGTCCTGGCACATAAGTCTCTGAGCCTCCTGTATACCTCCCTAGACTTCTCCTGTGGACTTGAGCTTGAGAGGGATGTTTCTGAGCAACTTTAAATCCTTAATGATTAGACCCTTGACCTATGATGCGGCTGCTGGAGAGGAAGATGGCTTAGTATGGCAGCACTCACCAAACTCTGGGTAAATGCTTATTCTGTCTTTGCAACAACTTCACAAATTCTGGTACTATCCCTACCTTGTAGAAGAGGAAGCCGAGGCACAGGTAGTAATTTGGCAGGGGCAGTGAGGCCTAACTGCAGAATCCAGGTCAATTCCAGACAGCAAGACTCTGGGGCTTTCATTCCCACACTGCCGGATCTTGCCTGATCCGGGGGCCTCCCATCGGACCCATATGACTCACTGATAAGGGGTCAAAGACGACTCTACCCTAGGGCCAGGGAAATGCCCAGTGACCCCTCAAACCCTTCCAGTACACAGAGTCCAGACTAGTCAGGCACCTTTATGGTTTTAAAATGGAATCTGGTGTTGTGGCGTGCATTTGCAAACCCAGGGCTGGGGGTGTGGAGATGGGCAGACCTCTGGGGCTCATCAACCAGCTAGCTCAGCCAGCTTGGCAAGTCCCAGGTCAGTGAGGGACAGTCTCAGGTGGGTAGTACTGGATGATGCCAGGGACAACATCTGAAGTTGTTCTAAGGCCTCTACACTTAACTGTACATACATATAAGCACCCATGCACCCTAACACACACACACACACACACACACACACACACACTTGAGCACACACACACAAAATTGTCACCCTTTTGTTCTTTTGTCCCTAGAAATATAAACGATGTCATTTTAAGTCCCATTCACTCTATGCTTTGTGGGGACCCATTCCTCTTCCAGGAAGCCTCCCTTACTTATGTGGTGGACACAGAATCTTTCCTGCCTGAACACACATGCAGACCCTAGTTCCTCTGCCCTGTTCACTCCCTCACACCTCTGCTTACTCTCTTAGTTCTTGCTTTACCCTTAGCCACAGCAGGGCCCAGCCGGCAGGGGCACGTGAGCTCTACCTTCTTCTTGCAAGCAAATGCCCTTCCAGCATTGACTGATACGTTTAATGAATTCCATATTCCAAAGCCCAAACTGACCAGACATAACGCAGAAGTGGGTTTCTCCATATAAAGGGAGCAATGAGTCACAAATCCTGTCTTGAGAGGTCCCTTAACACCCCCATCCCTCACTGCCCCGCCCCCTTCTGTTGCGCCAATATTAACAGCTACTGATGGAGGTCCACTGGGCGCCCAGCCTCAATCCACCAGACAGCTTCCACAACTCAGAATTCTGCCTCCGTTGTCCCCACAAAAAACACTTCTAAGAGGTCACAAAATCTGTGTAGAGTTAGATTCCAGACTCATGCTCTTAGCTTTGGGGTGTTTGTACGTCCCTATTTTCTGGGGACACCTGTCTGGAGCCACCCAGAAGTTTTCGCGTCCTTCCTGTGGCTGGATCACTAGTAATTGCAGACAGTTCTCCTAAGTGCACCCCCAGTGGGCTTCTATCCCTGCAGCTTTCTAGAAGCTGCTGCTCTGGCAGCAAGGCTTTCCCCGCCCCTCCCCCAACCCCAAACCGTGTAGGAATGTTTGTTTCCAACTGTGTCCCTGGGATCAGAAGGAAACCCAGCTTGTTTCAAGGGGCTTTTCGTCTGCAGGCGCTCCCAGAAGCAGCAAAGGACAGGAGGGCACACTTGGATCCCCAGACTGGGATAACCGACCGCAGCTTAGAGAGAGCCACCCGAGTGGGTGGGGGTGGGCCTCCACTTGTACTCCCCCCAGGGCACCTGTCCAGCTTCACTGCCTCTGTCCGGTCCTATAGGTTTTAGCTAGGGCCAGAGCCACTCAGAAAGAACATCAAGACCGGCAGCCAGTACCCGGCCGGTCGGTTCCTTAGGCTCTGGCTCTGGCCGGATTCTGCCACGCTGTGAAGCGGCCAGGAAAACTTTGGCTAGCCGCAGCGCAGCGCGGCTGGCTGAAGCTGCGCTGGGCACCGGCAGTGAGGAGGCCTGAGCCGGGGTACCCCAGGCTTAGAGCCCAAAGGCTTGCCTTTCTTTTCTTCCCGCGGGTGCCGAGGTTCCCGCTGCGCCCCCACACCTGGAGCACATTAAGCGGTGGCGGGCGTTTCAGTGACAGCGGCTTCCCCCCAATTACTGAATAATTGCATAATCCCGAGCGCGAGCTGGGGACACCGCTCTGTCAAGTATCTTTCCCACCAGTCCTGGGCTGAGGGATTGTGCCCGCTGCCTGTGATCGGGCTGAAGAGGGCTTGCCAACGCCTAGCTGCTGAACTGGAGGGACTCAAGGTCTTTTAGGGTTCCTAGTTCTCCGGGCTGCCACCGTCTGGCTCTCCAGACTTCGGAATGCTCCGCCTCGGGTGGCAGGAGAGCTGTCGGGTCACACTCGCTCGGCGCGATCTGTCCCCTTCTCCAGCTGGGGCCTTGGACCCTGGCAATGGAGGGATGCCCGAGTGGCCCGGTGGACACGTGGGAACTTGTTCCCACAGCTGCATCGGGGGGGGGGGGGGCACCTAAGGTGCTCGGTTGTTCCAGCAACTCAAGTCCCTTCTTCTTGTCCCAAACACACCAAAGTCTAGAAAGACTTTCCTCGGCACACTTCCCTCCTGTGCTGTCTTGGCGGGACAGTTTAACTGCAGCGGGTTCCCGGCAGACCTGTGTCCCCAAGTAGTGCCAAGGGAGGCGCGTCTCATCTTTCTCCTCACAGCTGGAGCAGAGGTCCTCGAGGACCAGGGAGGGGCTCCCGGAAGCAAAGGGAGGCGAGGGGGAAACGTACCTGGCCAGAGGCTGAGTGTCCAGGCCACCAGGAGGCCCCTAGGCAGGTTCATGGCCCGCGACGCGGCGGCGGGTGTCGCGATGGTCGCGGGGCTGCGAGCCAGAGCGACAGCCACGGTCCGTGCGCGGCGTCCCGAGCCTGCACTGCTCCCGGGCTCCGGCTCCCTGACAGCGGCGCAGAGGAAGTGGGAGGGCTCTGGCGGCGGGGAGGGGCGCAGACACGCGGCGGCCCTGGCTCCAGGCCAGTCTGGGCCCCTCTGCCACCTGGGCCAGCGGCAGGCTGCTGCCCCGACGCCCTCCTTCTCCATGCCCCCCCCCCCCCCAGCCCCATCAAGACTCAGGTATGTAATAGATGATGATGGTTCCTGGGAGTGCCGCACCTGCCTGTCCTCCATCCCCAACCAAATCAGGGTCTGCCCAGGAAAAGTGAGTTATGGTGTCCATTTTCTAGGTAAAGAGCTGCATAAAGATCACAGGGGAACCCAAGATGACCCGGGACCACTCTGTGACAGGCTTCTTTTGGACAAGTTGGATGGATTCCCCCTCCTCAAACCATTTCGACACATTCCTTTGTCTCGCTGTTTCCTGGGCTTAAAATGTCAAGGCCCTCTGGGCGGTGGTGGCTCACCACACTCGGGAGGCAGAGGAAGGCGGATCTCTGTGAGTTCGAGGCCAGCCTGGTCTATATCACGAGCTCCAAGACAGGCACCAAAACTACACAGAGAAACCCTGTCTGGAAAAATAACAAAAACAAACTAACAAACAAAAGTGTCAAGGCCACAGTGCTTCTTGGGACCCTGGAACAAATGCAGACTGCCTCCAACTTCCACTGCCCCAGCCTCACACCTAAACAATTCCAAAGTGGCCAGGAGGACCAGGGACCACATTTGGTGGTCCAGAAAGCATCTCTTTGGGACCCCGACACTGCTCCCTAGTCACTGTAATCATGGACAGTCAACTTCAATGCACATTTATTGCCCGAGCTTCTAGTCAGGTTTTGGGTCACAGTCTGCGCATGTGGAGGCTGGTCTTCTCAGCAAGGAGGAGCCGAGGAAGCCAGTAGGGTAGTCAGTGTGGGCAGAAGCTAGAGGAGAGAGAAGCTTCCCAAGGCCCCATGTGGATCTGCAGACACATGCTCTTTTCTACTTGTCTTCACTGTATTTCACACACACACACACACACACACACACACACACACACACACACACACACACACACATACACACACACACACACACCACCACCACCAAACCCTAAATGACAATTAATATATTTGTTCTCTCTCTCTCTCTCTCTCTCTCTCTCTCTCTCTCTCTCTCATCTTGATTTGTGAGGGCACTTAGCCACCCCCACCCCCCCACCCCCGCCCCCTCACACCCCCATACCTCCACATCTCTGCACCCTGTCTTCATGGGCAGAAGAGGTTAGTGGATGGATGGACAGATGATGAGTGCAAAGGATGTGGAGGAGCAGAGAGGGAGGGTGCCAGGGAGAGGTGAAAAGGGTTCCCCAGAAGAGGGGGACATTCCGGGAGGGGCCTCGAGGGAAAGTTGCATGTTGAGAAGGTCCACCATTTGCAAAGGCTGAGGAAGCTGTTTTCATCCTGGGGGGTGGAGAGAGAGAGAGAGAGAGAGAGAGAGAGAGAGAGAGAGAGAGAGAGAGAGAGACGGAGAGGGAGAGGGAGGGAGGGAGAGAGAGAGAGAGAGAGACGGAGAGGGAGAGGGAGGGAGAGAGAGAGAGAGAGAGAAGGGTAGAGAAGAAGCAAAGAAGAGGAGAGGAGAGGAAGGAGGGGAGAAGAGGAGGCACAGTCTTAGGGCAGAGCCAGAATCAGTGTTCTCAGCCTCAGAGCCAAGTTTCAGAAAAGGATGCTATGATAAAGGGGCGGCTTTCTTGCTGTTCTAAAAGAGCCCACAGGTCAAAAGAACCAACTTTTCTCTCTGCTCTTTCCTCCCTCTATGCCCTCTGCCAGGATAGGAGAGGAGCTGGGGCAGGCGTGGGCTGGAGGAAGGAGGCTCGGCCTCGGGATGAGGCTGACATGGGATGGCCTGACAGGGAAACATTGCTGGTAACAGTCTGACCCTTGAAGCATCTGGTTTAGTGTTTAGGCAATCATTATTAAATGCCATTTAACAATCTTTTCAGTTTGCTCTGTGGTACTGGAACTGAACCCAGGGTCTCAGGCATGCCAAACAAGTGGTCTGCCACAGAGCAGCATCTCCAACCCTTCACTATGAAACTTTATTTTTGTATATGTGTGTGCACATTTGTGTGTGTGTGTGTGTGTGTGTGTGTGTGTGTGTGTGTGTGTGTGTACACACACATGTGCAGGCCAAAAGGTAACTTCAAGGGAATCTTCCTTGATCTATCTCTACTTTTATTTAAGAAATTATGTGTATGTGTGTCTATTTGGGTATGGGTATGTGAGTTCAGGTGCCCATGGAGGCCAGAGGCATTGGAGCCCCTGAAGCTGTGATGGTTGTGAGTCACCTGACATGGATGCTGGGAACTGAACTCATGTCCTCCGGAAGAGCAGTAGGTACTCTTAACTGCTGAAGGCCCATCTCTCTAGCCCCTCTCCACTATATTTTTTGAGATAGGCTCTCTCATTGAATCTGGAACTCACCAATTAGGCTAGACTGGCCAGCCAGCCAGCTCCCAGGATTTTCCTATCTCTGCCTTTCAGGTGCTGAGATCACAGATGTGCTCTACCGTACCAGTTTTTTATGTTCATGCCGGGGATCTGAACTAAGTCCTCATGGTTGTGTGGCAGACTCTTCACAGACTGAGCCATCTCCCCAGCCCATTAAGCGGGATGAAGGGCTTTATGGGAGCTGGGCTTTGAGCTGATTAACAGCACCATGGCACCTACCAACTCTTTACACGGACAGCGCTCATTTCCATCTGTAGTTGTGATGGAAACACATGCCATGCAGTCTACCATATAGTTCAACTATATTTGAATAGTCACAGGATTGTGTCACCATGACCACTAATTTCACAATGCTGTCATCATCCCCCAAAGAAACCCTGCACCCATGAGCCACTAATTCCTTCACCCCAGGCCTGGCAACCACTAACCTTTCTGACTCTGTGGATCTGCATGTTCTAGACATTTCATGTAAACGGACTCATCCAGAATGTGGCCTTTCTGCCTGGCTTCTCCCATTTCGTAATGTCTCTAACATTCACGCATGACAGCGGTGCCCGCATTTCATTTCTTTTTGTCATAAATGGCATTCCATTGGATGGTAGTACCACGGTGTTTATCCATTCTGCAGGTGATGCTTTAGGGTGTTTTCCACTTTGGGTTACAGTGAGAAATGCTGCTACAGATATCTGGGGACAAGTTTTCATCTGAACGTACATCCCCACTTCTCTGGGTAACGTATAGCCACACACGGTGTGACAACAGGGCCAGGCTTAAGTGGTCCCGTAAAGCCTGGCTGTGTAATAGACCATGCCATCTGGGTTTGTGTAAGGATGCCCTGTGATGCTGGCACAGAAGTGACAAGGCCCAGCAGTGTATTTCCGCCACTGTGGCCCTGTCCTTAAGTGATGCATGGCTGTGCTTAGGAGTAGCATTGCTGAGTCACAGAGTAACTTTATATATGACCATTCGAGGAACTCCCAAACTGTTTCCACAGTTTCTGTGCCATTTTGTGTCCCCACCAGCCACTGATAACTGCTGCAGGTAGTGTTTTCCTCTTTCGAAATCCATCTCACAACAGTGACCTTATTTTTTGTAAAGACATTACATAGTGAAGATTCTTCCAGTTGCAAGGGATAGAAACTCAATACCCACTGAAAGAAGCAGAAAAGTGATGTAAAAATCCTCGTGCAAGAAAGTAAAACACTGGGCTAGCTGCAGGCACCGGGCTGGCTGCAGGCACTGTCTAGCTGCAGGCACTGTCTAGCTGCAGGCACTGGCTGGCTGCAGGCACTGGCTAGCTGCAGGCACTGGCTGGCTGCAGGCACTGGCTAACTGCAGGCACCGGACTATCTGCAGGCATCAGGCTAACTGCAGGCACCAGGCTAGCTTCAGGCACTGGCTAGCTGCAGGCACTGGCTAGTGGAAGGCACTGGGCTAGCTGCAGGCACTGGTTGGCTGCAGGCACCGGGCTAGCTGCAGGCACTGGCTAGTGGAAGGCACTGGGCTAGCTGCAGGCATTGGCTAGTGGAAGGCACTGGGCTAGCTGCAGGCACTGGCTAGCTGCAGGCAATGGCTAGCTGCAGACACTGGCTAGCTTCAGGCACTGGCTAGCTGCAGGCACCGGGCTAGCTGCAGGCACTGGCTAGCAGCAGGATGGCAGGATCAAGAGATCAAACAAAGGCCCCACTTTCTTCTCTTAGTTTTGTTTTATCCTGGTCTCCTTTCCCACAGCGACGTTTTCTCCGCCCTTCTGGAAAGATGGCAGGCAGCTTTCCCAAACTGTCTTCATCGGTTCTAAAGAGACAGAAGCAATCCTCCATCCTAGACCCAGCAGAGAAGCCCAGGGCTTGGGCTCACGCCCTCCAGTGCACAAATCATAGTGTCTGGAGGACATGATATTATAACTAGCCCAGTCTGGGACACACACCCATCCCTGGGGACTTGGGAGGAGAAGGCACAATGAATGACAGTTCTGCTACGACCACGTATTATGAGACAGGAGTTCCCTAAGGAACCAGGAAGGGGGGTAGGGGTTCAAAGTCCTGCTGGACACACAGCCCATAATTGCCAAAGCCACTGCAAAGATCTCTGCTCCAAGCAGCAGCAGGACAGTCGCTCAAGTCCCCCCAGCACCTACAAGCAGCTCTGAGAAGGGAGCTCAGGGATGCTGTCAGCAGACTCAGAACTTGTCACATCTCTTCCAGAAGGAGGAGGTGGGCATTCCACACCAGGACTGCAGGAGCCTGGGCAGCCTGCAGGGAGGTCCCATGGGTGGCTTCTCTAAGGAAGAACCTGCAGGGGGCAGGGACTATGGTGGGGACTTGGGTTTTCTAGGACTGTTAAGTTCTTCTTCCAGGGAAGTCCTTGGGGTAGCCTGGTCTGCCTTTGCTTTGGGGAGGCGCCTGTCACCTTTCTGCTCTTTCTCTGCCTTGTCACCTCTGGGACTGCGATCAACTGTCCCGGTTTGCTTTGGACTGAGGGATTTCCCAGGTTGCTGGGTGTTCAGAGTTAGAATTGGGAAGATGGCAGGGAGTGATGGTTGGGAGCCAGAGGCAAGGGAGTTGTAAATTTGAAGTCAGAGACCCTGTTATAACACACACACACACACACACACACACACACACACACACACACACACACTGTCACTCATCTACTTCACTTTCTCCAGAACTTTCTCTGGCTCTTCTCCAAATCTCTGTCCCAAACCCTCCTGGTTACTTTTCTCCAGCCCCCCTCCTCAGTTCCAGGGGCCCCCAGTACAGCCAGTCTCCATATAGGCTGGGAGACCCCTTGGAGGCACTTCCTGGCTTCCAGGCCTCATTCTGTAATCCAGTCACCTCTAGCAGATGGGGCTCCTGTCCCTGGACCATCAGTTTGTGTTTGTGTTTAGGGAAGGCAGCGTCTGTTTTGTTTTTAAAAAATATACTTGAATGAACTTACAGTTCCTGGAATACTCATCTTAGTTTAAAAAATGAAAAGAAAGAAAGAAAAAGAAAAAAAACCTGATAAATTCTGAAGCTGATAAATTCTGAAGCCCTCCACACACAGAAAGAAAAAAAAAAAAAGCCACACATTTGTGAGCTGCAGTTTGGTGACATGCTACTACTCTGGGCTAATATTTGTGCAATGGGAGTTGACTACATTTCTTAGGCTCAGATAGTCCTAGAGGGCTCCCCCCTGTTTTCTGTTCCTCTCCCCAGGTCTCATCACTAACAACAAAGTGAGCAGGACTAACTCTGAAGATAGACACGTGCCCCAGCAGACCATGTCACCCAGCCGCTTTCTGCTTCAAAGTCTATTCTGAACTGTCGGGCCAGGTGGGCGCCAGCACTCTCCATAAACCTGCCCTCGAGCCCCAGTGGTACTCCCAGGGCTGAGGGCAATGGCTAAGCCCTGTACACAGTCTATACTGAACCAGGGAGTTATTCTAAGATCTCTGTTTCTCAAGCCACAAATATGTTCAGCATTTGCAGGAAAGATATCAAAGGCAAGAGTTATGTCCCAAGCACAAACAAGACACGCAGGGCAGAGGAAGCAAGGCGCAGGGCAGAGGAAGCAAAGCGAAGGCCACGGAGAACACAGATGGCCTGAAAACCCCTCAGGTGCAAATCAGCATCCCAAGAAGCCGCTTTTCTCTCTAATTTTTATGAACGTTTAAAGTGTATTCTTTGTCTCTTCCCTACATATAACCCAATATACCTTGTTCATAGACACTCCAAACCCTCCTTCCATTCACCTCAGACTCTCCCCCATGCTTCCCCTCTCACCTTCATGTTCTCGTATTTTGTTAATAATCCACCGAGTGAGTCCTATCGGTAATACCTGTGTGTGCATGGTGTGTAGGGTCACTCACCACTAGAGCATGGGCGACCTCTCAGTGGCCACACCCCCAAAGGGAAAGGACTCTCCGTCGATTTTCAATATCTCTTCAACTAGGCATGGGGCCTCATGAGCACCCTCAACCCCAGTCTACAATGCTGACTGGCTTGATATTTTTTTTTCAGGGGGTAGGGGGACGAGTTCAAGACATTGTTTCTCTGTCTAGCCCAGGTTGTCCTAGAACTCGCTCTGTAAACCAGGCTGGTCTCAAACTCAGAGATCTGCCTGCCTCTGCCTCCCGAGTGCTGGGATTAAAGGTGTGCGCACCAGCACGCATGGCCAGATTGGCTTGATCAGGTTTGTTGCAGGTAACCATAGCTGCTGTGACTGCATGAGTGAAATAGCATTAGACAGCGTCCTCCCCATCTTCTGGCTCTTACCTTCTTTCTACCTCCTTTCCTATAATGTTCCCAGAGCCTTGGAAGAGGGTTGATATAGATGTCCTGTTTAGGGTGGAGCACTCATGAGACTTCCATGAACAAAAACTTTGATGTGCATGCCTGTCAGCCTAGCATTTGGGAGGCAGAGGCAGGAGGACCCCGGCATAGTCTTTGGCTACTTAGTTTGAGGCCTTCCCGGGCTACATGAAACCCTGTCTCAAAAATAAACAAGGAGAAAGAGTCACCTCAGAAAGACCACCATGGCAACACCAACACGGTGTAGAGCTAACCTTCACAGACAGCTTACCATGGACTAAATACTGTTCATACCCCATGTTCATGTTCTTAGGGAGGTCTTCAAGACTTCCACACTGGAGGTGGATGAACTGAAGTGTCTCTCAGGAAGCAGCCGTGAAAGGTATGGTCTGTCTGAGCATGCAAAGACAAAGATGGACTTAGCAAGGACATTCAGAAAGCAGTCACGATATCAATATGATGTGGGCAGAGAAAAGAATTCCCATGATGCACAGGGTTCATGGCCAGGGCACAGTGTGGCTAGAGATTAGCAGCTGAGCCATCCTCTAAATGTATTTACTGAGCATCATGCTGAGATGCAGCAGCAAACCAGATGTGGTTTCCGGCTCCCTCAAAGTCCCAAATCTAGGAAAAGAGACAAACGTGGACAGTAATGGCCAAAACAACAGCCACATTGACTGGCTACTTATTGATCTAGGCACTTCCCTCCTCTCAGTTCCCTTTATCATGATTCTTCTATGAAGTTCCTAGTATCGCTTCTACATAGGAAGATCTTGAGACAGATTAGTATGGGCACAGAACTTGGAACAGGCAGAGCCAGGATTTGAACCTGGTCCTGCCTGACTCCAGCTTCTGAGCTCCCAACTTCTAAGCTTTATTGCTTTCCTGGCACAGGATGGGCAATGGGACTTCAATGGGGACTGTGCCAGGAGTATAAATATAGAGCTGGGAGTGTGTGGAGAAGTCAGGGAGGGTAGTCACAGGGAGTGGGCCTTGCAGTTGGGAGGAGTGGACATTCCAAGCAGGAGAAAGTATACTAGTATACACAACATACTAGAGTTTGCAAAACCACAAAGAGCTAGCGTGCTAGGGTGGGGAGGTGGGGAGTCTGGGCATGTGGCTCAGTTGGTAGAGTGATTGCCTAGCGTGCACAAGGCCCTGAGTTCAATCTGGAGCACTGCGTAAAGCCAGTTGTTTTATCTTACCGATGGGAGGGGGGCACAGACCTGTGGTCCCAGTACTTGGGAGGTGGAGGCAGGAGGATCAGGAGTTCAAGGGTGTCCTCAAAGTAAAGGATGAGAGCTGTCTGAGCTATTTGAGACCCTGTCTCAAAACAAAACAAACACAAAGTGTACCGTATGGGATAAAACAGTTAAAGGTGGCAGATGTGTGGGAACAGGACAAAGCCCTCTGGGGTCAATTCCCTCTTGCCTCCTGATGGAGTCCCTTGTGAGGCTTCTTCAGTCTCAAGCCTCTGTATTAGCAGAGGAGGACTATTCAGGTCTGCCTCACGTGTGGGTCTCAGGAGGCACGATCAGAACACACACATACACGTGAATGTGTGCGTGCACACATACTGACAGACAGACACACACCACACCACACTAGGAATTACACTGCTTGTGTCCAGCACAGTTCAAAGCCACATCACAGCTGAGAACTCACTCCTAAGGGAGTCTTTCAGGCATCTTCACAGCAGCTTTGTGTATTCCTCAGGATGGCACTGAGGCATGTGATTCTTTTTCCCATGTTCAGCTGCTGCCTGGTGGTTATGAGTCGTGGGACCCATGTCTAAAGTGCCAGGGATAGAGCCCCTAAAGGACATTCTTAGGCTACACAAAAGGTCACAGACTAATCTTTTACATTTTCACGATTTAAAACCAAATTCTAAGTAGGCAAATCTTAGACTTTTGAGGAAGGGTTACTAAAGAGATAAGCACAGTGACATCACTCCAGGCCAAGTTACAGGGGACTTTCAGTGCTGTGGTGACAAATGTGGTCTCTATTTCATGGACAGTGAAAAAGTTTAGGGGCCTGGAGAGATGGCTCAGTAGCTAAGAGTCTTTACTGCTCTTGCAGAAGACCTGAGCTTGGTTCCCAGCACCCAAGATGAACAGCTCACAACCACCCATAACTCCAGCGCCAAGGGATCTGATGCCCTCTTCTGGCCTCCAAGGACATGAGCACGCATGGCCACACACAATTTTTAAATATAGCATTTTAAAAGGCTTTCAAAAGTGAGCAGGGAGGAGAAGGGAGATCAATGCACCCTTGTTGTTGTTTGTTTTTGCTCTTTTGGGGGGCCTGACACCCAGCTCACAAATAAATTACACATGGAGGCTTATTTTTACTTATAAATGCCTGGCCTTAGCTTGGCTTGTTTCTCTCCAACTTTCCTTAACTTAAATTATCCCATCTACCTTTTGCCTCTGGGCTTTTCCTCTTCTCTTACTTCTGTAAATCTTACTCTTACTCTGTGGCTTGCTGTGTAGCTGGGTGGCTGGCCCCTGGAGTCCTCCTCCTTCTCTGGTACTTCTTTCTTTCCTCTCAGATTTCTCCTTCTATATATTTTCTCTGCCTGCCAGCCCCACCTATCCTTTCTCCTGCCTTGCTATTAGCTGTCCAGTCTTTATTAGATCATTAGGTGTTTTAGACAGGCACAGTAACACAGCTTCACAGAGTTAAACAAATGCAACATACACCAACAAAATACACCTTAAAATAAAATTCTACAAGATACCCTTGACTAGTCAGGAGGAGATTCACTGCTAATGGGCTGTCTTAGGCACTACTCTCACTTCTGGGTTGTTGAGTGCTCTGTGGACATTGCTCACACTTTTGTGAAGATGGCATCTTCCTCCCACCTGGGCTTTACTTACTATAAGGTCCTGCACCCCTGCATGCAGACCTGAGTGCTGCCTTCAAGGCCCTGGGAAACCAGGCTTCCTCTTGTTTTTTCTTTGATTTTCTACCTCACTCTCAAATAAACCATGGGAAGCACACCCTGGCATACCCCAGAATGTGAACAGTGGGACCAACAGCCATAGCTGACACTCACTGACCATGGACCAGGGCCTGCATGGAGTGCTTTGCAGGACGTCATTCACCCCCTCTGTCTGAAAGGAATGTCCGTTCCCTCTCAAAACTCTGCTCCCCTGAGTGCTGGATCCTGTGATCTTTATCTCCAATTTGGAGCTCTGTCTGCAGCCTGTGAATGACAGGAAATTAATGGGAGCAATCTTCAGTCAATGACTAAGGGGAATTGCAGGATGAGAGGCCCAGACTCACACTCTCTTAAGAGATGACTCTGAGGAGTGCTTTGTGTAGTCTTCCAGGGGAGTCAGTGTGTCATGCCCTACAGTCCAGCAGTGGCATCCTCCTGTGGCCACACCCTGGGTTGCCTTCCTTCCCTATTCCGACATTACCTTGCCATTCCCAGAGAAAACTACGAACACTCAACCTTTGACTTGCAGGATAACTCAGCCTAAGGCCAGTGGTTTATAGAGGTGAAGCAGCTTGTCTCAGGCATCACAGACAGAAAGTGGCAGAGGCAAGATTTGAACCCAGGGATGAGTGCAGCATTGATGATATCTCCCATCCATTCCTGTCGCACTGCCTTAGGACCCACTCACATCTGGGCAAATGCCTAGAATGTTAAGGAATGCTGGACATCTTGCCCTTTGAGAGTCCAGCTCTGGACCCTGAAGATCACATACATACTCTCTCTCTCTCTCTCTCTCTCTCTCTCTCTCTCTCTCTCTCTCTCTCCCCTCTGAAACCATTATCAGCCACTTACTCACAGTGTGAACATACTTGTTACATCCTTTTCTTCTCCAAGATCCTTGAGCAGAGTAGAGACACCTTAACAGGGATTTGAGAGGTGTTATCATGCAGGAGCCCCTGGCCAGGAAGAGAAGCAGATCCATGCAGGTACAACTGAGAATGTCACAAAAGTCAGCAGGTCCTGCCTGTCCGTTAGCTGAGAGCCAGCCTGGCCACTGTCTGAACTGGTGCTGTCAACCTGGGAGGATGTCAAGAGGTCATTCAACATCCTCAGCTGCAGAACTAATCTTGGAAGAGGAGACTCAAGGTAAATACAGACACAGACAAACCACGAAAAACATTCGTGACTGCAGGCCCAGTAACAAAAGCTACTATCTGATTTCCACCGCCAGCCAGACTTCCTGGCTAACTTCGCTAAACTCAGCCTCCAGAAGAGGAGAAAAGGGCTATTCCTCATCTACCTGTATTTCTGCCACAGGATTGCCTTGTGCCTGAGGAACCAGTGCCTGCCAGGCTGGGGCAGCCACCCCTCGGAGCCTACTTAAAGCTAGCTGGTTCTCTGTTTGCTTCTGCAAGGGTGGCGTCCAACTGTCCTGTGAAGGTCGATCCAGATTGCTCCAGCTGCTGCTGCTCATCTCAAGCATGCAGCAGAAGTAAACATCCCCCAAGCAATCTGCAGCTGGGTCCAGAGGCCAAGCAGTGGTGGCTGGAGGTTTGCTGAACGGGATGTTGATATTGGAGTAACAAATGCTTCTGTGAATATTCTTTCTCCCTTTTGGGTGTTAGTGAGAAAAAGATGGGGGCCAGTGTTGGGCCATAGGTCTCTAGAGAACATCCCCTTCAGTAAAGACCGAATCCTAAGCATGTCAAGGAAGACTGCTGCAGGGGAAATGGAGACACTCACCCTTGGTCTCGATGGAGCCTTTGAAACAGGCTCAGCCAGTGACTGGAGCCTCTGCAGTTGCTGTGGGTGGTACCATAGGAAGCTACTGATGGTCAGCTTTGCAGGCTCTAGAGTAACCTCTGGGCGTGTCCATGAGGGGGCTCTTGATTGGGTTAACTGAGATGGAAAACCCATCCTAAATGTTGGTGGCACCATTCCGTGGGCGGGGACCCTAGTTTCCTTTCTGCTGCTTTGACAAAAACACCTTGACAAAAAGCAACTTAGGGGAGAAAAGGTTCATTTTAGCTCGCGATTCCAAGTTGTAGTCCACCATAGCAGGGAAGCCAGGGTGGTAGAAACTTAAAACAGCAGGTCACAACTCATCCAAAACCAGGAACAGAGAGAAATGAGTGCATACATGTCTCACGCTTCAGCTCACTCTCTCCACTGTTCCATAGTGCAGCACCCAGATCTAGGGAATGGTGCTGCTCACAGTGGGCTGGGTCTGCCTACAACATTTAATATAACACAGACAATCTCCCATAGACATACCCACAGACTAACCTGATCCAGACAATCCTTTGTTGAGACTTTCTTCCCAGGGTCTCAACCAGTGGTTCTCAACCTGTAGGTCATGACCCCTTTAGGGGTCAGACGACCCTTTCACAGGGATTGCATATCAGATATCCTGCAATCAGATGTTTACATTACAATTCACAATAGTAGCAAAATTACAGTTATAAAGTAGCAACAAAAATAATTTTATGGTTGGGGGTCACCACAACATGAGGAGTTGTATTAAAGGGTCACAGCATGAGGACGGTTGAGAATCACTGGTCTAGGTCATATCAAGCTGACATAACCATCACTGTGAGGTCCTGGGCTGCATTAAAAAAGAGAAAGCAAGCCGAGCAGCAGCCCATACGGGTCTCCGCTTCCTGACTGTGGGTGCCATGTGACCAGTTGCCCTCACACTCCTGCTTTGAAGGACGGTGCCCTCAAACTGCGATCCAGGATAAACTTCTTCTTCCTGAAGCGGCCTCTGTCAGAAAGTTTGCACCAGCAAGTTGTGAAGTAACTAATGCGGGGTCTCCGGGAGCTTGGGCCCTGGGGTCAGAGAGACCCCCTCAACAGCTGGAGGACTTTTTGTTTACAAGCAGCGGTCCACCATCTGTCCAGTGAAAAGGACTCAGCACCAAGTTCTTACAGAGTGCTGCCCAGGTGTCAGACAGAGTGCTAAACTGAGCATTTGACCCATTTTAGTTTTTATTGATAGCAATAAAATAATAATGTCATTTCCCAAAATATTATTTTCAAATCATTATTGATAATATTTTACTATTAATAAGCACGGCTCTGTGAAGCTGGCACTATCTTCAACTCCCATTTTATAGATGAGAAACTGAGATTCAAATGGTCCTTGCCTGGGACTCCTGGCTGGTGCTAGGTGGAGCCTGGAGGTGCTCTTAGGCAAACTGGCTGTTACCCTTTTTTTCCCCTTTAGATTTATTTACTTATTTATTTTACGTATGTGGGCACTTTGTCTACATGTACATAAGCACACCAGAAGATGGCATCAGATAAGTGTGAGCTGCCATGTGGATGCTGGGAATTGAACTCAGAGAGTGCTCTTAACCACTGAGCCATCTCTCCAGCCCATGGCTATGTTACTCTTGACTACTATGCTATGGCCTCTCTGCAACTGCCGTGAGCAACACACGAAATGTGGCCTAGCCAGGTCTGGGCTTGGTGCCCACTCCGTGGCAAACCCTCAATAAATGTTAGCTTTTATTATTAACAGCACACGAAGCAACATAAAGCAAACTCGTCAAGCGTCCCGCCTCGTTTGAGATTTTTAATGACGCCTGACGTTTGTTTAGTTGTGTCTGTGATTCAAAAGGCTCTCCCAAGCATGTGCCCTGTAATCCTCCCTGAAGTCCATGAAGGCAGCAGACGGCTTGGAAGGCAGGAGAAGGTCAGTGGCCGGCAGAGGGTAATTCCACCATTCAGCAAGTCTTTATTGACATCCCGGAGCCTGTGTGGGCTGAAAAGATGCTGAAGGCCCAACAGCATGTGACTTACAGTATGGCTAACTCAGAGTGTATTTACACAAACATTTCAACACTCAGCTGTCTAGACTGTGATACAATTCAGTAACTGTTCAGACTACTTGCATGTAGAAGCGATTGGAAGGGACCACCACAAAGGCATACATCACATTCTCACAAGGTCACCCACATATAAAGAATAAAACTCACTAATCAGGTGTCAGATAATAAAACCTAACATTTGAACAGCTGTTTCTAGCTCACCAAGAGCTGCAATTTCATTTCAACCTTGTGATACACAAATTTTTTTAACATTACTAAGAGATTAATACTAATGACACCTACCATATTCCAGCCAGAATTCCTGACTTCCTTTTTTTTTTTTTCAAGCTCCACATCTGGACCCCTCTTACACTCTCCCTTATACATCTGTGATGGTTGATTTTAGGTGTCAACTTGACTGAGTTAAAGGATTCTCAGATAGTTTGTAAATCATTATTCCTGGGAAGAATGCCTGGTCTCAAGTCTCAGCCCCTGGTGCTTACCAGTTCTGTGACTTTGGGCAAGCTAATGAAGCTCTTAGTATTTCAGAAGCCGTATCTAGTAAGTGGGAGCAGCTGCTTCCTGTGCCTCCTGCGAAGATGAAAGGCGCTAACATATGTACAGTGTTTGGAAGAGTGCCTTGCATGAAGTAACCAATGCTTGTTTATAGGAACTGCAAATACTGTATAGTTGTAGCCTGCACACATTTAGAAATGTATCTCTCCTTAGAGTTTGCTTTATAGATTTATTTTTAAGGCTAACTTGTCAGGTGCATACAAAGTTAGTATTGTCCTACCTTCTCAGAGACTAGAATTTTAAATAAATTCTTTAGCAATGTTTTTTGTCTTGAAATCTATTTATCCTATATAAACTTAATTTTACTGCTTTTCCCAGCTTAGTGCTTGCATGGGCTTTCATTTTCCATCCTTTGCTCTCAGTCTTTTTTAGCTTTGTGTTTTAGACATCCTCGTGTAAGTGTACAGAGTTGTTTTAAAAGTCAATCTGTTGAACTTGCTTTTAAGTGTATTAGTTACTTTTCTGTTACTGTGATAAAATATCATGACCAAAAGCAACTAAGACACGAAAGTGTTTATTTTGGATTACAGTTACAGAAGGCTAAGGGTTCATCCTGTTGGGAAGGTCCGGCAGCAAGCCCCGGAAACAGGGAGCCGAGGGATAACACCCCAACTGCAAAGAGGAAGAATGGAGGAGGGGACAGGGCAGGGAGGGGGAAGGTGAGGCCCTAAACCTCAAAGCCCACCCCTTAATGATGTACTTCCTCCAGCAAGGTTCCTCCCCAAACAGCTGGGGACCAAGTGTTCAGATACATGAACCTGTAGGGAACATTTCTCAATCAATCCACCTCAATGCACTTAGTTATTCGCATTTAAACCCAACCATGGCAACAATGAAACTGAATCTACTGCGTTAGTACTGTTCCCTTTCTCACCTCCTCGTTTCTTTTGGTGTGGATACTTTGTGATCCTTCTATTTCCTCTTCTGTTAGGTTAGAAGCAGTAAACTCATTTGCTATTCTTTAATGGTCCCTAGAGATCCCACCATGTATATTTGATCTGTGAAACTCCAATAGTGAGAAGCACTTTTAGCTTTTTCTCAGACAATTCTTTAAGACATCTGTGTTGCATTTATTACACTTACTGTGTGATGCAAGTGAGAAGGATTTGTTTTATTTTGCAGTGTGTGTGTGTGTGTGTGCGTGTGTGTGTGTGTGTGTGTGTGTGTGTGTGTGTGTGTGTGTGTGTGTGCATGTTTGTCTGTGGAGGGTATGGGAACACATGTGCAGGTGTCTATAGGGGCAGAAGAGGGCACCAGATCCCCCGGGAGTCATAGGAGGTTGTGAACTGTTATGTGGGGGTGCAGGGAATCACACTTCAGCCCCCCGCAAGAGCAGCACAGACTCTTGATCGCTAAGCTCTCGTTCGACGTTTTATTTGCAGCCAGTCAGTTTTTAAACTCATCCACATAGTTCCCCCTTTTTAATGGCTTTTCCAACTTCTTTGATTTTCCAGATGGGGTCATATTACATTTGTTGGGAGAATGCCATTCAAGCCAGGCCTAGTGTTGCATGCCTGTAGGACCAATGACTTAGGACTCTGAGGCAGGGGAATCACAAATTCAAGATCTGCTTGGGTTTACAAGTGAGTTCAAGGTTAGCCTGGGCAACTTAGGACTACCCTCTCTCAAAATGAAAAATGAAGGGGGGAAATGGGTAGAAGGGCCTGGGCATGGAGCTCAATGGTAAAACACTCAAAGGTTTAGTGTTTCTAAGTACTGGAAGAGACAAAAGAGAGAGAATGCCATTTGATATTTCCTTTAGGATTGGATTTTTTTGTTTGTTTGTTTGTTTTTGTTTTTTGTTTTTCAAGAAAGGGTTTCTCCGTGTAGTTTTGGTGCCTGTCCTAGATCTTACTCTGTAGCCCAGGCTGGCCTTGAACTCACAAATATCCTCCTGCCTCTGCCTCCTGAGTGTTGGGATTAAAGGTGTGCACCACTGCCGCCCGGCATGGATGGGTGCTTTACCTGCATCTGTGTATATGCATCACTTGCATGTCTGGTGACACAGAGGCCAGAAGAAGATGTTGGATTTCCTGGAACTGGAGTCACAGGCATTTGTGAGCTGTCATGTGGGTGCTGGGAATCAAATCTGGGTTGTCTGCAAGAGCAGCAAGTGCTCTTTAACCACTGAGCCACCTCTCCATCCTCGAGCTTTTATTCTGAAAGGATGTTTTCTGCGGCATAGAATCCTAGGTTGGCACTGTTCTTTTCCCTCTGAGTGCACTGAAACTGCTCACCAGCTCCTGATCCTTGTTATTTCTGGTAGGAGCCCCCCTTCTGTCTGACTGTCTGTCTGTCTGTCTGTCTGTCTGTCTGTCTGTCTGTCTCTCTCTCTCTCTCTCTCTCTCTCTCTCACACACACACACACACACACACACACACACACACACACACACACACACACGTACATGCACATTTGTATGTCAGAGGACAATCTTGGGTGTCAGTCCTTGCCTCCCATTTTGTTTGAGGCAGGAACACTTGTTCAAAGCTACAAATGCCAGGCTAGCTGGCCCATGAGCTTTTGGGGACTCTCCTATGGTGAGCTGGGATCACAGACACACTATTGCCTCCAGCTTTACTTGGGTCCAGGACTCTGAGCTCAGATCTCCACACTTGCATGGCAAGCACTTTGCCAGCTGAGCCATCTCCCTAGTCTCCAAAAACATTCTTTAAATTCTAAATTTTTTGACATTCCATTTTTTTAGTTTTAATTATTTCTATTGATTTTTTTTATTTCTTTGCTAAAATTGTAATTCTGATTCTTTTCCATCACAGCAAACCTTTTAAAGTCCAAGTCGATAAACTGGAATCTTAGGGTCTTTTTCTATTGTATGTTGTTTCTTCCAGTCTTCGTACACATAAGTCATTATAACTGAAAACTGTGAGAATAGATTGAAGACTTGAACTTAACTCTGTGGAGAGGATTGTCTGTTACTAGATTCCAGAGGTCATTCGGATCACTTGACATGTTAATTATGTAACAGGGCCTGAAAGTCTCTTGGGTACCCAGGTGTCTTCTAGGCATGCCAGGGCCAGGGTCTATGTGAGACCTGGCTTTCCAACAGTTCTTTTTTGTGTGTGTGCTTGGAATAGCCTTCAGGGCTTGGAAGATCTTCATCACAAACCACAAACCATGACATTTTCCTCTATACAAACATCACAGAATGTTTCCTAGTCTCTCAGTCACCTCTTTGGATATGCAAGTTTCTCTGGGGCCAGGGCAGGCACCCATGCTCCTCCAGGCTGGCTTCCTGGAAGTTCTTTCCTCTTTCAAATCTCAGTCAGCCAAGTTTTTTGTTTTCCTACCTTGACAGTTTTCCACACTTTCAAACTGGCTTTTTGGGAAAGTATTTTGCCCAGTTTTTCAAATTCTCCTCAGAGGGAAAATTCATCTAGATCACTCAAGCTGTCAAAACTGGAAACATGATCCAAAATATGACCATGTTGTTTCCTCATGGTGACCCTTTGTAGCTCATAAAACTTAACAAGAATCTACTAGAATTTCCTATTTCAGTTAAACCACTTCTGGGACAGTCATTCTGTTCATTCATACCTAAATAATAATTTGAGGAGTAGAATATTTTCTTATCTATTCAAGAAATACTTATCGACACGTGCTGTGTCTTAGGAACTGGTGCAGGCAAAGTGGGTATCCTCATTTCTTTCACAAAGAGTAGAACAATAGGCTGGGTGTGGTGGTGCACACCTTTAATCCCAGCACTTGGGAGGCAAGGGCAGGCAGAGTTCTGTGAGTTCGAGGCCAGCCTGGTCTACACAGTAAGTTTCAGGTCAACCGAGGCTACATACTGAAACCTTTTCTCAAGAGGAGAGAACAGGGATGGAGACACAAAGTGTCTTACTTTTTAAAAAGCTGCTCTCAAGTGTGACGAGAGACCGAGAGGAAAATTGTTTGAGAACAATCGATTGCGACAGGAAGGTGAGGGGCGATGCCAAGCACTGCATTCACCGCGCTGCTTTGTCTGCAAGAACCAGAAAATTAAGCCTAAATGGATTTCAATAATGACTGAATGCATCATCCATCACACAACAAGAAGCCCAGAGGCCTCTCTCAGAGGCCATGATGTCTCTTGCTTCTCATTGTTCTTGGGTTGATTCAAGATGGCAGCTGAAGTCCTATTTATTCTGTGTAACCACGCCAACATGGGATGGAAAAGGCTGTCCAGAATCCCCAACACACCTTTCCACTCTTTTCTCTGGTCAGAACTGGGATCTATGCTCCCTTCGGCTCCAGTCACAACTGAGGAAACACAATTACTGTGAGGAAGGCTCAGCAGTTAAGTGCACACATTGCTCATACTGTTGCAGAGGACCTAGGTTTAGTTCCCAGTACCTACATCAGGGGTCTCACACCCACCTACAACCCCAGCTCCAGGAGATCTGACACCTTCTGACTGCCATGGGCGACTGCACTCATGTGCACAAATCTATACACATATGTAACTAAGAATAAGACAAATCTTTAAAAAAGGATCCCCCAATTGTCAGGATGGGTTAGACTGATTGTGACCTGATCCTGTGGGATGCTAATTCCTCCTCAAAAATGGGGGGCTTGGACAAAGGGGTGGGGGAGGAAGAGGAGGAGGAAGAAGAAGCTGAACTGGATTCAGAAAGACGAGTAGTGTCCACTGATGGAAGAGGTGAGACAGCCCCAGAGAGCAGCCGTCAGGTCCATGGTCCCCAGAGTTTTCACATATGCGGTCTTCACTCCAACCCTGAGAACCAACAGGAAAAAGCCAGCATGACTGTACACATGCTAACCACGCAGACTTTAAGAGAGCCTGGTGATGCACACCCTGGCGCTATCCTTTCACAATGACAAATCGGGGTCACGGAGTGTTAAGGAGTCCATGGAGGAGCACGTGGTTGGTGGAGCCTGAAGTTAATCCAAAGTTGATTTCGACTTCTGTGATACGCTGTTTTGGGGGAGGCTGCCATTATTCTGATCTTTTAGACGAGGAAATTGAAGTTCAGAAACATGATGTTCATCCACCTGTTTATTAATTTCCCAGAAAACTCACCTTTCCTAACCCAGGGGCTACACTAGACTCCAGGAAGGTGTGGCCTTTGACCTTACGGTGTAAGCAAACAAGTAGGATGGTAAGTATTGAATGTGTATGGCATGGAAGGAAAGACAGCGGGTTCTGCCACTGGGTATTTGAATACATAGCAGCCCAGACGCTCACAACTCTGTGACATTAGGTGAGTCCCTGTCTTATCAGCCCCTCTTTACCCTTTGGGTATGGGGAGAGCTGAACATGGCACACCCAGATGACATCAGGTCATGGTTTCACAGCCTGGAGGAGGAAGCTCCTATTATGCAAGAGCATATAGATGCATTTGGAGCAGTCAGAGTGGTGGTTTGAAAGAAAATGACCCCCAAAGGGAGTGGCACTATTAGGAGGTATGGCCTTGTTGGGGGAAGTGTGTCACTGTGGAGGCGGGCTTTGAGGTCTCTTTTCCTCAAGCTTCACTCAGTTCGACAATCAATCAACTTCCTGCCGCCTGCTTATCAAGATGTAAGGACCCTCAGCTCCAGCGCCATGTCTGCCTGCACACCACCATGATTCCCGCCATGATGATAATGGACTGAACCTCTGAACTAACTGTAAGCCAGCCACCCCAATTAAATGTTTTCTTTGTAAGAGTTGCCATGGTCATGGAGTCTCGTCACAGCAATAAAAACCCTAAGACAGTGAGCGGGGCTGTGTGATTTGTAGCATCAAGAGGATGAGGTCCCTCTAAGATGAGGTGCCACAGGAGGATGAGAATGACTTGTTTGAATACTCCTGTGGCTGAGCACGGAACTGAATGTTGCTATTCTGGGATAAACAGAAACTTCAGCTAACCTGTCTGACTTAGGGGACTCTGCCTCAGGAACAGAATGGGAGGGCAATTTGCAGTGAGGCCATTTAGCAACTTCCTGATGTCACCCATGTTAAGGCAGCATATAGCACCGAGCTTGAACTTCAGGTCTGATACTACATCACTGGTTCCTTTTTAAAAATGTTATTTAGGGGACTGGGGAGACAGCTTAGTGATTAAGAGTGCTTGTTCTTACAGAAGACCTGGGTTTAGTTCCCAGCACTCACACCAAGGTCTCACAACTACCCATAACTCCAGTTCTAGGGGATTCGATGATGTCCTCTTCTGGCTTCCCAGAGCACTTATATATGTGATGCACAGTCAAAGTAAATCTTCAAAAATCACACACACACACACACACACACACACACACACACACACACACTCACTCACTCACAATCTTGCTTTGGTATGCAGCCTTGGCCAGCCTGGAACTTGCTATGTAGAATAGGCTGGCCTCAGTTCACAGAGATCTGTCTGACTCTGCCTCCTGTGAATTGGGATTAAAGGCAGATGCCACCATGTCTGGCCCCTTATGTTTCTTGAGATAAGATCTCATATAGTAAGCTGGGCAGTTGTGGAAAACACCTTTAATCTCAGCACTTGGGAGGTAGAGGCAGGCAGATCTCTGTGAGTTTGAGGCCAGTCTGATCTACAAAGCAAGTTCCAAGACAGCCAGGACTGTTACACAGAGAAACCATGCCTCAAAAAAAAAAATCTCATATAGCCTAAGTTGGCCCCACATTCACTATGCAGCAGAAAATGATCTTGAATTTCCCAGCCTCCAGTCTCCACCTCCCAAGTGCTGGGATCACAGGTGTGTATCACCACACTTGGGTTTACACAGTGCTGGGGTTGGAACCCAGGGCTTTGTGCATGCTGGGTAAGCACTTTACCAACTGAGCTACAGCCTCAGACTCACTGAGGGTTCTGCACCTTAGCACATCTGTAAAATGGGAACAATGGTACCTGATTCATTGGCTGTTTGTGAGTTTTAAAGGATGTGATGTGAGTTAATAGTTTATCATGAGGTTACCAACTGCCAAGCACAGGGCTGTGTGTGACTTGGATAGTGTTACGTTGCTGCAAGCCGAGAGTTCAAATGGTGTTCATCCTTTATTCCGGGTACAGGAAGCTGCCCTGTAACATTAAACAGGTCTTTTATGTGATAAGCACTGGTCTGGTCATCTGTCGGTCTAATGCGATTGCATCCACCCCCTTAGTTGTTTACACATTCAACATGTTTTGAGGGCCTACTGTGTGACTGGCGCTGGCACAGGGAGATGGTCTTTTAGAAGCTCACAGTCTGACACGGAGGCGTGGCTTGAGTGCTGTGTGTGCTACATCTTTGGAAGTCAGTGTCTTGGGTGACACGTGGGACAGCCTGGAGGTGAGAGATGGACTGCAAAGGCACTGAGCATGTTCTCCGACGAAGCTCACTGGACTAGCTTCAGTTCCACCACCATGACACTTTGGGCTGATGACCCCTCTGGCCCGCAGTGGAAGGAGCTCTTTCATTGAGATCCCTAAGAAATGCCAGGCTTTGAGCTGACATAAAGTATGTTTTGAGCACAAGGAACTCTGGGCCCTAAGCTGTGGCTGTCCCTTGCCCGTGTGTGACCTCAGGCATGTCACCTTCCCTCCTTGTGCCTCAGCCTCTTAGGGTAACGAAGGATGGGCTCTGTGGTCCTGAAGGCTCCTTTTACCTAGGGCTAGAGGCCGTGACTCCAAGGATCCACAGCCGCTCCTTGTACGGGGTTTCCCTTTCCTTCCCTCCTCTCCAGGAAACTGCTGCACAGCGCTTGCTTTGGCAGCCCACGCAAAAAATTAGAATAATACAGAGTAGATGAGGATGGCCCCGGGGCAAGATAACACGCAAGCTCTTGAACTGTTCCATATTTTAAAAATAATATATAAAAGAAACCTCCCTACACACCCGCGTGTCCCCTCTAATACACAGTGCGCTGCTGGGCAGGGACCGACTCTCTCAGAAAATTGCTCCCAGGAGGAAAATGAAAAGAGACAACAGCAACCAAAACACAAAAGCAGTCAAAACAGAAGGCCGCTGCTTGCCGCTCCTCTGTGTCTGAAGCAGGCGCACTTGGCCAGCTTGGCTTTTTCCTGAGGAAGACTCATCTTTCAGTTAGTTGTGCCATGGCCTGGAGGTTCCATATTTCCCAATTCTGTGTTTGGAATATTCTCTCTCCACAATATTTCAGAAAGAAGAGCCAACTTTGCAGTTTTCTCCAAATCTGCGTATTGCCCGGGGATCTGGGAGGGGCCGAGATGGGATGAGAAGATGGAAACCCAGCTGGACCCCATACTTTCCATGCTGGGCAGCTTCCCAACCACAGCGGCAGAGGGAGGATGGAGAGGAGGACCCGGGGCACCTGCCTCCAGCGACAGGCTGTGGTAACAGGATGGAAGAGTGGAGGGCAGCTCCCCACAGGCTCTCTTGTTCCCTTGTGTCTAGTCTGGCTGTAGTCAGAGTGTCAAAGGGGCAATGGTGTGTGGATGCCTCCTCATCCTCCCAGTCTGGGCTCTTTCTTCTCTCTGTGGGGAAAACCGGTTCTTTCTTTCTTTTGTATATTTTTTTATTCTTCTCTCATATATTCTATCCTGATTACAGTTTTCCCCTCCCTCCCCCTCCCCGGTCTCTCCTCCCCACCACCTCTCTCTCCAAGACCTACCCCTCACACCCCATCTCCCTTTAGAAAATAGGAGGCCTTCCAGGGGCATCAACCAAGCATGGCATAATATGCTACAATAACACCAGACACACGCCATCTTATCAAGGCTGGAAGAGGCAGCCCAATAGGAGGAAAAGGGTCCCATAAGCAGGCAAAAGAGTCAGAGACACCCCCACTCCCACTGTTAGGGGTCCCACAAGAACACCAAGCTACTCAGCCATAACATATATGGACAGGACCTAGGTCAGACCCCTACAGGTTCCCTGATCTCTGTGTGCCCTCATGAATCCCAGTCAGTGGATTCTGTGGGCTGTGTTCTCGTGGTGCCCCTGTCCCCTCTGGTTCCTCCAATCCTTCCTCCCCCTCCTCCGCAGGACTCCCTGAGCTCTGCCTGATGTTCGGCTGTGGGACTCAGCATCTGCTCCCACCAGTCGCTGGATGAAAACCATTCCTGGAAAGTCGATGATGTCACAAGAGGGGACCGGGAGAGCTTCCTCCTTCCTCACTGCTGTGGGGCACCAAGATGAAAAAAACTTGAGGCAAAGCAGGGCAAGGTGCTCTGGTTTCATTTCTGTTTCTGTGATAAAGTATCCTGACCAAGCTTGGTCGAGAAGAGGGTTTATTCGGCTTACAGTTCCAAGACACAGTCCACGTAGCCGAGAAGTCGCAGTGGCGGGGGCTTGAGGCAGCCACCTGAACTGAGCAGAGAGAAATCCATGCATGAGGGTCTGTTTCTTACTGGTTGACTTTCTTCTCTTTTATTCAGTTCAGGAACCCCTGCCTAGGGGATGGTGCTGACCATGGTGAGCCGAGTCTCCCCGTATCAGTTAGCAATCAAGACAACCCCCACCCAATCACACCCACAGGCCAGGTTGATCCAGACCAATGGTTCTCAACCTGTGGGTCTCCACCCCCTTGGGGTTAAGTGACCCTTTCACAGGGTTTGCCTAAGACCATCAGAAAATACATATTTATATAATAATTCTTAACAGTAGCAAAATTACAGTTATGAAGTTGCGAAGAAAATAATTTCATGGTTGGGGGTCACCACAATCATGAGGAACTGTATTAAAGGGTCACAGCATTAGGAAGGGTGAGAACCACTGATCTAGACAGTTCCTCAATTAAGACTCTCTTCCCAGGTGACAGTTAAAAGCTAACGGTCACACGAAGTCACTGGGAGCAAGGCTCAGTTGTTTGGCCTTCCTTAGATCGTCCAAGTGTTTGGATTATAAGGAGCTGTGAGTGGGTCAAACTGATGGGCTCTGGAATCAGACAGACCCACCCTGAACCTCAGTGCCATCACTATTCATGGGACCTTGAGTCAGTGACTTAACATCTCTTAGCTGCGTGGTTGGCTTGGGAATGGGCGAGCTGCCTATTGTATTGAGTAGCGCAGGCCAAATGTACAGCCAGCGTCTACTGAGTGACTGATGAGCTCTCACAACGGTGGAAGGAGGGAGCCTGGGCTTCATTTCCTCTTCATCAGGGATAGAGAGAAAAGTAAGTGCAGTGGATGTCCAGGAGCCAAAGGGTAATTCTTCACCCGTAGGAGCTGTCCTCACCCCCCCCCCCCCAGGCATGAAGGCTGATCCCCTCGTGGCCACAAGACCACAATCGGTGGCTGTCGCTGAGTTTAAGGCAGGGAGCCTAGGATGCCAGGGGAAACCCAGAGAGCGACGATGGATGGGAGCGTGAGAGGAAATAGACATTTGATGGAACTAATTCTAAGTAGGAAGCCCATGGTTCTATCTCTAACTAAACGGACCTTGTCATCCCGCTGTGCTCCCCAGTGTTGTGAAGCAGATGGTGGTGGCAGGCTCAGACCAGCCATATGAGTGGGCCTAACACACATTTCAAAAACCCACCTAAAGGTGGGGCATCCGGCTCAATGGGTAGAGTGCTTGCATGGCACACACAGAGCCCTGGATTCCATCTTCAGTACTGCCGTGCGTGGAGCCCTGGATTCCATCTTCAGCACTGCCGTGCATGGAGCCCTGGATTCCATTGTCAGCACTGCCATGCATGGAGCCCTGGATTCTATCTTCAGCACTGCCATGCATGGAGCCCTGGATTCCATCTTCAGCACTGCCGTGCATGGAGCCCTGGATTCCATCTTCAGGACTGCCGTGCATGGAGCCCTGGATTCCATCTTCAGCACTGCCGTGCATGGAGCCCTGGATTCCATCTTCAGCACTGCCGTGCATGGAGCCCTGGATTCCATCTTCAGCACTGCCGTGCATGGAGCCCTGGATTCCATCTTCAGCACTGCCGTGCATGGAGCCCTGGATTCCATCTTCAGCACTGCTTAAAACTGGGTCTAGTGGGACACGCCTGTCATCCCAGAAACGGGGAGACGGAGGCAGGGGGATCTTAGAAGTTCAAGGTTACAAGCCGGTGAACAGGATGGGCTCATGGGTAAAGGCTTTGATGGGAATGTAAATCCTGAGTCCCTTCGGGACACTGTCAGGCAGCGTCTCTCAAGCTTAACCTTGCAGGGACCCTATGATGTGGCAATTCCACCCCAAGATGTGGTACCAAAGGACTTCTAGTAAAATGTCTTAAACTCTATGGTGTGTGGTAACTCCAAATTAGAAACTGCTGGATGCTCATGAACAATGGAGAAAGAATCACAAAACTGTGGTATCTTCACACAGTGTCGCCATGAGAATGAGGACTCTTACTTCGCATGTAGCAATACGAGTATATCTCCCCAAAATAATGCTGGGCAGTTTTTTTTGGGGGGTATCATTTCATTTAAAAGCAGTTCAGAAAAACAGATGGGGCTAACTGGGACCTGAGTAAGAGGAAGCTGAGGTCTTACCTTGGAGGGTGATGAGTGGCAGATGCGTGAGCGGACCTGGGTTTGTTCATCTCCTCATCTGGTGCCATATAAACGGGTGTGTTCAGTTTGTAACGATTAATGTGTGTTTAACTTAATACATATATATACATATATATGCCTATGTATATATATATATATATGTACGCATATACTTTTCTATTGGACACCAATAAACATTTTAAAATATCAAATACAGAAATAGCAAAAACTATAGAGAATCTTGGAATAACACCATGAAACCTTACTAAAAGCTAGAACATAAGACTGAATTAAGTGAGCTAGACCATGTTCTTTTTTTTTGTTTTTTTGTTTTTTTTTTGAGACAGGGTTTCTCTGTGTAGCTTTGTGCCTTTCCTGGAACTCGCTTTGGAGACCAGGCTGGCCTCGAACTCACAGATATTCACCTGGCTCTGCCTCTCGAGTGCTGGGATTAAAGGCATGCGCCACAACCACCCGGCCTAGACCATGTTCTTGAACAAGAAAATGAAATGTAACATGATATCAATTTCTCTAAGCTCACACATAAATTTCATGCAATTTCAATGAAAATCCCAACTTTTTTTTATTTAAGAAGTTGATTCTTAAATGTATATGAAAGAGAGAGATGGTCAAAAAGAGCCATGATACTCTGATTTTTTTAAAAAATCAAGCGCAAGGACTGTAGAACTGGCTCAGTGGTTAAGAGCACTGGCTGCACTTCCAGAGGACCCAGGTTCAATTCCCAGCACCCACAAGGTGGCTCACAGCTGTCTGTAACTCCAATTCCAGTGGATCTGACACCCTCTTCTGTTCTCCGTGGGCACTGCATACATGTAGTGTACAGAACAGACAGACAGACAAAATACCCATACGCATAAAATAAATAATCATAAATTTTTACAAGGTAAGCACAGTCCATCAATCAGATGGTGTATTTGTCATATTGGGCAGCAGGATTTGTCATAATAATTCAGTGATTAAGACAGTGTGCCATCGAAATGGGAATGAAACAAGAGAGCACCCAGAAATGAACCCTCCCACGTGTGGAGCCCTGTGCCAGGTCCTGCAGGTCTATCACGCCGGGACTATTGCTTATCCATATGGGGAAAGTGAAATTAGTTTCCTAGCCTAAGTGATTCACCAAAACCAACTCCAGATGGAACAAAGGCTTAAGTATAGAAGAAAAACTGTGACACCATTGGAAGATAATATAAGAGGATATATCTATGACCTCAGGCTAGGGAAAGATCTCTTAAACAAAACACAGTAAGTACTAACCATAAGGACAACATTGAGCATTTTAATTACATTAAAATTAAGATTTTTTTTTTCTTGTAGAACTACCATATGACCGAGCCTGGGTCCACTCCCGGGCATATACCTAAAGGACTCTACATCCTACCACAAGGATATTTGCTCACACGTGCTCATTGCTGCTCTCTTCACAACAACCAGGAAATGAAAGCAGCCTAGATGTCCATCAGCTGATGGATGGATAATGAAAATGTGGTGCAGATGCACAGTGGAATTTTATTCAGCTATAAAGAAGAGTGGAATTATGAACGTTGTAGGGGAGTGGATGGGTCTGGAAATGATTACATTAAGTGAGGTGACCCAGGCTCAGAAAGACAAATACCACATGCTCTCGTTCATATGTGGATCCCAGCTTTTAATGTTTATGTATGGGTCTGTGTGGGTGAGAGTGGGTACAGGTCATGGAACTAGAAAGGGGACCAAGAGAAGGGACAAGGAGGTGTGGAGGGAAGGAGGGGGGCAATAGAACACAGGTGACATGAAAGCAGAGAAGACGTTGTGGGGTGGAAGGGGGCAGAGGGCAGTAGGGTGGGGGTGGGGTAGGGAGAAAGACCAACAGAAACAAATCACATTAGAAAATGCCACAATGAAACCTAATACTTTGTATATTAATATTAAAATATTTTTACATTATGAATTTTTTGTTCTTCAAAAGACAGTATTTAAGAAATGTCATAAATGGGAGAAAGAAGGTGATTACAGACAAATAACTAAGAGGACTGGGTAGCCAGCAGTCGGAGAAGTCAGGGTCTTCATGGTCTGTCTACAGATAAAAATGTCTTGCATCTTGCTCCTTACAGGGATGACACAGCCTTCATTTAATCAACAGCTCTTTGTCAAGGGCTGTTGTGGAGGAAGCCCCAGGGTGGGTGCTGGGGGCCACAGCACTGGAAAGAGAAGGCAAGACCTCACTGGTAATCACAGTGGTAAAATGGAGGTTGCAAGCTGTGGTGCCCAGCACCGGCGTGGACGAATGGGTGAGTAGATACTGAATACCGCGGTTGCTGAGTAAATGAAACCAGTGCTCCCGCAGGCCAGGGCCCTTACCCCTGCGCTCTCCATCAGTGCCAGCATCGCTCTGGTCAAGTTGCCTTTCTCCACTCTCCCGTGATTGGCCAGCACCTTTCCCATCTGACTTGCACTTCCTTTGTTTGGATCAATCAGGATGTGACTCAGTCTTGTTGACTGGGGGACCAGCTAGACTTTGCTTATTCCTGCCCTTATTGAAGCTCTTAGGGGCACTTGAGGCAGCCGGTGCCGACAGTACTTCTGTAGCTGTGGCAGTATGAGAGTGTCTGATGGCAAGATGGGGGTTCATAACCCAACAGGGGGCACATCATCCTGTATGGATGGCAAGATGCTCAGGGAGATGGGCCACTGGCTTTGTTTGCAGAGCAAGGCCTGAGCCTCTCCAGGGAGCAGAGGTCTCTCTCTCTCTCTCTCTCTCTCTCTCTCTCTCTCTCTCTCTCTCTCTCTCTTGAATGCATGTATGTGGGTGCCCTCTCACATGTATGCATGTGTGGAGGTGAGAAGTCAATACCCAGTGTATGTTTCTATTGCTTTCTAACTTACTTTTTTGTTTTGTTTTTCAAGACAGGGTTTCTCTGTGTAGCCCCGACTGTCCTGGAACTCACTCTGTAGACCAGGTTGGCCTTGAACTGAGAGACCCACCTGTCTCTGCCTCCTGAGTGCTGGGATTAAAGGCATGTAGCCCGCCCCCACCCTGGCTCTATCTTACTGTTTTGAGATAGGGTCTCTTACTGAACCTGGAGCTTGGTGTTTGGCTAGATGGTTGGCCAGTGAGCTCCTGGAATCTGTGTCTCTGCATCTCCCTCCTCTTGGTGCTGGGGTTATGGGCATATACAGCCATATCGGGTTTGTATGTGGGTGCTGGGGATTCGAACTCAGGTCCTCATGCTTACAGATTGATCACGCGTCTACTTCTCCAGTGCCCACCTATCTTGTTTGTTGTTTGTTTTGTTTTTCTTACCCTGTTTTTTTTTTTTTTTTTTTTTGAGACAAGGTCTGTCTTTGGTCTGGAACTCACCAAGTAAGTCAGGCTGACTTGTCCGGGTGCCCCAGGGAACCTGCCTGTCTTCACCCCCCCCCCCCAGGACTGGGGTTACACATGCATGCTACCATGTGTATTACAGTGTGGGTCCTAGAGGGGCAGACTGAGGTCCTCAGGCTGGCAAGGCCCAGAACTGTCTCTTCAGCTAACGTGGTCATTTCTGAGAGTAACTCTGCCTGATTCACCTGGAACTGGGGAGAAAGGCTATCCGTGCTCTTACGTGAGAGGTCACCCTGTGAGCTGGCCAGGGAAGATTAACCCTGGTAAGAGGACGCTAGTGAGGCAGGTGTTGGAAGCTGCCAGGATGAACAATCAAGAAAGACTGAACCTGCTGTAGGTCCTGGGGCAATGTACCAACCAGAGGGTTAGGGTGAGGCTTGTGTGACTCACACAATTAGCTAGGGACTTCAGTGCCAGCTCTGCCATTGGGAAATTCCTTAACCTCTTCAGAATATGCAAATGTACTCCGGAGTGATGAAGTGCCCAGAGTTTGCCTTGCCATGACCTCTGAACAACACCTCCTGAGTGCACTGAGTCTCGGTAGGTGTTGCTATCAATGTCGTTGCTCTTGTTACTGGTCCAGAGAGTGGGTGTGCCCTCTGCAAACAGGCAGGACAATGCCCTAGGAAGTGGAGTAACAGCAGGGCTGGAGCCCAGGCTGGAGTCTGCCGTCCAGTCCCAGCACTGGTAAAATTACATTTTTGCTAGGCATGGCAGTACCACCTGTAATCCCAGCACTCAAGAGGTCGAAGCAGGAGGATTGCAAGTTCAAAGTCCGTCTGGGCTACATCATGAGACCACATCTCAATAAACACAAGGATCCGGGTTGTCAGTAGCTCAGCAGGTGCAAAGTCCCAGGCTGGATCCCAAGTACCCCAAACAAACAAAATATAGAGCAATTGGCATGGCATTGGTGGAGGAAACTGAGGCATGAGGTAGGGAGGGGTGTATGGTAGCTGGTTGCTGGGGGATCTTCCAAGTTCAAGCATAAAGCTGAGCTGGAAGGCTGTGGTAGGACTGGGTGGGGGTGAGGATGAACTTCCTTTGAAGAGCTCTGAGTATGTTTGCAGAGGTCAGAGAGACTCCCTGAGAGCTGCTGAAGGATTTCCAAGAATAGCCCCATCACTTCCTGAGATCACCTGTTTGTCCTTCCGTGATGAAGACAAGGAGGCTGCTGCCTTTTTGAAGCAGGCACCCTGTGGAGAAGAGGGAGACTCGAGGTCTCAGTCAGCTGTGCTTCTGGCAGGCTGGACATGTGACTCCGAGCTTTTCATCCCATCTAGAAAGAAAGGAAGGAAGGAAGGAAGGAAGGAAGGAAGGAAGGAAGGAAGGAAGGAAGAAAGAAAGAAAGAAAGAAAGAAAGAAAGAAAGAAAGAAAGAAAGAAAGAAAGAAAGAAAGAAAAAAGAAAAAGAAAAAAAAGAGCCTCTCATAGTTGTGTGCGCCTGGAATCCCAGCACCAAAGAAGCAGAGGCAGTCTGGGGTTCACTGGTCTGCCTGTGTAGACTTGGTAAGCTCTGGGTTCTGTGAGAGACCGTGTCTCAAAAATTAAGGTGGAGAGTTCTAGAGGAAGACATTCACGATATCAGCCTCTGGTCTTCACATGTGTGCACACTTAAATTCCTATTGTACACACACATCAACACACACACATACATACACACTATACACATTCACACCCCCCAAAATAAGCAAATCAAATAAATAAAAACTTTGGGATGGAGTGGGCAAGTACTTGATGTCTGAAATCTTTGATCTTTTGTGATCTCTGTAAACAAACCCCACCCAGTCTGACCCTGCTATTCAGGTTCCAAAGATGTTGGTGGCAACGTTCCAGGTATTTTATTTGGTTGGAGCTCCCCCACACAGTCTCGCCTACTTTAAGGCCTGAAAATTAACAAGGCAGCTCTTGTCTCTGGTTCTCAATTTCAGAACTAATATGCTTTTTTAAAACCTCTTTAAATATAAATCGACTCCAGACTAACCCACAGGCAGCCATATAGGTCGGGCAGGGGGGCACCTTGGCCTGAATGGGTAAATGGGGATAGAGTTCTGGCTCAGCCCATCACTATCCACTAGATCTCAGTCAAAACACTTAACTTTGTAGCCTTAGCTTTATCATGAATGCAACGGGGTGGCTGGCTCCTTACAAGGCAGAAGGCCGGAAGTGCTGTCCCGGTGGACATGAACTTGTCAAAATCATATAGTCATCTTGATTTTGTTTGGTGTTGACCTTGGCCATCACAAATCTTCATTTCCAGGGCTGGGACCCCAAGGCTCAATGTGGGGCAACACATTTTCCAAAGCCGCATAACCATGGTCAAGCTAGGAAATCCAGCTCCCAGCTCCTGGATACCATTCAGGACACCACTCAGGCAAAGGGAAATTGGACCAGCTGCAATGGGTCTCTTAGAAGACCCGGTGAAGCTCAATTTTGCCCTGGGGAGCCCTGCTTTGACATCTCAGTAGCTCTGCCTTCCTGACACAAAGGGGGGCCCCTCCCCCATCAGAGGTGACCATGGCCCCAGAAAGGGAAGGCAGGGCTGTGTGGCTGCTGACCACACTCACCATCAGGCCCTGATTCTAGTAGCTGCTCCAGAAGCAGCAACTTAGGCCTATAATTTGCAGGCTGGGTCTGGACCAAAAGCAGTTCTACCACTGGATCAGCCACCCCACTGGTCCTGGCCTATTAATTCTTGGCTCCCTGCACGGCAGATCTGCCCCCAGGCAGCAGTACCCAGGAGCCTGTGCTGTAAAGGGGGCCCGAAGTCTCCCCTCTGCCTCATCATGCTCTCCAGAGCTTCTCTGACCAGAACTCAGACACCTCACCTCCTCCCCTTTGTCCCCAGCCTTGCCCTGGCCTGTCAATCACTAACCTTCCTGGCTCCCTCCTGGCAGCTGAATCATGCATTTCTTCTCCCCCAAAGGGCCTGGGCTGGGCTTTCTGCCACACAATCTGACAATCTATGCAGATAACTGCAGGGCACTTTCCCACAAAAAAAAAAAAAAAAGGGAAAATGGCCCAGAAATTGGAGAACTTGCCTCCTATTCATCTACCATTTTCCAAAAAGCCCGAGCAGAGCCAGATAGAAGACGACTCTGAGAAGAAGGCAAAGCCATCTCCCTACCTCCAGGGACTGCTTTGCTCTTGCACAGACCAAGAAGTTGGGCATCTCTTCTTGGATTGACCCCAGCGATCTCCAGAAGATGTTAAGGACTTGGGGACTAAGGGAAGGCTGCTTCTAAAGGTCTTGGCCTCTCTCATCATCTAGATGTCCATGGCTATGTGCCATGCAGGTGCCTCCCTCTAGGGCTCTCTGCATCCTCCCCTAGTTCACCTGAAAGCCAGACTTTCCTTTTAGAAATACAAATCCATCACAGTTCTCTGTGTGTGATCTTTGGCTTCCTACCACGCTCAGAGAGACAGTTCCTATGCTTCTTGGCTACCTGGTAGGGCCATGACACCAATCTTCTCTTGGACCTCACCACAGCCCTGGATGCTCCAGTTGCATCCTTCCCACCACAGGGCCCTGCACACTGCTATTCCCTCTGCCCCAAATGCTCTTCCTATTAGTGACCTGGGTGACATCTGCTCATCTCAAGCCTTGAGCCTGTGGAACCCAGTCTCAGTCACGGTCCCCTGAGCCCTCCTTATCATAGCAGAGTCACAGTGCAATTGAGTGCTTGCTGGGGAGCTGACTGAAGTCTGTCTCCTCCATGACAGCAGGGAGCTCACTGCCTCTGCGTGCTCCTGTGTCCTCTGCACCTAGCACCCTGCATGGCTCCAGCCAGGTCACCAGGCAACATCTATAGACCAGAAGAAGCAAACGCAATATTCCCTCTGCCAAACTCCTATGGCTCTGGGTCCCCCACTGGAAATTCCCAGAGTTCCCAGTGGAAGATGGGGCAGAATGGAGGTGTAGGCGCTTCATTTCCTGTACAAGTGTGTAAAAGACATGCGTCTGTCTTCATAAGGCAATCTGCCACACTGACTGTATCTACATGTATGTGTCATCCATAGCCTGAACTCCTCTCCCCACCCCCACCCACCACCCCACTCCTGCCCCATCCCACAGCCCCAGATGCCAGTCATCAGCCTCAGAGAGTTCATTCCAATGCAAGCCACCTCTGGGATAGAAAGCTTTTAAAACCCAGGTGCTGAGGTCACAGGCCTAGGGTGGAATCCTGGGCTGTTCAGGTTCATCACTGATTGAGTTTAACTTAGAGTCTCAGTTTTCCCTTCTTTAAAAAAGAGGGCTGGTGGTTTCCACCATGTAGGATTGTGGGTAATTGGATGTAAAGTACATGCAATGCGTTTAGCACTGTGCACGTACAAGTTCAACTGCCAATGGCCATTAGTGTGGCTAAAACCCAGGTTTGGCTCTCCTGTGAGCAGTCCTCTGGATAATGTCTCAGATCCAGGACAAGACTTCCTCATGTTCCTGAAAAGCAAGCTCACTCCTCAAAGCCATCTGGAAACCCATACAGCTTAAGGAAGGTTTATTTTTTAAAATGTGTGTGTATGTATTTGTGCAGATCTGCGTTCCTGTGTGTGTGTGCCCGTGTGTGCACGTGTGTGTGTGTGTGTGTGTGTGTGTGTGTGTGTGTGTGTGTGTGTGTGTGTAGGCCAGAGGGCAATCTCTCATGTCCATCTTGTTGTTTTTGAGATAGCGTCTCTCACTGGCCTGGAGCATGCTGACTGAGCTAGGCTGGCTGGTCAGTGAGCCCCAGGGATCCACCTGTGCCGAGATTACGAGCATACATAACCATGGGAAGCTTTTAAAAATATTGGTTCTGGGGATCATATTCTGGTCCTCATGCTTACATAGCAAGTAATTTATTAACTGTGCCACCCCACCCCCCAGATCAACATAATGATTGTGAGATCATGTGAAAGCAAGGTTGCATATACTACTTCACCAGGTAACAAGAAGAGCCCCAGACACCCTTCCGAGTGTGTTTCCTCTCTGCATGCCACCTCTGTGGGACTGTCACTCCCCCCAGATGGTCTTGACTATTTCCCCAGGGTCTGGCCCAAATGTGTGTGAGAGAAGAAGCTGGTGCACACCAGTCCTCAGCAGTGATAGAGGAGTTGTGACCGTGTGTATGGTGCGTATGTGAATGTGTAGATGCATTTTCACATGTGTGTGTCTAGGAGCATATGCACATGTGTGAGCCTGCATGTGGAGACAGAGGTTGACATGGGGTCTTCTCTGAGCACTTCCCCCCTTATTTACTGGGACCGTGTCTCCTGCCCCAAGCTTACCAGTTCTGCTAGTCTGGCCAGGCAGCTCGTCAGTCAGGGACATTTCTACCTCCTGAGTACTGGGATTGCAGACAGACTGCTACACCCACTTGGTTTTGATGTGGGCTCTGGGTGGTCATGTGTGCACATAAATGCCTTATTTACAGAGCCACCTCCATGTCTCCAGGGGTCCACATCTTTTTTATTATAATTATTAAAAGATTATCATTCATTTTATGTAGCTAGGTGTTTTGTGTGCGTGTATGTCTGTGCATGGTGCTTGCAGAGGTCTAAGAAGGGATTGGATTCTCTGGAATTGGAGTTACAGACAGCTGTGAGCTGCCATGTGGGTGCTGGGTGGGAATGGAACCCTGGGTCCTAAGGAAGAGCAGCCAGTGCTCTTAACCACAGAGCCGCTTCTCCAGCCCCAGGTGGCCGCATCTTAATGGGTGTTTTCCTTCTGGGGCTCCTCTGCTCCCTAAGCCAGCTGCTGGCCATAGCCTTTCTTTCTAGCTACACAGGATGCTGACGCTGGGGAGGAAAGATGGAAATAAAACTTTCTCCAATTGTTAAGCAAATCCGAAGCCTGTTCTCCTGCAGGGAAAGTGGAAGATGTGTTTCTTCCAAATGCTGAGCTGAATTCAGCAGCTCTGGAGAAAGGTTCCCCATGTTCTCCTCCTCAGAAGAGTCCTTAAACGCCCACCCACTTCCTTTACAAAGTACTCCTGAGTTTACTCTGGGCTTCAGCCTTCTCAATAACTCCACACCATGCTTTTGTCTCTGTTCTTGGCTGTCTGTCCGTCTGTGATTTCATTTTCATAGGTCTTTTTCCAACTACAGCTCATGAGGTTACCCAAAGCCACCAATCATCTCTGTCATCCCCTCTTAACCTCCTTCAGGTCAGGTCACAGCTGGCCACGCTCACTGTCATTTGCAGTTATGAGCTCTGACATCATGGCTCTTGGAATGATATGTGAGAGCCTCTTGCTTCTCACTCACCACTAGAGCTGTTAAAAGTGCACATCGTAGCCAGGCAGTGGTGGCACACGCCTTTAATCCCAGCACTCAGGAGGCAGAGCCAGGAGGATCTCTGTGAGTTCGAGGCCAGCCTGGGCTACAGAGTAAGTTCCAGGAAAGACTCCAAAGCTGCACAGAGAAACCTGTCTCAAAAAAAAAAAAAAAAAAAAAAAAAGCAAAACAAAACAAAAAGTGCACATCGTGGGCTTCCTCCCAGGACTTGACACCTAGCCTCTGGAGATAGGGTAATAGCAGCGCACAGTTTATAGTGGGGAACTGTTCTGCCTATGACCTGCACATGCCCCTGGGGTGTGGCTTTTTGGACCCTTAGGAACTGGGATGCAGGTAGGCCGCATTCTCTCTCCTTGTGGTTTTGGATGCTTAGACGGACCATGTGGAAGAACAGCGTGGACCATAGCTTGGCTTTCCAGGACCCTATGATAAATCTCTTGTGCTGTAGTGAGCTTTTATCCCCTAATAAATCCCTTGCCCTTCAAACAGACTCTGTGGATTTCTTAAATCACACAGTTGGCATCTCAAAACTGGGGTGCACCTTGTGAGCTCAGGGACTGTGTCTACCCTACTGTTCTGACTCCTCTGATGGATGTGGCTAACAAGAGCAGACTCCTGTGGAGCTGGTGGTAGGGAGAAATAGGTTTGGTTTGGGTTTCTTTGGTGAGAGGAGGCTGTTTACCAGGTAATAAATGTTAGGCCAGTTACTCAGCCGTATGGTAGCCCTCTTTGCAGGGTGTGGATTGGATGCAAAATTCAACATAATAGGGTATTGATATTAACAGAGAGATGGCCCGTGAGAAGTTCTTGGGGAACCCTGAAGGGGAGAGCAGGTGAAGGGTGTGGAGAATCATGGGGATTGTGTCAGAGACAGGCTAGATCTTGTGGCAGGCTGTAGTGGACAAGGACTTAATGCAGTAACTCATTAGCCTGTAGACTGGAAATGGCAAAAGTCAGGGTGTATGGACATACCAGAGGAAGTGAATGTCAGAGTGAGGAGGGGGGTCAGGTGCCTGGGAAAGTGTGCTATACAGCTGGGTACAGCCTAGAAAACTGAGTGGTGCTAGGAAGTCTCTGAGAAAAAAATATGTAGGCTCATCTTCCTCTTTTAGCCCTGGCTGGCCCTGGAACTCACTTTGTAGATCAGGCTGGCCTCGAACTCATAGAGATCTGCCTACCTCTGCCTCCCAAGTGCTGGCATGAAAGGCATGGGCCATCACACCGAGCATAATTTAATTTTTAAAATTTGTGTATGTGTATGTGTGTATGAGTATGGTTATGTACACATGATTGCAGGTTTCTGAGGAGGCCAGAAGAGGGTGCTGGACTCCCTGAAGCTGGACAGTTGTGAGTGGCTCTTGGTGGGTGCTGGGAATCAAATATGGGTCCTCTGCAAGAGCGGTAAGCACTTTTAACTGCTGAGCCATCTCTCCAGATCCTTGGATCGTCTTCATGCGGTTAAAATCTACTGAGCATGGATACTGGCCCCCGTCCTGACAAATGGGGCACATCAGGGCGCAACACCTGCCTCCAAGGCTCACGGGAGGAGCAAGTGGGTGAGTCACAGGATCCGAAGATCATATGGGGGAAAAGAATGCCATACACTCTCACTCACACATGTGCAGACACAGGTCTACCTGTGCATCCCACCTCTCTCTCACACACACGCACACACACTTGTGCACACATGGTCACCTCTTTCCTGTGGTGCACTGATACTGTCAGGCATGAGGCAAGGGGCAGGGCGACAGTGGCCATAGTGTCTGCCAGGGACGTCTGCAGCCTGGGAGCCAAAGGAGAGATGAGCAGGCAGACACCTGAGCTATCACAGACCTCCTTCTAGTCTGGCTGGTGGCTTCCAGTTACGAATGGAACTTGTCACAGTACCTGAGCCACGGGGCAGAGAGCTTGTCCAGAAGCACAGAAATGGCCTTTGGCCTCCTCAAGACTACAAAACACATTTTTGAGGTTAGATTTTTTTTTTTTTTTTATTCCAGGAAGTCATTTTTAACCAAAGCAACCGAGTTTGGTGGTGTGTCATTTCGGACAATCATGGTTTCTGCATTTTTGCAGTCAAACCCTCCTCTCCTCGAGTAAACATTTACCTTGCCTTCTCTCCATGCCAGGCACTGCTCTGGCTGCTGAGAATCCAGTGGGAATCAAGATGAGCCCGGCCTCCCTGGGGCTTACACCCAACATGGGCTCGTGTCCAGGGAGCAGAGACATGCCCGGTAGGGCTGTGACCCCTGAATGGAGCCTCCTGAGGGGTTTTCCAGATGTGCAGCCCTCCCCACTGTCCTTCACCACAGAATGATGTGGTGACTGTATGGCTCCAGCAGACCCCTGCGGCACTGAGTTATATAGCAGAGAACTGAATCCAGCACTCTTAGCCGCCTTTGTTTACCTTGCCTCCCCAGGACAGAGGCAGTCGATCAGAGCCCTTGCTCTCCAGACAGTGAGCTGGGGAGGAGATAGACGTGGCCACCTTCAGCTCTCACATTGACCCGTGTTGTTGCTAAAGTCCCCATTCTGTCCTCATACTATGGCCTCCAGTCTTCCCCCTTGGGCTTGTCTGCTTGCACAGCTCCATTGGACAAACACGCTGCGCCAGCTGTATGCAGGGCAACATGCCGGGCACTAGGTCACAAAATGAATGAACAGCCTTGGAGCTGCTGACGGGGATGCTGACTAGGAGACACAGAGGGCTGGGCTGGGGTGGGACAGACGGGGTGGTTGGATGGAGTCAGAGCAGGACCTGAGGAAGAGGAAGGTTGGTACTTCACATTGATGGGGAGGTGTACTCAGGGAGCTCCCCAAGACAGGGACCGTGGTGCCTACTGTGGTCCTAGAACATAGTAGACATCCACTAAACAGGAGCTGAACTGAAGACTATGTAAAGCAAGGCTGAATTGTTTGCCTGTGTGACAAGTACTTTATTCACTGAGCCGTCACTCCAGCCTGTGGTTTTTGTTGTTGTTTTTGTTTTCTTAAAGGACGTGCTCTCCAAATCACTTGCTTTAGGAGCCTTTCACTAGCGTGTGTCCAAGTGGTTTATGGCTCACACTCAGCATGGCCGTGTTCTTGGCCTACCGTTTTATCAGTGTATATATCACCTTTGAACCCAATGCTCGTCTCGTAGGAAGAGAACTTGGATACTTGCCTTTCCCCATCCCATCATTCTGCATGGATAGCTCTAGCACAGGGCCCCCACACACCTGAGTCCTGTGCTCACCCTTCCCTATTAGAATTAAGAATATAATTTGCAGCTGGGCATGGTGGCGCACGCCTTTAATCCCTGCACTCAGGAGGCAGAGGCAGGCAGATCTCTGTGAGTTCCAGGCCAGCCTGGGCTACATAGCAAGTTCCAGGATAGCCAGAGCTACATAGTGAGAACCTGTCTTGAAAAAAAAAACTATATGTATTTTCCCTTGTACACATGACTACATACATATACATATCTATATAATATATGAGTGCATACATGTGAGACAATTTGCTACTACACTCTTGAGGAACAAATTGTTTCGTCTGTATATGTTTTCATCTTTCCAAAAGTAACTCTACGTTCCTTGTAAATTTCTGTAACCATAAGTAAGTGGGATTTATTCCGTTGAGAATGTAAGATATGCTCAGTGTTTAAAACTCAATCCCCAGGACCTCCTTACCAACAAGTAAAGGAGAAATATCACATAATTACATCATTTAATGGAGAAGAGGCTCCTGACAAAATTGAAGCCTCATTTGTGACAAAATGTCAGAAGCAGCTCTGAGTTGCCTCTTGAGTGTAAGAAAGAACAGCTTCAGGAAGACCGTAGCCACCTCACACTCGACGATGCAAGGTTTTCCCAGGTAAGTGTGGGAATAGAGCAAAGCTGTCCACTCTTAACACCAGCAGGGCAAGCAGAAAAGGCATGCCTTGGCAAGGGGAGGCCAAGCCATCACCATGAGATGGCGATCATGGTCATCCACACAGGAAACTTCTCAACAGCCCCACAGAGACCCGAAGAAGTAAAGCCCAGAACTTAGAAATGTCCCATAATGCAGCAGGGTGCTAGATAAACATGCCAAACTGACTGTTTCCATGTACTAGGGACAAACACACGGGAGAAAGCCGGGTCTAGGGGTGCACACCTTTAGTCCCAGCACTTGGGAGGCTAAGGCAGGCAGGTCTTTGTGAGTTCCAGGACAGCCAAGGCTACACAGAGAAACCTGTCTCAAAAAACAAACAAACAAAAACCAAAAACAAACAAAAAAGCATTTACTATCACTCATCTAAGAAAAATAGGTATAAATTTACCAAAAACAGGTATAGAAAATACCATGCCCATCACCAAAATTCCTTCCGGTGCATGCCTAGCTGGAGTTAACCCATATTTAGCTTTTATGAGTGAATGGTTCTACAAAACACTTAGGAAAGGAACCAAGGAGCTGACTATATCAAAAGATAGTTTGTGGATTAGAAGACTCAATATCCCCTTAAATTGATGTGTAGGTTTAAACACAAAATCTATTCAAGTTCCAGGAAGATATTTTATAGGCACAGAGAAGTTTGCTTTAAAAATTTTTTTTTCTGTGGGCTGGAGAAAGGGCTCAGCCTGCTTTTGCAAAGGACTTGAACTTGGTTCCCAGCATCTAAGTCTGGTGGCTCACAACTGCTGGTAACTGCAGTTCCAGGGGATCTAATGCCCTCCTTTGGCCTCTGCTAGCACCTGCACTTAAGTTCACAGACTTGTACAAAAACAAACACGCATATACATAATTAAAAAGAATAAAATAAAATCTTTAAAAATTGCATAGAAAGACAAAGCATGCCTAAGTAATTGTGAAAAGAAAGCTAAGATGGGAGAGGTCAGTCCACGTAAGCTCAAGACTTACTTGACTATAGCACCACAATAGCCAAGACTGTGGTACAGGCAGGAGGGTCAGAGGTCACACAGCAAAACAAGCAGCTCAGAAACAGACCCAGACAGACAGGCCCGACCGACTTTTGAGAAAGGTACAGAAGTAATTCATGGAGACAGGACAGCCTGTTCAGTAAACGGTGCCGGGGGAAGCATGTCCGGGTGGGGGCTTTTACATAAACCTCACACCTTGTACAAAACTCACAGACTTCGGAGTGAGGCATCAGCATGTTTAGTAAGAAACGACAGGGGAAAATCTTTGTGGTCGAGGGCTGACGGGGGCTCTTGAACTCGACACCAGAAGCATGACCCATAAAAGGAAAAATGCACAAGTTTGACCTCATCCGAATTAAAAACGTTTGCACTGAAAAATACTCCGTTAAGTGGATGAAAAACAAACCAGAAGCAGAGAGAAAAACAGTGCATACCATGGGGCTGACAGGGGCTGGAATTCAGACTAGAATTTAAAATGTAACCGTAAGGAGGAAAGCAACAAGCCAGTTAGGAAAGGGGGGAAAACGTGCAGACATCTCACCCAGAGGTCCCCTAGGTGACAAGCCAACCCACGCAGAGATGTCCATCTCATCAACCATGATGGGAATGCACACTGCAACTACCCCGAAATGTGACTCTACACCCCACAGGATAGTGCCAGTTAAACAATGATGACAGCACCAAGAGACTGGACAAAGCCTGTCTATCTGGTAAAAATAAAACAGGAGGGCTGGAGACCAGGCTCAGATAGAGGGCTGAGCGGCCTGGCATGCACCAAGCCCTGGACTCAGTCATCACCACATTGGGTGTGGACACTTGTAATCTCGGCAATTGGGAGGTGAAGACAGGAAGATCAGAAGTGCAGGGTCATCCTGGGCTATGAGTGAGTGTGAGGATAGTCTTGGCTGCAGGAGATTCTATCGGAATGTGGGAGAGGAGGGGAGAGAGGAGAGAAAGGAAGGGAAGGGAGAGGGGAGGAGAGAGAAGGGAAAGGAGGGGAGGGAAGGGGAGGGGAGGGAAGGGGAGGGAAAGGAAGGGAAGGGAAAGGAAGGGGAGAGAAGGGAAATGGAGGGAAGGGGAGGGGAGGGAAGGGAAAGGAAGGGGAGAGAAGGGAAAGGGAGGGAAGGGGAGGGAAGGGAAGGGGAGGGGAGGGAAGGGAAAGGAAGGGGAGAGGAGGGAAAGGAAGGGGAGGGGAGGGAAGAGAAGGGAGAGGGAGAGAGGGAGGGGAGGGGAGGGAAGGGAAAGGAAGGGAAGGGGAGGGAAGGGAAGGGAGAGGGAGGAAAGGGAAGGGGAGGAGAGGGGAGGGGAGGGGAGTGAACAGGAGAGGAGGGAAGGGGATGGGAGAATACAGGGCACTCTGCCCTGGAATGTAGTCTGGGGGTTTCTTTGAAAACCAAACATGCAGCTAACATATGACCCAGCAGTTCACTGCACCCCCAGGCATGAAGAGAAATGAAGGCTTTCACTCAACAACTGTATGTGAATATTTGTAACAGTTTTGTTTGTAATAGCTCCAAACTGGAAACAGTCTAGACATCCTCTATCAGGAGCAAGGTTAAATAAACTGTGGTACATCCATGACATGGATTACTACTTAACCACGAAAAAGAAATAAGCATGGGACAAGTGGCTGAATCTCTGGAGAGTGATGTTGAATAAAAGAGGTCACATCCAGAAGGTGATACACTGAAAGATTCCATTTACAGCATTCTTCAAATGACAGTGTAAAAACGGAGACCCCATGACTGTCCAGGAGATAATGAGGACAGGAAAAAGATGATGTGTCTATAAAGGACACCATGTGCGATTCTTGGTAGATGGACACGTCCTGCATCTTAACTATACCATGCCAGAATCCTGCTTGGGATGTCCTACTGTGATTGCACAGGATGCTAGCTGGGATGTAATACTGTGATTGTACAGGATGCTAGCTGGGATGTAATACTGTGATTGTACAGGATGCTAGCTGGGATGCCCTACTACGATTGCACAGGATGCTAGCTGGGATGCCCTACTGTGGTTGCACAGGATGCTAGCTGGGATGTCCTACTACGATTGTACAGGATGCTAGCTGGGATGTCCTACTGCGATTGCACAGGATGCTAGCTGGGATGTAATACTGTGATTGTACAGGATGCTAGCTGGGATGTCCTACTACGATTGCACAGGATGCTAGCTGGGATGCCCTACTGTGGTTGCACAGGATGCTAGCTGGGATGTAATACTGTGATTGCACAGGATGCTAGTGTTGAGAAGTTGAGCAACGGCTACAATGGAACGTTTCACAACTGCACATTAATCTTCTCACCTTACAGTTCCTGGATAAAGAGATTATGGGGTAAGGTAATTTAAAAGGCAAAAGTGCTCTGCCAGCTTAGTAAGAGCTGCCATGACTGTGGATGTTGGCCATGGTCGACTTCCAGCACTGGCTAGGAGCTGGGGACCCCAGTGTGTCCTGACGGAACCAGGCCTTGGCATCCAGGCAGAAGACCTCTGTTCGAATCTCAGCTTTCCCATGTACCAAGCCCTTGGCTTTTGGCGGTTGACTGGTAGCTTAGTCCTTCGGCCCATCCTGCTCCTCTCCTCTTCCCTGAGCTACAGGTGGGCCAACCTGTCCCTGCTGGCCGTGGGTGAACACAAGGTCAAAATCTGGCTATTCGGGGACCCCAGTGTGGATGGTCTCAGGCAGGAGGAATGACAGGCTTACTTAAGCCTCCCTCGCCCCACTTAAGAAAAGGCAGTCTGTATTCTTCTGGAACTGTAGATTGAAGAGTGATTTTAAAGACCAGAGAGATGGATCGGTCAACAAAGTGCTGTCTTGCTAAGCATGAGGGCCCAAGTTTGGCTCTCAGAACCCTCATAAGAAAGCTAGGCATGGTGGCACATGCTTATAATCCCAGCACAGAGGAGACAGAGACAAGCAGATCTCTGGGGCTCCATGGTCAGCCAGCCTAGATATTGGCATTCCATGTCAGTGAGAAACCCTGTCTCAAAATACCAAGGTAGATGATGTCCTGAGACACCACATCCACGGTTATCATCTGGCACACACACACACACACACACACACACACACTCAATCATACACTCATACACTTGTACACACATATACACAAATACATTTATATAATTACACATATATACATTACATACACAAATATACAGGCATACACAAAAACACACAAACATACACACATATATACATATAAATACACATGCATACATACACACAATGCACACACATATACATACATATCCACATACACATGTACACACACACACACCAGTAACATTGTGATTTGGAAACTTCTGGGATCTTCTCCACCTACTGGGAGAAGCAGTAACTTGACTCTGTCAGAATTTCTGGGTCCAGCCAGGCCTGAAATCATCTTCTGTGGTGAATATCTTTTTTTTTTTTTTTTTTTTTTTTGGTTTTTCGAGACAGGGTCTCTCAGTGTAGCTTTGAGCCTTTCCTGGATCTTGTTCTGTAGACCAGGCTGGCCTCGAACTCACAAAGATCCACCTGCCTCTGCCTCCCGAGTGCTGGGATTAAAGGCGTGCACCACCACTTCCCGGCTATGGTGAATATCTTTTTTAATTTAATCCAATTTGAATAGAGTTTCTGCCACTGGCACCTGAAAATTTAGTGACCTTTACTTCCTGTAACCCTTTGGGTCTGCTTGATGACCTCTAAGATGGGTGGTAACACCCGTGGACAGATCACACATACAGATCTTTGTTCCTTTTCCAGCTAGTAACTGGTTTATGAAATTGGGTATGGAGACTTGAATGGAAAAGACCTAAAAGAGAGGACCTTGAAGGCCACCCCAAGTACCCATGTAGTAATTTGAATCTTATTAGACAGAATAACACATCTATGTATGTATGTATTATGTATGTATGTATGTATCTATCTATCTATCTATATTTATCTACCTATCATCTATCTATCATCTATCTGTCTATCTATCTGTCTATCTATCATCTGTCTATATATCTATCATCTGTCTATCATCTGTCTGTCTGTCTGTCTATCTATCTATCTATCTATCTCTCTATCTATCTATCTATCTATCTATCTACCTACCTATCTGTCTATCTAGACAAGATCTCACATAGCCCAGGCTGGCCTCATACTTATTATGTAGCTGAGGATGACCGTGGACTCCTGACCCTTCTGCTTTCATGTTCCAAATGCTAGGATTCTAAGCATGCACCATCATGCCTGATTTATCTGGTGCTAGGGATAGAACTCAGGGCTTCATGTGTGCAAGTACTCTGCCACTGAACTACATCCCTAGCCCCACAACTTAAAAAAATAAATTTACTGTGAGGTAGGTGCACACCTGTGTCATGGTGTTCTGTGTCAATCAGAGGACAACTTTCAGGAGTTAGCTCTCACCTTCCATCCCATTTTTGAGGCAGGGTCTCTCTTGTTTAGCATAGTCCCAGCTGGCTGGCCCGCAAGCCTCCAGCTGATCTCTTGTGTCTCCGCCTCCCACACCACAGTAGGAGGCTGGGATCAGGGATGAGCGCCATGCAGGCTCTTTATGTTGGTTATGGGACAAACTGAGGTTGTCAGTCTTTCCAGGCCAATGCTTTCACTGCTAAGCCGTCTCCTGGGCCCCTACGGCTTCTATCTTTAATACATGGTGTAGCTGGGATATTGCATAAGACAATCATATCTTGTAAGAGACTTGTAGTTGGCAACACAGGTACTGAGCGCTCCAAGAGTTCTCTAGGCAGAGTTTCTTTTTGTCAAAAGTTACTTACTTAAAATACAATATATTTTTTTGAGGATTTCATACACGGTGTCATAGTCACGCTTCTGCTCCCACCCCCTGACTTCTCCCACATCCACTCCTCCCTCCTCCAGCGTGTGATTTTATTTTTTTAACCCACCTCGTCTAATCTGTGTTGCTCACATATTCATGAGTCGACCTCCAAGGGACCACACCCTTAGGAAAACCCGGTTCTCCCTCCCCCAGAAGCCATCAACTAACTATCAATATCTTCCACCTTGAGCCTTTCCCCTCTCCAAGCTGGAACACTGACTGGCTTGATCTTGTGCGGGTCTAACACGGGGTGACCACAGTTGCTGCGAGTCCACAAGAGCAGCAGTCCTGTCATGTCCAGAAGACATGGTTTCACTCCGGTCATCCTGGACAGCTGGCTCTTACAGTCCTCTGAGCCTGCGGGAGGGGTATGACACAGATGCCTGGCTGTGGCTGAGCAGTTCGTAGACATCGACTCTCCAGGTAGCAGTTCCTGGAAAGAAGTGTGCATAAGAGTAACTGGAGGGATGGAGCAAGTGAATCGAAGCAGTTCTTCTTCTTTGTACAACCACCCAGGTGACTCAGTGCCATCACCTGGGAATTGTGAAACTATCAACTCAACGTGAGGATGAGGCACAGTGGCAGGGGAGCACCTCAATGCTTGCAGGGGCCACCGAAGAGGGGACCAAGTTTGGCCACCTGTTCCTGGGCGGTTGTTCAGGAAAGGCAGTCTGGGCTCCTGGGAGATGGCTCATAAGGTGGGTTCCTCCCTGAAGAAGACCACAGATGGGCCAAGTTGAGGTGCATCGGGTCATTTGAGGGTGGGCTTCCTGGGCCCTCTGCTGAGGAAGTTGGAGAAACAGCATGAGGGGGGAGAAGCCACCACAGGCGTAAGTGGGTAAGGAGTTTACTTACCCACTGGGAAGCTCAGAAAGCGGGGGGGGGGGGGGGGGCACCTTGGAATTCCCCACACATCGGGCTTTGCATGCTTGTGCGGTGGAGGTGAGACCTCCCCTCTCACCTGCGGCTCTCCCTGCCCTGAAGTTAGTCCAGCATCCAAGGACAGTGCCCTAAAGGTCAAAGATGCTAGCCATTCACAAAAAAGCTCCTTTCATTCAGAGGATAACATTTGGTCCTGTGAGCTGGGATCCAGGTGCCAATCACCACCGTGGCTGGTACCTTTCTGAGAAAGGAGGAAGCGGCATGCCCAAGAGGAGGGTGACTGTGACCAGAGTTGACTCTCCTGTGTTCTTCCTTCTTAGATTCCAGCAGAGCTCGGATAAACAGCCAGAGCCTTTGGAATGTCACCCACCTTCCCACAGCCCTCCCTCCAGCCCACCACACGCACAACGATGAAGTATTTTTAGTTGTGCTCATTCGCAGTCTGTTTCTCTAGACGGTTGCATAAGTAGCCTGGCGGGGACAGCGAGTGGTACCAGTGGATGGTAAAGCCATTGACTCTGGGGGTGCGGCCAGCGCGGCTTGCTGGAGTTGGCAGGGTCCGGGCCCCTCTGCACATAGAGGGAAAACCTGACACACGCCAGGGAGGTGAGGTGACCTCATCCTGGCTGATTGGTGGTGAGGAAAAACATGGGAGTTCTCCAGCTGCTCCTGCTTTTTGAGGATTTTGGAATCACATTAAGCTGTGAGAAGGACCCCTGAATACAGACCAACCGGCTGCTCTGGGCAACATAAAAGTTCAGAACTGAGCCTCAGAGTGGGCAAGGGCAGGGCAAAGGCAGGGACCTGCGAACCAGACTCCCTTCCATCATGCTGTTTTTGGTTTTTGTTTGTTTGTTTTTTGTTTTGTTTTTTCCTGAATGTTCCATGCTAGCTTCCCAATGGCACTTTGGGCTGGGATTGTAAACACTGTTTTTATGAGTAAGGGTACAAGCCCAATTCACAGAGGCAGCATGGCTTCACCTGAGTCAAACGGCAGAGCAGGGAGCTGAGAGCAGAACTCAGGTCCCCCCACTACCTGGCCAGAGCCTTGTTTTTCTTCATCGTCTAGGGGAACTGGGAGCAGCTTCCTAATCAGCTGTTAAAGCCCTGCGCTTTAACTGGTTAAAGCGTAGAGAAAGAGTGGCTATGGAGTGCTTAGTCATAGGTGGGACGTCTACATCATGCCCCCTCCCCGAGAGGCTCAGGGACCGTGTTGAAAGAGAGCCTGGAAAGAGAGTAAGAGCAAGAGGTGGGATACTGTCTTCTGGACAGGACTGGACCACTGTACCCACGGACTCCTGACAGCTGTGGCTGATTATACAAGATGGCTCAAGAGCAAGCCAGTCAACATCCCAGCACTGATGGGGGAGGGCTCAGGAGCCCCCACCCCCAACTGAGGAGCCACTGGCAGTTGATGGCTGCCAGGGGAGAGAGAGTCAGTTTTCTTTAAGAGTATGTGGCCCCTGACAGGTCGACCATGGATGGTCCCATGCCCGTATGTCTATGCGCAACACAAATGGGTTGTCAAAATAATCAAAAAAGGACATGAATTTTTGAGGGAGCGTAAGGGATGAGGAGGGGTCCTGGGAGAAGTTAGAGGAAGAAGTGGGAGGTGGGGGAGGTGACACAGACACATACATATGATAAACAATAAAATAAAATGTAAAATCACTAAGCAGTACAACCCATCCTTTGTCAACTTGACACACAAACCCGTCAATCACTCTCAAGCCATAACTTTCCGCCTTGTGTCCCCAAAGTCTTACGTTAGTATCATGATACTTCAGATGCTTTGTCAGGTTTTTTGGCCACAGCAACAAGAAAAATAACTAATATAGAATCCTGGGAAAAGAGAAAGAAAAACCACCAAGTCAAATCTGTTCCTGTAATAAAACATATCCAATAGTTGAGATTTTTAGGAAAGAGGAAAATGAAGAGCGGGGTATGTGAGTCACACTGACTTCCTCCAATTACCAGCATCCAAGCGCCACAAGAAGCTTCCGACCAAGGAACCTTGGATGCCGCCACTGGTAAGGATGCTGAGCACCCAGCCTGCCAACTTCATGCCTGCCTCTTTCCTGCGGAAACAGCCACCCTCACTGCCCAGAGCCCTGTGCCTTTGCTGGCACTGCAGTAAGAACTGGCCAAAGCCATGCCCTGCCACCTCTGTTTCCCTCTGCAGAACAGCAGGGGTGGGGTGGGTCCACCAAATGTTCTTGAAGTCCTGTCAATGTTGACACAGCCTGCCATGCTTTGATGTGAGGGAGCATCAGTGGTTGCTCTGGAAACCTCCTGGTGCTCAAGCTGTTCTCCCGGTACTCTTCCACCGCCTGGAGAATGCTGAACTCTGGCAGACACAAGAGTTCAAAGATGGCGTTGAAGTTCTGATTTAGGAAGAACCAGAGATGGGATCTGTGGGCACAGCTTAGCTGAGGGCTTTGTGAGTGTGTGTGTGAGTATGTGTGTATGAGTAATGTGTGTGTTTGAATGTCTGTGTGGGCTGTGTCTGTGAGTGTGTGTGTAGTTGTGTGTGTGAGTATGTGTGTGTGTTTGAGTGTGTATGTGTGGTTACTGTTCTATTGCTGTGAAGAGCATTACTATAGCATCTTGCAGAAGAAAGCATTTAATGGGGGGTTGCTTACAGCTTCAGAGGGTTCGGTAATCATGGCGGGAGGACGGCACCAAGGCAGGCACAGCTCTGGAGCAGTAGCTGAGAGATTACATCGGATCCACAAGATGGAGGCAGGTAGAGGGACTGAGACCGCATCCCGTGTGGGCTTTTTTTTTTTTTTTGGTTTTTCAAGACAGGGTTTCTCTGTAGTTTTGCGCCTTTCCTGGAACTCACTTTGTAGACCAGGCTGGCCTCGAACTCACAGAGATCCTCCTGCCTCTGCCTCCCGAGTGCTGGGATTAAAGGCGTGCTCCACCACCGCCCGGCCCATGTGGGCTTTTAACACACCTTCTCCCACAAGGCCACACCCCCCTAATCCTTCCTAAAAAGTCTACCAACTGGGAACCAGTTATTCAAATATATGAGCTTAAAGGGGGCATTCTCCTTCAAAGTACAACAACGTGTGTGTGTGTGTGTGTGTGTGTGTGTGTGTGTGTATGTGTGTGTGTGTGTGTGCATATATGTGCTTTTACACATGTATATAGGTGTGCATGTATGTGTATCTGTATGTCTAGAGGCCAGAGGTCATATTGCACTGTACTCCCCCCCCACACACACTTACACATTTATTTGTGTGTTGGGGCATGTGTGTGCCAGAGGACAACTTAAGGGAGTCAGTTCTTTCCTATAATGTAGGTTCCTGGATTTGAACTCTAGTCACTAGTCTGGGCCACAAGTACCTTTGACTACTGAGGGGTCTAGCAGGCTCTTTACCTTAATTTTGAGACAGGATCTCAGTGAACTCAGAGCTTACCAATTGGCTATACTGGCTGGCCAATGAACTCTGGGGACCTGCCCATCTTTGCCCCCTGCCCTCCCCCACTTAGGTTACAGATACTGCGCTGCTGTGCTGGGCTTTCACGTAGGTGCTGGGGACCTGCACTCAGGTGCTCATGGTTGCACAACCATCTCCTTCCTCACTGGGCCATTTCCTCACTCCCAACTGAGGGCTTCTTGGAGAAGTGGCTTCGAAGTTTGACGCTAGGGTGGATGACTACCTGCTTGGGTTGTTCAGGAGAGGGAATCCACATGTGGGGAGATGGGCCGGATGCGGGGAGATGGGCCAGATGTAGGGAGATGGGCCAGATGCAGGGAGATGGACCAGATGCAGGGAGATAGGCCGGATGTAGGAGATGGGCTCGATGCTGCCTACAGAACTCCCCATTCATGGCTTTAGAATCGCTTGCTAACATCTTTTCATATCCTGTAGGCCTCCTACACCTTACATCCACGCTGCCCTTTCTCCAAAAAACACTGGCTTTCCACCATCCACGCTGGAATCCCACTCTGGGGGGGGTTAGCAGTAGGAGGGGCTTAGTTCAGGGATGCGGTGGCAGCTGCTTCACTTAGAGCATTCGGTTGGCACAAAGGGCAGGATGAAGACAGGAATGTTCTGACCCCTCTGCCAGGTTCAGGCCTGCAGAGTCACCCCGCAAGGCCACCGAGTGAACCCCAACACACCTGGCATGGAAGGTCACAAGGGCTGCACTGACCACAGACACCAACCTGCAGGATTCTACTGTGTAGAGGGATGTTGCACAGTTACCCTAAAACATAACACTCCCCAAGATTTGCTGGCCTTTGTCGAGGGGAGGTGCTGTTGTGGTGGGCCGGAGCTACACAGCAGGGTTGTAATATGGCCTGCTTCTCTCTAGGTAGTGATGAGAAGTTAGTCCTGAGAAGGACAGTCAAGCTCACAGAAGGAGCTATTCTGCAGAGTGTGAGCAAGGGTAAGGGGACCCATAAAGGTGGGCAGCCCGGGGATTCTGCGGCAGGGGAGAGGGATGGGAAGCTGGCTGGAGCACAGCACTGGGAAAGGTCCTGGAGCAGCAGTTCTCAACCTGTGGGTCTTGACCCCTTCAGGGGTCTTGGCCCCTTTCATAGGGGTTGCCTAAGACTATTGGAAAACACAGATGTTTACCTTATGATTCATAACAGTAGCAAAATTGCAGCTGGAGGTCACCACAACATAAGGAACCATATTAAGGGGTGGCAACATTAGGAAGGTGGAGAACCACTGTCCTAGAGGAAGATAGCCCAGTCCAACTAGAGATGGCAGGGAGGGAGCTGGGCCAGGGCTGACACCCCCCCCACACCCCAGCCCTCCAGACAGTACCCCATGGGCTGAATCCCAAGAGCATGTCCAAGGAAGAGGGGACAAGGGAGGCCGAGTGGAGAGGTCAGCCCCGGAGCACTAGGCAGAACGGACAAAGGTGAAGAACGGTGAGGACTTGCATTTGGACCGTCTGTGTCTCCCTGGTCCTAAAATAGTGATACCAAGGGGACCGCCCCCTGCCGGCGGGCGCTCGGGAGGGCCTCTCCACTAGCCTCTGAGCTGAGCGGGCAGCATAGAAAATGGCTTCAGGAGCTTCCTCTGGTGGGCACTCTCGTTTTCATAGAAAATGCAGCATCCTAAGTTTGAGGAGCTTATTCATGTGACCCCAGGCTCCGCTTGCTGTTGAAAGCCTCTTCATAACTAATATAAGTAGTGGGGGAGAGGTCCTGGGGAGCCCAGGATGTCTGTAATGCAGAGTGGCCCCTGACTAGAGAGTGACATGAAAGTCTCTGGCCCCCAGGACGGGAAGAGGCCCCACTCTTCAGCCACTTGCCAACTCTAGAGAAACCAGCCCAGATCCTGAGCTTGGCTGAGGCTCCTGTGTGAGCCCCTCAGAGCTGGGCAGGGCACCTTCAGTGACCAAATATCGAGGAGTCGGAAAAGGGTTCCCCAGCCCAGGTCACCCAGCAAGCAGGCTGTGAGTCTGCTCCTCCGTGTCTCCCCACTCTCCTCTCTGAAGTATGTACTCAATGGCCAGGGACTTCTGAGGGCAGATGTCTGACTTCACCAGTTGGCCCTGGAGCAGTGGGGACATCCAGCCAGAAGGGAGTTTGTGACCTAGAGAAAGACTGAGCATAACCTTGGCTGTGAATGGGGACTCTTCCGGGTGCTGAGACATCTGCCTTCTCAGCAAAGCCCAGTGGACTGTGTGCTGGGCCTTAGCAATGTCCTGGGGCGCATGGCCTTGTTCCCACCTATGGAGGAGCCTCCAAGGGAGGCTTCAGTTGACCTCAGAATAACCTTCTCTCCACCCTGTAGCCTGAACCCCTCAGGGCCATGGGTCATCTGTTTGGGACATACATGTGAGCTGATTGTTTACACAGTGTTTGCTCGCAATAGCAACAAGAACCCTTCCTCCGAAGCCTGTCTCAGTGAGAAGCTGTCAGCTAGGAGGGGCCACTAAGACTGGGCATCTGAAGGCATCCAAAAAGCAAGTTTAGGCTCACAAAAGTGTCTGCAAAACAAACCCACACTCAAGAAAACATGAAAAAAAACAGCCAAAACTGAAGCCCAAGTTCTTCCCTGCAGTGACTCATCAGTACAAACCAGGCCTGGCTCTGAGGCCCAGGCTCATTCCCCTCTGCCACATGGCAGCTCCAGGAGCTTCTGTGACCCTTCGCCCAGCTCTCCGGGTGCTCTCGGATGCCCAGGCTGATTAGAAGAGACAGCAAGGATTCTAGAAACACAAATAAAAGCTCAGGGTATTTAAAGCTGAGAGTCTGAGTTTTGCAGGAATGTGTGGTTTCCTTGAGCTTTTGTCCGATTCCACAAGAGGCCTGGGTTAGTCAGCATGGGCCAGGCGGTGTTTTGGTAACAAGCAGTCCCACATCCTCAGTGTCTGAGATTGACTGGGGGTTCTTAGGCCCATAACCCTGATGCCTTCATTTCCCTGTGTATTAAAAGAAATCAGGAAACAGAAGCCGGTGTAGGAAAGTGATTTATCTACAGTCTGGTAAGAGCCCAGTTCATTCGGCAGGCTACCAGCCAGGTTGACAGAATCTGAGAAAGCACAATCAAGTGTGTTCTCTGGCTGCCACATGCATGCATATGCACATGTACCCACTAATGCACTTGTACACACGTCTACACATATGAACACACACAAAGGGGAGGGGCTAGGGATGGGTCGGTGAATAAGGTGTCTGCTATGCAGGCACGAGGATCAGAATTCTGCTCTCCAGAGCCCATTTCCAAGGGGGCAGGCATGGTAGCTGTCTGTAATCTGAGCACTCAGGAGGCAGCCCCAGGGCAAGCCGGCTAGCTAGACTAGCAGGAATTGTAAGTTCAGGGTTCGTTGAGAGACCCAGCCTCCATAAATAAGGCAGAAGGCACCTGACATCAATCTCTGACTCCACATATACTCTTGAACACATGTACATGCTTGTACATGCATGCAGAGAAAGACTGACAAATAGAAGACACACACATAGACACACACACATACCCATACACATAGACACACATACACATACACACACACAGACACACACAGAGACATAGACATACACACACATACATATACACACACACATACATACACACACAGAGACAGCTACACATGTACACACACATACACACACATATACCCATACACATAGACACACATACACAGACACACACACAGACACACACATACATATATACACACACAGACATACACACACAGAGACACACACAGACACCTACACACGCACACACACATACACACACACACATACATATACACACAGAGACAACACAGACACCTACATACGCACACACACAGACACACACACACACACATACATATACACACACACAGACATACACACACAGAGACACACACAGACACCTACACACGCACACACACATACACACACATATACATACACACACAGAGACAACACAGACACCTACACACGCACACACACATGCACACACAGACACACACACATACATATACACACACACAGACATACACACACAGAGACACACACAGACACCTACACACGCACACACACATACATATACACACACATATACATACACACACACATATATACACACACAGAGACACACACAGACACCTACACACACACACACACACACACACACACACACACACACACACACACACCGTTGGGCCTGCCATTGAAGAGACACAGCTTTAGCGAAGGGAACAGCGAGAGTGAGCATGCAGCCCAGGGCAAGTTAGCCAGAGCTACTCCCAAGCCTCCCTCAGCAAACAAATTCCCTGACTCAGGGCAGCTTGCTCACAGGAATTCCGCAGATGTCACCACATTCTGAGCCTGGGCCACGGTTTTTCTTAAATGACAAATGTGTGGGATCACAGTCATCACATTTTCTCCAACATGGTAGAGTCTGACTCAGACAAGGCGTTCCCTAATGTTTAGGAGATGAATGGGCTGAGGAGTGCCTGAGCTGGACTGATGGCGGCCAATGCCCTCTCGCTCTTTGGACCGTGGTCTCCTCTGCCCACCGAGATGCTGCCTAAGGAGCCCTCCCCAGCATCTGTTGGCTAACGTTAGAGTGCATGTCTGTGTGGCTGGAAACCCTGCCTGCCATGTCTCACCGAAAACGGCCATGTGCCAGTCCCTGGGGCTGACTTGTCTGGGTGACTTCACTCTAGAGACAATTGTCACCATATTAGTATGTGTTCCAGGACATTGTGGCTGGCGTTCTTGTCAGGGGCAGACAGGGGTGACTCTGGAAAATGGCTTTTCCCAGACACCTCTCCCGCAAGTGGTTGAGATCGCAAGGTTTATGATTTAGCCCCACGTATCAGTTGTATTCCTCCACCACCCTCTATTGTGCACACGTGTGTAGGACTCTCTGGCTCTCTAGCCATCTTCCAGGTTATTTTCTAGGAGCCCATTTATCTTATTTTGAGACGAGGTCTTTTACTGGTCTCATTCATCAATTAGGCTAGGCTGGCAAGCCAATGAGCCTCGGGGATCCACCTGTCTCTGCTTCCACAGCGGGGGTGAGGGGATTACGTCAGCACGCTTGGCTTTTTGTTACTTGGGTTCTGGGAACTGAACTCATGTCCTCACACTTGTGCCACAAATGTTGAATAGATTGAATTATTCCCACAAGGCCCTGAGTCCTCCTTATATAGCTACAAAACTTTGTGTCCGCCTCCGAACAGAGGGGACGGGGTACAAACAAGTCGGCCATGTATTGAGTGTGTGCTGCGTGGCACACTCTGCATGCAGGACTCACTTTGACTCGGTGAGATCTCTCCAGCCCATGACCCCTAGGCTTTACAGACCCAGGGATGCTATGAGTGCAGCCCAACACCAAGTACAAACTGATTCAGACACATGATGAAAGTTTTCTGCCTTCTTAAGGTCTTATTCTATTATTTGTCTGTAACTTGATTGCAGGGTTCTCGAGTGTGAACTTTGTGTTCAATGTTGTGTCACAGTGTCTAAAGGTTGGATACAGGGCTGGTGAGGTGGCTCAGCTGGCAAAGGGGCTTCGAGCCGTTCCTACCAACCTGGGTTTGATCCCCAGAACCCCAGAGTGATAGACGGAGAGAACTGACTCCCACACGTTGTTTCCTGACCTCCAAATACATATCTTGGCACACACATACACACACACACACACACACACACACACACACACACACACACATACACACACATACACACACACACACACACATACACACACACACATACACACACACACACACACACACACACACACACACACCAATGTAATTTAAAGAAGAGATGAAAATATCTGCTAGGGGATATGTATATTTGGCCCAATGTACAGATGAGAAAACTGAGCCAGAGCAGCCAAAACACTCACCTAATGTGACATAACTGGATGCCTCTTGTCTGCAAGGCCACAAAGCTATCTTGTGAAAGCTGATGTCTAATGGGGAGAAAGACAGGGCAGCTGAACAGAGTGGATGCTAAGTAAAGGCATGAGCAATAAATCGGAGATTAGGGCGGGGAGTGTATACATAAGTGATCAGGGGGGACAGGTGAGACTACTCCCCAGAACAGAATGGATGGAGATAAAGAATTTCAAACCCTGATAAGGACAGAGAGCCTCAAGCTAGGATTATTCCAGAAGACACCTGCATCATGTGGGGAACAGGCAGGAAACAGAAGAGGTAGCATAGGTTAGGGCATGACAGGCGCAGAGCTCCACAGTGTGGAGCCACTGGGATTCCTGCAGAGAGAAAGCCCTTGGTGAGGTCTACTTTAAATATGTCCAGAGAGGGAAGGCTAAGGAAGCTCAGTGACTTCAAGTGATGAGGCATCCAGGTTGGGATGCCAGGATTAAAAAAGGCACATTAAGGGAAAGCTGGTGGTACCTTGATGGGAATGGGGTTTCTGGTGATGGACAGTGCTGGTTTGTTCCTTGGCACAAATGCATCAAATCGTATCAGCCACAATGGAAGCTAGGGGAAGGGTGTATGTGGCACTCTACACTGTTAGATGAAATTTTTCTATGACTCTAACATTTAAAAAAAAAATTCATTAGGAAGGATAAACTGGGTGTGGTTGCGCATGCCTTTGATCCCAGCACTCGGGAGGCAGAGGTATGAATATCTCCGTGAGTTTGAGGCCAGCTTGATCTACAAAGTGAGTTCCAGGACAGCCAAGACTACACACACACACACACACACACACACACACACACACACACACACACACACACACGGGGGGGGGGAGGGAGAGAGAGAGAGAGAGAGAGAGAGAGAGAGAGAGAGAGAGAGAGAGAGAGAGAGAGAAGGTCAGGAGGATAGGAGGAATGGAGGGAAGGGGAGAGGATTGAGCTGGTGGGGAAGGTTGGGATACGGAAGTGTGGAACTACTGCCGTCTAGTGGTAAGAGCCAGGCTCTACCGGAGACAGAGGCAGGGAGTTTGGAAAGGAGACACACACTGGCAGAGGGTGAAACAGAACCTGCAGCTGGCTGGAGCTGAAGGACAAAGCTGAAGGTACTAACTAATCAGAGATGACCATCTTGCTGCAAGCCCCAGGTGTGGAGAGAACTTCACAAAAGTGAGGTGATCACAGATCATCTGGGGGCAGCTTAGGGAGAGACACACACAGGCCCACACTCTCTGAGCATCCCTGGGAACTGATCCAATCTAGCTGAATTCTTCCCAGCGGTGCTTCCCACACCATTGGTGGCTAAAAGGCTGCTTTCTCGGGGGCTTTTGTTGGTTTGGTTGGTTTAAAAATCCATTTCTAGTTCAGTGAAGATTAATATATTGGCTGACGTCTATTTAGTGAAACAAGTCCACTGAGCATGCTCGGATTTTGAGCATTTTCAAAGACTCTAAGGGAGTTGAACCCTCATTCTCCATACTGCTGTGGTCTCCTTGCTGACCAGAAACAACTCATTTATGGACTGGCACTGCTCTGCCTTAACCCTCACAATTATCTATAGTAGAGATTTGGAGCCTCGGGGTGCACGTGGTAAACAGTGACGTGTGTCTGGGGACAGCTGAGTGAGTAAAGAGGAGCCCTGAGGACCCGAGTTCAATACTCAGAAACCACACACAAATCCAGATGTGGCAGCCTGTGCTGCAGTTCCAGAGCTAGGGAGCTGAGATAGATGGGTCCCCGGGGCTCAGTGGCCAGCCAGCCCAGCCTAGCCAGCAAGCTCCAGGCCAACAAAGAGGTTTTGTCCTCAAAAAAAGAAAAAGTAATAACACCCAAAGAACTACACCAGAGGTTGACCTCTGACCTCCACGGTCACCTACACACCTACACACATGAATGCACATGCACACACACAAACACAAAAGAACAAAAATACCAGTGACATAAGGAGGTTTGCAAGCCATCTGAGGTCACGAAAAGCTGGAAACTGCAGGGAGCTGGGATTTCGTCTGTGGTTAGCCTGTCTGGAGCAGTGATCCACCCACTTCACGTGGCCCCACCATCACTCGGGCAGGGATCTCATCACCTGGCCTCCTTCCTCGGGTCCTTTGGATCGTTCTGAAGGCTCCTCTTCAGGTCTCTCCCCTGGAGGCTGGATCATGTGTTGTGTTGGTTGGATGGGAAGATTGCTTGGGAAAACCTTTGCCAGGCCTGACATCACAGCCTGCATCCTGTGGGCCCCACAGCTGGGCCAGACAGAGAGCTCAGGGCTGGGGGAGACCTCGACAGGAGGTCAGGAACACTGACCCTGACCCTGGCGTCATCCCCAGGTCTCTGCTGCTGAGGTACTAATGAGGGAAGAGTGGGAGGGTCACAAGGCAACACACCCAGGATAGCCCTTTCTGAGTCCAGGAAGTACTTAGCAACTGCTGTCATCAACAGCGAAAGCTGGGCATCCAGTCACAGGCAGACGCAGAGCAAAGTGGGAGTCTGTGGTCCCTTCTGCCCCGTGGAGGCGCCAGGAGGATGGCAGTGTTTGGCTGTCATTTTTCCTGCCCAGATCATCTCTCCTACTCTGACAAGGGTGGGCTCTGGCCACCTCGAAGGTGTGGGTGCAGGGATGAAGGGATGACCTTGGAAACTCCCTCCTTTCAGTCATCTTAGAGGACCCCAGCTTCCGACAGACATGGTGCCTGTGAAGGGGAGTCAAGATGGTCAAAGAATGTGGGGTTCCCCAGCCCTCAAGCAAGGGGCCAGGAGTCTGTGGATTTGTGAAACATGGGGATGTTCTCTGAGGTCCACTGCTTGGAAGAAGTTCTCTTAGGAGAACATCCAGTCTCCTAGGAGATCCATCCATCCATTCATTAAATCGTCATCATGGGTGCTACCCAGACTCTGTGGAAAACAGTGTCACACAAGGAGCCTTTCAGAAAATGACAGCTCTTTTTTTTTTTTTTTGCACACTCCACTCCTGGCTGTGATCCCTGATCTTACTCTGAATCACCCTTTTCAGTCCCTAACTGAGGGACAGTTCTCAAGACACAGTGACATCCCACACTCAGCTAAGGACAAAGTATGTGTACTTTGTCAGAATATGAAAAACCACTAGGACGGCATAAACTGTGGTAATCCCCATGGGTGCTTCCCCATGGGTGCTTCCCCATGGGTGCTTCCCCATGGGTGCTTCCCCATGGGTGCTTCCCCATGGGTGCTTCCCCATGGGTGCTCATGGTCCCCTCATCCTCCATCTCCAGGCCTAGCTCCTCCCATGATGATGATGATGATGATGATGATGATGTGTGTGTGTGTGTGTGTGTGTGTGTGTGTGTGTGCAAGCATGCACACATGTGCCCTTGTACTATGATTGGGGAAGAAGTACAAATGAGCTAAGTTGTCATCTAGACAGCTAATGGCTAATGAGTAAAACTGAAAAACTCAGAATCTATGTTCAAGGGACACCCGTACTTGTACTTGCAAGTTCATGACAGCAGTGTTCACACTGGCTGAGATAAGGGACCAACCTAATTCCATCAGTGGATGAGTGGTTAAAGGTAGTTCAGCTTTGGACAAAGAAGTTTCTTTCTGCAGCGAGTGGTGCTTACTGTAGATACTCATAACAGGTCAAACTTGCCAAGAACAGGGCTGGAGAGATGGCTTAGCAGTTAAGAGGGTCCCAGCTTGTTTCTGAGCACTCACACCAGACAGTCTACAATGGCCTTACGTCATATAACTCAGGCTACAAGAGATCTGGTGCCCTCTTGTGGCCTCTTTGGGCAACTGTGCTCATGTGCACATGCCCTCACACAGACTCGTCTTCACACACACAATGAAAAATGAAGTAAATCTTGGAGCTGGAGAGATGGCTCGGAAGGTAAGAGCACTCGTTGCTCTTGCAGAGGACCGGTTTTGGTCCTCAGCACCCACACAATGGCTCACAACTATCTGTAACTTCAGTTTCAGGGGGTCCAATGCCTTCTTTTGGCCTCTGAGAGCACCAGGCATACATGTGGCATGCATACATACATACATACATACATACATACATACATACATACATGCAGAAAAACACTCATACACATAAAAGCAAATAAATCTTTTTTTTTGTTTGTTTGTTTTTTTTTGGTTTTTTTTGAGACAGGGTTTCTCTGTGTAGCTTTGTGCCTTTCCTGGAACTCGCTTTGGAGACCAGGCTGGCCTCGAACTCACAGAGATCCGCCTGGCTCTGCCTCCCGAGTGCTGGGATTAAAGGCGTGCGCCACCACCGCCCGGCTAAGCAAATAAATCTTATCAAAAGCTAAAATAAAATTTTTTTAATCTAAAAAACCAAAAAAAAAAAATCTACTGAGAATTAAGTGATTTTTGAATGCTCAGCCCGAAATGGGACATCAATCTACCCCCTCTCCATGGCTGAGGGAATAACACAGAAGAGGAGGAGGTGGAAAGAGAACTGGGGAGTCGGGGGAAGCACTGGGAAATACCGTCTTCTCGAATCACCCGGTTGTTGCTCTCTTGACTCACAGCAATTGTGATTGCCTGTTCAAGACACGCACAAAATCAGGTCTGTCAACATTCCATCACAGAGAGGAGAGAGGGTCACTAGGCCCTGCTCTTCCCTGAGGGTCTCCAGGAAGTAATGGTTGCTGGGAGAAAAGGAGACATTTTCTTCAGCGGTGCGGCCAGTGGTGTGGTGAACATACCTCTATAGAGAGCCCCCGACCTGTGATCCTATGAGCAAAACCAATTAAACACAGTGAAGTTGCAGATACATAATGGAGCACTGTATGGCCTTAAAAAGAGGGAAATTCTGTCACTGACAATCAGATGGATAAACTTGAAGGACATTATGTTAAGTGACGTCATCCAGGCATGGTGAATTTTTAAGTGTTCTTATCACAATAAATTGGTGAGATAAGGTATATGTTAAATGGATTGACTTGGTGTCCACAACGCATACATGTACTGAGCATCACATTGAACAATGTGTGCATGGGTACTCATACACCCACACAGGCAGGATTTCAAGTTGTCCAGTCTGGCCTTGGGCTTGCTAAGTAGCTGGGGGATTACCTTGAAATTTTTGATCTTTCTGCCTCAATCTTCCAAGTGCTGGGACTAAAAGACTTGTGCTAAAACACCTAGTTTTGCTCAGTGCTGGGAATGGAACCTAGGGCTTCATGTATATTAGGCAAGCACTCTCCCAATTGAACTACATCCCCAGCCATGTGTATACACACATATATACATGTGTGTGTGTGCATGTGTGCCATTTTTACTTGTCAGCTAGAAAATAAATGCAAAAAGAAGAAAAAGAAAGAGTCAGAACTGTAGATGGAGATATGCAGGTCTAATCAGAGACACGAGTGTGGGCTGTGGAGCATGTGAACCCAGAGGCTTGTGTTCCTTTTGTCCATTTTATGGTACGATTCGATTTTTGAGAACTCTGTGCATAGATTGCTACGATTAGAGGTATAATGAAGGACTTGGAGGCAGGTAAGAGATAAGTCAAGCTGTGTCTCCAGAACGACAGGTCCTGGCATCTGCCCCTACAGGGCAGGGGCAGTGGCAAGGGAGAGCCCTGGGAGAGCGAGCCCTCAGCATTCTGGGCTTTCATGCTTTGGGGAAGGGTCTTGAGCCTCTGCTCCAGCCCAGCTGCTGGATCTGAAAGTGGTTTATTTTCATGACCAAAAGCCCAGGGTAGACTAGAGAGCTTTGGGTTGGTCATGTTGGGTCGTGACTGCATCCTAAGCACCGAGGGAAAGGATGCTTGGGAAATCCCCAAGGGAGAGAGAACTGGGTGTTGGTTTTTCCTCTGAGACTCAGACACTCCCTGGTAACTATTGTTCCCAAGTGCGGTTTTTACAAACCTTCTTTTCTGCAAATTCCACGGGCAGCCCAGACTGATTCTTCTGTCTAGGAATTTGAGGGGCTGAGAGCAGAGCTAAGGTTTTACGGGAAGCAGGCATCAAGGCAGCAGGCTCTGGCAGAACTCACCCAGGTCTTCCATCTTTTCACGCTTTCAGGCTCACACTTCATTAGTGACCGCCTGGCCTCACCAAGTCGACTTTAACAAGCTGCCCCTCCAGTGCTCTGGCTTTTTGTCCATGTTTTCCAGGCAGACAGCTGTTTGTCCTGCAGCTGGGATAAAGTCCCCAGTGGCCCCAAAGCGAGATCCAACACCTTCCCCCACAATCTGAGGTGTCAGCACACATGCTCATCCTTCATTTCTTCCCCCAGTAGGTATCACAGATTCCTCTAGCCCAGTGGTTCTCAACCTGTGGGTCCAGACTCATTTGGGAGGTCGAACGACCCTTTCACAGGGGTCACCTAAGACCACTGGAAAACACTAATACTTACATTCTGATTTTTTAACAGTAGCAAAATTACAGTTGTGGAGTAGCAATGAAAATAATTGTATGGTTGGGGGTCACCACAACATGAGGAACTGGATTAAAGAGTTGCAGCATTAGGAAGGTTGAGACCCACTGCTCTAGCTCTAGAGGAATCTCTAGGAGATCTTCGAAGATTTGAACATCTGGCCGTCTGACCTACAGAATACCAGTAGAGGATGGGCAACAATTGCTGTTTCCATTTACAGGCTGGAAAACTGAGGCTCAGAGGGCTTAAGGCCCTTGGGTACATTCACATAGCCAGGAAGGGCAGAGTTGGGAATTGAACTTACATTTTCCAAGTCCAGTACAGACTTGAAACCTGAAAGTTTCAGTAACCAGCCCTGGTGCAGGAACCCACACACTCAGCATGGCAGAGCCCTGGGCTAGCTTGCCTGTCTGCTCCGGAGGCAGTCCCAGGCCTTCCTCTCCTGTCCTCTCAGCCTCTCAATAGAGTCTGGGTTTCAGCCATGACAAACAATGGAACAGAGCAAGTTAATTCACTCTAAAGGGTAAATGAATGACACCTGGTCAGTCCAGGTCAGATGGACAGACTTGTTTTTTCTTTTTCTTTTCTTTTTTTTTTTTTTTTCGAGACAGGGTTTCTCTGTGTAGCTTTGCACCTTTCCTGGAACTCGCTCTGGAGACCAGGCTGGCCTCGAACTCACAGAGATCCGCCTGGCTCTGCCTCCCGAGTGCTGGGATTAAAGGCGTGTGCCACCACCTCCCGGCTTTTCTTTTGTTTTTATTAAGAAATTTTTTTCATTTATTTTACACACCAATCAAAGATCTCCCTCTTCCCTCCTCCTATCCTCCCATCCTCCCCCTCCCAACCCACCCCCCACTCCCCCTCACAAGAAGGCAAAGGCCTCCCATGGGGAGGCACATCCAGTAAAGATAAGTCCAGTCCTTCCCCCTGACTCAAGGCTGCACGAGGTGTCCCATCATAGAAATGGACTCTAAAAAGCCTGCTCATGCACCAGGGATGGATCCTGTTCCTACTGCCAAGGGACTCCCCAAGCAGATCAAGCTACACAACTGTCTCGCCATGCAGAGGACCTAGTCCAGTCCCATGCAGGCTCCACAGCCTTTGATCCAATTTTCATGAGTTCCCACTAGTTTGGTTTGGTCGTCTCTGCAGGTTTCCCATAATGATCCTGATGCACTTGCTCATAGAATCCCTCTTCTTTCTCCTTGACAGGACTCCTGGAGCTCTGCCTGGTGTTTGGCTGTGGATCGCTGCATCTGCTTCCATCAGTCATAGGAGAAAAGCTCTGTGATGACAGTTAGGGTATTCACGGGTCTAATCACTGGAGCAAGCCAGTTCAGTTCAGGCACCCTCTCCACTATTTCTAATAGTCCAAACTGGGGTCATCCTTGGGGATTCCTGGCAACTTCCCTAGCACCAGGTTTCTCTCTATCTTCATGATGTCCCCCTCTCTCATGGTATCTCTTTCATTGCTTTCCAACTCCATCCCTGTTCCAGCTCGATCATCCCATTCCCTTATGTTCTCATCCTCTATCCCTCACTCTCCATTGCCCACCCTCATCCCCAATTTACTCATGGAGATATCAGGGTGATCCACGTGTCCTTCTTTGGGTCTTCCTTGTTAGCTAGCTTCTCTGGAGTTGTGAGTTGTTGTCTGGTTATCCTTTGCTTTGCATCTAGTATCCACTTATGAGTGGGTACATACCATATTTGTCCTTCTGAGTGTGGGCTACGTCACTCAGGATGATATTTTCTAGTTCCATCCATTTGCCTGCAAACCTCATGATGTCATTGTTTTTCTCTGCTGAGTAGTACTCCATTGTGCATATGTACCACATTTTCTTAATCCACTCTTCAGTTGCGGGGCATCTAGTTTTTTTTTCCCCAGGTTCTGGCTGTTATGAATAATGCTGCTATGAACACAGCTGAGCATGTGTCCCTGTGGTATGACTGAGAATTCTTTGAGTATATGGCCAAGAGTGGTATAGCTAGATCTTGAGGAATATTGATTCCCAATTTTCTGAGAAATCACCACACAGATTTCCCAAGTGGCTATACAAGTTTGCATTCCCACCAACAGTGGAGGAGTGTTCCCCTTGCTCCACATCCTCTCCAACTTAAGTTGTCTTCAGTGTTTTTTGATCTTAACCATTCTGACAGGTATAAGATGGTATCTCAGAGTCGTTTTGATTTGCATCTCCCTGATGACTAGGATGCTGAGCATTTCCTTAAATGTCTTTCAGCCATTTGAAATTCTTCCTTTGAGAATTCTCTGTTTAGCTCTACAGCCCATTTTTAATTGGATTGTTTGTTATTTTGATGTCTAGTTTCTTGAGTTCTTTATATACTTTGGAGATCAGTCTTCTGTCAGATGTGGGGTTGGTGAAGATGTTTTCCCATTCTGTAGGCTGTCATTTTGTCTTATTTACTGTGTCCTTTGCCTTACAGAAGCTTCTCAGTTTCAGGAGGTCCCATTTATTAATTGTTCTCAGTGTCTGTGCTACTGATGTTATATTTAGGAAGTGGTCTCCTATGCCAATGCAGTCAAGACTACTTCCTACTTTCTGTCTAGATTCAGGCCAAAGGGCCCCTACCATCTTGGTGAGGAGGGCAGGAGCAGCTGGAAACTTCTAGAACTTTCTCAGTTGACCTGAATTGGTTTTGGAAGATGGCCCCTAAACTCTCTCATGCTCTGTCATCAGCCCCAAGAGGGTCTGGGAGCTCACAGGTGCCTTGTCTGCTCCAGAATGGGTGGGGCACCTGGGTTTAGGAGGCAGAGACTGCCCAGGCATGGGTGGGGCTGGAGGCCTCCTCCACCCAGCTCAGCAGCCTGGCCTAGGCTGTGATGCTCTAGGTCCCTGTGGGTCCCCATCCTGGAGGATAGCTCCTTTCAACTTGAACTTGCTGATCTCTGAAGGTTCCTCAATCCCCAAAGTACAACAGTCCTGGCTTTCAGCTCTATCCAGCTTATTCCACTGTGGTTTAGAAGGCAAAATGCCATCACCTGGACCCTCCCCAAATTCCACATGATCTTCCAACAGGGCAGAAAGGGCTCTGCTCTCTGGGAGATCCTCTGCCCCCAGGCATCTGCAGGGGGGACCTGCCTGCACCAGCTCTGTAAATGCTGGCTTTGTTCAGGGAAGAGACCCAAGGAAGCTTCCGGGCTGAGGGCATGCCTGCCTTCCCTCCTGGGCTACACGAGGCAGGAGGCCAATAATGTTGTGCCAAGCAGTGCAGCCCACCCAGGCAGTGTGGAGGGCCTGTGACCTTGCAGCCTGGAGTACAAAGAGCTGTGGTGAGGGAGCATGCCTAGGTCAGGGCACATTATAAACATTTACATCCTACAGGTGGCAGTCACTCCTCGGAGGAGCACCTAGGTCTCTGCCCACATTTCAGGTCCTCCTCTTTTCTCCTCCATCGTCTCTTCCTCCTTCCACTGGTCTCTATCTGTTCTTTGGCCAAATGTACTCACGTCCCTTACCTCCTTGCCTCTGCATAAAATGTCCCCACCTCATTCACCCAAGGTTCAAGCCAAAAGCTGCCTCTTCCTTGAGGCCCATCTGGAATCTAGGCAGAACTGAGCGGTTTCCCCGTGTTTCTCCAATGACACATCTGTAAGCTTTGTTAGAATGAGTAGCAGGCTGCCTTGCGCTGGCATTTACTGTGTCTATTATGCCTGGGTATCTTCCTCCTTCCCACACCCCAGCAAAACCCAGGCACACTCACTGTCTTAGAAGTTTTATATTCATGTAACACTATTAACTAGCTGAAAGCTAGCATTTATTAAGCACTTACCATGTACCTTGTGAGACTTAGAGTTTGTTATTAACTCATATAATGCCCCCCAACTCCCCTCAGGTAAAACAGGGAAGGCCTGGAAGCTTCCATATGACCCTACCCTCCTCACTAAGACAGCAGGAGCTGCCTCTTTGGCCCAGAGAACTAGGCAGAAGGTCTTAGCCCATCCCACGTCCTTGGCTGCCCAAGAATCCCAACATAATGAGAGATGAGATGCCTCCTCATAACCCTATGAGGCAGACACTAAGGAAACTAAGACACAGAGATGTTAGGTAACCTGTTTAGAGTCACACAGTAAGTTGCAAAGTATGGAGCCAGCCATGGACAGCTTGGGTCCCCTGTCTGTGCCTTTCCCCCTGTCTCAGTGTGGTTGTGAAAACAGGGGGTTGCCTTCTGGAATTTGAATCAGGGGTTCACCTTCCCTGACTGCACAGATTTGTTAGGGCCTCCTAATGCTCAGTGCCTGATGCTTGCCTATGTGAAACTGGTAATCATGGTTACGTATACTTCAGCGTTGAAAGAGATTTCAGTGATGGTGTGTGCAAAAGAAGTCATAGCCCAGAAAAGCCGAGATGTAGATGGAGATGACCATACCTCAGTCTAACTGGGTGTTCACCAAGGATGCTTGGCCCCTAGTAACCTGACTGGCCACGGCTCTTTGAACTGCACGGTGCCCCTTTCCACCTCCTTTTCCCAAACACATTTTGCTTCTGCACTCTCCCAGCAGGAACTTCTGTTTATTTTGTCTACATAGATGCTAAGGTCTGTGTGAAGCTCTGGGCTCTGTTGCAGTCCCACACCACCTCCTTGCACACCCATCCCACCCCCTCCCACTCATCTCCAGCTACCCCACACCTGGCCTGCTTCTCCTGGAAACTTCATCCCCAGGGGAGCAGGGCAATTGGCTGCTGCTGAGCCAGCCAGAAAATTCCTGAAGTGTGAGCAGGTTGGTTTTCATCAAAAGATTTGAAAGTTCGGGATGGCCAGACATTTCTCTTTACGGTAATGACATTTGCAGGCTCCACAGCCTGGCTCCCAGCTCCTGTACCCTGTACTCTTTGCCTTCTGAAGTAGTCCCAGAATCCCTGAGCTAGACTCCAGGAGACCTCCTCCCTCCCAGAGACTTAGCTTGGGATATGATCAGATGGGACGAAGCCCAATTCTTCTATACTAAGTGTCCCAGGCTGGGATGTAACTCTATAGGTAGAGTGCTTGCCTAGCATGCACAAAGCCCTGGATTCAGTCCCGAGTATTGCATAGAATGGGCATGGTGAAACCCACCTATAATCTCAATACTTAGGAGGTGGAAGCAGAAGGGGCAGAAGTTCAAGGTCATACTGGGCTACATAGTGAGTTCAAGAGCAGCCTGCAAGAGACCCTCTTTGAAGGACACCATCAAAAACAACTAGACATCCCAACCAGCGGGTTGTAGGGGACCCAAGGCTCCAGGTCCCGCCAGCAAGCCTCCAGCTGCTGGCCTCTATGATGAGGCACCACAGAGCCCCTCCTACCAAGCTGCTTAGTGATTATCAACCTGGCAAGATCTAGAATCATTTAGGAGACAAGGCTTTGGGCCCATCTGTGAGTGAGTTTCTAGATCAAGTTAACTGAGATAGAAGATTTTCCTGTGAAAAGCTGTAGGGTGGGGTGCTAGATTTCATAAAAGGGAGAAGTTGAGCTAAACATCAGTATGCATCTCTCTGCTGGGGATGCAATGTGGACAGTTGTCTGGAGCTTCTGCTTCCATGATGGACTGTGCCTTTGAACTGTGAGCTTAAGTTCTTGCCACAGCAACGAGAAAACTAAGACACCTCCACAGTGTGAGCAGCATCTTCTAGTCCCAGGAGCAGAGGGATAGAAAGCAGCTGGCTGTCTTAATTAGGGTTTCTATTGCTGTGAGGAAACACCATGACCAAAAGCAACTTGAGGAGGAAAGGGTTTAATTGGCTTACACTTCCAATCACTGTTTGTCATTGCTCTAGAGGTGGTGGAACCTGGGAGAGTAGAGCAGATAAATGAGGCGGACTAAAGTCTCATGAAATAGCCAACACTTTTCAGAGCACCAGACAATTTATATTCTGAGGGTTAAGAAGATTTACATGAGTAAAGTGTACAATTCTTGCCTGTGGTGGACAAGCCACACACGGCAAAAACATGTTTTCATGGAGGCATATAAACAAATAACAATACCAGTTGCATGTAATGAATAATCCGAAGTAAACTCACTCGTATCTGCTACACCCGAGAGAGGCACGAAAGCACATTCCAAGAACAAGTATGTGTTTTTGAAGAAACTGAGGTTACAAGACTCTTGTCTGTTTCCTAGAATTTTCTCACAAGCACTCAGAAATCTCACATGATTCCTGTCTTGGACTGTGTTCCAATAACTGTTCATCACTGGAGGAAGTCAGGACAGGAACTCAAACAGGGCAGGGACCTGGAGGCAGGAGCTAATGCAAAGGCCATGGAGGAGTGCTGCTTACTAGCTTGGTCCAAATGGCTTGCTCAGCCTGCTTTCTTAAGCACCCAGGACCAACAGCCCAGAGATGGCACCACCCACAATGGGCAGGGCCCTCCCCTATTAATCCCTAATTAAGAAAATGCCCTACAGGTTTGCCTACAACCTGATCTTATGGAGGCGTTTTCTTGAGGTCCTCTTTAGCTTGTTTCAAGTTGACATAAAACTATTCAGCATGGAGATTAAATTCTATTCTATTCTATTCTATTCTATTCTATTCTATTCTATTCTATTCTATTCTATTCATTTCTCCTCCTTCTCTTCTCCCCAGCCCAGATCCCTCCACTTGAGTAGAGACATTGGCCCTCCACCATAGGTATCACTAGGCCTTTATGCATCAGTGCCCTTGGCTTCCAGGCCTTCTGTCTTGAACTGGACATGGCATCACAGATCTCTTGGTCTCCGGCTTGCAGACAGTAGATCATTGGGCTTCTTCAGCCCCCACAGTCATGACCACCATTAATATGAATCCACCTTCCTTTGTATATGTATTTGTCTCATCTGTTCTATTTTGCTGGAGGACCCTGACTAATCCAAGGTTCATTGAATAGAAGGAAATAGGATTTTGGAAGTCAGGTCAAGAAGAGTGACTGCCTCTTAGCCATCTATCAGCACTGACCACTGAAGCCTCAGGGAACCAAGCTTCTCATGCAAACCCATTTGGAAAGTTATGGCAGGGATGGGTGGGGCCTAAGGGTGCAGCTCAGTGGTAGGTGTTTCTCTAGTCTTCACCCAGTTCTGGGTCCAATCTTCAGCTTGAAACTAACAAAGAAACCTAGGCAAGATGATATATACTTGTAAACCTGCTGTGAGGACTCTGGAGGCAGAGACAGGAAGATCATAAGTTCAAGACCAGCTTGGGCTACATAGCAAGTTGCAGGCTAGACTGGTGAGGGGACTCTGTCTCAGACAAAACAAAACAATAGTCAAGCCCAGAGCTCACTGATATGGCAAGCCTTGCTACCACCTTGCTCTAGGAATCATCTTTCTCTGTTTTCTGGAGCTGGAATTACAGATGGGCTGCCACGCCTACCCAGCATTTACATGAGTTTCTGGGGATCCGAACTCTGGTCCTTATGCTTGTACAGCAAGCTTGTTAACCTCTGAATCATCCCCCAGGGCCCTAGGTACATGACTTTAAGTTAATAAATATTATTGCACTTTAGCTCTCATGCTTAATTATCATTTTTTTCTCAAAACTTTTTTTAAATCTACAGCTGTTGAATCGGTGTGATACACTGGATTCCACCTGCACATCAACCGCCCTTGAATTTGACAGCTGAACTTTCTGTCTACAGCCTGTCACCACCCGCACTTCTGGGGTGAACACCCTCATCCAGCTTCTTCATGGATCCATGAGAGAGTTTCTCTGGTTTGGGTACCCACAGGTGGATCTGTGACTCAGGAGAACCACACAAAGCTCACCCCCAAGGACCAGCTCAGTAGGTAAAGGCGCTTGCCATCCAACCCTAACCATTTGAGCTTGTTTCCCAGGACCCACTTGATGGAAGGAGGAAGCCAACTCCTGCAAGTTGTCCTCTGACCTACACACACACACACACACACACACACACACACTCACACACATGCATGCACCCTCTCCTCCACACATATAAATAAATGTAATTTTAAAAATCTAGAATAAAAACAAAAATGCATTCACTAGCCAGTACCAGGCCAGTCTTCAGAATAAATATATAAATATAAATAAATACCAGGCCCCCCTCTTCCATCCCCTCCAGCCATGCAGTGGCTCCCTACTTCTTTAACGTTTGCTACCTAACTACCCAGTGTTGCTGGCAAGGATGCATGTGCTCTTTGCCGGAGTTTGCCTCTCCCAGAGGATCTTCTTAGCCACTTGGCACTTTCTCCCTGAGACCCATGTATTTATCGTCTTTGCCAATGGGTTGACAGTTGTGTGTCTCAACTCGCTGAGTCAGGAGACCGCTGTTTGTCTCAGTATCTAGTGGGCTTTAGTCATAGAAACCATTTTCTTCCAAGGACACCATTTAACTCTGCACATTGTGTTATTATTGACCAAAGTCATTCATTTTGACACTGACAAACCGTCACTTTTCTCCTTAAGGTTTATGCATGTGGAGCCTTGTGTATAACGCCATCCTCTGCTCCCGGCCAGATATTCTTAGACTGTCTTACCACACTTAGTTATCTTTTGTGAGCTTTCTAAAGTTACGTTTGTTTCCAGCTGGTGTTTATCACCATTGTAAAGTTTCACAACTCGATCCACAAATACCTTATTAATTTAACACTCTCTTGGGCGATTTGTAAACATGTTGCTCTTGTGAATTGATGTTTATTTCCAGCTCCATTTCTTGTGATGTTATATATTCTAGATACATGCTAATGAATTTTCTTGATAGGCCTTGTATCCCCTTAAATTATTTATTTTAGTTCTATTTGTTTGTATTTATCATATTTTCCACAATTTATATTTTCGAACCTTTCCTTTGCTACTTAGAATCTTCATTTCTTTTTTCTTATTTTATTACTTTGGTCATGTCCTCTAGGACTAAGTTGAAGGGTTGTGACAGTCAGTTTTCCACTGCTATAACAAAATTCCGGAGGCCAGTAGCTATAAAGGAAAGAGATGTATTTAGCTCACAGCTTTAGTTACTGAAAGTTCAAACAGCATGGCCCTAACTCTTCAAGGGGCCACATCATGGTGATGGCAGCATGAAGAGAGTACACGCACGAGGGAAAGATTGTGTGGTAAGACAGGAAACGAAGCATCAGGTTTGCCCTTTTATAACAACTTCCTCTCTAGAGAACTGACTCAGAGGCCCATGAGAACCACCTTAGCGCCTAATGCCCTAACTCACTCCCATTAGGTCCACCTCTTAAAGGTCCCAGCACCTCTCCATACTATCACACTGGGGATCAAGCCTTAGAGGACACAGTGCTCAAACCATCCATTACTGTAAAGAGATGTCAAATTTTCTAAATACAGTTTTTTTGCACCTATTGAAATATATGATTTTTCTCTCTTCTCTTTAGATTGGATGAAAAACATCAAAACATGGTACTGGGCCATTCTTGGAATCCTGACGTGCTATTTAGAAATACTTTGTGCTGGATGTGGTGGCATGCCTCTTAGTCCCAGCACTCAAGAGACAGAGACAAGTGAATCTCTGTGATTCTGAGGCTAGCCTGGTCTACATAGTGAGTTCCAGGCCGTTCAGGAATACTCAGTAAGACCCTGTCTCTAAATAAATAGATGAAAACAATTGGCCAATATTTACATGGAATAAGCAGAACAGGGTCATAGAACATTGTTGATCATTTTTTCTTGTGTTGTTTGTAGCATGAATCCTAAATGGTCTTATAATAAAAACCTCGAGAAAGATATTGGGGTAAATGCTGAAGGATCAGAAAGACAAAGGGACAAGCCACTGCCACATCTCACCTCGCCAACTGCTTGCCCAAAAGGGGAAGATTTTGTCTCCATGAATTCTCAGACTGAATGCCTCGGAGATCCTGTCTCCTCCTGCCTTGTATTCCTTTCTCCGCCCAGCCATATCACTTCCTGTCTCAACCACCTTAGTGCTGGGATTGAAGGTGTGAGCCATCACCACCTGGCTCTGTTTCTCTCTTAGACTGGATTAATCTCATGTAGCCCAAAATGGCCTTGAACTCACAGAGATCCGTCCACCTCTGCCTCCTATGTGCTAGGATTAAAGGTGTGCCCCACCACTGCCTGGCCTCTATGGCTAACTAGTGGCTGGCTTTGCCCTCTGATCTTCAGACAAGCTTTATTTATTAGAGAATACACTAAATATCACCACAATTTTTGTGGAGTCTCCTAAGGGGTCCAGCAGGTCAGGCATGGTGGTGCATACATGTCTCTAAACCTAACATGTAGGAGTTCAAGGCCCGCCTGGGCTACATAGCAAGACCATGCTTCAAAATAAACAGAGGCAGGAATGTCTGGATCCTTCTGTGAGAGTTTTTATCAGGTGAACACTGTGCCGCCCCAGCACCCCCTCTCTGGTGCATATGGTATCTAAAAACCATGAAACCTGCTAGAGATGACTTGAGGTCCTTTCTAGCTATGAGTTGTCACTAGTTAGAGGGACTGGTCACTTGAGCAAAGCCAGAGGCATCAAAGTTCAAAAGAAGCAGCCTCTTTTAAATCATCATGATAAAAAATGTGGACAATATTAACAGCATGCTCTGCTGCAAGCTGGCGATCACCCTACAGACCCACATGCCAACCAGCCCTGTGACGCACACGTTGGTCAGAATACTTTCATCTATTCTGGGAGATGTGGTGGTTTCTTCCACTTCACCGGCTTTGCTTAGCGTGAGATAGGCAAAGATTCAATCACACAGTTGGGTAACTGAGCGCCAGCCAGTCTGACAGCACATGGCATCATTTTTCTTGGATCTGTGAAGAATTTGTTTGTTACCGTAAGAAGGAAAGAGGAAATGTGGTCACCCCTCCTTCCATTATTACAGCTGTCACCTGCTGCCCTCTTGCCATGCTGCTGTGTGCCGCATCCCTTTGTTCCAGGGCGGGATCACAATTGTTTTTGCCTGAGAAGATCCTTGAGAGAGGTCAGGGCTCTCTGAGGGAGGATGTGGCTGAGCGGGCAGAGTGCTTGCCCAGTATGCACGAAGCCCTGCGTTCCCTCCCCAGCACCACGTCAACTGCAGGTGGTGCGTACTTGAAATCTCAACCCTCAGGGGGACGGAGGGAGGAGGATCGGGATTCCAAGGTCATCCTTGGGTACACAGTGAGTTCGAGGCTAGCCTGGACTACATCCGATCCCGACTTAAAAAACAAAAGCCAAACACTTTGGACGGTAACTAAGCTACTCCAACACACGTTACTGACACCGCACAGTTGATGTGACAGTGACATAAACAGCCATGGTCAGATCCTGAATGAAGAACTCTATCACGGCTGTCACCTGCCAGACAGAAGCTGATGATGCGTCACTGATACCAAACACGTTCTGACTCAGAGAACTGAGGAAGGAATGAGGAAGGGGCCGGTTATTGGAAAACAGAAGTGAAGTGCTGAACTGGAGGTGAGGGCCACAGACGCGCTGCCAAGATGACTCCAAGCCCATCCCACCCTTGAGGTCTGCATCTCCTCCCACGAGGAGGTACTGCGTGACCCACCTGTCCCTCCTGCTGTGGGAACAGCAGCACTTAGAGTCAGGCTGGCTGGGGTGCAGCTCTGTCTCCAGGCCGGGGGTGGAGGCCAGTCACAGAGCAGTGAGCTTCCGGCAGGTGGAGGCAGCCTGTAGTTGTTGTTTTTACTCTTTTCTCTTTGGGGGACCCACCACCCAGCTCCCAAATAATCACACGGAGACTTATTCTTTCTTATGAACGCCCGGCCTTAGCTTGGCTTATTTCTAGCCAGCTTTTCTTAACTTAAATGATCCCATCTACCTTTTGCCTTTGGGCTTTTACCTTTCTCTATTTCTGTATATCTTTTCTTTCCTTCTTATTCTGTGGCTGGCCCCCAGCATCCTCCTCTTCCCCTCTTCTTTTCTCTCTCCTCTATTCTCTCTGCCTGCCAGCCCTGCCTATTCCTCTCTCCTGCCTAGCTATTGGCCATTCAGCTCTTTATTAGACCAATCAGGTGTTTTAGACAGCCTAAGCAACACAGCTTTATAGAGTTAAACTAATGCAACATAAAAGAATGCAGTACTTCTTTGCATCATCAAACAAATATTCCACAGCGTAAGTGAATGTAACACATCTTGAAATAATATTCTATAACAGCCGCCACTGAGGCCTGGAGCCCATATTCAAGGATGTTTCCTGCTCTTGGTCACTGTTCTATTGCTGCAGAGAGACGCCATGATCATGGCAACTCTTATAAAAGAAAACATTTAGTTGGGGGCTTGCATACAGTTTCAGAGGTTTAGTCCATGATCATCATGGCAGAGAGCACGGTGGCAGACAAGTGCGATGCTGGAGAAGTAGTTGAGAGCCATAACCTGGTCCACAAGCAGACAGACAGAGACTTGATTCTTCTTGGCACCCCAGGGCCATTGCACAGCTCGACACTGGCTGTGTTGGCACTCTGGGACAGCACACTACTCGGATCCAGCACAGCCAGTAGCCCAGCCTAGGGTCAGCACTGGCCACCTCCCCTGGAGTAGCATAGGCTCCTCTGGGAAGACAGGATTGTCCCCAGGAAAACATAGCTATGCAGCACGAGCGTTCTGGTAGCACGATGTGTAACCCTGTGGCATTGACATGTAGAGACAAGGGCCCAGGGTTATGTCTGCCTCTTCCCCCATGAGTCAACAATATCCACTAACTCATTGGTTATCTTATTAAGAAGAACTTCTGTGAGAATGAAATATAACAAAATGTTTTCAATTACAGTGGAAACTGTAAAGGGATAATAAAAATAGGTCCTGGTTGCTTTTCTGTTGCTGTGATAAAACACCACGACCCAAAGCAACTTAGAGAAGGAAGAGCTTCTTTTGGCTTATGGTTCCAGGTGGGTAAGAGTCCTCGTGGCAGGGAAGCAGGGCAGCAAGCAGCAGGCACAGCGCAGGAGCTATAGGCTGAGAGATCACCTCCTCCAGCAAGGTGACGTCTCCTAGACTCTCCCAAACAATGCCATCAAGTGGGGACCAAGTGTTCAAATGCCGGAGCCTATGGGGACATCAAGGGAAGAGGAGAGGGAAACACTGTTGACAAACGGTGCTTATTACTGGGCCTTCAATCTTAGAAGGAATCCGGAAATGTGGTTCTCTGGGAAAAGAGAGGGAAAGGTATGGTGAGCACGAGGGCTTGTCTCCACTGCAGAAGACACTATTACCCCATTTTGCAGATGGAGATATTGAGGCTTGAAGACTGAGCCCAGAGCTTCATCGGGTCATGGGTGCCATGATACCTGTTGGATTTGTGAGGGATGTTTCTGATGGCTCTTTCCTCCTTCCCTTCTCCAAAAACTCTCTGCTTTTGTTCCCAGATCAGCATGGTGGGGAAGAGAAGCAACTGAGGAGTGTTTGTTGTGGCTGCTGGGCTTCATTCTTTAGCCAAATCATTTCACTTCATCCTCAGGGCAACCTTTCAAATGGGGTGTATGTTGGCAGAAAGCTCCAGAAACTGTTACAGATAAGGAAACCACACTGTGGGGCATGAGTTGCCAGTAAGAAGCCGACCCAAGACTTGTGCATGTGTGTGTCCACATGAGTATGAGGATGTATATTCTTGTCCCATGTATGTGGGTGCACATGTGTGTGCATACATGTGGAGGCCTGTTCCTTGGTTACTGTCTACCTTGTTCTTTGAGGCAGCGTCTCTCTCAGTGACATGAGGCTAGGCTGGCTGGCCCACAAGCCCCAAAGATCTCCCTGTCTCTATCTCCCCAGTGGTGAGATTACAAGCTCAGGCCACCATTCTTGGCTTTTTCATGGGTTCAGAGGATTAAATTCGGGTCCTCATGCTTGGATGGCAAGTGCTTTATTATACTATCTGAGCTCTCTCTCCAGCCATCTCCAGCTCCAAAGCCTTCTCTCTTACCCTGGCATCATCCAGAAACTACAGCAGGTGGAAGTCAGACCTCCAAGTCTTGCCCAGCTTGCCTACAACATCTCAGTATAACTTTGACCTTGCCTAGCATGCTCATTCATAGAAAAATGAGCTTGTCCGCTAACACTTGGTTGTTGGGGGTAGCCAAAGACTGAGTGAATGGTTATTAAAAGGATCCATTTGTGATATAGATGGAGGTGGCTTGCAATGTCCTCTGAACTCTCTGCCTCTAACTTCCCTCTTCCCAATTTCCTCACTGCCCCCAGTATCAGTGTCAGGACAAAAGTGACAATTTTTTCTGAGAGGCACAAGCAGGGTCTGACCCTCAGAAAGGCGCCCCTCCCTACCTCCTGGGGATGCTCCTCATTTTCAGGCTGCTCCAAAGATCCCAAGAAGCCTGCCATGGTTTCCAGCTATAGAAATAATCAGCACTATTCTTCCTACTTGGAATCAAGCCTCATTGGCCTCTGTGCTGACTGGTTTTATGTCAACTAGACACAAGCTAAAGTCATTTGAGAGGAGGGAACCCCAACTGAGAAGATGCCTCTATAAGATGGGGCTGTAGGCAAGCCTGTGGGGCATTTTCTTAACTAATGATTGATGGTGGAGGGCCCAGCCCGTTATGGGTGGTGCCATCCCTGGGCTGGTGGTCCTAGGTTCTATAAGGAAGCTGGCTGAGTAGGCTATGAGGATCAAGCCAGTAAGCAGCACCCCTCCATGGCCTCTGCATCAGCTCCTGCCTCAAGGTTCCTACCCTGCATGAGTTCCTGCGCTGACTGCTTTTGCTAATGAACTGTTATATGGAACTGTGAGTGAAACAAACCCTTTCCTCCTTAGCTTGCTTTTGTTTCAACACAGCAATGGAAACCCGAAGACAGTCTCTTAAACATGATCTTTCTTTGCTGCATTTTCAAATCCTCACCTGTTCTATTTTTACTTCCCTTCCTGGTTGAGCTCTGCGGCAGGCAATTCCAGCACAAAGGGCCCTAATTAATTTCCCCTGCCCTTCAATATATATTTTTTTCAAAGTATGCATTTGAAAAGGACATTAAACAAATCCCAAGAGTCCCGAGGTGGATTCCAACGTACCTCTTGCTGTTTTCCACTTGGAAAGCAGCCTGCCCCTCACAGCCTGCTGGGTGGCCTGGCTGTGGCCTGATGTTTGCAGCTGGGTAGCACTCACCCCTCCTCCTCCTACAGGATGGACAGCCTCCTCTGTCCATCTCTGGGCCACACACTGCCCTGCATGCCAGAGTCTGAGGGCCCAGGAAGAAGAGGCGGGGAAGAAAGTGAGACTCTGAGGGCCGCAGTCTCTAACACAGACCGGGGCCATCGGAAAAACCATTACGGTGGATTCCTTTGCCCTGATCCTTCGCCACAGAGCCAAACCACATGTGGTGACTTATCCTCATTCTGGCCGGCTGACAGTGCAGCGATCTTCCTCAGAGTGCCTGTGTCCTTGCAAGGCCACCAGGAGTCTGAGCCAAGAGCCCGGTTTGATGGCAATGCTTCTGTGATCTGAAACATGGGCTTGGTCTTATCCTGTGGGAACGGTTCTGCCTTTGAACTTCTAGCTGAAGAGAAGTAGTTTTGAAGAGCAGATGTTTTTGGAAAACACACATGAAAAGGTTCTTGCCTTTCCAGCTCTCCACTGCCAGAGCACAGGCTCCGGTCCCTGGAATTTATCCCATAACAAGGCAGGGAAAGACTCCAATACGTGAATTCAGCCTACTGGATACAAGACCCCTGGACCTGAAACCCCGCCATTAACTCTTGCCGCTGTAGGATGGGGGTGCTACCCAGTTGAGAAGCAGGCCACTGCTAGTGAGGGTGTGGGTGGCAGTGACCAGGAGCCTTCCCCTCTCTTCTTCTCTCTCCTACACCCTGCTCTACTTCCCTCTGCTCTTTCCTCCTCTCTCCTGCCTGGCTCTCTCCTCACCCCATACCTCAGCCTTTCTCTCTCTTTCCAGTGCCAGTGGCCATGTCAGAGGAGCAGCAGGTGGGAATTGAAGATCAAGACATCAGCCCACCAGGAGGAAAATCCCTGATGGGTGAATCTTGGATAGGCAAGGCCCTGAGACCACAGACCTCAGAGTGCCATTTGCTTCTGCTGTGCCTTCACATGTTTGCCCCTGCCATCTTCCTCTGGTATCTAGCATGGTGTGAATGGGTGTGGGGAGATCCACAGTGCCTGTGATGCAGTGTGTTTATCTCATGGAAACATCCCGTTCTACTGGGCATTTTTACCTGTGGGTTACTATGAAGATGATTTCTTCCTAAGCTATACTGTCTAATCGATAATAATAATAATAATGTTAGTTTAAATAGAGTTTTGATGATAAAAAATAAAACCAGAAAGTGTCACCACCTAGATAGAACACATGAGTTTCTTTTGAGGAGCCATATAGACTGTGGCTTAAGTTAATGACTAAGAGAAACAACTGAGTCCCAGTAGCCCAGCTAGCTTAAATTCTTTTAACCTTAATGCTGGGAGACGTGTTCACAGGTTTCAGAGGGCATCATAGCTGAAACAAAGCTCTGAAAATAACTTAAAGCTAGACTAAGATGTTTTTGTCAAATAGCTTTGAGGTGAAAAACCCAAGAAGACAATCTAAAGTTTTAGAAAGGCACAGAGTTGAGTGAGGAACTCTTTAAGATCAGGGAACAAGAACAAAGCAGCCCAATTATCATTAGCTGACATGCCTTTCTTGCTAGGATTGGTTGATAACCAAAGGTGTTGATGAATTCCTTATACCCATTTCTGCCCTCAATCCCCTGGTATAAAAAAACTATTGATGAATAGGTAGGTATATAACCTAAAGATTTGAAGTAGAGCTGACTGATTCTTTTCCATATATAAAAGTTTAGGTTTGTGATTCTTTTAAGATTCCTTATAAAATTACCTTTCAAGATAAGTAATAAAGTGATTACAAACCTTTCTTTGTAACTGCAAAATGCAGCCTGCCAGTAAAAGGATACCTTGCTTCCTTACACTCTGTTAATCTAGAACAAGTTGTTTGGATATGAATGTACGTGAGTTCTTGGGGATAATTTTTTTCACCTGTAATATGTAAAATGTTTAATCATGTAAGGGATATGAAAAACATGCTGTTTTTTACTTGTATTCATTCTTATCATCCACTTGAAAAACAAAATATAACCACATTATACTTTTATATTACCTGAAAAATTTTGCTGAGGTATACAAGCTGTAAGAGAAAGAATAGAGTTAAAGTGAGTTAGAAGGAAAACATCAAGAATGAGAGAGTTAGAAGGAAAACATCAAGAATGAGAGAAGAAAATTACCAGGAAAATAAAGAATAGAGAATGCAAAAGAAGAATAACGAAAAGGTCTGGAGGAAACCATCAAGAGTGTGTGAGTGTCTTTTTCCCTAACCCTCTCAGAAAAAAAGTCTTAGTACGTGCCGCCTCCCATGGGTTCCATTTGAGCTACTGGAATCTGGTCCCTCAGGCAGTGATATTCCAAGTCTCTCCTCTCCTCCCATCTTGCTCTCCCAGGCTTCCAGGAACAGTGTCCAGCCTCTTTCCTCAGGACAGGGCTCCCAGGAGCACTGCAGGCCTGCTGCTGGAACTTTCTGGACCTTCTGGGTGTGCTCTTTAACTGTGTCTAGAGCAGGTGTTGTTGTATTGCTCTCTGCCCTGGGACTGGATGTCCTGCTTGTCCTGGGATGACCTCTCTCTCCTCTCTGGTGGAGAAGAAAGAGTGGGCATGGCTGATGTTGTATTTTCTCTTTCTTTTCTTTTTTTTTTCTTCTGAGACAGGTTTTCTCCATGTAGCCCTGGTTGTTCTGGAACTTAATCTGTAGAGCAAGTTGGCCTCAAATTTAGAGATCTACCTACCCCTGCGAGAGTGCTGAGATTAAAGGCATGCACCACCACACCCCACTTAAGGAGGTCTTTGGGGGGATCCAGCCCCTCGATAGCCTTCTTCCAGGGTCCGGAAAGAATCTACAACCAGCTGATAATCTAATCTTTGACAATATTAAACGAATCTATGTACATGAAACTCCTTAGTTCATTCACTTCATTTTTCTGAGTCAGTTCTCTCTCTACATGGCTTCAGTTCTGTTCTCACACTCAGCTCCTCTCAGTCCCTTCTCTTCCTCTCCTCTCGTAGTTCCAGTCCTAACTAAGAGCTTTTGCTCTCGACCTCATCTTCATCCTCCAATCCTCCATCCACGCTCGTCCCTTCCTCTCCTACTCTCCTGACCTGACCCAATCCACCTACAATCTGCAAAAACTCTGCCTTGCTGCTGCCTGGTCAGGTGGTGCAATTCTGCTCAGAGCTAGGAATTCTGCCTCAGTACATCGCTGCACCTGGTGTGCAAAAAACCCTCTTGTTCTGAGTCAGTTGCTCTGGAATGCCACTTGGCCTGTGAGAGGAAGAAGGGCCTGAGCTTCATTTGCACAAGAAATAAAGCTATGCACCTAGGGTCAGTCGGTGTCTCCAGAAGGGTGTTTATCTTAATTCAGGAGACCATTTGCTATTATGGCCTGGATGCTTGAGAAGTATTTCAGATAAATACACTGTTAGGAGTTCTTGGAAGCATACACAGCATACAAAAAAATCATTGCAGGAACTGACTAGTATATATGCAAAAGCTAAAATATCACCAAGACTCCTTAAGCCAGGGCTTGACCTCTGGAAAAGTCCTTGACCTCTCAGGTAGTAGTTTTTATCATAGTAGCTGGATTCCATTACATTTTCCTGTGGCTTGCAGTACTTGTTGTATTTTCTTTTTATACAGATGGCACTGAGAAAGACCCAGAGGATGACGGCTGTTTGGTCCTCCCTACCTGGGCCTTCAGAAGCCCCCTTTACCATTCTAGTATACTGGTTACTTTTCTCATTAGTACAACAATGTCTGGTTCAAGGAAAGTCATGCTTATTTTGGCTCACAGTTTCAGAGGGCTTCAGTTCATTAGCATAGGGAAGGCAAAGAGAGCATCTCTGTTCATGGTGCCAGGAGCAGGCTGAGGGAAGGAGAGAAAGAGAGAGAGAGAACACCCAGGGGACAACATTTAAAGGCTCATCTCCAATCACCCACTTCCACTAGCTAGGCTGCCCCAAAGTTTCCAGAACATCCCAAACTAGCCCCGAGCAGCTGGTGACCAAGCACTCAAGACGTGAGCCTACAGGGGACATTTCAGATTCAGATCATAGCACCTGAAATGAGCTCTAGTCTAGGAGAATGGGCTGGAGATGGGAAGAAGAAAGATAGAAGAGATGGGGAGAAAGTAGAAGGGAGGCAGAGGAGGGGAGAGGAGAGCAGAGGGGAGGCAGGAGAGGGGAGAGCAGAGGGGAGGCAGAGGAGGGGATTGAAGAGGGGAGGCAGGGGAGAAGAGAGCAGAGGGGAGGCAGGAGAGGGGAGAGCAGAGGGGAGGCAGGAGAGGGGAGAGCAGAGGGGAGGCAGAGGAGGGGAGAGAAGAGGGGAGGCAGGAGAGGGGAGAGCAGAGGGGAGGCAAGGGAGGGGAGAGCAGAGGGGAGGCAGAGGAGGGGAGAGAAGAGGGGAGGCAAGGGAGGGGAGAAGAGAGGGGAGGCAGGGGAGGGGAGAGCAGAGGAGGAGAGAGATCCTCCTGCTTCTGCCTCCTGAGTGCTGGGATTAAAGGCATGCACCACAACCGCCTGGCTTGCCGTTTTAGTTATAAACCTCCACTAGGCACAGGTTTAGGTGTAAGTTAATATTTCACATTTATCTGTCCAACTGTTCTTGAATTTCTACTGTGACTTAAAAAATCCACATCTAGGGCTGGAGAGATGACTCACAGGTTAAGAGCACTGACTGTTCTTCCAGAGGTCCTGAGTTCAATTCCCAGCAACCACATGGTGGTTCACAACCATCTGTAATGAGATCTGGTGCCCTCTTCTGGCCTGCAGTCATACGTGCTATATACATAATAAATAAATAAATCTTTAAAAAAAAATCCACATCTAGAAACACAAGGCTTAATTTTCAAACATCTGAAATTTTTGTATGCAATTTTTTCTTATCAGTCCCTAGATTTCATTCACTCACTCTTCATTCATTCATTCCAACTAGTCAAATGGATACTTTTAATCATTTCTGGCATCTGAATTTTGTTTGAGTCAGGTTCTTTTTTATATAAAATTTTAATGGTTTATTTGTATTTTATGTGCATTGGTGTTTTGTCTGTATGTATGTCTATGTGAGGGTGTCGGATACCCTGGAACTGGAGTTACAGACAGCTGTGAGCTGCCATGTGGGTGCTGGGAATTGAACCCTGGTCTTTTGGAAGAGCAGTTAGTGCTCCTAACTAACCCTCCTGCTGCAAACTCCCAAGTGGATTACAGGCACATACAACCATACCATTTGCCATTTGAACTTGGTTGAGATGTGTTTGATGGGTTGGCCTGTGGTCAGTGTGGACCCAGAACATGCATTTTCCATCCCTTTACACATAGATTCTCTGTGCCCTAGCTTTAGGTGGACTCATGCAAAGCTATGATTTTTATGTTAAAAAAAAAAAAGATTGTGGTCTAAAAAGATAGCTCAGCAGCTAAGAACACTCACTGTTCTAGCAGAGGACCTGAGTTGGTTCCCAGGGGGTGGCTCACAACTCTACAGGGCTGTAATTCCAAGCATTTGATTTGATAGCCCTGTCTGGTCTTCATGGGCACCTGTCCACATGTGCATGGGCACGCGCATATGCATGTGCACATGCGCGCGCGCACACACACACACACCTAATTAAAAATAAAATAAATATTTAAAAGGTTGAGTGTTGGCAATTTTCTTTTTTTTGTTGTTGTTGAAAATAGATTCTTCTCTCATACATCTTGATCACAGCTTCCCTTCCTCTCATTCCACGCAGCTCCCCCACACCTCCCCTTTCTCCCAGATCCACTCCCCACTCCATCTCCCTTCAGTCCAAGAGACAACAACCAAACACGACAAAACAAGACATAATAAGACAAGGTGTAAGCCTGAATATCAAGACTGGACAAGGCAACCCAAGAGCGGGCAAAAGAGTCAAAGTCACACCCGCTCCCACAGTAAGGAGTCCCACAGAAACACCAAGCTAACAGCTACAGCATACACACAGAGGACCCAGTGCAGACCCTGCAGACCCCATACTTGCCACTTCAGTCTCTGGGAGCCCATATGCACCCTGCTTAGTTGATTCAGTGGGCCATGTTCTCCTGGTGTCCTCCATCCCTTCTGACTCCTACAATCTTTCTGCCTCCCTTTTCCTCAGGCTTCCCGGAGCTCCAAGGGGAGGAGGGTCCAATGGAGGCCTCCAATTTAGACTCTCTCTCTGAATATGTCTGGCGGTGGGTCTCTGCATCTTGCTCCTGCCTGCTGCCAGAGGAAACCTCTCTAATGATGACTGGATAAAGTTCTGATCTATGAGTATAGCAGAGCATCATTAGGAATCACTTCATTGGTTTTTTTGTTTTTGTTTTTGTTTTTGTTTTTTTGACCAGTCATGTTGAGTTCTACCCTAGATCTCTGAGCTATCTGTTCTCCAGTTCCTGGTCATCCAAGCAGTGTCTGGGCATGGGCTCCCTCTCCTGGTGTGAGTCTCCAGTTAAATCAGACATTGGTTGGCCACTCCCACAAGTTCTGTTCCACCCCTGCCCCAGCACATCTTGCAGTCAGGACAGATTGAGGGTCAAAGGTTTTGTGACTGGGTTGGTCTACATTTCTCTTTCAGTAGCCTGCAGAGTGCATCCTGCACCAGAGACTAGAATGTAGGGGTGAAGGCTCCACACAGGAACCAGCTCAACCTGTCTACATGTAATGAATTGTCTTTGACAATGGGGCCCCAGTGTACTTGCATTTTCATACTAGTTCAAATTAACATTTAAAGTGAGTCCTTATCAATAGCATGATTGTGAAATCACCTCTTCCAAAAATCCTTGTCTTTTAGATTGAATATTTGACCCATTTACACTTAGAGTATTCATTTCTCTGACTTGTTTGGTCTTATTATTTTTACAAATCATTTTTTTAACTTTTCCTACACATTTTATTGTCCTTCTTTTTGCCTTTTTTAAAAATTAATATTTGTTTTCATTATTCCATCTCCTCCATTAGCATATCAGACTTTCAAAAATCTTTTATTGTTTGACAGTTTCATGAATTTATATAATGAATCATATCAATTTACCACTTCTTTAGAGACTACTCTAGATTACATGTTCTAAATTCTTAGACAATGCAGGAATTGTGGAACTTTTTTGCTCCATTTATTCCTTCTTCTTCCTCTTGTGTTATTAGTATCTGCTGAGGGCCATGGGAGTATACAGCAGGTGATAACTCATGTTCATCAGGTCAACCTACCAGATGAATAATTCTCTGTAGGGGAGCCCCACCTGGCAAAGCCGTGGGGTCACTGGCTGTGGAAACAGTTGTTTTCTGTCTGTAACTTTCTCAGGTGCCACCTCTATACCTCCCTAAGAAGAACAGCTGTGGGGTTCCTTCCACAGCCCGTTGGTAGTGTGTTTTACATCCTTGGGCACACTTACAGTTGTGGATGTTCAGGAAGATGATTTCTGTTTAAGTTGTATAATTTGGATGCATGGAAATAATACCAGAATATTTTTCTTAACCGACATGGGAAAGTAACAGTATTCTCAGTCACAATGACAGTCAATTTTAGACTTCAGAACAAATTCAAAATAGACTATGTTGCCCTTGCAGAAAATACACAAAGACTAGTTCCAGGTGTTTATTGCTAAATCAAGGTCAGGCTGTTTACACTGACACATAACCCCCCCTACCATAACTGACTAAATGTACCCCTACCACTCAAGGTTCTGCCAACTAACTGTTATTGTTTATCCCTGAATTTCAATGTCATTTTCTGTCTGGGAACTGCTGTGGATATCGCTCTGTCTAAATAAAATGCTGATTGGCCAGTAGCCAGGCAGGAAGTATAGATGGGACAAGCAGAGAAGAGAATTCTGGGAACAGGAAGGCTGAGTCAGGAGACGCTGCCAGCCACCGCCATGAGAACCAACATGTAAGATACTGGTAAGCCACAAGCCATGTGGCAAGGTATAGATTTATAGAAATGGGTTAATTTAAGATGTAAGAACTAGATAGCAAGAAGCCTGAGCCATTAGGCCAAATAGTTTAAATAATATAAGAGTCTGTGTGTTTATTTTGTAAGTGGGCTACGGGACTGCTGGGACTTGGCGAGAGCTGGAGAGAAACTCTCCAGCTACAGGGAACTCTAACCAACTTAGAGCTACATGCTTAGCCAAGCTTACTCACTGGCCTGAGAAAAACTGGGTGATTTACCATGTGTTAGGAGAATGGGTTGGACCCTGCAAACATAACATACAATTGTCCAGAGCTTGGCTATGAGAGAGCAGTGAGTGTGTGAGCGTGTGTAGGTGTGTGTGTGGAGTGAGGGATGTAGCTGAACGGACGGAGAGAATCGGAACTAAAGAGAACTGGAACTAGAGAGAATTGGAACCAAAGATTTAGGCTAGAATTGGGGATGGAGTGAGTGAGTATGAGAGTGAGGTGTGTGTGTGTGTGTGTGCTCAAAAGGAGACGAGTGTGCAGAAGGAGTAATGTGAGAGTGAATGAATGAATGAGTAAAAATGAATAAATGATGTAATAATACATGAAGGAATGCAGCAGAGCAGAGAGAAGAAATGTGTGTAGAAGAGAGATGTGGGGCTGTGTGAAAAGGAGACGTCGAGGACAGTGAAGCTGTGTAGATGAGAGAAGTAACTGTCCACAAAAGTGTGTGGCTGTGTGGAGAATGTATGGAGAATGTTACAATGTGGAATGTATTTATGTGGAGACAGATTTTTCAGAGAAAGAGATTTTTCTAGATGAAGTAAGAGTAAGTTACCACTAGAAAGTGGGTGTGTTTCCTTATTTCCTCAGATAGATATAAACTTATTTCTAAATATCCTCAGATAGAAAAAGTCTAGCCCTCAGACAGATAAGAATTTCTCCTAAGCCCTTGCTGCCTTCATGGATTTTTTTTTTGTGTGTGTGTGTACCCTAGAGGTGACCTTGGAGCAGGCTCTCCAAAGGCTACCAGTAAGTGTCATCCTGTTTAGTCTTGCACGTATTTTAAATTTCACGTCACATTAATGTCTTATAAAGTTGATATTTGTTTATACTTACACATTTAACCCATCTGTTGTTCATCTCTTCCTGCATTTCCTTCTCTCCATCTCATATAATTTTACTTTTGCTAAAGAACTCATTTTAGTGTTTGTACTAAGCCAGGTCTGCAGTGGTGGAATTCTCTTGGTTCTTTTCTGTCTGAAAGTGATTTCATTTTGGTCAAACTCTCAGAAGATATTTTTGCTGGGTATGGAATTCTACTTGTCAAGAATTTTTGTTTTAGAAGCTTGAAGATACTATCTTATGTTGCATGAATCTTAAATGGTCTTATAATAAAAACCCAGAGACAGATGTCAGGGTGAAAGCTGAAAGATCTAAGAAGCAGAACAGCCACAGCCACCACCTCTCACCTCACCAACTCCTCAGCCTGAAAGAACACATGTTCCTGTCTCCTCCTGCCTTATATTCCTTTCTCTGCCCAGCCATATCACTTCCTGTCTCAACCTTCCTAGTGCTGGGATTGAAGGTGAGTGATCCCAAGTGCTGGAATTAAAGGTGTATGCCACCACTGCCTGGCTCTGTTTCTCTTTTAGACTGGATTAATCTCATGAAGCCCAACGTGGCCTTGAACTCACAGAAATCCAGACAGATCTCTGCCTCTGCCTCCTGAGTGCTAGGATTAAAGGTGTGTGCCACCACTGCCTGACCTCTATGGCTAACTCTGTGGCTAGCTCTGTCCTCTGACCTTCAGGCAAGCTTTGTTTCCTAGATTACAAACAATATATCACCACAATCTTACTGTTTTCTAGCTTTCCTTTTTTCCCCCTTGTGCTTCTGAAGGAATATGTCTTTCAATACCATAGTCTAGAATGTTCTCTTAGTCTTTGGTTACACAGATTTACTGTGGTGCTTCTGGTTGGAATTTACTTCCCGTTAAACACCCTTGGACACTGTAACATCTTTAGCTTGATGCTGTGTAGTTGGTGGAAAATTCTTATTCATTATTCTTGTGTCTTTTAAAATATCACTTCCCCATTCTTCTCTTCTTCCAAGATTCCAATTTTATGCATATTTGTACTTTCCACCATTGCCATATGTTTCTCATATTTTTTCAAAGTACACTGTAACCAGTCTTATTCAGCTGTGCCAAACTGCTGTTGAGTTATTTATTAATTTTGTGAGTGACAATTTCAGCTCTTGAATGTCCATTTGTCTTTTTATGGATGGAGTTCTCAACCATACACTTTGCTTTATCTATTTATGAGAACATTAATTACAATGATTTTAAAGTCATTATCTCATGACCCTAACATCTAGGCCACCTGTGTCTTTGGTCTTCCTGTTGGTTTTCCAGGATCCTGTGACTTGATAAACCTAGTGCTTTTTGTTTTGTTTTGCAGATAGTGTAAGGCTACCCACTACCCCCCACCCTCACCCCCATCTCCTCACCCCCCCTCACCACCCTCCCCTGACAGGAAGCTGATTCTAGACTCTTCTCCCCTGGGCAATCTTCCCACCCATAGGTAGCCCTCCTGAGGTTCCAATTGTAGGAATATTTCCTGGATCCTTCATCCTTTAAAAATCCTAAATTTAGAGCTAGGCAGTGGTGGCATATCCTTTAATCCCAGCACTCAGGAGGCAGAGGCAGGAGGGTCTCTGTGAGTTTGAGGCCAGCCCAGTCTACAGAGTGAGTTCCAGGTCAGGCTCCAAAAGCTATACAGAGAAACCCTGTCTCAAAAAAACCCAATAAATAAATAAATAAATATCCTAAATTTAAATTGTGTCTCCCAAGGGCCATGGGCAGTTTTGGAGTCCCTTTATTTAGCTTCTTAGCCTCTCCCCCACACAGCTAAGAACTGGGAAGTACCTCAAGGAGAAGACTGCCTTAGGCCACACTCCCTTCTCCATGCTGACATTCTATTGGCCCTTGGCCCCTCCAGCCACAGCTGCCTTAGAAGCCTAGAAGTGTCTGGCTCTACTCTGTGTGGCAGCCCCTGGCTCCTCTGCATCTCTGTGGTGACCTCTGCCTGCCCCCTGCACAAAATCTATGCGTGCATCTCCTTCCCTTACTTACGTGTTCACATGTGTGTGCATATGTGCATGGGTGTACACATTTGTTTTGGTTTTTTTGAGACAGGATCTCACTGTGTAGATCTAGCTCTAGGCTGGCCTAGAACTCAGAGATCTACCTGCCTCTGCCTCCTGAGTGTCAGGATTAAAGGCCCTCACCACCCAGCTCAGGTTTGCACTTTTTGAAACAGTCATTCTAAGCATTCTCTTTCTGAATCTTACCCCACAGGGATTGGGTTTTTCTCTTTTACACATTAAAAGATGCTCAACCAGAAATGAAAGGGATTGTTCTTGTGCTTGCTAATTAGTGACATTTTAATTCTTCTGGCTGGAAATCTAATCACCGCATTTATTTCTTCTTTTCTTATTTGTGTGTTCATGTGTGTGCATCTGCGGGTTGGTGTGCACATGTGTGCACATGTGAGGGCGCCAGAGTTGATATTAGGTGCTTCAATTGCCCTATGCTGTGTGTGTGTGTGTGTGTGTGTTGTTGTTGTTGTGTTTGCTTGCTTACTTGCCTGCTAGCTTCCTTGCTTGCATTTTGAGAATGATTAAGCTAGAGTGACCAGGCAAACTCCAGGAATCCTCCCATCTCTGCCTTCCTGGCGCTGAGATCACAAATGCCCATCATTGCAGCCAGCTTTTTTACATGGGTCTGGGAATCTGAACTCGGGTCCTTGTGCTTGCATGGCAAGTACTTTTCTGGTAGACTGAGCCATTACCCCAGTCCCACATGCTCCTTTCTTAATCATTGTCTTTCAAAGCCAGAGCTTCTTCCTGAATTTTCCACAGGGCTCCCCAAAGGTCTGCGTATGCAGTGGGTGCTCTAGGACAGCCTGCTGAGCTGATGTATGCCATGTTACAGTTGTTCAGAGGCGAGGGCTCCCAGCCTGACCCTGGCTCTCAACTGTTGCATCAGATTCTATTTTAAAAAGGAAATGAAAATAATAAATCAAATTCTAGTGCCAAAAGAAACCCACTGGAATTGATGAGGAATGCAACGGGAATTCACTGAAACTCTTACTCAGTATTTATTCTGCTCTGTCTTATATTTAGGCCCATCTGGGTGTCAGTAGAATCAGATAAATAACTATGCCTTGTTACCCCACTAACCACCCCCCCCCCCAAAAAAAACAAAACTAAAGCAAAGTGACATCCTGTGAGAGTTGATGGGACCAATTATGTTCTAAAATGACAGGCATGTAAACCGAAGCCTTTTCTAGAAGCTGATCAGGATTCCAGAGGCCGTGCTGGGGAACTCAGTTCACACTCTTAGTCACAGAGCCAACTTGAAAATATCTCTAAACCAGGCAGGAAGAATTACAGATGTTTTGGAGCAAATTGTTGGTGAGCTTGTCAAAATTCGGGGAAGGATGGCTTCCTCCATCTGCTTCACAGGAGGCCTCCACACCCAGCAGAGCCCAGTGCAGCCCTCTCCTGGGCCTTTCAGAGTCTGGGGACTGTCGTTTTTAGTTGTTTAAAAGGTCTAACTATCATTTCTTTCTTTCTTTTGTTTTTGTTTTTGTTTTTTTGAGACAGGGTTTCTCTGTGTAGTTTTTGGTGCCTGTCCCAAATCTCACTCTGTAGACCAGGCTGGCCTCGAACTCACAGAGAGCTGCCTAGCTCTGCCTCCTGAGTGCTGGGATTAAAGGCATGCACCACCACCACCACCACCACCACCCGGCCTAACTACAGTTTCTGTTACTTGTTTACTCAGTAAAGACCTCCAAGCTTCTGTCTCAAGTTCATGTCTATTTCCAACTTGGAACTGGGAGTCCAGGAGGGCGGGGGGGTCGAAATTGTCAACGCTGTTTACAGACTAGGTTGCTGAGCTGTCACTCGCTAGATAGAAAGGACGAAAAAAGCCTGTGCTGGGGAGATGCTCAGTTGGTAAAATGCTTGTGTTGCACAAGGGCCTGGACTAGAACCCATGTGTAAACAGTCAGGCAAGATGGCACATGCTTGTGATCTCAGCACTGGGAAGGTGGAGACAAGGCAGATCCCTGAGCCTCACTGGCCAGCTTAGTCAAATCAGGCAGTGAGAGACCCTGTCTCATGCCCATGCATACTCACACAAAATTTAACTTAATTTTATCAGCTTTCCTGGGATTTGTATGTACACGAACACATACAGACAGCAAAACGAATCGCTCTACAATGAACCTTGCAGGAGTTTTAACGAACGTACAGTTATGAAAATGTATGAAACTCACGCTACACAACAATCCTTTTTTAAATGTAAACTTTTCTTATCTTTTACTTATGTGGTGGGGAGCAGGCAGGCATTCAGGTGTACCCTGGTGCACACATGCAGAGGCCAGAGCAGGACATAGGATGTCTTCCTCTATTACACTCCACTGCAGGACCTTCAGACAGGGTCTGTCACTGTTTAGCTCAGCTGGGTGGCCTGCAAGCTCTGGGGACCTGTCTGTCTCTGTCCTCCAAAGCTGGGTTACAGGCACACACAGCCATGCTTGGCTTGTTACATGAATGCTTGGGATTCAAACTCAGGTTCTGAGGCTTGCAGACCAGGAGCTCTTACCCACTGACCCACAACAATTCTTCATCCTTGTTGCTTACGTTTTGTTCCAATCCGGCAGTCCTGAAGCCCACTGTGGCATGCCCATGGAGGGAAGAAGACAGCTTGCAGGGTTCAGCTCTTTGCCTCCACTGTGTGGGGTCTGGGGGTTGGATTTAGGGTGTCGGATTTGGCAGCAAGCGTCTCTACCCGCTGTCACCTCACCAGTCCAACATTTTGTTTTTAATTGCTGTATATCTTTCATAAATACTTTTTAGAATCCACTAGTGATTTGTTTTGATGGAAACAAATTATGAATCCACTTTTAAAAAATAAATATCTTGTATTTGAGTTTCCAACCTCAGTTCCAATTTCTATTTTGCTAAAATTTCTCTAGGTGGCTAGGGTGTGGTAGGGCATGCTTGTAATCCCAGCACTTAGGTAGTGAAGCAGGAGCATTAGGAATTCAAGGTTATCCTTGGCTACAAAACGAGTTCTAGGCTAGCCTAGCTATAGGAGACACTATCACAGATCCCATGAAACCAGTGGCCAGGGCCCTTGCCGTGGCTCAGCAGAGAAAAGCACTTTCCGTGGAAGTCTGTCAACCTGGGTTTAACCCTGGAACCCACAGTGGGGAGAGATACCCAAGTCCCAAAGGCTGTGCTCTGACCTGCACACATGGGCTCCCGCTGAGCTCCACCCCAGCAGCTAATTGTTGAATATTAATACAACATTGCATTCTTGAGATAAATTCTGCTTTTATCTGGTGTATTAGCCCTTAAAATATTTTTAGTTATGCTTTTTGTATTTTGTAAGAATGGTTGAGTATATATTCTCGCTTATACATGTCACATAACACAATAATAATAATATAATAAAGCATTCTTAAAACTTTTAAAAGCTACTATCTAAAGCAAATTTAAAAAGCAGAAGCAGTGTAGATTGTCTGAATCTCCAAGCTCATTCGTTGTTTTTCTCTCTTAACCTCTCTGAGATACCCTCTGATCTCTGGAATTTTAATCTCATGTGATTTATTCTTTGATTCAAGAGTTATTTCGAAGAGTATTATTTCACATCTATATATTGTGGGGGACTGTGTTTCTGTTGTTGATTTGTGACTTAATTTTGTTTTAATCAGAAAACATACTTAGTGTTCAATTCTTCAAAATATATTGATTCTTTCTGTGGTACAGAAAGTGGCCATCTTGACATGTGCACTCTCTCTCTCTCTCTCTCTCTCTCTCTCTGTGTGTGTATGTGTGTGTTTTGTGTGTGCATGTATGTGTGTATGTGTGCATGTGTGTGTAAATAGTATGCTCTTGTTGAAAGAGGATGCTTACCAAATGTCAATAAACCAAAGTGGCCAGACGGTGTCTTATTTAGAGTTTACAATTGCTGTGAGGACACCATGACCACGGCAATTCTTATGAAGAAAACATTTAATTGAGGGGGCTTGCTTACAGTTCAGAGGTTCAGTCCATCATGGCGGGGAGCATGGCAGCATGCAGGCAGATGTGGTACTGGAGCTGAGAGTTCTACATCTTGACTCAGAGTCAACAGGAAGTCCACTGACTCACCTGGCGATATCCTGAGCATATGAAACCTCAAAGCCCACCCCCACAGTGACACACTTCCTCCAGAAGGTGTGGCCCAGATTAAAGGTGTGCTTTCCACTCACAAGGTCTAGATTAAAGGCATGTGTCATCCAGCCTCCTCTAACAAGGCCCACTTCCTAATAGTGCCACTCCCTATGAGCTTATGGGACACTACCACACTGGGTCACTCAGTCTTTATTCTTACTGAGGTATTGATCCCTTACCCCAGCCATAGTTGAGAGGATTGTTCAAACCTCAGCAATAACTCTGGACCTGTCTATATCCTCAGACTTTCGTCATTTCCCTTCATGACTCTTGAAGCTATAATTAGGAATAATACACATATTTAAAAAAATACTTTGAAACAAGATTTCATTGTATAGACCTGGCTGACCTAGAACTTTATGTAGACCAGTGCTGTGGGATGGTCTGTATGTCAAATCTGTTGCTCTGATTGGTCAATAAATAAAACACTGATTGGCCAGTGGCCAGACAGGAAGTATAGGCGGGACTAACAGAGGAGAATTGAGAGAACAGGAAGCTGAGTAAAAGAGACACTGCCAGCCGCCATGATGACAAACAGCATGTGAAGATGCCGGTAAGCCACGAGCCACGTGGCAAGGTATAGATTAATGGAAATGTATTAATTTAAGCTGTAAGAACAGTTAGCAAGAAGCCTGCCACGGCCATACAGTTTGTAACCAATATAAGTCTCTGTGTTTACTTGGTTGGGTCTGAGCAGCTGCGGGACTAGCAGGTGAGAGAGATTTGTCCTGACTGTGGGTCAGGCAGGAAAACTCTAGGTATAGACCAGCCTCAAACTCACAAAGACCCACCCGCCTCAGCCTCTGCCTCTTGAGTGAAAGTGTTTGCACCCAACCTGGCCCATATTTACAATTTTTGTGTTTTCTTGATGAACCATATGCTTACTTATCATGAAACATTCACTTTTGTTTCCTCTTTCTCTAGATTTTTTTATACTTGTATCATCTCACCAATTCTCTTGTGGTTGTTCTTTACATTTCTTACTGGCTTCCATCTTTGTGTTTGCAAACATTGTGTGTCTTGTCTTTCTAGGTTTCTTGTGAGCAGCAGGCAGTTGGATCTGCCTTTTCATCTGACAGTGTCTGGTTTTTAAATTGGTAATTAGACCATTTATAGTTAATATAATCAGAGTCATGACTTTTCTATCTTGTCTCTTATTTGCACTGTCTACTTTTTGAGGCTGTTGTTGTTAGTGTTTTAGTGTTGGGTGATTATATGCACTGCACTTTTGTTCCCCCTACCATGCTGTAGTATGGTGGTGTATTGATTCAATTACTTTTTTTAAGTAGCTGACAAAATAGAAAAATATGGTTACTGACATCTTTACCATTTTCAGCACTCTTTACTCCTTTTGATAGATCCAAGTTTCCATCTAATGTCATTTTATTTTTGCCAGGATCATTTCCTTTAGTCTTTCTTATAGTGTAGCTCTGCCAAGATTGAATTCTATCAGCTGTGTTTGTCAGCAAGTCTTTGGTTTGCCTTTGTGTTTGGAGGACATGCCACTGAATATAGAATTCTAGTTTGACCGGATTTTTTTCTTTTTTACTATTGTAAAGATGTCTTTTATTCATTCCTAGTGTGCATGACTGTGACAAAAGTCTATGGTTTTGTTATTTTTTTCTTTTTTTTATAACAATTGGAGCAGAATGCATGTGTGAAATTTTTTTTTCTGCTTGAGGTTCATTGAAGTTCTTGAATCTGGGTGTTTGTTATTCATCAACTTTGGAAAAAGTTTTCCTAATATTTCTCTACACATTGTTTCTGCTCTCCTCTGAAATGGTAGCTTCATGTATATCAGTCAACATAATGCTGTCCCATAAGTTACAGTGGCTGTGTTTACCTGTTCTTCGGCCTTTCCCTCTATTTCAATTTAGAAATGTCCTACCACTATATCTTCAAGATTACCGCTGTTCATTCAATTTTCTGTTAACTCCAACTGGGTTTTTAAATTTCACATGCTGCATTTTTACTTGTAGAAACCCATGTGACTTTTTTAAACTGTTTTTTGTATCTTCTACTCTTTCCTCCTTGTGTTCACATTTCCCTTCAAGTCCTTGAACATATTACTCATATTAATAAAAGTAATTTCATTTTGTTTTAAAATACGTATTTACTTATTCTTCTGTATGTATATGTATGATGTATGCATGTAAATGGTTTGTCTGTGTATATGTTTTTGTGTGAGGTAGCATATGTGACATCACATGCCCCCTCTCATGGACTCTCTGCCTTCATGTACACAACCCCCCCCCATAAACATGCATATACATAAGTAAAACTTTTTAAATCTTAAAGAATCCACCACTGTTATTTGCCTTGTATTATGATGGTTCAGCCTGCACACGCATGGGGATTGATTTCACTGTTAATTTAACTAGATTTAGAATCATCATGAAAACATGCCAGTGGATGTGTCTATGAGGGTGTTTCCAGAGAGTTCTAATGACGAGAGAAGACTCAGCCCAAGTGTGAGCAGCACCATGCCATGGACTATAGTTCTAGACTCATCCTGAGTGTGAGCAGCACCATGCCATGGGCTGCAGTTCTGGCCTCATCCTGAGTGTGAGCAGCACCATGCCATGGGCTGCAGTTCTGGCCTCAGCCTGAGTGTGAGCAGTACCATGCGATGGGCTGCAGTTCTGGCCTCATCCTGAGTGTGAGCAGTACCATGCCATGGGCTGCAGTTCTAGACAGAATAAGAAAGAGGACATGAGCAAAGCACCAAGATTCATCTTTTTTATGCTTTGGGACTGTGCATGCAATTTGAGAGTCCACTGCCTTGCCTTGCTCACCATGGTGGACTGAATCCCTATTGGTGAAATTATTAAGGCCACTCCACATAGTTAAAAGGGAGATTTATTTAATGGTGTAACTTACAAATGAAGGGATAGGTAGGTTGCGGGTTCTGGGAAAGACACAACGCAGTCCGGCGGTGTTCTCTGGAGAACTCTCCTAGGTCTGCCTCTAGCGTCCAGGGTCCAAGCAGGAAGAGAGCGCAGTGCCTCCCGATCTCGGGTCTTCAGGGCCCTCCCTTGGCCCTGCCTTGTAGGTGTGATAGTTACCTCAATGGGGGTTGGAACTTCCAGACCAAAGCTGGAACGGCTACCCACTACAAATCCCCATAAACCATGAGCAAAGATAAACTTTTTCTCAGGCATTTCATTGGAGGAATGAGGAAAGTAACTAATATAATATGGATGGTGTCTTAGTTAAGGTTTCTACGACTATGATAAAACACCATGACCAAAGCAACTTGGAGAATGTCTTAGTTACTCTTCCATTGCTGTGAAGAGACACCATGAACAAAGTGGTTTATAGAAGAGAGCGTCTGATTGGGGGCTTGCTTATAGTTTCAGAGAGTTGGTCCATGTTCGCCATGGAGGGGAACTGGGTGAGGGGCAGACCTGATCCACAGGCAGGAGGCAGAGACAGACACTGGGTCTGACTTGGGCTTTTAAAACCTCAAAGCCCACCCCAGTGACACACCTCCTCCACAAGGCCACACCTCCTAATCCTTCCCAAATAGTCCACCAACTGGGAACAAAATATTCAAATAAATATACGAGTCTATGGAGGTTTTTCTCATTCAAGCCATTACAAGGAGGAAAGGGTTTATTTCACCTCACAGCTCATAGTTCGTCACTGAGGGAAGCCAGGGCAGGAACTAGAGCAGAAGCCAGAGAGGAATGCTGCTTACTGACTTGCTTCTCCTGGCTTGCTCAGCTTGCTTTTTCATAGTACCCAGGACCACCATCCCGGGGGCCTCCCACACCAATCATCAATCAAGGAAATGCACCACAGGCTAGCCCACAGGCCAGTCTGTTGGAGGCATTTTCTCAGCTGAGGTTTCTTCTTCTAAAAGGAAGCTTGTTCAAGCTGACATAAATCTAGCCAGCACACGCGGCTTCTAATTCAGCAAAAGTCCGAACTGTGTCTTCTTTGGATTCACACCTTTTCAGATTCTCTTGGTTTGTCACCTTCAGCGCATTGCTGGGGAGTGTCATCTCCACAGCTGACTTCTTAGGTTCTTCCCGAAGAGATCACCTTTCCCATGGCTGCCCCATTGCTGAGGTATCTCCCTGGAGCCCTGAAATCAACAATCAGCTGTATTTCTGAGGCTCACTTTTTTATAAAATGAGAATTTCGATAGTAATTAGTAATGCAATTAATTGTAGTGATAATCTAACCATAAGTTTGCTGGGGTGTTAAATGCCAATAACTTCATAGGAAGCACACTGTGAGCCACTAAAAATGTTCCAAATATTTATGTTTATTATTAATATTTCATACACTAAAAATACCGCTGCTCTCTCTAGTCTTCTTGCCATTCACACATATGCGAACACTTCGAGAATGTGTTAGCGGTTAAGGGAGGGACAGGCTGCTCTGGCATTGGAGGAGTATTTTTAAATTTTGATTTAATTTTTACGGTATGGGAGTTTTACCTGTAAGTATGTCTGTGAATCATGTGCGTTCCAGGTGCCCAGGGAGACCAGATAGGGGCACTGGATTCCCTAGGATTGGAGTTACAGACCATTGTGAGCCATCATGTGGGTGCTGAGAATCAAACCTGGGTCCTCTGGAAGAGCAGCTATTGCTCTCAACTGCTGAGATATCTTTCCATCCCAGAGGATGCTGGAAATGCTTTGAACATTATACACAGTCAATTTCCATGGCCAGCCCAGGTGGGGGACATTGGAGCAGAGACCGGGAGTGTTATCTCCAGGAATCATTTGGGAGTCCAGATGTCAGGTAGCTTAAGGTTGCTGTAGGAGTCTAAAGCCTGTCTCCAACATTAGGCTCTAGGAATACTGGTGATCCCAGAGTCGATGCTTTGAAAGGACTTTGGATGATTCTGGAACACTGGCCTGTAATGTTCTGTGACTTTTGATTTGAGGTTTAGTGATCCTGCACCATTTTACACCCACTGTATTCTGAAAGCTGGACTTGTAATATGCAATACTGAAAACTTGGCCCCAAAGAAATCCCTCTGATTGCGATCATTTGGCTGTCAGAATGGGCTATAGTGATTCTGCATAATTTCAGTGTTTTAGAAGAATTTTGTATTAGTCTGAAAGCCAATTGTACAAAATGTTTTTTGCAATTTTCTGTACACCTTGGCCTCTAGATTCTAATATGCAAGCATCTCAGAGATAATTCTTTAGAGTCTTATATATTTCTGAACATTTGATCAAAAGATTATCACATGCTCGGGAAGGGTGGGTTTCATGCTTCTGCGTCTTGGCTGAGAAGACTCTTACGCCATCTGGAACATGGCTTGAAGGACTGTTATCTAAGTCCAGAATGTTGGCCCACGTACATCTTGTGTGACTCAGATTCCTTGACCTCCATAGCTCAGGGTTCAGCCCCGGAGCCAGCGTGGCTATGACCCAGGTTTGGAACACTGCCTGCAACAACGTGATGTGCTTTCGATCTAGGCTGTCAATCAGTATTAGCATGCCAGTGGCCACGGGTTGACTTTTCATGCCTGCTCTTTCTTGCATTCTTGAATACAGACCACTTGTTGGTAGCTGTGCCCTCAGCTACCGGAAATAAAAACCAAATTTCTCAACCATTTCTGCATCTGTGCCTGTGCTTGTTGGAGAGTCCTGGTCACTCATCAGGTCATCAGGCAGTGTGACACCCAGCCTGGGATGCTCTCAAACTCTCTGTTGTCTTTCCTCAGCCTCCTGAGCGCTGGGGTTACAGGCATGTGCCACCCACCACTCCTGGCTCTCACTGGTGTTCTTACTGGCCCAATATCTGAACATTGGGAATTTTGAAACTCGAGATTCTCTTTAGCGAGGGTCTAAAGTTAAAAATGTTCCTTCATTCGTAAACGATTTTCACAAGATAGGGTTCCAAATTATAAAAGTCAATACACCAATGGCATGTAAACAAAAGTGATGAGACATTCTCCATAAAACATCCACTTAGAGCAGTGGTTCCAACCTTCCTTGTCCTGTGACCCTTTCATACAGTTCCTCATGTTGTGGTGACCCCAACCATAAAATTACTTTCATTGCTACTTCAGTTATGAATCATAATGTAAATATCCGTGTTTTCTGATGTTTTCCAATGGTCTTAGGTGACCCCTGTAAAAGGATTGTTCCACCCCCAAAGAGGTCACAGCCCACCAGTTGAGAAATGCTGACTTAGAGGAACTGTATCTTTCTGTCCATTATCTTTGTGTGGTGATCTGAATAAGAATGGTCCCCATAAGCACATATATTTTAATGTTTAGCCACGATAGAGTAGCACCATTTGAAAGGATTAGAAGGATTAGGAGGTATGGCCTTGTCAAAGAAGATGTGTCACTAGGAGTGGGCTTTGAGGTTTCAAAAGCCCATACCAAGTCCAGAGCCTCTCTTTCTCTCTCTCTGTGCTATGGGTCAGAATACAGCTCTCACCTACAGCTCCAGTACCTACCTGATGCCACCATGCTCCTTGCCGTGATGAGAATGGACTAAACCTCTGCAACTGTAAGCAAGCCCCCAGTTAAATGCTTTCTCCTTTAATAATTGCCTTGGTCATGGTGTCTCTTCACAGTTGGTGGTGATGTGTAGCCACTGAACCATCCAATGGCACAGGCAGAGAAGCCATGGATGGCAGAGCATCAAAAGCAAAAAAAACCTGAGCTTCTGACACTGTGGGATGTCAACCCCCAATTCCCCTGATAGGAGAGACTTGAGCAGCTTCAGCTAAGATCTCTTAGGTTGGATCTCATGTTGCTCATGGGCAAGCCTAATCTATTGTTTAAATCCCGGAACAGTGAACAGTTCTGAAGACTTGGTCCCAGTCATCCTGCCATTGTGGCTGATGAATCTCATGAGATTCACATGTGTTAGTGCACCAGATTATCTGTAGTCAATTTAGCAAAGCTTCTCCCCTCCCAAAGAGAAGAAACCAAGAACTACAGTTCCCACAATCCCCTTAGTGTGGCTCTGAATTCACTTTGCCCAGGAGGGGCACTTACATGAAAGGTTGAGGGTGATGCGGATGCCCTTATCCTTGAATAGGACAGCAGACTCTGGCTGTTATGCCTTTTTCACATAGGTTGATCAACTCTAGCCTATAAATATACTACTTGTCTGTGCAAATCAAGTTTTATTGGGACAAAGCTATGTTTACATAATGTCTCTATCTTTTAAGCTAATTACAGCAAAGTTGAGTAGCTGCTGGAGATCATATGTAAGTTGCAAAGCCTAAAATATTTATATTCTGCTTTTTTTTTTTTCAAAAAGGAAGTTTGCAGGCCCCAGCATTTTGGGACCTGTTATAGAGCATGCATTTGGAACTTAGTATTGGGTATTGCCTGTCTGGTGTGAGGAGGAGAGTCTGGTACATGGGGCAGATGCCATGTGGCAGGAAGTGTCTCTAAGTAGGAAGTCCCACATTTGCTTGCACTGCTCTCATATAGTCAGAGAAATGCAGAATTTTGCTTTTTCCCCCTCTAGTATTAATCTGATCTCTCCAAACACTATGCAATGGATAACAAAAGCAAGAAAGCCCACGGTTTAATCTCTCTCTGTCTTTGTCTCTGTCTTTCTGTCTCTATCTGTCTGTCTGTGTGTCTCTCTCTGTCTCTCTCTCTCTCTTTCCTCTTTGTCTTCTAACTGTACAAAATAATTTATCTTCTTGTGGGCCCAAGAACATTCAGGTGTGAAAGGGTGAGGGCTCACAGGCTGACCCCTCATTGAAGATCTACAGGCAGTTCGTGGTGGCTGAGGAGGGAAGAGGCTTTCTCCAGTGGTGAAGCCACAGGTAAGTTGCCCATGCTCCTGAAAAAAAAAAACTTAATTAACTTGCCAGGTCATAAAAAGGGGGGGTAGAAGTGGGGCCAGGTGGGAAGAGAAGAGGTCAGCAGAAGTGGAGGGGGATCAAAAAAGGGTGATGGGGATGGAAGGACCAAAATACATTATCTGCATGTATGAAAATGTCACAATGAAACCCATTATTAATAAGTCATAATTTATTTTCTTCAAGCTATGTTTGATTTCATTAGATCAAAGTATGTGGGCGTAGTAGCAGGGCAGGGAGTGTGGAGGCTCCCTCAACAGGTCACTATGTGGAAGTCCTGGGTGTTTCCCTGGTGTCCGCTGCTAAAGTCTGGGGCTCTTTTAATTTGCAAAGACTCCACATTGTCCCAGCTGATTTACCTACTCCAGGTTCTTTGGTAAATCCTATGTCATCTAGGGTTCCCATTAGATGATGGACCTGCAGAGAGAACTCTTGGTGATCAAGCCTAGCCTTTGGGTTCCCTCTAGATGACAGACCTGGAAGAGAGAACTCTTGGGTTCATGAGTAGGAAGTCAACTCTCTCCATACTCTGGACAGTGATCCAAGTCCCCTCCTGAGGGGGTTAGCTATCATTCCAACAGCCTGAAGGCTCTCCCAGACCTTGGTCTCACTCTCTTGGATGAAGAAGAAGAACAGCCAGGGCTCCTCATTGCTCTTAGGAGATCAGGGTTACAGCTGGAAAAGATGGGCAACATCATCTCAAGCAAGACTAAACTATGGAACATCTCCAGTAATTTACTGTATCCAAAAATTGCCAGCAGCTGTTGAGTGTAGATATTTCCCTGTTTGCCCACAATTGACTGGGAGCTGTAGAGAGCTGCTGCTGTTTTGCCTGCATGTATATATGTGTATCATGTATGTGTATAGTGCCCACAGAGGCAAGAAGAGGATGGCAGATTCCTGGAACTGGAATTATATACAATTGTGAGCCAACCCTGTGTTTGCTAGAAATTTGTAGTAGTTTGAATGTAATTGGCCCCCATAATCCCATGGGGAGGCACTATTAGGAGGTGTGGCTTTGTCAGAGTGGGTATGGCCTTGTTGGAGGAAGTGTGTCACTGTGAGGGCTTTGAGGTTTCCTATGTTGAGGTTACCACCCAGTGTCTCAGTAGACTTCCTCTTGCCTGCAAGATGTAGGACTCTCAGCTCCTCCTCCAGCACCACATCTGCCTGCACACCACCATGCTCCCCACTGTGATGATAATGGACTGAACCTCTGAAACTATAAGTGAGCCACCTCAATTTAATGTTTTCCTTTACAAGAGTTGCTGAGGTCATGGTCTTTGTTCACAGCAATAAAAACCCTAACTGAGAGAGAATTGAACCTGGGTCCTCTGAATGAGAAGCCAGTGTTCTTAACTGTCGAGCCATATCTCCAGACCCCTGTAATATATTTTTATAAGAACAACTGAGTTTCCCAAAAGGAATAAAATTATTGAAAAGACTGACATTGTTTTGCAGTTTTGGAAACTGCTTTGAAATGTGTCTTTAATAGCAGAGAGCTAAACCCTCCTGTCTGCTTTGGAAGTCAATCTATTGTGACATGTGCTAGTTGAAGTATGTTAAGAAACTCAAGCTTTGCCTAGATAGTAATTGGAAAGGGGAAGTTTTGTTTCGCTTTTTGCTTTTTGGTGTGCTGGGGATTGAACCCAGGGCATTGCATATGTCAAACTCATGTTCTACCACTGAGCTCCATTCCTGACCCCAGAAAGATTATTTTAGAGGTTGTTTTATTTTTTTTGTTTTGAGACAGTGTTTTGCTGTGTAGTCCTGGCTGTCCCGGAACTCACTATGTAGACCAGGCTGGCCTCAAACTCAGAAATCTGCCTGCCTCTGCCTCCTGAGTGCTGGGATTAAAGGCATGTACCACCACCACCCATCGTGAAGATTTTATTTTTTAATTAGTGTGTATATGTGTGTATGTGCATATGCTTGTGTGGTGCATGCATGTGGGTGCAGATGCATTTACCTGTACATGTGCCCAGGAGAAGAAGTCAGAAGTCAATGTTGAGTGTTTTTGTTTTGCTTTGTTTTACTGATTTTTCTTGAGGTAGGATCTCTCACTGAACCTGGAGCTCACCATTCTCGCTTGGCCCACAAACCAGTATAATCTATCCACTGGTCTCCATCACCCAACATATAAAATCCACAGGGACTAGAGATTTGAACTCAGGTCCTCATGATTGTTCGGCCAGCACTTTCCCCACTGAGCCATCTCTCCCGCCCTACTCTAGAAGCCTTTAAAGATGACTGTGGCTACTCTTTGTGTGCCAAAGCTCGCCAGAGAATGGATCTTAGACATTAGCTGTAACACAAAGTCTGGTAAGATGTGCTTTCCAAACAGCTACATTAAAATCTGTTTGTCAACCTCACACTTTACATGGATCTTTGCCTGTTTGTGATTTCCAAACCTCACATATTGATCATTTGGAAAATATTGGTTCACTGAGTCTTGTAGACCTTCCAAATGTTAACACACTTCATTACAGAATACATTTTTTTAAATTTCTTGACATCACAACCCATCACAAAGTATTGGGAAGCTGTCGGTCTCATAGCGGCAAATACAAAGTTTCCCCAAATTCTAATTTGCCCTTGAAATATTGCATTTTGTAGTTGGCAAAAACATTGTCAGTTTTTTTCTTTGGAATGTAGGATCATTGAATTTATTCTCAAGATAATATCTGCCAAAATACCCAACTCAGAATAACTATAGTTTGCCTTCCCAGTAAAACGTTATTCCATAAAAGAACAAAATGTCTAGTTTATCTCACCATCAAACAGTCCATATGAGGCTCTCATTTTCAGAAGACAACTGTGATAGCCTTGCATGACACAGAACTAATGGATGTGGGTGGGGGACGTAGCTCGGATGGCAGAGCATTTGTCCACCATGCATAAGGCCCTGGGTGTGCTTCCCAGCACCTCAGAAACCAGGTGTCTTAGTTAGGACTTCTATTGCTGTTCACAAAACATCATGACCAAGGTCACTTATAAAATAAAGCATTTAATTGGGCTTACAGTTTCAGAGGGCTGGAATCCACAATGGCAGAGTAAAGGCCTGGCAGCAGGAACAGGCGAGAGCTCACATCTGATCAGTAAGCAAGAACCAGAGCAAGCATTGGGAAATGGTATGGGCTTTTGAACCCTAAAAGCCCACCCTAGTGACACACACCCCCAAGCAAAGGCCACACCTCCAAATCCTTCCCCAACAGTTCCACCAGCAGGGGACCAAGTATTCTAACATATATGAATTTGTGGGGACCATTCTCATTCAAACCATTCTGCAGAGCATATAATCCCAGCATTCAAGAGGTGGAGGCAGGAGGATCAACAGTTCCAGGACAGCCTTGGTTAACAGGAAGCTTGAAGTCAGCCTGGACTACTTGATTCTCTCTCTCTCTCTCTCTCTCTCTCTCTCTCTCTCTCTCTCTCTCTCTCTCTCTCACACACACACACACACACACACACACACACACACACACACCACACACACACACACTCACACACACGCACCACACACACACCACACACATACACACACACACACACACCACACACACCATACACACTGAATTATTGATGCTTTACTGCCATGTTGTCACAATGGGTCAAAATATTAAACAACCATTTAATTGATGGCCAATTGTGGGGTGGGGGGGGGGGAGGAGGTTGAGACAGGGTGTCTCTACATAGCCCTGGCTGTCCTGAAACTCATTCTGTAGACCAGGCTAGCCTTGAATTCACAGAGATCTGCCTGCCTCTGGCTCCTGAGTACTGGGATTAAAGGCTTGCAACATTCTACCCAGCGATGGTCAATTTTTAAATTTTTTTAAAAATTATTTTTACCGCTTCTGTGGGACATCCTTAAGTAAAACGGGGTAGTTGAGTAGGACAGTGGTAGAAACGCCATCAGTTCTGCCAGTCAGCACATCTGCTGCTGCTGACCTTTTCATGCTAAGCCACCAGCTATGTTCCTGACCTTTGCATCTGCACACAGCAAAAAGGGGGGGGATAATGTCCTTAGTGTTTTACAAAGATACCCATGACTTTTCAGGTACTCTGAAAAATCCCAGCAGCCCCCAGCAGCCCCCAGCATTCTGTAGCCAGCTATTCGAAAATTATTGATCTGTTTACACTTTTATAACTAAGTCCCATTTCGTGGTTTCTGGGTTCTCACTCTGCCTTGAACAAAAGACTCTGCTTTGTCAGCATGTGTATGCTTTAGCTTTTAAAAATTACATTTATTTATTTATTTTACATATGTGTATATGTGCGTGCGTGCGTGCGTGCGTGCGTGCATGTGTGTGTGTGTGTGTGTGTGTGTGTGTGTGTGTGTTTGAGCACACATGTACCATATCACATGTGTGGAGGTCAGAGGACAACTTGTGGAAACTGTGTGGGTCTCAGGGGTTGAACTTTGCTTGTCAGACATGGCAGCAAGTGCCTTTATCCACTGAGCTCTCTCTCTGGCCCATGAGGTCACTTCCTGGCTGTGCATGGAAGATCTCAAATGATACAAATCTCATCCTCCCACTTCAGGCTGGCCCTTCATTTCCAAGCTCAAGCGGCCAACACTGCTTCTGAACTGCCTTCAAATCCCTTTGCTACCCTCCCCGCCAAGGAATTCCAGGGGATAGCTGTGATGTGTGCATCTCCATGTCACTCCTGATGGTCACTCCAGCCTCCATTCTTCACTGCCACCATGGAACCTCCAAGTGAAAGCCACATCACTCAAAACTTTTGTAACATTCAGATCTCCATGCTAGGAAGCATTGAGGCTGAGCTGTACTACCAATTCCACACTGCAAGACTCCCGGCTCACACTACTCTCCACTCCATCCAAAGGGAGAGATACTCATGGGACACCCCAGCCACTTGAGGCTCCACCCCAACACCAGGCTTTATAGATGCGAGCTGGATAGCCATAGAAACTGGCCATTGACTCTTAAAGCTACTGTCCCAAAGGGTCAATGGTGACTTCTGATCACATTTCATAGGTCAATGCAGGTCGCACAAGCAGAGATGTGCGCTGCTACCATAGGCCAAGGTGGGAGAAAAAATTTTTTTTCAGTTCATTATTGTGTGTTTTGGTGTTGGGGGCATTTGCATGCCATGGCCTGCGTGTGGAGGTCAGAGGAAACTTTGAGGAATAGTGGTCATCAGCCTTGGCAGCAAGCACTTTTTTTTTTTTTTTTTTTTTTTTGGTCCGGAGCTGAGGACTGAACCCAGGGCCTTGCGCTTGGTAGGCAAGAGCTCTACCACTGAGCTAAATCCCCAACCCCGGCGACAAGCACTTTTGACTGATGAGCCGCCCCTCCAGCCCTGGACAGTTATTACTGGGACAAAGTATCTGGTGAAAGTAGCTGAAGGAAGGAAGACGGACTTATTCTGGCTCACAGTTCTAGGGAACGCAGTCCATCATGGCGGGGAGAGGATTCAAGCTGCTGGTATCGCTGCTCCCATGCTTGGAAAACAGAACAACGTATTCGAGTGCTCAGCTTGCTTTCTCCTCCTCATTCAGCCCATAAAATGATGCTGCCCACATTGGGGGTAGGTTTCCCTCTTTGATTAGCTCAACTTAGATAAGCCCTCTCAACATATGCCCCGTGCCTTGTTTCTGGGTGATTCTAAATTCCATCAAGTTGATGACCAGGGTTAACGGTCACCAGCAGGATCTTATTCAGCTCGGGTTTCTGCTGAATTCACTCTATAGGTGTGCGCATTTGCTTTCTATTACTGTGATAAAACAGCATGGCCAAAAGCAACCTGGGGAGGAAAGGGTTTATTTCTTCTTACAACTCTCTGGTCACACTCCATCACGGAGGGAAGTCTTGGCAGGAAGTGGAGGCAGGAACTGAAGCAAAGCCATGGAGGAATATTTACTGACTTGCTCTCCAGGGCTCACTCAGCTTGCTTTCTTATATAACCCAAGACCACCTTCCCAGCGGCGGCATGGCAGACAGTGTGCTGAACACTCCTACATCAGTCAGCATTAGAAAATGCCCAGCAGACATGAGCACAGACCAACCTGATGGAGGCAATTCCTCACTTGAGGTTTCCTCTTCCCAGATGACCCTCGCTTGTGTCAAATTGGCAAAAAAAAAAAAAAAAAAACTAACCAAATTGGCAAAAAAACTAAAAAATTAGCTTACTCTTTCACATCACTGTTTATCATCAAAGGAAGTCAAAACAGGAATTCATGAAGGGCAGGAACCTGGAGGCAGGAGCTGATGCAGAGGCCATGGAGGAGTGCTGCTTACTGGCTTGCTTCTTTTAGCTTGCTCAGCCTGTTTTATGATAGAACCCAGGACCACCAGCGCAGGGATAGCTCCATCCACAATGGGCTGGGCCCTCTCACATCAATCATTCATAAACAAAGTGCCTTACAAGCTTGCCTACAGCCTAATCTCACGAAAGCTTTTTTTTCTCTCTAGTTTTTCAAAATAGGATCTCTCTCTGTAGCCCTGGCTGTCCTGGAACTCACTCTCTAGACCAGGCTGGCCTTGAACTCATAGAGATTCTTCTGCCTCTGCCTCTGCCTCTGCCTCCTGAGTGCTGGGACTAAAGGCATGTCACCACCACCCAGCTGGCATTTCTTAATTAAGGTTCTCTCCTTTCAGACGACTTTGGCTTGTGTCAAATTGGCATAAAACTATGCAGCACAATGACCTTGATTTTCTTATTCCCCTGCCTCCACCTTGGCCTTTGGGATTATGAACATGGAACACCATACCTGGGCTTCATGCATGCTAGGCAAGCATACTACCAACAAAGCTTGCGTACCCTTCTCCTGCTCCCCAAACAGGAATCTTTTCTACTAACTCTAACACCTTCCCAAAGGCTAGGAATAGTTTCTTTATTATCTCTGCTCCCTGTGATAGTCACTGATGACACGTGACCATTGGATGATGCTCAGCAAACCAGACATTAAATAAGAAGCTCCCCGCCCAGACCTCTCCTGGGGTGTCAGAGTCCATGGTGGGACAAATAAACATTCGCTGTCAAAGCAATGCAGATACAAACAATATCAGGAAGGTCAGTGGAGACAACACCAGAAGATTCCAGAAGCCAGAAATCCCCATGCAGCACCCAGCCAGCTCAGTCAGACCCTGTGTACTCCCAACACTGGCTCCCACTCACTGGCTCTGTGACCTTGAGTAAGTCCTATCCCCAGTGTGGCCTTCAGCATGCTCACTTGAAAAGATGGATGATGTGAGTGGAAATTTCCCGAACAGCGGTTGGCTGGGCAGTGTCTCTGCATCCTGGACCAGCGCCTACGGCTGAGTCACAGCTGCTCTCAGCATCCTTCTCGGACTGCACAGGGTCAGAGCATTTTTTGTCTTAGTGTCTGAACTCATTCCTGACATTGTAGACACAGACTGGGATCGACCGACCGAGGCCTGGTGCTTCCCCTACCCTATACTTCCTGTCCTTCCTCCCCTCCACCCCAGGGGCTTGTGGGAATGACTTAAAAACACAAACTGAAGGCCAGTGGGGGCAATTTCCCAAGGCAGAGTCCAGGACTCCCATGAAACTGCTCCTGCTCCCTTCCCAGGGACCATCCCATGTCATGACTCGACTTAATCACCCCCTTGAGACCCTGGGGGCTCCTTCAGAGGAAGGCAGACATTTCCCACCTGTTCTTCTTGCCCTGGTCTCTCCCTTCGCTTATCCATCTGACATCTGGGGCTTCGCAGCTGGGGCTCACCCATCCTTGCCCCAGCTTTCCCGAACTAGTTCCCACCACACAGTGTTCTCCCCTGGAAGTGTGCTCTCCTGTGTAGAATGTTCTCCTCCCTCTGATTGTCTAAAGGGCATCCCAGGCACCACCAGCCCACCTCACTCCTCTCCTCAGTCTCTGCAGCCACACAGTTACATTACATAGTGCTTAAGGACGAAAGTGCTTGGGCGGTGGTGGCGCCGCGGCAGCGGCGGCGCACGCACGTCTTTAATCCCAGCATTCGGGAGGCAGAGGCAGATGGATCTCTGTGAGTTTGAGGCCAGCCTCGTCTACAAAGTGAGTTCCAGAAAAGGCGCAAAACTACACAGAGAAACCCTGTCTCAAAAAACCAAAAAAAAAATAATAATAATAATTAAAGTGCTAACGGCTCCTGTGGAATTCACATTCCATCTCTACCTCCCCCCAAAAGTCTCTCTCACTCTGTGTGTGTATGTGTATGTGGTGGGGTCTCTTCATCAAATCCCTCTATGGACCCTTCCATCAGCTGTGAACATACTGAGCCTCCCATGGCCAGGCTCTGATCCAGTACTGGAACACAGAACCTAGAACTCCATCCATGCCCTCACGGAGCCCTCTTGCAGTAAGAGAGAGAAAAGGACAAGTTGATGTTTAGACACTATAGAACATGAACACACAGGACTATGTCTCCATAGCATGAACAAGGGCACCACACCGACCCAATCCTAAACTCTCTGAGGATAGGGACTTCCCTGGATAGTGCCACCAGCTGAGCACCAATTACTCCAACTCTTCAGCCTAAGGGGGATTTTACATTCAAACCATAACAATACCATACCTGGGCCTGCTACAGGATCTTCTTCATCCCCAGTCTTGCTCCATTCTGTCTTCCCAGCTACCCGGGGTGTGGGAGGGGCCATGAGCCTGGCCATGAACTATGTTGCCTCCAGAGTACCAAGAGACCTAGCAAGGCCTGGCTTCCTTCACAGGACACTGTGCCAGGGGCAGCAGCCCCTCTTTTATTTTGGAGGGGATATCTTAGTACACCTCTTTAGTGCCAACCCCCTTAAGCTTCACTGAAGTGTCTGGTCCCTGAACTTGGTGGTTCCCAGAATGCACATGACTCACTGAGGCCTCTAGTCCTCCTGCCTCTGGCCTGGCCTGCCCAATCAGCCTGGCATTGTCCATGGACTGGAGTCATGTGAAATGACTGCCGCATGGTCACCTACTGGCTGCATGATGGTGGTGGAGGAGAACTCTACAGTCCTGGGGTGGCATCGTGATTCATTTTGTCTTGCCTCCTGTAAATGAGTTATCGGCCAATAGCTTTATCTTCTTGTAACTGAGCTAGAAAAGAACTTATTCACCAATCGGTGCCTGGTACCTGGACCTGAGTCCTATTTATCTTCTCTAACAGTGACCCTGAAAGGTTTGTGGGGTCAGGGGAGTTCAAGAGCAACAATGAGACAGATTACCGGGGAGTGATGAGTTTATGACAAAAATTATTAACACTGTGGACAGATAGACACAGTTCAGGCCCCGGTACTAGAGACAGGCAGTATGAGGGGGTCTCTGAAGAGATGAATCAGAGGCCCTGTGGCAGGATGGGGCATGTTTCACAGAAAGATCCAGACTCTCTGATTCCCAGGCAAGAGGCAGGGAAGTGGGTGGGGAGCAGGGTGTGTGGTCAATACTTCCTTTGACTCAAGCTCACTTCCCAGGTGAGAGATCCGCCCCAGGAGACTGTTAGCTAGGGCACTGGCATTCTTGGTAGGGTGCCTGCGGGTTCTGTGAGAGGGAGGCTACTTCCTGGATTCAGACATTACTTTCTTATAGACCGCACACTGGGGTTGGCACACTCTCTGTCCTTGGAAGTCAGCAGGTCCCAGTCTCCTGCCCCAAGGTAGGAACCAGGGTCCTCAGGCTGACACTCTGTTACTGGGGTTGCTAGAGTCAGGGCCCTGGTGACAATCAAGGCTCAGCCATCGGTCCCCCACAGTCCAGTTCAAGAGATAAGTAATAGAAGGGGGCAGAAAAGGAGGTTTACTCGACCTGCCTGTGGTGGTTGAACAGGAACAGCCCCATAGACTCATGTGTTAGAGTCTTGGCGCATAGGGAGTGGCACTATTAGGAGGTGTGGCCTTGTTGGAGGAAGTGCGTCACTGTGGGGGCGGGCTTTGAGGTGATACATGCTCAAGCTATGCCCAGCAGGACACAGTCACTTCTGTTGCCTGAGGATCAAGAGGTACAGCTCTCAAGCCCTTCTCCAGCATCATGTCTGCCTGCACGCCACCATGTCCCACCGTGAGGATACTGGACTAAACCTCTGAAACTATAAGCCAGCCCCAATTCAACGTTTTCCTTTATATGAGTTGCTGTGGTCATGGAGTCCCTTCACAGCAATAGAAAACCTAAGACACTGACTATATTGGGAAAAAGAACAGAGAGGCCCAGTGACCCTGCCCCATCCCGAGTTCATCTTCAGGGGTCCGACACTTGGCACAGGTTCAGCTTTAAATAGAAGGTTAGAGGTATGCATTGTTAAACCATCAAGGTGTGGTCATGCTGCCCATCATCTCCACTGCAAAGTGGTTTGACAGATGGTCAGACTGTGTGTAGTCTCTTTCCTGGAGACAAATTCCTCTCCAGCCAGTGGCAGGCTTCAGCCTTTTCCTTCCCATTGTGAAATTCCCAGGGAAATGCCAATTTCTTGGAGGCCATTGTCTCCGTAGTCTGATAACCAAAAGGAGGACACACGTGGCTCTTTGGAAGAGCTTTGTTCCCGCCAGGTTACAACCCCCCACCTGAAAGACCTGGAGCCACTTGCTAGCTTGTGAACCAGGATGACCCTCCTCCTCAGAAATGCCTGCCTCTGGGCCTTCTTGCTTCACTCCCTAACTTTTTAGTCGGGGGTGGGGAGGGGGTTCACTCACCTATTTTTGGTTTTTGTTTTTACTGATGTGGAAAAGGCGCATGGCATTGTGTGTTAGGCATCCTGTGCGTGAGTACACAGTTTACATCTCGCTGCTCTTTTTGCCCCCCACTCAGGCAGACATGGGTGGTAAGTTCAATTCTTTGTGTGGGGTTGTGACTTAGATGGTATCCCCCGTCTGGCTGCAGTCACTTTCCAATGCTAACATTCCCGAGGAAGGGGGAGGGCTCCCATTTGGCCTTCTCCCTCCTCCTCCTACCCCCCCTCCTCCTTCCTCCCTCCTCCTCCATTTGATATCCCTGGCTGATTCCACGCAACCCTCTTGCAGGTTACCAGACCCTGAGCTATCAGGGTACAAGTAGTAATTCCACATGATGGCTACACAGTAATTAAGGGTCTGGATCTTTCCCACTTCCGGTGCTGCTTGGGAATCAGACAGCCTGACTCAGGCAAGGGACTCTGGTTATCAATTGCATAGCATGGGATCTCTTCTCCCTTCTCTGAAACCTATAAAAGAAGGCCTCCCATGCTTAGCTTCATGAGCCTGAACCCTCTTCAGAACCCATCATGACTGTCTGACTGTGTCATTAAAAACTGTCCTAATAAATCTCTTATTAAAAGGAGAATCTGCCTCAGTTTCTCCCTCAAATCAGAGACCCCTATAGTCTGAAATTAAGTTCCATCATCTACAAAACAAGGATACCTAGTACTTATCTCATACAGCTTATTATATATATATATATATATTTTTTTTTTTTTTTAATGAAATGACCCAGGTGCAAAATGAGCATACGTTACATTGTAACAACCATCTTACTATCAGGAGTCTGGAGTTTCTCCTTCTCCTAAAGGATTGGTGTGATACCCAGAAAGGTCAGCAGGTGGTGCTGTCTCAGAACAAATCTTTCCACGAGTTTCTCTGCACGGGTTTTCCACCAGGTGGGTTTGGTGGTGGATTTGGGGAGAGTGGGGAGCACAGCCGACAGGAAGAAGTTGTAGAGAGTGCAGTCCCCTCCTTTTCCAGAGGGCGTCACTGAGATCAAGAAGGGCCCAGTACTTTCCACCAGCAGTAACAGAGCCAGGGCTCCAACCCAGCAAACCCTCCTTCCAGATGTCGTCCACATCCCCAGCCTCTCTTCCTTCAGGCTTCCCACTCCGGGATGGTGTGGGATACACGGATGAACAGAGCTGCCCACTGAAGTCAGGATAACCTCCTTCCTAGAGCAGTTGACCTGGGTCTGGGTGGAGAAGCAGTTTCCGACGCCTTCGTAGAGGAGCTCAGACTGCCTGCCCCTTGGTGACTGCTTTAGTTAGGGTTACTATTGTTATGATGAAATACCGTGACCAGAAGCAATTTGGGGAGGAAAGGGTTTATTTTGCCCACAGTTCCATGTAACAGTATCCATATAACACCATCAGGAGCAGTGGGGGCAGGAACTCAGGCAGGCGGGAGCTGGTGCAGAGGCCATGGAGGGGTGCTGCTTACCGGCTTGCTCACCATGGCTTGCTCATTCTGCTTTTTCATAGACCTCAGGACCACCAGCCCAGGCATGGCATCACCCACAATGGGCTGGACCCTTCCGCACTGATCACTAATGAAGAAAATGCCTTACAGGCATGCCTGCAGCCCGATCTTAGGGAGGCATTTTCTTAATCGAGGTTCCCTCCTCTCAGATGACTTTAGTGTGTGTCAGGTTGACACAAAACTCTCCGGTACAGTGACCCTGCATGCAATCCTGTCCAGCCTCCTTCACACTTATTTTCCCAGGTGGGCAGGGAGGGATGAAGAGGGGGAGAGTCCAAGGTATGACCCCAAAGATGGGCTGATCCCAGGAAAGGAGCTAGGGTGCTCGCTGGGACACATTCTGTGTAATACACCCCCAGACCCATACACACTACCACTAAGCTGCCTAGACTCCAACTCTCAGGGGCTAAGAGGTTGAGATGTATCCCACCCCGCCAAGGGATCCCCTGCCGGCTCAAGGCACAGCCTGGTTTTATGGCAGTGGCTCTCATCTCTGAGACCTTCAGCTTCCAAGTCACCACAGGCTTGAGTAGTGTCCTCATGGCTGCTGTCCCTGGCCAGTCTCTGGGAGTGGAGAAAGCAGAGGTGCTCCTGAGCACTCACCTCCCACCGATTTTCTCAAATGCCCTCTCAAGAGTTCCTCCACGCTCAGACCCTACTGTGCCCACAGCCCCAGGCCCTGACTGAGCATCTAGCCTCCTCTACAGCCTGTGTTAACTTCCTCCTTCCATAGGAAGGCACCCAGACCCCTGGCCCCTCCAGTAGGGACTCCAGGCAGTGAGGAATCAGGGAGCCAGGGCCCTCACAGATGGTCAGAGACCTGGGTCATGTCTGTTTCTTTAGACTAAGAAAGGTTTGTGTGTGTGTATGCGTGTGTGTGTATGCGTGTGTGTGTGTGTGTGTGTGTGTATGTGTGTGTGTGTGTGTGTGTGTGTGTGTGTGTGTGTGTGTGTACAGGTGAATGAAAGTGAGACCAGAAGAGGGAGCTAGAATTACATGTGGTTGTGAGCTGCTCAATGTGGATTATGAAAATCAAACCCAGGTCTTCTGGGAGAGCAGTATGCACTCTTTTTTTTTTTAAAGATGTTTGTTTATTATGTATACAGTGTTCTGCCTGCAGGCCAGAAGAGGGCACCAGATCTCATTACAGATGGTTGTGAGCCACTATGTAGTTGCTGGGAATTGAACTCAGAACCTCTGGAAGAGCAGCCGGTGCTCTTAACCGCTTGAGCCACCTCTCCTGTCCTAAAGTTTTTTGTTTGTTTGTTTTGTTTTGTTTTGTTTTTCAAGACAGGGTTTCTCTGTGTAGTTTTGGTACCTGTCCTGGATCTCACTCTGTAGACCAGGCTGGCCTAGAACTCACAGAGATCTGCCTGGCTCTGCCTCCCGAGTGCTGGGATTAAAGGCGAGCACCACACAATATGCACTCGTAACCACTGAACCGTCTCTACAATAATTTCTAAAAATAACTTTTAAAATAATTTCTAAAAAAGAAAATCAAGTTCTAGAGGCTACAGCTGACTTAAAATACTTAGCACAGACAAGCAACTTACGCTTCTAGAAATGTGACAATAACACCTTATTGGAGATGACGTGTAAAGTATAGACTGGGTGAGACCGTGGCCCAGTGGCCCTTCTTGTCTTCTCTCTGCTCCGTAGATCAAGATGCCACAGGGCTGGCCGAGCAGGGGTAGAGCAGGGACCAGTCACAGAAAGGGCTGTCTCTGCCCTTCAGGTTAACTGAGGTGCAAAGGAGCCTTAGTCATCAGCTCAGCCAAGCCCTCTTCCCACAGATGGGATACTGGAGTCTCAGCGAAGTCATTTGATCGAACATTCCAGAAGCCAGAGGCTGGTCCAGCAATGGGCCAAGGTCTTTCCCCTCCCAGATTGATGTCCTTCCAGCTTGTAGTGGTTCAAATGGGAAAGATGAGAGTATACAGGAACAGGGCAGCGGTGGCACATACTTTTAATCCCGGAACTTGGGAGGCAGAGGCAGGCAGAGCTCTAAGCAAAGGCCAGCCTGGTCTACAGAGTGAGTTCCAGGACAGCCAAACCCTGTCTCGGGGGGCGGGGAAGGGGGGAAGTACCCAGGAAAACTTTTGGCTCAGATGTCTTTCTGCTCTCTTCTTCTCACCTAGGCCACCTCTCTTTTGTTCTGATGCTTAACCCATGACCCCGACCACAACAGTCACACAAAACAACCCTTTCATCTCTTGCTGTTGGAATTTGGACAGAAGACATTCATTTTGGTTAAACATGAACACAATCTAGAAAGGGTACAGAGCTCTCAAGGGACAGAAATGGCCATAGGAGGGATTGGGGGGGGCAGAGCATTGTTGCTGGGCAACCAACTTCTTCTGTTGCCTCGGTGACAGCCCCATCAGAGGGAGGCTGTATGCAGAGTGTGCCTATGAGCTCCAGTTTGGTAGCACCAGCTGGCTGGGCCCCCCTCCCCCATTTCACACGGCCTCCTGCACACATGGGAAGCCCCCCAAGCAAGGTTAAGATCCTTTCCCACCTCACCCCTTGCCTTCTGCACAGAATCCTTTGACACGGAATCCCGTGCTTTGGGTGTCCAGGTGGTCAGCTTGCCTCCAGACTCCTTCCTGTTCAAGCACTCATTCACTCAACACACGTGCAGCTTATGGTGCACTCTGGTAAGCACTCTGCCAGCCCCCAGGGCGTAGGGAAAGCAAGTAGGACCACACAGTCCCAAGCAGTGACTAACAGGGTAGGCCGACATGTAAGTGGATAGTGAATACGCCTGATCAATAGTAATACCAGAGAACCGAGGAGGCACAGAAGGGTGCCGCCTCCGTATCTGAGGGAGGAAAGTGGGGAGGGGCGGGCTGAGTAACAAACTCCCAAGATGCCTTGCTCTCCTCTCCAGAACTTGAGCAGTTCCCATTGAGGCAAAGGGAACAGGTAGCTGTGACTGAGTTGGGGATTGTGTGACGGGGAGTTTTACCCAAATCATCTTGGCTGTCCTGAGTGTAACCACGGGTCCTCTAAGAAAGAGAGAGAAGACTTAGATAGAGCGATCGATAGATAGGTAGATAGATAGATAGATAGATAGATAGATAGATAGATAGATAGATAGATAAGCAGATAGATAGATAAGCAGATAGATAGATAGATAGATAGACAGATAGACAGATAGATAGATAGATAAGCAGATAGATAGATAGATAGATAGATAGATAGATAGATAGATAGATAGATAGACAGACAGATAGATAGATAGATAGGAAAGTGATGGTAGAAGCTGGAGGTAGGCACCTGTGAGGAGGGCCACAAACGAGGTGTGTGTATAGAGCCATCTGCTTGGTCCTGGCTCCATACCATCCATTTTGAACTTCTGAACTCTAGAGCTGTGTAAGAATACATTGGCCTCATTTCAAATCATCAAATTTGTGGTCATTTGTTAGAGTGGCCACAGGAAACTAATGGAGGTTGGAAAGTTTCTTGGAGGAGGTGACGTCTAGCAGAACTCTAAAGAATTAAGAACGAGTCCCTCAAAGGACAGAGAAACCCACTTGGACAAAGGCCAGGACAAGACTGCCCTGGTACCGCTGTGCTTTAGCGAGTCAGGAAGGGCAGTGAGGGGAGGGAGAGGCTGATGGTCATGAGGAAGGAGATGAGTCAGCGGCCAGTCACACCAGACATCCTAGGGAGCCATGGGGAGCCACAGGGAGCCACTGAAGGTCACAGGAAGAAGCAGCTTGATCATACTGCATTACTGGGAGGTCACCGGCGTCAGCAGAAAGGAGTGTGGAAACAGTATAGTCCAGGTAGGGTACGAGAACAGCAGTGATGGGACGGAGGCCTGGGCTAGTCTGGGCTGAACTGAGGGCTGGCACCATCCTACTGTGGGAAAGACAAAAAAAAAAAAAAAAAAAAAAAAAAAAATGCAGGTAATGGTGGGGTTGTTCTTGCCAGTAGGTGGAGCCATTGGCCATATTTGGGGAGCTGAGGGGGTGGTAGGGAGCCTGAAATCTGAGACAGCTGTAGGAAGGAACCTACTGTTCCGGAGCAAAACCTCCCAGGAACGTGCGAAATATTTACTGGGAACGAGAGGGCACTCCCCAGAGAACCTGCAACTGCTAGGGTCCAGCTTATCTTCCTCCAGGGAGACACCAGCCCAGTCACCCTCCCCTGTAGTCTAAGGCAGAAGAAGGTACCAGACACAGACAGAGGCCGCATCTCTGAGGCTGGGGCACTGGCTGGGTCCTAGCGAACAGCTCTGTGTTTTCAGTCCCTCAATTCCAATTTCTTTTAAAAATAGGCAGGATCTACTCTGCCCTGGGGGAGGGCAAGCTGTAGATCCGCTGGCCTCTCCCATCTTCTGGTTGCCCCAATATCCAGGAGCGCTGGGAGTGACTGTGGGGCCTGGAAGTAACAACACAGGTGGAGAAAAGAGTCTCAGCTGTATGGAAAGTCAAAGAAGTGACAATTACCCATAAGCATCCTCACGTCCAACTATGGGGGCACATGCGTGAAACACTGGGGTGTGAACTGGTAAACTGGAGAGTAACTTAAAAATCTCCACCCTAAAAATATACTCACTCCTGCCAGGTGTGGAGGCACACAGCTTTAATCCTAGCAGTGTCAGAGGCCGGTGGATTTTGTCAGTTGGAGGCTAACCTGGTCTATGAAGTGAGTTCTAGGCTATCCGGGGCTAATAGTGAGACCCTGTCCCAAATATATAGATTAAATAAATAAAATGTACTCCTTTACTCAGTAATTTCAGTTTTTGAGACACGTCTTAAAGAATAAACAGAAATGGGAACTGAAAGGTCTATGTGCGGAGATGTGTACGGTGGCAGTGTTTGGAGTTGGCCAGACTGAAACAACCTATGTAACCACAGGGCAATAGTGAGGGTAATATAGCTGTTAGAGAAAAGAATATTATAATCCCCAAAAAGAGATGCTTGAGATGGGCATGGTGGTACACAGCTGTAATCCTAGCACTTGGGAAGTAGAGGCAGGAAGACCAAGCGTTCCAAGTCATCCTTGATGAAATAGTGAGTTTGAAGGCAGCCTAAGCTATCTGCAATCTTGTTTCAACAAACAAGGGATATATTTTTGGGAAAGACCCACATATATACATGAGTATATACTCACAATGCTACATACTTATATCGCACAAAATTGTTTTCATGTTGTAATTCAACCCGGTGAACTTAACAAAAACAAGAGAAACAAATGAGCAGTCCAGATGCTTCCCCAGAGAAAGGCACTTTGAGGCAAGCCTGAGGACCTGCGTTCAGTCTCTGGGTGGAAGACCACCTGGTGGAAAGAGGGCACCCACTCAAGCACGTAGACCTCTGACCTCCAAAATGTGTGGTAGGGCATGAGCCGTGCCCCCAGCAAATAAATACTAAAACATTACAAAGAAACTAAAAGGCAAGATGTGAAAGGAAATCTCAGTTGGCTATCGTTTCAAAGCTTTGGTGTTCTTGTCTTTGGTTGTTGTTGTTGTTGTTTTATAGTTTTCTGAATTTTACCATATTTCCCACAATAAATAGACACCATTTCAACATATAGAAAAAAAATTTGGTTAACCAAAATATCCATTTTGAAATCAGACACCAGCCATTAAAAGGCGGGGCCAGGCCTGACTCTAAAATGCAGCCCCCAGTCTGAGAGCACCCAGTGACAGGACTGAATTGTCCAGTGGGGACCTCCCAGGCCCACGACAGAGGACCTGAGCGGTGGGCAGCGTCTTCCACACTGTCCAGGCTAGAGCAGGCTCGGCTCTCCCCTTTTCTGTGAGGGAGTCTGCTGTCTCCGTGGGCTTGTGGCCCAACCTCACCAGCTCTGAAGACTGTCTCCAGAGGGTCTCCAGTGACACTGTGTTGAGGACACCAGGGCAGAGAGGTGTGGCTGTGCCAGAGGAGCTCAGCTGCCCTCCTTTGGTGGGTTCCAGGCCCTGCCCCTTGGCTTCAGCTCCACAGCCCAGGCCAATCACCCTGGGCCATCTGCCTGATTCTTAAGCCTCTATCGGTGACAGAGAGGCCGGTGGCCAGGCCTGCACCCTCAGAACAACCTGAGAGCGCTGTGGGAAAGGAAGCTACCCACAGAACAGACTATCAGCTCTGCCTGTGGAACCTGGCACACAGACCCAGGGTAGACGCCATCAGGTGACTCTCACACCTGGTGACTTCAGGCCTGCCATCTCTTCCCCCTGGACAGCAGGGAGACGGGGTGGGAGTGTTGTGATCAAACCTCCCGCCCAAGTGTCTGAGCAGTAAGGGGGCTGATGGGGCAACCCCACAGCTTGTCTCCTGCAGCTAACCCCTCCACAGGGCCAGAGAAGGCTCTGGAGCCAGTTGGGGTTTTGCGCATGCGCAAACGGGGGGGGGGGGCAGAGAAGGAGCACTCTCAGCTGAGGGGAACCTGTCCATTTATGACAAAGTTGGGGCATACTAGAAGAGACAGGCCTCACCTTGCAGCCTGTCCCTGGATCTCTGTCATTGAGGTGACCCCTGAGGACACCGCCCCTGCTGCCACTTGGGAATGTGTACTTCTCTTTCCCTTACTTCTCATCTTCCGTTCCGCTAGGTGAACACTGACTGAGCACCGGCTTTGACCACCGGCTTTGCCCAGAGGGTCCCCTTAAGGAAAAAAAAATCTCCCCGCAGCAGATTTGCCCGTTGCAGGAAGAGCCGCAGCCTGGTTCCAGAATTAGAAACCTTGAAGGCTTTTGCTTTGAAAGTTTAGGAGATTTCTCACGGTACCATCAGAGACCCCGCAGCGTCTGGGTGATCCGGAGCGCATCAGCGGATTCCAAGACCAGCCCCTGGCCTACCAGATACCCACGTCCTGGCCTGGGTAAAGTGCAGAGGGGCAGGGTCTGCAATACCACCCGGGACCCACGAGAGGAGCTGAAGGGACAGAAGAGACATCCTTGGTAGTGGTAGGATAGTCCCAAGGCCCTTTACGTCTAATTCCTTCCCTCAGTTCCCAGTTCCTGCAGTGACCTTTCAGGGTCTCACAGGGAACAGCAGTTTGGGGACACCTCTCCATGCCCTGTACAAAGCCCCAGACCCTGGAGCTGTAGTTCCAAGAAATGTCCACCAGGAGGCACAGCGACCACATTCTTCTGGATTCAGTGGCACCTGTCCAGCACAAGAGCTCACACACGCTCAGAGGACTGGATCTCGCATCTGGAAGCTGGGGTGCCAACTGGGGTGTTGAGACAGAGTAAGGGATGCAAAGGGCTTAGGATCGGCCCCACCCTGAGAAAGCTGAAGTCTCTGCTGTCTGGAGATCTGACCTCCTTCCAAATCACCAGGAGACTCGGGAGCCAGGGATTCCTCTGGGGAGTCCAGCAAGGAAACGGAAGGCAAGAGACACTAACCCCAAGTCCTTTTTAGATGGGAGGTAGCAAGGTCCCCTGCAAGGCTATCGTCCTACTCTCTTGCTGGGCTAATTGTAACCTCTTGAAGGTTCACCTTCAAGTCCTGCAGGGCAGGGTGGCCCTGGGAACCCTGTGAGGGAAGAGCACACACCCTGAGGCTCTGGGGTGACTTTGTAAGGTGTGGGTGAGTGGATCTTCTGGGTTCCCAGTGGCACCATGGAGCGTGACTCCTCACCAGCCCTCAGGAATAGTGCCCACCATGGGACCAGAGTGGAGCATTTACCTCAGAGGAACCAGGGAGTCCTGCGGTTGGTTGTTCGGAGTTCTCTCTCACACAGCCCAGCACAGACCCTCCTCTCAATGCTAACTGGGTCTCAGGAAAGGGAACTGGAGAGAGCTATTTCAGAACGATCATCTGAGAGACTCCAGGGAGACAAGGTTGGGGTAGTCGGGGAAGAACCTGGGAGTGAAAGGGGAGCTGGGTGAGCGCTACAGATGCCACATGCTCTGTCCCCTCTTCCCAGTCTTCTCAGGCACCATGATGCCCATCTGCTGTTCTGGAATACATGGGCAGTGCCTACCGCTCCAATCTCCCAAGCCCAGATGGTCGCCTCTTGTAGACATGTGTGAGGGGCCGTGTGTCTGTGAGTAGAGTGTGCTTCTGTGGTTTTCAGAGTGTGAAATGGTATCTACCCACCAGCACATGGGATGGGTCTGTGTTTGTTCATGGGAATATCTGTCTAGTAAGATGTTCAGGCATGAGCACACATGTGTGCACATGCATATGAATGGAGGTGGGTGGGGAGCTTCTGGTTGTGTGTGCTCCCCAGGCCTGTGCCCCTCCTTAACCACAAAGGCAGCACTAACTAGGTACCCAGGCTTAGGGCCCAGGAGGAAGGCCCAGATGTTTCTTTCTCCTGCTACCCATGCCCCACGTCTACCAGGACAATCTGAGAAAAAGTGGCTGGTTGATACCCAGGACTATGCAAAGGGGATTTCAGATGCTGGACATTAAGTGGTTATGGAGTGGGAGTGGGGGGACCTGATGGACCCAGGAAGGAACAGGAGCCTTGGTGCAAAGGCCTGATTAACTCCATCAACTTCCATGACAAGGCTGAGCTGCCCTTTCCCAACTCTTCTGCAGAGTCTGGGGTTCCCAGTGCAAGGGTTTGAAGTCACCCCTTGAATGTTTCTATGCCCGTAAAGAATGCTGTGCCTAGGAAGAGATGGCTCAGGCTAAGAGCACTCTCTGCTTTTCCTAAGAACCTGAGTTTGGTTCCCAGAACCCATGTCAGGTTGTTCACAACCACTTGTCACTCTGGCTCCAGTGGATTCTGAGGATACTACATGTCTACAGTAAAGGCATTCACACACACATACACATCAAAATAAATAAATTGACTTTATGTTTTCCTTGGTATAGTGTTCCCAGATAAAAATTTGGATTTCAGATTGTAAAAATTCTAACATAAATGAACTCTGTGTGTTCTACAGAAAGTGCTTGTGTAAAACAATTTCTCAGTGTTCCTCGAAGTTCAAATATAACTAAGCAACCTGTGTTTTTATTTGCTAAATCTGGTATGTGTATACTGAAGCCCACCACAGGAACAAATAGATTAAAGTGAAAAGATAAGCAAAAATATTCCTCATAAATAACAACCAATATATATATTTTTTTTTTTTGGTTTTTTCGAGACAGGGTTTCTCTGTGTAGCTTTGCGCCTTTCTTGGAACTCGCTTTGGAGACCAGGCTGGCCTCGAACTCACAGAGATCCGCCTGGCTCTGCCTCCCGAGTGCTGGGATTAAAGGCGTGCGCCACCACCACCCGGCTACAACCAATATTTTAAAATGACATTTAATTAAAACTTTTTACAGAGATAAAAAAGTATATGCATTGATTAAAAAGTCATCTATCCAGATATAGCAACTGTAAATATATAAATGCCCAATAACAGAGTCCTCAAATATATAAAGCAAATATTGACAAAAACCCAAGACAGTTCTACAATAGTTAGAAATGTTGATGTCTCACCTTCAATACTGCCTAGACCAGCTAGATGGAAAGTCAGTACAGAGACAGGGGACCTAAAGGATGCTCACAAAAGAAGTAGACTGGCTGTGCTTGGAGCCTCCCAATCAGTGCTCACTGAAACTTAATCCCCATTGTGAGAGATTAATTAAGAGGAGGAAACAGCAGTTTGTCTGTGGCTTTTGGAGGTGGGACCTGTAGGGGATGATAAGGTGAATGGAGTCATACAGCTGGAGTATTCATCCAATGGGAACATGGTCATATAAAAAGAGGACACTTCGTTCCTGTCATCGGGTGATGTCTCACAGTGCTTTGAGACTGGTAGAGCCTTCACCAGATGCAAAGTCTGAACTTCTCATCGTTCTAAACTGTGAGCCAGATAAACCTCTTTTGCTCATAAACTACCCAGTTTGTAGTATTCTGTTATAGCAATAGCAAGCAGACTCTTACAGACATAGGAAGAATGCTCCACCCAGAACCAGTAGAGTCCAGCTTTTTCCCTGGTACACACGGGCAGTCTCCAGAGCACACCATCCATCAGGCAAGAAGACAAAGCTTGGTACATTTTAAAAATTGAAATCATCCATAATCACCTTCCTGACCACAGTGGACTACAACTAGGAACAACAGAAGAAAAACTGGAGAATTCACAAATATGTGGAAAATTAAACAATGCATTCTCCAATGTGTTAATGAAAAAAATCACCAGAGAAATGGGGTGGGGCGGGGCGGAGTAAAATGCTTGGAGACAAAGCAAAACCACAGCATATTAAAACTTCTAGGATCCCACAGGAACTGTCCCCAGACGGGCAATATTAGTGCCCCGTGCCAGCACTGGATGACTTCTCATCCAGTGGATTCTCTCTACACCCTAAGGTACTATAAGTGAGGCAGAAACTGGACTCAAATCAAGAGGGACAGGAAGGACACAAATTAGAACAGAGGTGAACAAGATAGGCGGAAAAAGCAGCAGAGAAGACCGAGGAGCCCAAAGGCTGGTTCTCTGAGAGCCACAGAACCGGCACATGCGCAGTGAGGTTGACCACATGCTCTCACTGAGCACAGGGCTGCGGGTTCAGCTTGCGCCTGTCTCCACCTCCAGTGCACTGGTAATCGAGGCCATTCGACACTCCCACTCAGCTTTCACAAGGGTGCTGGGGAACCGAACTCTGGCCCTCACACTCGTGTGGTAAGTGTTTGACCCACTGAGCCATATCCCCAGTCCTCTTTCTGAACTTTTTTACTTTCAAATTTCATATTTTGTTTTTGGCTTGTTTTTTGTTTTTTGAGACAGGGTCTCTTTAGTCCTAGCTTCTCTGGAACTCGCTCACATATAGGCCAGGCTGTCCTTGAACTCAGAGACCCTCCCACCTCTGCCTCCCTAGTGTTGGGATTAAAGACATGCTTCACCACTGTTTCTTTCAACAAGGACCATGCGTGACTGAGTTCGCAGCCTAGGGCACCGGTAACCCTATTCCAGGATCCTTTGTGTGGAAGGGGCACAGCTCAGCTCTCAGGGTCGGATGCCTTCTGGAGACCACTGGCTCAGAAAGGCCCTTGTGAGCCCTGAGGAACCTGGCCCAGCAGATGCCTGTGTGTCTGTTCTCACTTTCTGGAACCTTCCAGCCATGCTAGCAGCAAACTGCTTGGGCCCTGCTGGGACACACAGCCTCGGCTGATGTTCCCCAGGTCCCCTCTCCTCTGGGTCCAGCTGTTTCCCCTTTTTTCCTGTGTTCTTGGCCCCAAGCCAGCAGGGAGCCTGCTGGAGGGATGAGCAGGAGGAAGCCTCCCTGTGTTAATTGGCGCTAATGAATTCTCGCAGCCCCGTTCTGCCTCTTCCTCTGCTGCTGCAGGAAGCTGCTGAGACAGCACCTTGGCACGGGTGCTCTGTGCATTAAATCCAAGCAGCGCTCTTGGCCACCTGAGGTGCCCCGCTGGGTGAGAAGAGGAGAGAGATCTAGGATGTGAGTGAGGTTTAAAATAGTATCAGAGCCCCCTGAAGTGCCTTCAAAATGTCTTCCTCATGCAACCATCAGTACATGGGAAGCCTGATTAAAATCCCTATTGTGTGTATGTATTTACATTTTTTCATGTGTGTGTAAGCCAAAGATCAACCTCGGTGTCATCCTTCAGACACCAGCCAGCTCAGGATTTTTTGAGATAGGGTCTCTCACTGGCCTAGAGCTCACCATACATGTAGGCTGAGCTGTCTGTCTGGCAAGCTCCAGGAATCCACTTGTCTCTGCTCCCTCAGAGCAGGAATTAGACACATGCACTGTCTTAGTTAGGGTTTTATTGCTGTGAAGAGACACCATGACCATGGCAACTCTTATAATGGAAAAAAAAAATTAGCTGGGGCTGGCTTCCAGTTTCAGAGGTTTAGTGCATCTTCGTCGTCATAGCAGGAACCATAGCGACAGCTGAGAAGTTCTTCATCGTGATCCACAGGCAGCAGGAGATACTGTGTGCCACACTGGGCAGCTTGAGCATATATGAGACCTCAAAGCCCGCCCCCACAGAGACACACTTCCTCCAACAAGGCCACACCTCCTCGTAGTGCCACACCTGTGGGCCAAGCATTCAAACACACGAGTCTGTGAGGGCCATACCTTTTCAAACCACCACAACTACCATCCCTGCTTTTTAAAAACACGGGTTCTGGGGATTGAATGCAGGTCCTCATGTGCACTCACCAAGCAATCTACTGACAGAAGTTTCCTCAGTCCTAGAACCCTCCCCTCATATGTGAGACGCAGCTACTCTATTTTGAACCCTTGCTCTGGAAGTCCCTGTACCAGGCTATGGACAGACTTGTACCCGTGAGATGGATGCTGTCATTATTCACTTTTTTTTTTTTTTTTTTTTGGTTTTACGAGACAGGGTTTCTCTGTATAGCTTTGCGCCTTTCCTGGGACTCACTTGGTAGCCCAGGCTGGCCTCCAACTCACAGAGATCCTCCAGGCTCTGCCTCCCGAGTGCTGGAATTAAAGGCGTGCGCCACCACTGCCTGGCCCATTATTCACTTTTGAACCCAGGACCTCATGCATTCTAGGCAAGCTCTCTATCACTGAAGCAAACCCCCAGTCTTTCTCAGTGGTCCCCCAAACCTCTTCTCTGGGGAGGCTCCTTGTTAACTTCAGGCTATTTGAGCCTTCTGGGTACCAAAGGGGAGGAGCCTGCAGGGACCCCAGACTCCGGTTTCCTCTGCACCCTCCACACTCTGTGGTCCCAGATGCTCTTCAGTCTGTCCCTCTCGGCTGACAGGAGCTATTCCTGCCCCATAGCCCTCCTCTCTGTCACTGGGAGTGAGTCAGCCGGGGTGGGGCAGCTGCCCTGGGTGAACTTGGCATGAGACAGGCAGGCAAAATGCCAATACACATAAAACAGTAAGAGGAAGGAGCAGGAAGAAAGGAAGGTGCCCGGGGATCAGTGTCTGAGGTTATCCTGTGACCTCCATACACATGCGTGAACACACACACACACACACACACACACACACACACACACACACACACACGCTCTCTCAACCCCCACCCCCTCATTGATGTTTTTGCTTTTTTGAAACAGGATCTCACTATTTGGCCCAGGTAGGTATAGAGAACTCATCACGTAGTCCAGGTGAGTCTTGAACTTGTAATCTTCAATTCCGAATGCTGGGATGAAAAGTGTGCGCTATCACACCTGGCCCTTGACATCCTAAAGTCTAGGAAAGGCTCCTCTATGGGATTAAGATGCTAACTGCTAACTCATCTTTTTTTTTTTTTTTTTGGATTTACAAGACCCAGAACATCTGGTGACCTTCACTTATCATTGGAATTCTTGCTCTTTAATCACGAGCATCAACTACCACATTTATATTACTTGACGGTAAGTAATACATCTGCTAAAAGAAAACAGAGGAGCTGGCCCCAGTGCTCAAGGCTGATTACAATATTCCAGCCAGAGAGAAAAGGAGGCACATGTTTGGGGCTATGAATTAAATTGGCATGAGGTAGATGAACAGGAGCAAAACCATATTTAATTATGTTGGTGTGTTGGGGAGTCCCACGGGGGACCCAAAGATGGGTCAGATAATTGTCACTTACACAGCGTCCTGAAATACAGGATGGAATCATGGGGACTTGGGGCTTCTGAGAGTGTCAGAGACAAGTCATTGGGAGGGGGTGGGGGTAATGATCAGCTTGTTGCAGATGACATCTCCTAGCTGATAGAAGCTGCTGGGAACAGGCATCATCGTGATATAATTTACCAACGTGGATGTCAATGTCTCCCACAGAAGTACAGCTCTTCAGCATTCCCATGCCTTCAGTTCCTCAGAATAGCTGCCTCAAAATACATCAAGGAAGTGTATTTCGGGGGGTGTCATATTCTGGTCTCATAAAGTCATATTTTTGGGTGGTATGATGAGTCCCAAAAAGTGAGAGCAGAGGCAAGGAGAGTCATCTGGCTTGGATGCAATCAGGTCCCCAAGGACTGTGCTGCTACAAATAAGAATGACATCCTTACCTTCTCCTGGAGGTGGGGCTGAGGAATTTACCAGGAAAGGCCTGCGGACAATAAAGAACACGGAGAGGTGGTTTCTGGACCCGAACGGGAGAAGATGGTTCTTGGACCTTGCAAAGAGTCTGTATTTCAAAAATACTGTGGTATTTATGTACTGTGTGTGTGGAAGAGTGCACATGCCACGGTACACACGTGGAGGTCAGGGGACTCTGAGGGTCTGTTCTCTTCTTCTGCCATGTGGGTCCTGGGGATGAAACCCAGGTCCTCAGGCTTCACCTTGAGGAGATGCCAAGTATGAGGAGCTCACTGGGGGGAGAGGACAGCGCTGCTGGGGTGGAGGGAGGAGGTTCCTCTTCATGAGAATACCCTCCATTGAGATGGGGAGAAAAATGCTCCCCAGGGGCCCAGGAGCAGAGGGACAGGAGTGAGCAGCTCTGGAGATGCTCTTCTAGAAGAGGAGACATCTAGGAAGGGGCTGCTGGCCCACACGTGGAACTCCAGGTCTTCCTCCCAGTCTCTGAGGCCACGTTCTTGATACCAAATAGAGGAGGCCTCTCCCATGAGGCAATTGGGATACTTGCTCTTCCCTCCACCTAGGGCACCTCGAGGACAAGAGGGACTAATGTAGAATGGTGCCTGGGGCTGCTACATCTGCACACAAGGACCATCAAAGCTCCTGTCCCTCTCAGCCTCCTGACCCTCACCTTATCTCTGCTCTCCAACATCCCTGTGGGCCCCTTGTGTCCAGGACAGGCTTTGAAAAGCCTCGGACTCACCTGTGTGACTCAGGAGTCGGGGATAACATGGCTTCTGCATGCCTTGTCTGACGGGGCACTCACCACACAGGAAAAAACCAATAGTTCTTTGCAACCTGAGGTGGATATGGGAAGGCCCAGGAGCCCACCCTACTGCCCAGTTTTTGATCCTGGTGAGGTGGGGAATCTGCATTTCTGACATGTTCCAGGGTTGCACTCCTACTCTGAGAGATGGTGCAAAGTTCAGGCCCCAAAGGTGCCACAGGTTAGGTAGGAATCTGCTTTCCAAGCCAGTTTATGTCGGTCTTACTGGTGCCCTCTGTTGGTGACCGGCAGGTCAGCAGGCCTTTCTCGTCAATGAGCACAGCTAATATCCAGTGCACGGTAGGTAGGAGGGATCCATCCGAACAGGAGGCTCTCCGCTGGTCCCTCTAGGACAGCACTCCTGAAGAGTGGCAGTTGCAGAGGGACATGAGTGGGCAGGATCAAGACGGGCTGGAGAGATGGCTCAGCATTTAAGAGCACTGGCTGCTCTTCCAAAGGACCGGGGTTCAGTTCCCAGCACCTACATGGCAGATCTATCTGTAACACCAGTTCCAGGATCTAACACCTTCATACAGCCATGCATGCAGGCAAAACACCAATGAATGCACATAAAATAAATAAATGAAATGAAAAATTAAAATAAAAATAAAAAAGCTAGGTGGTGGTGGCACACACCTTTAATCCCAGCACTTGGGAGGCAGAGGCAGGTGGATCTCCTAGTTCAAGGCCAGCCTGGTCTATTGAGTGGGTTCCAGGACAGCCAGGATTACACAGAGAAGCTCTGTCTCAAAAAAAATTAAAAAAGAAAAAAGAAAGAGAAAGAAAAAAAAAGAGACTATCCCACCCCAAAAGCCTTTCTTGGGAATGATTCATAAAGGTCCTTCAGGGACATCACAGACACCAGAATGACTCAGAAAAGCTGCCCTTTTGTAAAAACAAATCTAGAGATCAGGAGGACGGTCAGGTGGTGAAGTGTTGCTGCATAAGCCTGACGACCTGAGTTCAGATCCCAAGCCCTTGCATAAAGAGCTGAATGCAGTGTGCCCGTCATCCCAGAGCCGGGAAAGAAGAGACAGGTGAGTCCCCGGGGCTTTGCTGACCAGCCAGTCTAGACAAACTCATGAGCTCTGGGTTTGAGAGACTCTGTCTCAAAACATAACAACAACACAGATGGCTGCTACAGCCCAGGCGGCGCTTGCTCCGCGGGAGCCACCTCCCTCTGCCACCGAGGAGCCTTCAGGTTCTCAAGACGCCTCATGTGCGATAATGAATCTGTCGTTGTCTTCGGTAGATTTTCGGTTTACTTCATAGGCCCTTGGTTGAAGCTGGGAAAGCTCCCTTCCCCCTCAAGTCGTTAAGATGCGTGTGGGCTTCTGATCCCAGTCCGTGGATAGAAGCTGAGGCTGGATGGGCTGTGTGGGGCTTGTAAACCCCATGCTCGGAAGCCTGGAACTGGGGCCCTTGAGTCCTTCGGCTTTGCCCTGGCTCCTTAATACACCCCTCAGGGAAGAGTTCTGTGTCTGCAGGAAGCAGAGCCCTGGGGAAGTGGGAGTCACAAAAACAGGCCACCAGCTAAGACTGGGTTTCCTAGGCACAGCCAAGTGAAGTGACACCTCGGGGCTGAGTCTACTGCTGGTCCTGCGGGCCGGGAAGCCCACAGGGGGCCACAGTGCCTCCATTTTCTTTTCTGACTGTAGCTATCTAGTCTACCCTCCCTCCAAGATTGCCTGGTAGGAGCTTCCTGCTGCCTTGGCGTGTATAGTGGCAGTCAGGGGTGGCTCCAGAGCCCCCTGCTTTCTCTCAGTGGGGCCTGATCGAGACTCTTTTTAAATTTATTTATTTATTTATTTATTTATTTATTTCACAGGGGAGTATTTGTGTGCCACAGCATACAAGTAGAGGTCAGAGGACAACTTACTGGAGTCTCTTCTCTTCCTTCAGACTTGGGGGTTCTGAGGATTGAACTCTGGCCGTCATTCTTAGCAGCAGGCACCTTTACCCACTGAGCCATCTCACCAGCCCCAAGCCGCAGATCTCTAAGACCAAGACGATTACTGTTGTCCATTGCACTGGAGAGAAGCACACTGTGTGGAAGCTCGAACAAGAGACTATTCACACCACATGGCCGAGATGTGGGAGAGGCAGAATTTGAACCCAGGCCTCTGGAGCCAGGCTTCGAACCGCCGTACTCAAAACACTGAGCAGAATTTTGGATAGCATCAGCTTCCGGCTGCCCATACAGTGCCGAGGAGGAGCCCTCTGGGGCCAGCCATCTGTTTTCCCACGCTGACCATGTGTGTTTACTATTGGGGCTCCAGGACCAGCTTGGGAGGAACTAGCCTCAGAGGACCCTTAATGACCCTGGTTCTGTGGCTTCTCCCTCCCTCAACTACCCAGCACCACACACACACACACACACACACACACACACACACACGCACACGCACACGCACGCACGCACAGGCACACACACACACACACACACACACACGCACACGCACACGCACACGCACGCACGCACAGGCACACACACATGCACACACACACACACACACGCGCACGCACACACACACACACACACACACACACGCATGCATGCACACAGGACAGCAGAGCCCCCACACTCTCTCAACCTCACAGAGAAGGTCAAGGGACCAAGAGACTGCAGCTCAGAGGAGGCAGCACTAGTCTAGGCTTCCATCCTAAGGGTAGCCCTTCATTTTACACCCTGCAGATGTGGAGTGGAGGGAAGGTCCCACCTGCCAACATCCCTCTCACTAAAGTCAGCACCGTGAGTGTCATCTGTACGACAGCCGTGGAGAGAAGCTGAGAGGAGCGGGAGAGTGAGACAAAGATGAGGCACACAGTGGCGTGGCACCTAGAGAGATGGCCCAACGGGTAAGCACCTCACTGCTCCTTCAAGGGCCCCAGTTCCATCCCCAGCACCCACACTGGTGCCTCACAGTCACCTGTAACTTCCGCTCCAGGAGGACCGGTCACCTCTGGCCTCTGCAGGCACCTGCACTCGTGTGTACACACCTCCCTCCCCACTCCATGCACATAATTAAAACATAATAAAACCAAATTAAAAAAACACAAAAGATGAGGAACTTGGAGCTGCCATCACAGGATGACAGAGGCTGAGGCAGGGGTAGGAGGGACAAGGTGCTGAGATGGCAGAGCACGGGGCTGGGGACGGCATGGGAAGCCCCACGGGTGGGGCTCTCAGCGGGGCGGGAGAGGCCCCGGTGCTGGTGCTGGGTGATTAAATCCACGGGGGTGTGTGTGTGTGCGTGTGTGTGTGTGTGTGTGTGTGTGCGCGCGTGCGTGCGTACATGTGTGCGCGCGTGCGTGCGTGCGTGTGTACGTGTGTGCGTGCGTGTGTGTGCGCGTGCGTGCGTGCGTGTGTGTGCGTGTGTGTGTGTGCGCGTGCGTGTGTGTGCGCGTGCGTGCGTGCGTGTGCGTGCGTGCGTGCGTGCGTGCGTGCGTGCGTGTGTGTGTGTGTGTGTGTGCTGAGCTGCAGGGGTGGGTGGGAGCGGTGAAGGGAGAGGCTGCAAGACAAAGAGACGGAGACGGAAAAATGCAGCCCTAAGAACCGTGAACAGGGAAGGGGTGGGGAGCGGCAGCTGACAGCCATGTCCAGGCCCTGCCAGGCACAAGAGCCAGTCCCTGTAGTCACACACACACACACACACACACACACACACACACACACACACACACACAGAAGTGAGGGCAGGCAGAGTGAAATCTTGGTTAAGCACACAGAGTGGGCTCAGAGTGCCATTGCAGCTGGGGATTTGAAACCTTGGATGCATCCAGGAGGGCTTCCTGGAAGAGGCAGAGCTGGAGGAAAGGCTGAAGAAGCAGCTAGGAGCTTCAGGCCAAGGAATGGCAAGAGTTAGGTAAGGCAGACCTAGAGGGACAAGGGGCAGAGATGGGCCCTGAGGACTCTGTTTGGGCCTTAAACTGAGGACAATGGGGAGCCTCTGCAAGGTTTTATAAACGCCGATCCATGTGTCTGAGCAGAAGTGCAGGAACTTCCAGCTAGAGGACAGATGGTGAGCGCAGGAGGCAGGCAGCCAAGGCCAAGCGAAGCAGAAGAAAATGCTGAGGGAGGGTGAGAGGAGGGGTGGGGTGGGGTGGGGGGTTGGGCTGCTGCCATGGGGCCAGCAAGACTGTCAGAGCTGGAAGGCTGAGTAGCCGAGGGAGGCTAGAACGTGGCATGATGGAGATGGGGGCCAGGGGACTCCTCCCTCTCTCCAGCTTCTTCACTGGGGGGGGGGGGGGGTGCTGTAGGACAGCTCCTGTCTTCAGTACCCAGGGGGTGCCCAGTAAAGTGCGTCTTTCCTGGGAAACTGGAGCCTCCTGCAGGCCAGGAACAAGCCTCCCTCACTCTGTATGGAGGCGTCCAATACAGGGCTGGGCCAAGGCTGGGCAAGTGAGCATCGAAGGCCAGGGAAGCCTCAGGTCTAGAGGACCTGATTGATGCCTTGCTGTGTGGAGCCGGGACCTGAGTCAGATGGCTACTGAAGCAGGTGCTAAAGAAGCCCACGGAAGGAAGCCTTCTTGGGTGGCTGGAAGCTCCCCCAGAACCTCCTAGGTGCCTGTTGGAGAGAGAACAGAAGGAGGAGAAGGAGGGGGTAGTCACAGCTCTTAAAGAGACAAGTAAACAGATTCCACTAGGGGATTTGTACCCTGGGACTCAGGTAGTACCAGGAGAGCCACACAGAGATGCTATTTGAGCTGGGCTTTGGAGGATGAATGTGAGTTTTGTCCTGCTAAAAACAAGGGATAAAGGTGTTGGAGGGTGAGCAAAAAGCGTCAGAAAGCTTTGGGGCATGAATGCCTCTGAAAGACACTGGAGCTGATGATGGGAACTCTTCTTTACCCCATGATTTGTGATGTACAGCCTGGGCTAGCCTGGGCTTGATTTGACACGTAGCTCAATACATGATCCAAGGAACTCAGACTGGAGCCACGTGGATACCACTATAAGTAAGAGCTAGGGACTCCCCCACTTCTGTCTAGGACATGCCCAGCCTAAAAGCACAGTGCTGAGGAAGAGTGTGGTTAAGTGCTCTGCCCTCCCTGACTGACAGCAGCCTGGTGACTCCCCGTATGCACCCTCCTCCAATGGGCCCTTGAAAACACATTTTGCCAACCTCGGGGCCCCTGTATCTCCTCCTCCACTCCTGGGTTCTCCTTCCGGGTGAACCTCGAGTCCATCTGTGTTCTCAAGCGTGGCTCCAAGTGGACCAAACCAAGATAGGCACTGTGGCTGGGGAACAGGTCTGGTAGTGCTGACAGAGTACCGTGGGAATGCTCACAGCTCTGAGTCCCTCCTTCAGGCTGATCCTGCGCCTGGCACCAGAGGACTGGGCTTCTTGGTGAAGCATGCTGCCCACCCAGACCCCGTCTGTTTCTGAGGAGATGAAGATGTGATAGAAGGGGTGAGCCAGCAGCGTGCGAGGAATCCAGAGTGTCTCCTCTCTGCCTTTGGAGCCTGTCACATGGGTCCTGGGGACTGCAGATTGATGCTCCTAATTACTTTTGGCTCAAGATGACATTAAGCATTTGTCTTGTTCCCAGAGCCCATAACAACAGCAGACAGTGGGGGAGGTGCCAAGAGGCATGCTGGGTAGCTGAGGATGACAGTCTGGGATCGGAAGTGAGATGGGTGATGGGTGTTGGTTGCTGGTGTTCTTGGCTGGCCCTCCAATGGTTTCTAGTAGGGTCATAGGGCTGGAGTAGCCTGGCTTAAGGCTTGCCTGCTCAAGACCACCTGTCCCAACATGGTATCTGAATCCTTCTGACAGTGGCCAGCTGGCTGCTGGGAAATGTTTTTATGGGTCTAGTTTACATTTCTTCCACTGGTAGAACATTTATTTTGCTCGAAGTGTGTGTGTGTGTGTGTGTGTGTGTGTGTGTGTGTTGCAGAGAATGAAACCTGGAGCCCTGTGCATACCAGATAAGCATTCTATCATTGAGATGCACCTTATCTTTGTTGTGATTGTATAGCTGCACACGTTTATGAGAGCCCAAAGTCAACACTGGGTGTCTTTCTCAATCATTCTCTGCCTTTATTAGTGTTGTTACTGAGACAGGGTCTCTCACTGAGCCTGGGCTCATTGGTTAGCTAGACTTGCCTCACACCTGCCCCACACTGGGATTACAGGTGTGTGCTAACATACCTAGCTGGGGATTTGAACTCAGGTCCTCATGCTCGCACGGCAAGCACTTTGCTGACTAAGGCAATCTCCCCCAACTCCTATACAATATCCTTGATTTGTACCTGGTGACATTAAATATTCCCTGGAGCTTTACACATACTCGGCAAGCATTCCATCACTGAGATACACCCTATCTGTGTGTGTGTGTGTGTGTGTGTGTGTGTGTGTGTGTGTGTGTGTGTGCGCGCGTGCACACGAGCGCATGCATACATGCTTGTGATGGTCAGAAGTCAACATTGGATCTTTTTGTTGTTGTTCTTGTTTGTTTTGTTTTGTTTTGTTTCAAGACAGGGTTTCTCTGTGTAACCCTGGTTGTCCTGGAACTGGCTCTGTAGACCAGGCTGGCCTTGAACTCACAGAGATCCATCTGCCTCTGCCTCCCGAGTGCTAGGATTACAGGTATATGCCACCATCACACTTGGGTGCCTTTACTTTTGTTATTGTTGAGACAGGGTCTGTATTGTGTGCCCCAGCACACACAGGAGGAGAAGGTATACCCAGAGGTCAGCTAGCTCCCTTCTGCACAGCCACACACATGGACGAAACGCAGATACTCTGAACTAAGGGTATTAGTGCACAGATCTGTGGTTGGAATACCAGGTAAGATCGGGGTGCCAGAGATGGGATGCCATTGGACAGCCGCAGAGAATGAGGTGGGCATTCCTGGAGCAGGGGTGAGGCAGTAAAGACTTGAGGTCTCACATGACCACACCTGGGAGGGGTCTGGCACAGAGCCAATGCCTGAGGCTAGAGGCTGCATCTACTCTCCCTAGAGACCTAGTAAGTTGCTCCAAGGCCCCTGGAGACTGTCGGGCATTTATATTCCTCCTAAGACACATAAGAGGTTCAAAGATGGCAACAGCTGTGGAGGAACCTTGTAGCTCACGGGTTCAAGTCCTGGCTCTGCCACTATGCCATCCCTTGCATTTAGGGCTGAAAAAAAAAGAAAGAAAGAAAGAAAGAAAGAAAGAAAGAAAGAAAGAAAGAAAGAAAGAAAGAAAGAAAGAAAGAAAGAAAGAAAGAAAGCATGTAAATACAAACAACATGAACAACATCCGGGTCTACCGCAAAGCACTTCACAGAGATTGGTCACTATGTGACTGTGGTTCTCGGCTACAAGTTCAGCTGGGGAATGGGCAAGCCTCCCATCTTCCTGTTCCCGCACTTTCCTCCAGAGCAGGTGGTGCTCATGTGTGGCCTGGGTCTGGTTGTTCCGGTGAACTGCTGTGAAGAAACTCTGGGAGCAAGTGGCACACTTCAGAACCCCAGGAGAGAGTGAGGTGCCCCAATAACTCGCTCCCTCCTCCCTCCTCCCCCCTCCATGGCCGCAGCACCTCCTTGTCTGTCCAAACCGGTTCTGCCCAGGTAGTTGCGTGGCTATATTCAGACAATTGTAGTTCAAATTCCTGCAGCGGCTGCAGGTGACCCGGCCCGGATTCCCGCAGCACGCCGGCACCTGTCGTCTCCCCCAAAACAGTGCTGTGGACATTCTTGAGAAGGGTCGGCCCTGTCCCTCCTATAGAGGGCTCCCTGCCTGTCCTTATAACTATACAATGCAGGGTCTGCAAAGGGGCTACTAAGAAGCTTGCCACCAAGTGGAGAACCGCAGGCAAATCTGGTGGGCCAACTCGGTCCTATGCCCCTGTCCAAGTCACTTCCCACTCAGGTCCTGTCTCTTCCGATGTAACGTGGACCACGTTGGCCTCGGGGCGAGCTCATCTCTGAGGACTTAGATCCGAAGGAGTGCTACCTGGCAACCGTGAACGAGCCCTCCTGGCAACCCTGAACTGGTGTGGCAGCTGTGGGACTCATAGCGGGTGGACTTTCGGAACCTCCAGGGGGCGACCGGACCTGGGAAGGCATCTCGGCCGTGCGCCGCGCCCGTCCAGCGTGTGACTTCACCCGGCGCCCGGAGCCAACGCGGCACAGAGGGCCGGGTTGCCGCCCACGCCCCCGGCCGCAGGTGCCAGCAGCCCAAGGGGCCCGCGCCTGGACGCACCGGGCTGGGGACCGCCAGGCGTCCGGACTGCGCTCCCGCCTCTGCCTCCGCCTTCTCTTTGTAGCGAGTCCCCGGTCGGTCCTCCCCGCCCCCCGCGCGGCCCGCCGCCCGCCTTTCTTCCTGCCTCGCCTTCCTGCGGCGCGGCGGCCTCATCTATTATAGATGCTCGGCCGCGGCTGACATCAGCCAGCGGCCTCCCGAGCGTGCGGTCCCCAGCCCGGCCCAGCAGCCCGCCGCCGCCCGCGCCCGGCCCCGCCGCCCGCTTTCTGCATGACTGTCACAAAGGTAAGCAGCGCAGACCGTCGCCGCTCTGGGGACCCGCGGGCGTTGCAGCCTCCCGGGCCCCGGCTGAGAGGCGCAGGAAGGGATCGCGCGCACCCTCCGGCTCCCAGGAGTCGCTCGGCCCCCGGGAGACTGCAAGATGCCGGGAAGGGATGCTCCTTCGGTTCTGCCCTGGGCGGTGTGGACCACATCCCTGCGCGCCCTGGGACTGCATTTTTAACCCTTGTGGAAGATGCTGCAGTTTTAACCCCTGGAGAGCTGCTTCGGGCTGGCGGGCGCACTGGTTGTGTGTCCCTCAGTGTCACGCGCCGTGAGGACTGAGGGCCCCGCATGCTGATGATACAGGGGTAGGCTGGCCATCCTGGTCAGGCTCACAAGGGAAGCTGCACCCCACCTGCCCTCTTCTGCTGTGTACCCCAGGAGCCGGTGTCCCACTCCAAAGCTACCCTGTGGAGGCGCTGCCTGATCCTTGAGTAGCTGCCAGAGACAGGGAAGGTTCTACAGCCTCAGGGCGGGGTGGGTAGGAGAGGAGCAGGGAAGAGAAGGTGGGTATCCTGGCAGACCCCATGCTGGAGGAAGTTCTTGGGCTTGTCACAGGAGCCCGGGTTGGTTAAAGAACTTTGTGGGATGTCTTCCCTGCCGCCGCCGTAGGAAGCACAGAGTTAAGAGGAGAGCCCATTGGGGCAGTGGGATGGGCCCAGAGCTAAGACAGACTTGACCTCATCGCTACAGGAGGGTTAGGCCTACTTTGGGCTTCGGTTTCCTCTTGTGCAATGGGAGGGTGATAAGATGGGCCTTGGTGGTGATGGAAAAACTAGTGAAGACAATGAACTGTACTCTTCCCAGGGTCTGTCAGAGGCCAGACCTCACATCCTGGCAGTGGGCTTGGGCCTTGGCATTGCCCGTGGATTTAGTCATCCATACACCTCGGGCCAGACTCTACCATTCCCAGCGGCTCACTGGCTCTCACAGCTGGGGAGGTGGAAGCCAAGCAGGATAGGCAGCCTGCTGGGGTCAGAGTCAGCCGAGAAAGCTTATCCATTCTAGATCCTTCTAATAAGCCCCATGCCCCAGTGACATGCTCACTCCGGCTTGAACTCCACTTCAGACCTCGTCATCTGTTCTGGGACTTGGGGGCATTACGAGAATGTGAACTTGAGGGCTGGGGGTGTATACGCCTGTGCTTGGGGTGGTCCGTCAAGCTTGCTGTATCAAGTGGTGGGATGCTTGGCGTTTTTAAGTTAATACAAATGTCGTTAGGCTGAGGGATGGTTATTGAGGTTGTGAATGCCAAAGCTGCAGGCAGATGGGGTCTGAAGAGTAGAATACATGGGCCTGGGGGAGTAAGTGCTGGGACTGGGGATCATAGCACCGAGGGTTGACTCAGCAATCCCTCTGTCTGTGTAAACAGGTTCGGACAACTTTTCTCCATTGTTGTGTAAGACTATTTAATTGAGGAAGAAGCAGAGGCTCAGAGAGGTGAGGTGACGTGCCTAAGGTCACACAGCAAATATGTGGCAGGCTTAGGATTTACCCTCAAGTCTGCCTCAGTCTCCAGGCGGAGACCTTCCCGTTGCTCAGTACTATTGAACCCCCCGGGACTACTGGACTTCCATGGCAGAGGGTCACTGCCTGGAGGCCTGAACCCTGGACTGGAATGGGACAGGGAGGTAATGATCGTGGGGGCCACTTAGCCCACTGTCAGATCTTGCCTTTAGGTACACAACGATTATTCTCTAATACCGCCCTGCCCAGCCCCCCAACAAGCCCTTCTGTGTGTCTCTTGTCTCCTGCTCAAACCAATGTGGCTTTGGCTTAAGCCAGATCAGAGGATTAAATAAAATCCCCACTTTAACCCTGTCTTTTCTCTCCACACCAGCCCTGCACAGCACGGCCCCACCCCTGTAAGGCACAGGGAGGCACAGGGAGGCCGGCTGCACGTGGCCCTGAGACTTAAAAGGTGTGGCCCCTAGTGCTAGGTTGACCACTAACAGGATATGACCTTGGACCCGTCGTCTCTCTCCTCAGGCCTCTGGCAGGAGCTGGTTCCAGTGACCCACATCTTCTGCTCTTGGCAAGGTGTGCTTGGGGCTCTATCATCTGGAGGTGGTCCAGTTACTCCCCAATTAAAAAGAAGAATCCAATAAAGAATGTGGGAGATGGGATCACTGTAGGGGAGAGAGTGACGAGAGATGATCCCCTGGTCACCCTGCTCCAGGTAAAGAATCATGGTGTCCCTCTGTGTCCCCTGCTAGAGTCCTCTGGGCCAGTGCTTGGTAGAGGTCTCAGGCTCTGAGCCCTCAGAAAGACTTGGCAAGTAGAGAGGGCAAAAGCAAGCAGTAAGTCGCTAGACTGTCAGTGGCACTTCCTTCCTGGAGCTGAGCCTCAGTTTCCCACTTACCACTCTGTCTTTCTGATGTTCCCCAGCCCCTTCCTTGTGGGAAGCCACTATATCTAAAGTCTAGGGATCTGTGGAGGGGTACCTGCCCTAATTGACGCCTGTGCCAACAGTGACACGGTCATGCTGTGACCTTCTAGGCTGGTGGCATGTTAGGACATCTTTGTTAGGATGTTCAGCTCTGTTGGATGTGTTTTAGCAAGCTACCTAACTCTTTTATGGAAGGGGGAGGGGCTAAGAAGAAATGCAGTAGAAGGAAGGACCAGGCAGCTTCCCAGCCTGTAGACACCTGGTCATGGCCACGCCTCTGCTTGTGCCCCTACAAAGCAAGCCCTCCAGGGAGAGCCCAGAGGCTGCTTCCTGGTGACAGGAGCTCCAGACCACACTGACGCTCAGGTTTTCACGCCTGCCCTTCCTAGTGTTCTACCTCGATCCAGTCCCTGACACGCGCTTGTGCGGGTAGCGCTCCCCCACCTTGCAACATCTGAACTGCTGTCAGATGGAAGATCGGAGCATAAAAGGAATCAGAATCGTGTGCAAAGTACAAGTTCATGGGCTGGAAGAAAAGTCTGTGCACTGCATGTAGGCATTTCACTGATCAGTCCCTCTCGCCTGATCTCTTGGAGCTTGTGAGTCTAGGAAGAGATCCCTTACACTGGCTGGGCTTGTCTATTCTACATGCTGTGTAGAAGTCGAGGCTTGTGGGCTTAATGTCTTCGGGCTCTGGGGCTAACTTGGAGATCACAGTGTACCCCACATGGCAGGAACCAGCTGTACATGAGCAGAACCTAGAGGTGAGCATTTGAGTAGAGGCTTTAGGGCAGCCACCTTCTATCTGAACAGTGTGATTGGAGGATAGAGGGTAACACTGTAACCACGCCTATGCCCTCTTCGTAAGCCAGCCTTCTCCCTCTGCCTTAATCAGAGTCTCAGCCTGTTCACAGGAGCCCGTGCCTTCCACTGAAAGGGAAGGGGCCAAGGATGGCATTACCCTTCCCAGCAAACAAGAGTTTAGAAAGATCAGATGCCTCCTGGGCATCTGTGGAGCCACCAGGGGAGAGCAAAATGTTGGAGACGTCAAACATCCTACGCTCTCCCTTGGAAAATGAGGGACCCAAGATCCTGGGAGCACAGGTCATGACCTGCTCCAGCCATTGGCCAGCCCAGGGCTGGAGGGCTGAAAGCTGGTCTTTCAGATTCTGAATGGCCTCTCTCCTTGTGGAGTTACTCTGCAAAGGGGACCTCAGGCAGCCTGAATGGAAGGGTTCAGCTGGATTCTAGTCACCCTCCCTACTCAGCTTTCCGTGTCTGTTGCTGGGGTCTGGATTTCTCTCTGCTAGACCATCTCCTCCTCCGTGTGTGTGTGTGTGTGTGTGTGTGTGTGTGTGTGTGTGTGTGTGTGTGTAATGATGGAGTCTCACTGTTGGGATGACCTGGGTCCCAGCAGCCCATCCCTAGTTCCTCTCTTTCGCCTACTTCTGACTGGGAAAGGGGGGTGGGCTGGGCTGCAGGTCACAAGCCAGGTCCAATGATGCGGAAGTGTCAGGGAAGACCCAGCTCTCCATCCCGCAGGCCCTCCTGCCTCCTCTTGCCTTTGTCCTGCTTCCAGGTGTCTGGTTCTCTGGTGTTCCTCAGAAAGGTGTGTGGCTCAACCACTCAGTATGCACTCGGCCCTCATCCTCAGAATACCTACCTGGACCAGGCCATGGCTAGTTACCAGGGACACAGAAAACATAAGCCATAGCCCCTGCCCTCCAGGACCTCAGAGGAGCAGAGAGAAAAGAGATGTGTGACAAGAGTCCCAAGTTAGATCTCAAGGCTGCGTGGGTAGCAGTCAGGAGCAGTCAATCCTGCCTGCATGCTGTAACCACTCAATAGATGCAGGCTCCTTCCGTTTGTCCTTCCTTCCCATCTCTGCCACAGGGTGGTAAAACCCATCCTCTAGAAAAGCCATTAGATCTTTTGTTCCTGCTAGATCCAGAGGCCCTGTGTTCTCTGACGGGAGGCCTCACCCTGGGCACCTGTGGTCACTCTGAGAGGTGTCTGGGAAGGACTGTGAAACCAGTGCAGACCTGAGCTTTGCCAGTCAGGAGCATGGCTGCTGGCAGGCCCCCTGGCCCGGCAGCATCAGGCCTGGAGTCTCAGGGATGGAGTGAGTTTTTCCACTGCTCTTGGGCAGGCCCAGCTCACTGGAGCAGACACAGCCCCAGCCAGCACCGCGGCAGCCACCACTGCCGGCCGGCCGGCAGAGTCTCGGCTCCTGGCACCGGGGCAGCGAGGGACTGATTTGCATCTGCCTGGCCCACAGAGCTTGTCGGCTGTCCAGAAGATGAGGGAATGTGCAGATTCCCTGTGTGCCCAGCCCTGCTCCTTTCCCCTTCTGTAGAGCCCTGAGCTTACTAGGTGGCCTCTGGGGACCCAGGCCCCAGCTCCAGAGCAGCCTGGAGCCAGGGCAGCTGGGAGCAGCTGGCACAGGGCAGGCAGACCCTGCCAGGACAGGGCAGATGCAAAGCCAGTGGCTGCCACATGAGAAGGAGCTGTTTAGAATGAGCCTCCCTTTGTAGGTCTGGAGTGGCACCAGCTGCTCAGGGGCACCAAAGAGCGGGGGAGGGGAGCTGCCACTTCCTTCTTTCTCTCACCCCTGCGGAGGCCCCTAGGGGGACTTTGTAATCAGTTTCTGGCCTGGTCCTTCTAATTAATTAAGGAAGCACTGAGGGTCTGCTTGGGGACTTGGTTTACAGAGTGTTTGAACGAGCCACCGCCCTGAATCCTTAGACCATCTGCACCCGGAGAGTCCCCTCGGTTTAAGGATGAGCAAACAGAGCCTTGAGGGTGGAGAGGTCACCACACCCTAGTCACAGAGCTGATGTGGGTCAGAGGCAGCCGCAAGCCCACATCTGGCTTGGAAGCTCAGTCTCCTTTCCAATCTCATCTTCATAGTTCCTGCTCCTTCAACATTAACCATCATCACAGTGGGACCAAGTGTATGTCCTGGGCGCATGTGAACATACAGACCTTGCAGAACTGGGAGTTAGTGTATCGTCTGCTCTAAGGACAGAGGGTATCTTGTCCAGCACATGGTGTCTGACATGAAGCTACTTGAACAGTGCTACCAGCCTGGTCACAACAGCAAGTGACAGCTGCAGATTCACCTCTATTCCCCTGACACTGAGAATGCAGACTTTGGTCCAGACCTGCAGACCCATCCAGAAGTAGCCTTGACTTCCAGGAGGTTCCTGCTGATGAGGGGTGCCAGCGGCATGGAGGAGAAGGCATGGAGGTCAGATAGATGGTCTCTCTCATGTACTTGCTCTGTGTTCTTGGGCAAACTACCGAAGTTCTCTGGACATGCTTCCCCGTCTAGTAGTGGGGATTGATAACAGGAACACTTACAAGGATTATTATTATTACTAACTCCAAGGAGCCTGTCCATGTGAAGCACTTACCACACACCTGGCAGCGAGTGTCAATACAGAAGGCAGGAAGACAATTAGCACGCATCCTGGGGGCTGTGAAATCAGCAGCTTCAGGGCCTCTGGAGCGGCCTCCATTCTGCCCTGATGCCTCTGGTAGGGGTCAGGAAGTGACGTGAGCTGTGCTAAGAAGAACGAAGAGGAGGTAGCAGGTGAAACAGGGGTCGCCTAGGGGTGGGTGAGAGGCACAGGGTCAGGATGGGCAAATGTCTGGAACTGGACTCTGCTATCTCTGGTGACTTTGCCCATACCACAGGGAGGAGTGAGGAATATGGGCATCAGCTCACGTAATCCTCAGGATGCCGTGCAGCGGGATGCTCTTCTTATCTCCACTTTACAGATGAAAAATCCGGCACTCCCAGTGACCTGCAAGGTGGTGCAGTCAGGCAGAGTGGAGGCCACCCAGATGTGGGCCTCCTACCCACGGCTTCCTTCTCTCCCTTGGCCCAAGAGTCGACGATGGGAGAGCGGCCCCAACCTGGCCAGGGGATGTGGACATGGCATGGTCAGTCACTCTGGCTCTGTCCCTAGAGCCTTCCTGGACTTCATGGAGGGCAGTGGTCACGCTGGCCCCAGGCTGCAAATGAGATCATCTGTTTCCAGATGAGCTCTGGGGAAAAAGGCAAGTTGGCTTTGGCAGACAGCTCCCTGCCTTCCATCTCCAGGGAGATCAGCCACGACCACTGGTGTTCGTTCAGCTTTTCTTGTTATCTAGATGGGCCTGGGACTTACATGCAGGTGTTCGAAGGCCACTGCTCTGCGGTTGGCCATCTACACATCAGGAGCATCAAGAAGATAAGGGCTAAAGACAGCACACATGCCATGGGCAACCCCACGGGGGCCTGTGAGGACCACGGCTCACACCCAGGAGGCTCCGGCCACACCGAGACAAAGGCAAAAGGACGTTCCCACTGAGGACGGTTCCAGGGGCTCCAGGCTCAGAGTTAACTCTGGGGGAGCCTAGGATCGTAGGGTCAAGCTCCCTGAACCTGTGAACCCCACGGAAACATTTGAGGGTTAGGAACGGTCCTGTCTGTCCCTTCCATTTGCTCATGAACGCTACTGTGTAAGGAAGCAGGTCTCAGCCTTTCTCCGGGTGGAGATTCCTGTTTCCAGCAAAAGTAAGAGAGGTAGCTAACACTCCTCTAGGCTATGTCAAGTGTGTGTGTGTGTGTGTGTGTGTGTGTGTGTGTGTGTGTGTGTGTGTAAGAGAGAAAGAAAGAGAGAGAAAACACATGCACTTGGAAGACTGGCCTGGAGCTCACTGACTGGAAGTCTGGCTGGCCCAGTGACCCTCCCACCTCTGCCTCCTGAGCCCTAGGATTACAACCGTGTGCCACCACACTGGGACCCAACCCAAGACTTCATGCTTGCAAGGCAAGCATCTTACTGACTGAGTTATCACCCCCGCCCACACTAAAAGTATTTTTAGAGGGGCTGAGGGTTTGGCTCACTGATGGAGCACTTGCCCAGCAATGACAGGACCTGGGCTCTACCCCTAGCACTGCAAAAAATTACTTTACATTCTTAGTTTATTAATCTGTATGGAAATCTATGCAGTCTGTGCTGTTATCAATCCTCTTCCCGTAGTCACAGAGGCGGAGGCCAGTGAAGAGAGAGTTAAGGACGCACAGTAAGTCCTTGGCTCAACCCGACTCCAGGGCCTTTAGTCTCTCTACTGTCAGGCAAGGCCACGCCGAGCCCAGAACATGGCGAGAGAAGAGAGTTTGAGACGGAAGACCCAGGCCTTGTCTTTGTTTCTGTTCTTTACCGTGAGGTGCTGGGCTAGGTCCTCCGTCTCCGAGTACCCGTCCTCGTACGGTATCCTCTCCCACTGTAACAAGTAAGTCATGTGGACATTGGGTGCTTTGCAGACGTCACAGAAAGAGATGTCCTGTTGTGCTCTTCTCCTTGTTCCCCCTCCGTCCATGCCAGTACCTCACAGTCTGCAGAGCTAGGCAGTCTCCCTCCATAGCTCGCTCCCGGCTCCCCTACTGCAGTCCTGACCAGAACTGATTCATAGTCTGTGGGCGGAAAGGAAGCTCTTCCAAATAGTTCCTGTTCCACTCCATGTAGATGAGAAGTTGCTGTTCCTTCTCCCTGTCTGGCTGATGGGTGCTGTTTCAATCTGCTTGGGACACAAAAAATGCCTGTAAAACGACTGTGTTCTGGGTCTGTGTAGAGATAGCTCGGGCAGCAAAGTGTTTGCATGAGCATGAGGACCCGAGTTTGGATCCCAGCACCCACGTAAAAAGCCAGGCGTGGTTACATGTGCTGTAACCCCAGGACTGGGCAGACAGAGAGACGGGAGAATCTGGGGCTTGTTGGCCAGCCAGTCTGGCCTAATTGATGTTTCAGGTTTGGCATACACACACACACACACACACACACACACACACACACACACACACACACACACACTGGTATGTTGCTTTAATTAAGAAAACAAACAAACAAAAAACAGATAAAGCACTGGAACCCTGGTGTGGCATCTCACTTCCAGGCAGCTGAGCTCCCCACAGAAGGGGAAGGTCCCAGATGGGCCCATCACTGCAGGCCACCATCAGATGAACAGGATCCTTGCTGCAGATACACCCTGGCCCCTGGAGTACTGGCCTGCTTTGCCTTGGGGTTCCTGAGAAGGCATACCCTTGCAGGCCTGAGGCCCCAGCATCAAGCCACTTAAATGTCTTGACTTTCATTTCTGAACTCACAGCTATGGGATCTGGAAGCTGGTGGGATTGCCAGGGTCTGGGAAAGCTATCGGGAAGGAAGGGGACAGAAGAACCTCACTCCTGGTTCTTCTGTTCATGTCTCTCTGCTGATCACAGGAAAGACCTCTTTGCAGAAATCTCCAGCGGAAGTAGGGCTTGTGGGGAAGGGGATTTCTGCAGACCTGAGGAGTCATCTGATAACTTTGTCAATCATCTGTCTTCTAGAGATCCCAGGTCTACCTTCCTGTTATACTCATAATGACCTCTGGAAACAGACCCAAGTTACTATAGATTGAGGTTACTTTGGGGCCTAAGCTAGCCCTTTCTTTTAGGGTCCTGGGGCATATTAATTTCTTAGCTCTTGGAGCTCTAAGACTCCTAGACTCTAGTATCCCAGCCAGCAGGTAGAGCCCCACACAGGTACTGTGTGCTACTGACTTTTCTTTCTCTTTTCTTCCTTCCTTCCTTCCTTCCTTCCTTCCTTCCTTCCTTCCTTCCTTCCTTCCTTCCTTTCTTCTTTCAAACATAGTTTCAGGGTTAGCCTCAAACTCACTGTGTAGCTAGGGATGACTTTGAACTCCTGATTCTTCTGTCTCTACCTCCTGACTGTTAGGATTACTGGCATCCGCTCCCACCCTGGCTTACACAGGGCTGGTAACTGAACCCAGATCTTCATGAGTGCTAGGCAAGTACTCTACACACTGGACTACATCCCTAGCCTCTTGATGATTTCTGAGTATTTGCTCTGGCTCCCTGACTTAACTGTGAGTCTGTCGAGACTCCAGGCTTATCCCTTTTGGTAACTCTCACAACATTTGTCCAAGGGCCATGCACTTTAGCAAGGGTACATGAGAATCTCTGGAACAAGATTTGAGAAAACCCAAGACATCGGCCAACTGCTGCTGCTGCTGGGCCTCAGCTCTCACTGTCAGAGATCCAGGGTCCACTGGAGCCAGAGGGGCACTGAAGGTTTATAGGGATGTGCCCCTCCCCTACCGCGCAGAAGCGCTGCCTCAGGGGAGCCTGGGGAAGATATAGCTCTGTGGGATGAGGGTCCCTGTGCCCCAAATGAGTCAGCTGCAGTTAAGCAGGAGTTTCTCAGCTTCTTGTACTTGCCTGATACTAACAGTTCAAGGACTGATTGGAAGGTTGAGGGTGGAAAGTTCCAGAATCTTGAATCTTAGAGAACTCAGCCTGGATTGGAGGGGGGCCCCTGAGTGGAGAGGCTTGGTTCCCCAGGGGACCAGCCAAGAGTGCTCTGTCTTGAGGCCTGGTTCTGGCAGTGGCAGAGATAGGAGGAGCTGGGATTATGGGGGGCTGGCAGCTGCCAGCTCTACGTGCCAGGCTGTCGCTGTGGCCTCTGCTGTCCCTGTTGGGAGTCTCTTCCTGGCACGCTGGGCTCTGGCCAGCTCTCTCTCCTTTTATCGTTGAGGCCCTGGGTTGGGAGCCTGGGTTGCTAAGAGCTCTCCTCTGGCCAGCCCCTATCACCAGCCAGAGGAGATTCTCAGCCAAGTCATGGCTGAAACTCTGGCTTGAGGGAGAGAAAGAGAAGATGGGGGAGGGGAAGGAATGGGTCCTCAAAAGCAGTAAACAAAGCTACCCCTGTGGGGCCAGGGAGGGCCATCTTGCTGGAGTGGCCTGGAGCTGGGGCTGTGTAGGCCTTGGCTTTAGGTAAAAGAGTGGGAGAAGGCTTCTCCCAGCCTGCCCCTCTGCTGTGCACTACATGGCCGCTACCTCATGCACCCCGCAGCTCTGCAGCGATCCACAGTTTTCAGTTGGGGAAACTGAGTCTCCAGGAAGGTGCATGAAACTATGAACACCCTGGCTCACAAAGCAGGGAAGGGTAGAGGGAATCAACCCTGGGATGCATAGCATCGGGAGTCTACAGGAGCATTGAAAACCACGGCCTGGCTGTGCACGGTAGATAATGGATGGTACCCTGCATGTGCCTTCCCAAGCCTCCAGCTTAGACCTACATTAGAGTTCGGTTCCTTTGGGGCCTTGAGTTTTTGTTGTTTTCAGACAGGGTTTCATGTAGCCCAACTTAGCCTTGAATTTACTCTACATCCCTAGGATAACCTTGAACTCCTAACCCACATGCCTTCACCTTCCCAGCACTGTGATTACAGGTGTGCACCACCATGCTGTGTCTTTATTTTTTTTTTTGTTGTTGTTGTTGTTGTTGTTTAAATGAAGTTCTGAGGCTGGAACCCAGAGCCTTGTTCATGCTAGGCAAGCTCTGTATCAGCTGAGCTACATCCCAGCACCCCTTTGGGTCTTCAGATGTTATAAGTCCCTTGGAGGGTAACCTTTCAGCAGCTGTCGTTTTCTGGGCCTCCAGAAAAGTCAGGAGAGGTTCTTGAGGAGAAAGTGAGGCGGGGTGAGCTCCAGTTCTGAAGGCAGGGAGGGGAGAGGAGGGGGAGGGTGGGAGGGAAGGGAAGGGAAGGGAAGGGAAGGGAAGGGAAGGGAAGGGAAGGGAAGGGAAGGGAAGGGGCATAGCCAGCTTCTCCGGCCGGCTCTGAACTGGCCACCTTCCTACCCCTTGCCCTTGTGTGAACACAGAGAGGTCCCGGAGTCACTCAGAACATACTTGCAAAGATTTGTGGGCTAGACCCTCGGCTGCCAGACCCTCGGCTGCCCTGGGGATACAGACAGGGTTAAACCAAAGTGTCATGTCTCTGTAGGGAGACCAGGCCACTCAGAAAAACGCAGGGATGCAGGGGTGCTGGGGAAGAGGATGCCAGGCAGGGCATAGAGAACAGTCCGAGAATCTGCTCAGACTTATGGTGCCCTTAGGAGTGGGCTGGAAAGGTGGAACAGTATCTGGAGGAAGCAGCCTGGCTCTGCCTTCAAGGATGCTCAGGTGAGGAAGGGTAAGGGGCTAGGAGACATTCCAGATGGGGGTGTGTGAGCAACAGTGTGGGAGGGTTACAAATTTAGTTTGCTGTGGGCCAGACAAGAGCTGGGAGCTACTGAGCAGGGAGGTTGAACCATGGCAGAGAGGCAAGGAGGAGCCATGGGACTCTGGATTCTGAGCCTTCCAGAGAGTTTACGTGAAGTAAACCATGGCCCTGTTTGCACTTTTGGAGGGCCTGCCTCGACCTGTGTTAGCCTGGAGACAGAGAATGAGCAGACGCTCCCAGCGCCTGCCCCTTTCCCTAAGGACAGCTCCAAGCAGGCCACTCCATGACACTGCCCTGCCCTTCATCCTAGATTTTAGAATGATAGATGTAGAGGAAGCTGGGTAAGGCCCGTCTCCTTCCAAGAAGACATAGCCAGGGCACAGTGACGAGGCGGTGTGGGACCTGGGGCTCCTGCCTGAATCCTGACCTCACTTCCTGACCTTGGGTTGGTCCCTCCTGCCAAGACTCCGTTTCCTCAGCTGTCCAAGGATGATATCACCTGGTGCAGCTGGGTTCAGGAGTGACTTGAGCCCTGCCACTTTCCCACTGTGACCCCTGCTCACCCTCCTCTCCTCCCCGAGTTCCCAGACCCTGAAATCTGCATCTCTTTCCAAGCATATTCTCCAACGTGCACACACCTCATCCTTCCTCCTTCAGGGAGGACCGCAGGAGACTTCAGGCAGAGAGGTGAGTTCATGTCCTGTCCCTCACCTGCCCAGTAGCCTGAGAAAAGGTATTCATCTCTTGAGTTCTAGGTTTATTGCTGCATGATTGGTACCCTGGTGCCCATGACACATGAGAAGGGTATCTTCCCAGCCAGGGCCTTGCCTAGCTGTGCCTGTCTGCCTTCATTCAGCAACAGAGCTCTTCTCTGATGGGATTTTTCCCACTTTCAGTGGTATCTGGGAGTGTGAGGTCGAGCACAAGAACCTTCTAGATGGACAGTGGTTGACATGAATGTACATGTGTATAAACATCCACCGCTCCATCACTCTGCACCTAGGGGTTGTGCACCAGGGCATGCTATATATATATATATGTTCCATATAAAATATGTAAAGGCGTAGGCAGAAGAAGAAGGATGCTCTCTGACTCTCAGAAACCAACCCACTCTAAGGATGCGGCTTTGTGCTCCAGAGAACCCAGATCTGGGGGACCAGGGTGGTAGGTCTGGGGTCTGCACTGGGACCTTAGGAATGCAGAACCCACAGTGGCTCCCTATTGCCACTGGTGGTGATTTCAGCCCTGCCTGGGGCTCACCTGGCCCCGTCTGACCCCTGCCTCTGGGGCTGGCTTGTGGATGTGCACCCTGGATGGTGCTTGATTCTCTGTTCTCCAGTGACCAGCTCGAAGTTATTCAGAGTTCTGCAACACAGTTCATTAGCTGGTCCTCCCTGTATCTTGGCATCTGAGGGATTTCAGGGAGATGGCCTGGGTGGCAGTGTGCTTCCTAGAGATCCCTTCCAGACCTAGCAGTGGCCCTCAGACAGCCGGTAACACAGGAGCTGCAGTTGGCTCTCTAGGGACAACGTGATGAAGGCGAATGCCATAGGATTGGTTCCTGGATGGTGGCAGCCAGCCGAGAGCCACAAGGGGAGGGGAGAGGGGCAAGGCACTGTAGGATGGCGATAAAGTAAGGCTTGCTGGAGGTGACAGTGGCACTTCTAAGCCGATAGACAGAGAGAAAACGCAAACAAGCAAACAAAGAGGTTCTTCCAGAAGTCTATTGGAAAGGGAAGGACTGGTCTGAGTAAGGGGGAAGCTACAAAGGAAGATCTCGGCTTCCAGAGAGTGTGGAGCAGAGAGCCCTGAGCTTGGGAGGCAGGGTGGGGCTGGATGGGAGCACAGGAAACGACCATCTGAAAATCAGAACCCCATTGGCAACAGAGGCCACCAAACACTCCAGATCCAAGAATAATGTGTCCCCAAAAAAGTTGGGATAAATGAACAGAAGGGACTGGTGCAGGACACCCTCGGAGAGTTTGAGTTTCCGCGTAGTTCAGGGTTCAATTCTCCTGTGGGTGGTGCCTTTCTGTGGGGGATCCTGGCGTCCCTGCAGTGGTAACTGAAGTGTCCCCAAGAACAGCAGACACAGAGCAGACTAAGTCCTCCTGGTGGGCGGTGGGGAGGGGTGCTTCTGACAAGGACTGAACTCTGGATTCCAGCTCTCTGCAGGTTACATCCCCATGAGCAGCCTCAGCAGGAAGGGCCGTTTCCTGCCATCCCCTGTCCCCCGCTACCCTGGGGGCTCTGGAGTGCTGGGGGTGGGGAGCTCTGCGTGGGAGAGACGCCCTGTTTCTGAGCTAGCAGCAGTAGATCAAAAGCAGGTCTGTTTGTTTGTGTTGCCTGAAATGTTTACAGGAAGATGAGAAAGTAGTTATGTTTATTGAACATATCCTCCAGGGCAGAAGCCGTGGGGAAAGGCGGCTTCCGGTGTCTCAGTGAGCAATAGTGGGATTGGTCTGGGTTTTAAGCCTGGCAGAGCCTGAGCTTTTGCAGGAAGGAGGAGTGAGAATTCTGAGGAGGCCTCTCATCCTTCCCGACTCCAACCAGGCTTCAGAAAGCCTTTCCTGCTAACTTCAAACAGTAACTGAATCCTTTGCCTGCCTTCTGTTCTGAGCTCTACCTCTACTATGCTGAGCGACCATGGGCAACTTATTTAACCTCTCTGGGCCTTTATTTCCAATTTTGAAAGGAGGAAGTTATCAATTCAGTCCTGTCTGAATTGAGAGTGTTTGGCGGGTCAGAAGGATTCTGGCGTGGCCAGGCACATGGAAGAATTGTTGCACTGTGACAAGGTACCACTATGCAAGATTTAAAGCCAAAGAAATGGCTGAATGAGAAGTCCACAGCCCAGGTGAGCCTATGGAGTCAGGACAGAGGGTGTGCCCCTTGACACAGGCACTACCCTGCCTCAGCAGCTGGGACAAAAGGCCCCTTCTTCCTTTAGCTAGGCCTGCATGTCCCTTGTCCCGGAGAATGCCGGCAGGATTTCCTCCCAGGAAGGGGATTCGTTGTCCGGTTTACAACCCCTGGGGAGTTGCAGGCACCAAGGAGCAAGGGAGCAATTCCTCCCGACAGTACATGGGCTTCAGACGTGAAAGCCTGGGGTTCCACGCCAGCCTGTGTAGCAGAAGTCAGCTCAACTGCCACTCATGAGAGGGACCCAGAGCTACCTCTGTTCGCCCTAGGGCGCTGTATCAGGTGTCTCTGGGACCCTCCTGGGCTGAAGTTCCATTCTCAGCCTCATGACCAGCCTGCTGCCCCTGGTCCCAGGGTGGATTTTGTGCCTGGTGTAGTTAATCACAGTTAGTTTCCTCAGAGCAATCAAGGCATACACAAACCTTCACCCAGTGAGCACTTGCTGTATGCCGGCCATTGCTCCGCCTCAGAGGACACAGAGGAGACAGACTTGCCCAGCTTTTAAGGAAGCAGAACTCTGTTTGGGAAGCGAGCAGGCAGACACACTTGAGGAGGTGCGTGAATGAGGACTGAGCAGGAATCCTGAGGACTGAGGGGACCCACGGAGCTGCTCGGGCTCTGGGACAGGGGAGACACATGCTTGAACATGAATATGAGTGAGGAGCCCTGGTGGCTGGGAAGATGGAAGGCTGGTGGTGGCTCGGTGGGAGGTAGTGGAGGCCTGTCCAGCTGTGCATCATCCCACGGTAGGAAAGGGAAACGATGCGATCAAGCAGTCCAGTGGAGTCCGCAGCATTCCTCACTAAGGGCGGGTTGGACCAGCGAATGTTCTAGAAAATGGGACGCATCCACACGGTGATCAAAACAGAAAAGGTCCCTGCCCTCAAGGACCGGCTCAGGAGGGCGGGGAGGCTGTGCAGAGCACAAATAAACATCCCATCGGTTGGAAGTAAACGACATTAACGCAGCCAGCCAGGCAAGGGCCGGAATGACGGAGCAGCCACACTGAGTCGAGTGGAGAGAAGGGTGGAGCACGGGAAATCTGAAGACTCTCTGGCTGAGAGCGGCCAGCTGGAAGGCTGGGGAGAACCTGCCTGCCACAGAGGGAACACAGCCCCTGGGGGCAGTACCAGAAGCACGGGTCAGAAGGGAGGCTCTCTGCCTCTGGCTCCTGACTGACTGAGAGCTGTGGGGAGGACTGGTGGGTGGGAGATAAGGTTGGAGGCAGCCGTGGTTACCCAGCAGCCATGATGAACTGTGAGAGTCCAAGCCAGGGCACAGGTGTGGAAAGAGATGCAATTAGATGCCTGAATGTTGGTGCCTGAGTGGGACTAAGAACGCTACCGAGTGACATGCCGGGTATCCCCAAACATTTGGGGATCCTGGCATCACTTGCCCAGACCTGCTGACCTGTGGCCCATGGATCCAGTCAGTAGCTTCACCTGTTACCTCTCCTCTCCTCTCCCGAGGACTCTTCAAACGGGACCATGTGTTCCTGCTGGGCCAGTTGTGCTCAGGATGGCTCAGGACATCCTCAGGGTTGCCTTCCCTTGTCTCCCAGCCTCTGCTCATTAGCGTTTTTGAGCAGAAGCAGCTCACTCTCTCTCTCTCTCTCTGTCTTCCTTCCCTGTGGGGAATTGGAGCTCTGGTTGGATCAAATTGAGTAAAGCAGAGAGCAATTAAGTCACAGAGTTCTTGGTCAAGGAGACAAGACAGCAAGAAAGAGTTCACTGCCTGCCAGGCCTCTGGGCACAGCTTTTCTGGGCTGGCCTGGTTTGGGGACTCAGGTGGTGGAGCTGCTGCGAGATTTGAATCTGTCAGGAGAGCCGGGGTAGGGAGTGAGATGGGGGGCATGGAGTGTTAAGCACAGAGGTTTCCTCATTTTCTATCCCGCCCTAGCCTACGTGGAGCCCTCTACCTGGGTCTCCTAGCATCCTGCCCACAGCCTGTGAACACTACCTGTCTTGGGGAGGGCACACTGAGGCTCAGAGAGGCTTGGTAACATAGTCAGTGTCACATAGCAGGCTGAGATGGCTCCAGATTCTATCACACTGTCTTATGACGCTTGCCTCCTCGCCCAGAAGCACTGCCTGTAGCCAATAACGTCTCCCGGTCGCTGCTCCCCTCCCATCGCAGGAGGAAAGAAAAGGAAAAGCCCTACCAAACAAACCATTCTGTTGCCATGGAGCTCAGCAGTATCACCAGAGTGACGGTGGTAAACCAGGGCAGAGAGGAGAGGGCTCGGGCAAAACTCCAGCTATGGTTCTGTCCCCATCCCTGCTCCCCATTCCCCGTCAGCACAGTGTGACCCACGGCTCTTGGTGGCTCCGAGGCAGCTGGCCAGTGTCAGAGCTGTTGTGGTGGGCCATGCACCAGGCACAAACTTGCCAGCTGGGAGCCGTGAGAGCTGGAGGTCTGCAGGCTTGGCCTACCACCCTACCCCTCTGATACTGCATGGCCCAGAGGCGATGCTCTGGAAAGTTCCACCTTCCAGAAGCCCACAGGTTAGTGCCGGAGAGGTGGGCACCTGGGGGAACAAACAGATCTGTGTGGAGATGAGTGAGGCCCCAGAGGCGCTTTTGCAGAAGGAAGTATGTTCCAGTGAGGGTTGCTGGAACCTGAAAGAGAGGTTTTCTTTGAGAGGAGCTGGTGGGGACTGAAGTCAGGGTAGCCGTGCTGTGGGTGCACCAGAGAGGGCCTGGCTGGATTAGAGGAACAGGAAGTAGAGAAGGGACCTTCCGCCAGCATCCTCCTTCCCAACCACTCACCTGGACATTGAATACCTTCCTTCTCTGGTCATGCACACCTCCGTAACTGCTGTTTAGATTGACTGCTGTTCTTGCTGGCCTTAAACTCCACCCGACCATCTTTGCTTCCTTTCTACTGGAGATGCCTCCTGATGTCATCTTTTATGGCCTGGTCAAAAGGCTGCTCCACGGAGCCTTCTGACTGCTTCTTCCCTGAGCTCTGGCCTTAGGTCACTGCCAGGGTGAGACGGCTGTGTTAGAATGTGTCTCACCTTTACCGCCATAGAGTGAGCTCTAAGGCCGGCGGCAGGGAGTAAGGGATTCCACAGGAGGTGCTCCCTCTTTGCCTGGTGCTGTCCATGCTCAATTAGAGCAGCGGTTCTCAACCTTCCTAAAGCTGTGACCCTTTAATACAGTTCCTCATGTTGCGATGACCCTCAGCCATAAGATTACTTTTATTGCTACTTCACAACTGTAATTTTGCTACTGTTATGAATCATAATGTAAATATCTGATATGCAGGATATCTTATATGTAACCCCTGTGAAAGGGTTGTATGACACCCCCCCAAAGGGGTCATCACCCACCGGTTGAGAACCACTGTTCTAGAAGGTACAGAATACAGCCTCTACCCAGGAAGGGAAGTATCTAGAATAAATAGGGGCCTTATTCTTCTTGCCCAGACTGAGGCAGGGTTGCCCTGGAACAGTTCTGAAGGAGAAGTGCTTCTCAGGGCAACTCAGTTCTCCAGTCCTAGAGAGGCAGGCCCTGGTGACCCCGTGACAACAGTGTGCCCTCTTAGGCTCAGGCCTCCCCTGGGAGATTGCCATATGCCACCCGGACATCCGGGTCTCATTATGCCACAACTCAAAAATCCATCTTGTCTAATTGTGCTCCAGGCCTGAGTGAATTCAGAGACTATTAGCCAGGCTCTGGGGGGCCCCAGGTCTCCATGGCAACAGAGGATGCGTCCTAATGAACTAGGTCCTTGGAGACTGGCTGGGGGTGGGGGTCCCTTGCCTGTCTCTTTGTGTGAACTGCTTTTGCTGTCTCTGCTTCTGAGACAGGCCCCCTTGAGGAGGGACACAGAGCTGGGTAGAGGACACTGAGATGAACTGCGAGTGGTCCATGGTATGTCCTTGTACTTGCACGGAAGGAAGAATCTTCTAGCTGATCTCACGGCTGCTGCCAAAGATTTCTTCAACCTACAAACAAACAGCCCTTCATCTAAAGTGAACGGTACACGTGCATATGCAGACACACAACACACATGCATACATGTATGCATGCGTACATACACATATTTGCACACATATGTAAAGAACTCGCCCACATACACATGTGCACATACCCATATGCCTGCCTGCCTGCACACACATGCATATGTCCATAGGCACACACACACACACACACACACACACACACACACACACACACACACACAACACTCCAATTCTAAGAGTGTAAGGACTACATTTTCTGCAGCTTCTTTCCTGACACGAGTGACATTCCTTGGCTCTAGGGCACCTCCTCCAGGCAGCCCCCTCGGAGTGGCTGTCCTTCCTACTTCTAGGATGACACTTGGCTAACTCACGCCCCAGGGTCCTCTTGCAGCCCTGTCCCAGGCCTGCACCTCACAAAGGACACACTACTTCTTCGCCATGGGGTGACAGCTCCTATGGTGGGTCTCTCTCTCCCCCAGGGCTCATTCAGCTGGTGAAAGGGATTGTCCGTATCCCCTTTCTCCTAAGCCTGGGAGCATGACTGTTGATATGGTTCCTGGGGATGCCACAGGCTCTGCTGCCTCCCATGGCAGCCGTGACAGTCCCCAGAGGAAGAGGGTGACCCTAAAATCAGGACTCTGGAGAAGGAGGGGAGATTAAAGGAAGCCCCAATGACCTCCAGCTTGCAGCGCTCCCAGGCCCATAGCCCTTGAGCTCCCCAGCCTGGTGCAGCAGGATGTATGGGAGAGATGCAGATCCAGCAATTTCTCCACGCTGCTACCCCCACCCCCACTGCCCTGCTGATTGTGGGTTTCTAGAAAGAGAGGGCGAGGAATGAGGAGGGAGAAAGCTGGCAGGCTGATTTTTAATTAAAAGGGACTGGACACCTCCCAGCTACCCTTTGGGGCAGTGGCATTCCTGGGGCATGTGTCTGCATCAAGAGGAACAAGGTGGCGAGCAGTGTGGGGGTGGCTAGCCAGCAGAGTGGTCAGAAAATCTATGCGGAGAACAGAGGCTTCTGCGGATCCGCACCCCCACCCCCACCCCTAGGGCCCGAGCATGCCTAGCATCCACGCTGCACCTGCGCTGAGTCTGCATCAGGCCCGGCTGCATCCAAGATGCTGCTGCTGCCCTGACTTCGGGGCTGTGGGCAAGTGAGAGGGCATGTGGTGGGGGGGGGGGGGACTCGCAGATTGGGGACCTGTCTGTCCTGGACCCCATCCCTCCAGTATCCCTTGAACGTTGCCTTTTGTAAGTCTCTGGAATTAAAACATAAATGTGGTGGCCAGCAAGGTCACAGTCAAGGGCAGTGTGGGAGTGAGGCTGCTGGCCACTGCCAGACACTGCAATGAGGAAGGCTGGGAGGAAGGGGAGGCAGACAGGGCAGGGCAGGGGCAGCAGAGGAGAGGACATTTGCTTCAGGTGGTGACACTGATGGAAATCTTTCAGAAGAGAAAGACGGTGACCAGTTGACAGAGGCAGAGGAGACAGCCCGGCGTGCCAAGGCCCTGGGGAGCAGAGGGCTCTGAAGCATGCGGAAAAGCTGAGTACAGCCAGCGCCTTGCTGTGTTTTGTCGGGGCTCAGGCCTGGGGGACCTTTATAATCCCATTTGTAAGGCCCATGCACTTGACCCCAGGGACGGGGACTGGGGAACGGCTTAGTGGTCCTACGCAGGGAGTCAGGCCAGATTTGGGGGTTTGCTTTTATTTTGTTTTTCTAAGACAGAGTCTTACTAATGTAGCTCAGCTGATCTGGAACTTGCAACCCCCCTGCCTCAGCCTACCAGGTGACAGGGCTACAAGTGTGTGCGTCATGCCTGACTCCGGATTTAGGTTTCAAAAGATCCTCCCTAAACTGTAAATATTTTCATGAAAACACAGAATCAACCTGACATGGTGCCATAGGTCTGTAATCCCAGCACTTGGGGGTCTGAGGCAGGAAGGTCTTGAGTTCTAGGCCAGCCTGAGCTGTGTAATGAAACTCTGAAAAACAAAACAAAACAAGCAAACAAAACAAAACAAAAAAGCATGTCTAAGCTTTCTTGTCTACTCAGTGCTGTGGAAGGAATGGAGGGTATTGTGTTCCCAGAAGGTACAGGTGTCCCAGAGCTCAGATCAGCTTGGCCGGCGGGAACCCCTTTGACTCTACCTGCTATACAGTCTCCCCTTCTCTCCTGGCTCCCTCGAGGTAGGCGTGGTAGGTGACAGGCAGGTAGGAGGCTCCAAGAGCTGAACGAAGTCCACACCATAGGTCCCCTGTGATAAAACACCAAAACGCACTGCCTGTGTTTCCTGTGGCCACATTCCACAGAAGCATGCCTATTTCTCAGGCTCTGGGGACCATGTGTACTGAGTGTCACCAGCACACTCAAAGTGTGCCTCATCTTGGCACCTGTGTCCTTCTGGGTGACTTGCAATCCTTTGTCCAGAAACAGCGGCCACCTTGAATCTACAACTCTGCCCCCACTCCAAGCAAGAAAGTGTCTGAAAGCGCTGTGTGTGTGGGGGGGGGTTGTGTGTTGGGGGGCTCTGAGAGGTCAGGGAGTGTCTGAGGTGGGCAGGCTTGGGCGAGCACAGTGCAGAGCTGAGAGAGAAGGTGTTCACTAGGCAGCAGCTGGGCTGAAGGTCTGACCAAATGAGTAAACGGGGAGCATAAGCGGGTGAGTGAAAGTGGCTTGAAACCTCCAAATCACCACGATCTAGCGAGAAAGAAAGGCATGCTTATGTTCAGCACTGACGTGAGGCCCCATGGTAGGACAGCCTTTAAAAAATAATGTGTGTGTGTGCTCATGTGTGAATGGGTGTGGGGGGGAGGCGGCATGCGTGCGCCTGTGCGCGCATTCACGTGGAGGCCAGAGGACAATCTCAGGTGTCGTCCTTGGGAACACAGCCAGCCTCCTTTGAGACAGAATCTCTCATTGGCCTGGAGCTCACCAGTCCAGCAAGCTCCAGGGGTATCCGGCTGTCTCCACCTCCCTCCTGCTGGGATGATAAACTCCTGTAATCACGCTTGGCATTTTTATGTGAGTTCTGGAGATATGACTCAGGTTCTGGTGCTTGCAAGGCAAGCACTCTGCTGACGGACGGTTCTCACGGCCTGTGTCACAGTGCGAGGTCACGTGACAATGTCAGGCCATGTAGGTTTGTAGGAGACAGAGTTAGGATACTGTTGACCAAATGGGACAGAATGAGTTGGTCGGTGTGCTCCTCCGCTCATATATTGAAGAAGGTCTAACCCCCATTGCATTTGGAGATGATGCATTTGATGAGGTAATTAGGGTTGAACGATGGAGGAGGAGGGGACCTAACCCACAGGGCCTGGTGTCCTCCCACACAGTACTAATCAGGCCCAACCCTGCTTAGCTTCAAATGAAGTTGAGATCATTCAAGAAGTTAAGGTCTCAAGCGGGACTGGTGTCCTAAGTGGGGTGCAAGGGTCACAGAAGAGAGGAAAGGTCACGTGAGGATGTAACAAGAAAGTGACAGTCTGTGAGTTAGGAAGACAGGCTTCACCAGAAACCAGCCTTCCTGGGCCTTGTTCTTGGACTTCCGGCTTCCAGAATTCTGAGCAAAGAATTCTTAGGATTAAGCCATCCAGCCTGTGGTATTCTGTTGCACAGCTGCTGTAGACTGAGATGTGAGGAGGCTAGCCTGGGGTGAGAGGTCAAGAGAGACAGGATAAGGGCAGAGCAGGCCTGCTGTACCAGAATTCAGTGTAGCTGGTCTCATTCAAGATCCAGAGTGCGAGCCAGGCTGTAGGGTGAGAGGTCCAGGTTCCAATCCTTCTCTACCCTCCTGCTCTGAGGTTCTGGACAAGCTTTGAACCCCCAGTTTCCTTATCAGGAAGTGGGGAAAACAATAGCCTCTCCACAGACAGAGGTGTGTTGTTAAGTGTTCAGTGTGTGTTCTATGTGCGAAGCACTGGACACAGAATGTGTGCAACACTCTGCAGACCAGAGCCATCCCTTCTCACCCTTACTATGTCTGCTCGAGGTTGTTACCGCAGAGCGATCCCAGCATCGCTCAGAATGTCTTGTTATCTCTCTTCAGCACTAGCCTCTAAGGTTAGGAAACAGGCTTGGCTCTTCACGGCCTGCTTAGCCATCTCCCCACTGTGAATGGACCAAGCTTGTGTCTGAGTGAGTCTGCATCATGCCCAAGGACAGGAACCCAGCTGGTGAAGGCAAAGATGCCTGCTTAGAAGATATCCCTGATGGAGCCTTGCTGGTCCTCTCTTGGATTTCACGTTGTTAAAGGAAGGAGATGTGGTACCCACGTGGCTAGACTGTGCATGCCTTCCCAGGGACACTCTATGTGTAAATTGTGATTTAAATCAACCTTCTCACTTCCTGGTGAATTCAGCCCCAAATTTCAGCCTAGCATTCCAACACCGGAAATCCCTACCTTCTGAGAATACGAGGAGAGAAAGGAGGGTCAGCGCTTTTATTCTGTCTGGCTACTGCCGTTCTGACTGCCGTTCCATGCCACGCATATATTATCTAGATAGTCAGGAGAATATTATGCAACTTTAAAGATGTTTCTCAAAAGAAAGAAAAAGTCCAAAGTCTCAGCTGCCTAGCGTCATCCTGGGTCCTGGGGCAACGTGGTCCAAAACTGTATAAACCATTATCAAAGATGCACGAAGTAAAGAGGTGTCTGCCTTTTGGAGAGCAATTTGGCAACATGTATCACAAGCCATAAAAATGTCCACATCCTGTGACCTAGTAATCCCACTTCTGGGAACGTGTCCAAAGGAAGTAATCCAACGCAGAGAAAGGCTCGAGCATCAGGATGCTCATCACAGCACTATTTACACAGCTCTAAAGGGGAAGCAGGAAGGGCTGACAATAGGAGGCTGGCTAAGCGCATTAAGGAGCACATATCCATGGAGCATTCTGCAGCTGTTAAAAACTACAGTACCAAGGGCTGGGGAGATGGCTAAGTTGGTAAAGTGTGCCACACAAGCACCAGGGCCTGAATTCCTATCCTGAGATACACACACACACACATACACACACACACACACACACACACACACACACACACACACACGCCAGACATGATAGTGCTTTGTACTCGAAGGCGGAAAGGAAGACACAGAGGAGCCCTGGGGATCCTTGGCCAGCCTAGCCTACTTGACAAGTTTCATGTCAGTGAGAGACTCTATCTCAAAAAACAAGGTAGACAGTGTCTTAAGGAATGGCGGCTCTGGCCTCCACATACACGTGCACACATACACACACACACACACACACACACACACACACACACACACACACGTAACTCTGAAGTGCTGTTCTGTCAGTGTGGGAAATGCTAAGCAGAAACAATGGTGGGGGCCAGCGGGTAAAGACACCTGCCGTGTGACTACCTGAGTAAGATGTCTGCCACCCATGGGACGGTGAAAGGAGAGAACCGACTCTGTGTTCTCTGACCTCCATATGTGTGCTGTGGTGTGTACCCACACATACGTCATGCATGCACACAACCGTAAGTAGTTTTGAAATCTAGATTTTAAGTGGAAATGGTGGGATATGAGGTTTTATGTAGGTCATGATGACAGCCGTGCAGATGTCTTCCGGAATTACAGACCCTCTGAGGCTGAAATGCAAAGGGAGAGTGGATTGGATCTAGAGGCAGGCTGGGGATGGCTCTCCCATGTACCAGGAGTCTCAGTGATAGGCTGAGTAGATTGAGGGGTCTATAGTTCAAGTTCAGGATGTTAGGTCAAACATCTGCAAGAAGCTGGTGGTGGTGGCACACGCCTTTAATTCTAGCACTCAGGGGGCAGAGGCAGGCGGATCTCTGTGAGTTTGAGGCCAGCCTGGTCTGTGTAGAGAGTTTCAACCCAACCAAGACTATATAGTGAGACATGCCTTCCATATACATATACCTAAACACACACACACACACACACACACACACACACACACACACACACACACACGGCTCAGTGAGAGACATCTCAAAAAACAAGGTGAAGAGTGATAGAAGACACGTAGTGTCAACTTCTGGCCTCCACATATACACACACCAAAAAATAGGGTGAAATGGTGTTTATTAACAATGTTCATTAATGATTACCAATGGTGTTTAAAGGTAGAGCCTTTGGGAAGTAATCAAGACTGGTTGACATCACCAGAGTGGAGCTCCTAAGAGACTCTCCCACAGAAAGTCCAGTGCTAGACGAATCCCCCTGACCTTGGGTTTCCAAACCTCTTTTCTTTATAAAACTGCCAACCTTAAGTATTATATCATAGCAATGAAAACCAGATGAATGTACCAAGTCCTGTGTCTGTTTCCTATTCCTGAGAAGCTGTTACTTCCGGCCCTCTCTGGTCTCTCAGGGAGTTAGCATGTTTATTTCACTTATCAAAACAGCTTGTCGCCTTGCAGAATAAAATACTCTGAGGTTTAGCTGAAGAATTTCAGATCCTGTGAGGGGGAGGTGTGGGGGAGGGATCAATACAGCATGGGACAATATCAGAGCAGAAATGGACCAGAGACTCCACCCTGCCCTTAGCCCTAGAGTCCAGAGACAGCCAACAGTGACAGGTGGCACCTTCCCTTTCACACCACAGAAGCAGCCAAGAAAAGAGACCAGCGGGAAAGGAAAGAAGCGCTTTGGACAATGTTGTATTTGTCTTCACAAGAGACTGGGCCATGGGCCATGTTCTGGACGACTCAGCTGAGCAGGCACTGGGCCCTGCCATGGCTTGTGGGAACAGTTCTCGGTACACATGCTCCTGCGATGATGGGGAACGAAGTCAGAGGGCCCTGGGGTCTGGGGTGGAGCTGGAGAGCCAAGAGCTATTGGGATGAAAGGGGGTGTTTGGTAAGATTGGCATACTCCCAAGTCCCTCTGGACTGGGCTGTTCCAGCAGCTGGGACAGTCTAGAAAGAACCCTGAACTGGGCAGGATGGGGCCACCTGGGTTCAAGCTGGGGCCTGCTGACCACTTTCTCTTCTGCCAGCTCGGAATGTGACCTCAGATCTTCACACCTTCGTAGCATCCTCTGTAAATAAGAAAGTGGGATTGGACGGTGTCTGGCTCCCTCCAGCTCTGCACTTGGCCTTCCCAACATGGCTTCTAACTGACCCCAGCCATCTGCTTCTTTGCTGCTCATTTGCTTCTCTCTTCCCGGAGCAGCTTCTGAATCCCTTACCCTGCTCCAGAATGTCAGGGCCACTCCCCAGGCTGCAGAGAGAATGCTCCAGCCAGGTCCCCCAGAGACTCCTGCGGCTAGGTCCAAGAGGGTGGGAGGTGGAGGGTGGAGGCGTTGAGCATCAGCTTTTACCTAACCTGGCACTCTCAAAACCAGGCCGTCCACACCCTGCACCCACGCAGTGCCATCAAAGCTTAGAGGAGTTAGACACAATGCTTAGGGCAAAGACATGATTCGGGATGCTCTAATAAAGACTCCAAGTAGCATGACCAAAACAGAAGTCCATTCACCTGTCGTATCACAATCTAGAAGTAAGTGTGATGGCCATTCAGGTGACTCTCCTTTTCTAAGCTGTAGGGGCCCAGGTTCCTTCTCTCTCATTTTTCAATCATCTAAAATGGCTCTCCAAAATGTCCACACTTCTCTCTATGTGAAGTGAGGGTAGTAGAAGCCCCTTCTTTCACAGATTACCAGGTGCTGCCATTGTTAATGATCTGATTGGTCAGAGCTTTGTCATGTGACCACATGCTAAATTGCAAAGGTTCTTGGGAAATGTAGTCCTTTCATCCCCAGTTAAAAACTAAGGCTATAATTAGGAGAGACCAGGGCAGATACTGGAGGGAAATGAGATGAGCCATCTCAGCAAAAAGAAAAAAAAAAAGCAAAAAATTGCAAACTCAGGGCTTCTGGGCTTCAAACATCTGTGTGGTGATAGCAGCCGCTCATTAGCATGGCTTACCAAACTGCCATGTGTCAGAATAGATCAAACATGATTCCTCCCCCATCTTAGACCTCTTAGCTGTCTTCAGTTTCCATGCAGTGAACCTTGAAGGACCAATCTTTCCTCCACCGGCAGGGAGCAAGGCTCTTGTTTGTTTGTTTGTTTTCTCTTTTGAGGTAGCTTCTCCCGTAAGCCCAGGCTGGTCTCTTAGCTCTCTGTGTAGCTGAAGATGCCCTTGACCTTCTGAGCTTCCCGCCTCCATCTCCTGTGAGTGATCTGATTGCAGACACGTGCCATCGGGGCTGGTTTCTGTGGAGCTGGACACGGAACCCAGAGCTTGGTGCTCGCTCGGCAAGTGTTCTACAAAATCCCGCCCCGCCCTTCTTTGGCTTCTTCAAGACTGACAACACAATTCCATAAATTTCTGTTTCGTTTTGCAACTAAAGCTTACTTTCAAACACCCTCCTGACTTCAACAGGGGTTATCAGACCACGGCATTTACAAACCTAAACTAGAATCATCCTAGAGGTTATTGAGTCTGGGACCTGACATCTACTAAGATGTCTGCCTCTATCCTAGCCCTTGGCAAAACTCCTCTCTGTATGTGCCTGCGTCGATGGCTACAGATGCAGAGGGCCTCCGTAAAGACTCTGCCCGTGCCATCTGGAGGTGGCTCCAGAGTCCAGTTACCATCATCGCTCCTGCTTTTCAACCACAGGATGCTGCGCGTTCAGCTTCTTACAGATTTAGTTCCGGCAGCTTGCCCTCCAGCGTATGGTCCCTGTCTGAAGCCCATATCATTTCCTCATTAACCTCTGTGTCCTAAACGTGTGGTCTGTGACCACGTGTATCGGGTTCTCCAGGGTGCTTGTTCAAGTGTGGATCTCGGGCTCTGGTCCTGGCCTCCTGAGTCACAAACGCTGGCTGGTTGGCCCTGGAATAAGTGTCTGCACCTGGGAGAACCCGTGAACTCATCTTTAATATATTGGCAGAAGGGTTCAAAAGCAAGTGCCGAAGACCCCTCCTGTGACAACAGCTGACTGTGCAACACCCACTCCTCATGGAGGGACAGGCTGCGTGTGGTTTCATTCCACTCAAATATCTGCCGACAGAAAGGTGTCATCACGCAAAGCTGTGAACAGCTTCTTTCTTTCTTTCTTTTTTTTTTTTTTTTTTTTTTTTGGAAGCATGTAGTGGCTGATTCGTGACATTGCTCTTTGTGTTCTTTATCCCTGGGTGGTTTTCCCACGCATGTGTGGGCACAGGTAGGAGAGAGGAGCCTGAGGAACCTGTGAGCCAAACAGGATCAGAAACCATGACCTAAGACTGACTGTAAGGAGCATCCCAGATCATGATGAGGCAGTGACGCCTGCTCATGGGGAGAGGGAGGAGGCGAGACAGGAAGAGTGCCTGGTGCCCCACACACACACACAGTCACAGGAGAGAGCAGCTAAGCCTCGAGGTCAAGGATGTGGCTGGGGGGTCACTGGGAGGATTTCAGGACTCTGCGGAGTCCTTGGGAGACTGGCCGTTTTTCCATCTCCATCCTGTGCCCTGGGGGAAGGGCCCTTTGTCCAGTCTTCAGTCGTGACTAGAAATCATTGTGTCCTGACTATGCCCCTCACAGCCTCTTAGTGACAGGCCTGTTGTCCAAGATGCGCCCGAGGCTGGTCCAGGCCTGCGCCCATGTATTATGCAGTAATAATTGGAACAAAGCTGCAGTGTGTAGGAGCTGGCTGGGGTGGAGGCAGTTCCCCCCACAGTCCTGTTTACCAGGCACTGGGAGGCAAGAGGGTGGCATGGGGTGCTGAGTGTTAAAAACAGGCTTCTCAGAGGGGTCCCTGAGAGGAGAGGGGCATGCAGACTCATGGGCATGGCTGTAGATCTTGCTGGTTGACAAAGGAGTTATGAGAGAAATTGTCCCTCTGCTTCCCGGAACACCCAGGCTTTCTTGGCCATTAGCAGGGACTCTGCAACTGACTGTGACCCCCCCCACCCCCACCCGTCAGCCAGTCATTCCCTGGGATGCCTATAGTGTGTCCTGAGGGCACCCAAGAGAGAAGACTTGGGGTGATCCCCTGATCAGAGCAAACTTACCCTCATTCCCAGAGGTCAGGGAGCTCCTTGAGTGGATAGCCAGGTCTTGTTTCTCTCTGAACACCCTAATCCAGAGCCTGGCATAGGGCGTCCCCATGATGAGTGTTTATGGGGTGTAGAAGAGTTACCATAACATTGCTATGTGCACACAGCTTAGAGAAGCAGATGTGATGTGCTTTGGGCATGTACATCCTCCCCAGAGCATTACTATTACTATTGTTGTTGTCTTATGGTACTGGGGACTGAACTTGGGGCCTTGTGCATGCTGAGAAAATGCTCTGTCAATTAAGCTACTTATCTAGTCCTTTTTCTGAAATGGGATCGTTGTAAGTTGCCCAGGCTGCCCCTGAGCTCACAAGATAGCTCAGGCTGGACTTGAACTTGCAATCCTCCTCCCTCAGTCGCTTAAGTAGCTATGGTGAAAGGCTTATCCTACCATGCCTGCCTCTCCTAAGTGTCTTATGCTGAGGTTTTCATGCCCCAAGTGGTGATATTAGGAGGTAGGGCTTTTAGGTGGTGATTTTTATATCACAAGGGCAGAGCCTTCGTGAATGGTTGGTTGAGTGCTTGCCTAGCATGCAGGAGGCCCTGGGTTCAATACCCAACACTAAATAAATAGTGCATGGAGGTGCACACGTGTCTTCCCAGCACTTAGGAAGTGGAGTCAGAAAGATCAGAGGTTCAAGGCCATCCTTGGCCACATATAGAGTTTAAGGGCAACTGGGGACATATGAGAGTCTCAAAATTTAACTGAATAAATAAATAAATCCTGTCAGGCTCTTACCCTTTCCACCATGTCAGAATACAACTAGAAGTTTGCACCCATGCACCAGAGAGTGAGCCCTCACCAAATACCAAAACTGTTGGTACCTTGACCTCAGAGTCCCTGTTATGTATAAGCCACCCAATCTAGAACAACCAGAATGGGCTAAGCCAAGAGAGACGCTGGAGCCCCGCTGCTTGATGCTGACCGCTGGGTGGAAGACGCAAACCAGGAGAGTGGAGAAGTAGTCATGGAGAGGACCAGCCCAGGGAGATGATGCGATGCAGGGCAGTTTGTGCACACGGCTCACGCCCTCCTCAAGTAGCCCTGTCCACTTGAGGTCTCCTGTCCTCGGGAAAAACCAGTTCTGATGAGAATCCTTCGTCAGGTGGGTTAGATGAATTCCCAAGGCCTGACCTATAGCTGTGCTATGAACAGCATAATGAGAATCGTAAGTAGGTCACTGCTGGGGACGTCTAATCAAACGACCTCAGATTCCTGTATAAACCAGGGCCTTTGCTCCTGCTCTACCTCCAAGTTACCGTATGTAGCACCGGGGGCAGGGAGGGTTAAGCATCTCGGGGGCTGGGTGTCACTGTGGTAAAGCAGGTACCTAGCAAGTGGGGGGCCCTAGGTTCAACTGTTAGCACCAAAAAATAAAAAGTAAAAAAAACCCCGAGGCAGGATGTGCGTTGCTGGAAAAAGCTCCTCCCGCCCTACTTCTCTCTTCTGAGAGACAGTTAGCTTTTAAAAGTCGTATTTATAGACTTCAGAATTGTGCTGTGACTCCCACTGCAGAGAAAGGCCTCACTCAAGGTCAGCCAGCCCCTGGTCCCCCGTTGCCTGGCCTGCCTGTCTTTATCTTATAACACTCCCTCACCCAGGAAGCTACCTAAGGGACCCAGATTTAAAGATCCTCCTGGATGCTGTGGGCCATTTTAAGTCTTCTAGGTAATGTCCACTGTGAGACAGGCCATGAGTGTGCCATACCAGCCTGTGGAACACAACACGTTCCACCGATTCTAGCCAGAGACATCTACAGCATACATGCAAGAAAGGCCTGGTTACTGAGAGCAGGGAGCTGACGCGTATATGTGGAGCACCCACCATTATAGACGGGAGTCAGACGGCCTCACGGGAAGACAGGCGAGAACTGGTACACTGTGCACAGAACTCACACAGCCAGACGCTTCCAACTGTGCAGATCTGAGAGGGGATTTGGAACTGAGGACTTATGAGAAGGGTGTGTGGAAGCCATGGCTGAAGAGAGAGGATGAATGTTCATATGTGTCCATGTGCACGTGCCCTCAGCCAACAGGAATCTGAGGGGACAAGGGACTTGAGTGGACAAAAAGCTTACTGAAATGAAGTAATGGCATCCAACTTACAAAAAACTGGGGGAGTTTGGACATTGCGGGTGTCTGCGCAGGAGATAAGGACCGAGGGGTTCTGTTTTTACCTGGGAGAATCACTGAGGTGGAAAGAAGGCATTTTGAGGGCAAGTGGGAGGGAGAAGGAAGGGCGCACGTCACCAATACTTCCTAGGTGTTTAACGTGCCTCGTTTAATCCTCCCAGTCAAAGCCAAGAAGAGGGAAGTTGTAATCTAGCTGCCAGGAGGACCACCAGGCTCTGAGAGGTTCAAAATGGTTGAGGGATTGTCAGGGCATGGATGCAGCCTAGGCCCACCAGCCTCTCAGCCCTCACCTTCCATTGCACGGCTCTGCAGTCGAATGGGGAACCGATCTGGCGTGGTGACTGGAGACTGCGTTCGTTTTTTTTGTTTTTGTTTTTGTTTTTGTTTTTTGTGCATGACGCTGCTTTTCATTTAGTGTTTCCTTCTTTCCTGCTTTCCTTCCTTTTTTCTTTTTCATTTGTGTGTGTGTGTGTGTGTGTGTGTGTGTGTGTGTGTGTGTGTGTGTGTGTTGCCACGTTTGGGCCCACAGCCTGCACCGTGCTAGGTAATTGCTGTACCAACTGAACTCCATTCCCAGCCCACAAAGTAATTTTCTTCCTGGGCCTTGTAGCTCCCCAAGTCTGCATGCCACAGGGACCCTTGAACCCAGAGATAAAAGAGCAGAGCGAGGGATGGGCATGCCGGCCACTGCCCTACCCTTCATATCTGCAGACCCTGGAGCTAGCCACTGGCTCCAGTCTCCTTCTCAGAGGGGCCTGACCTGATTTCCAGCCCCTTCTCTATGTATGATCTAACTTGTCCCTCGAGAGACTTAGCTCTATCTCAGCTCACTGATAGTCTGTCCTAGGCCTCAACCCCATGTTGGGGCGCTGCATTCCCACCTATGAGGTGAGGAGAAGCAGGCCGTGAGCACCAGCATCCATCAGGAGTGTGGGGGTTTACTGTCAGCAAGCTTGGCAAGGATAGCTGGATCGCTGAACACTGGGTCTTCTCCTCACTGTGTTCCCTGTCACTCCCACTTTCTAAGGTATGAAAGTGGGTTCTTCATGGTGAGTCTCGGGCAAGCAGGGATGAAGGTACATTCGTCTCTTAATGCCCAGTAGCCTCAGTCTCAAGTCCCCATTGAAGGCTTGCCATCCCACCGGGTCTGGAGGGTCCCTGGGCAGTTAGGGCAGATGGTACGGTTGACCCCGGAGCAGGCACCTGCACTACAGTCATGAAAGTCGTCCTCTGGATTCCCGAACTTTCCAGCTCACTTGGAGAAGTACAAGTACTTATTGAGCAGCTGATATGTGTCAAGCTCTGCGTTAAGCAGTGGAGACAGAGGTGAATCGTCACCCTCCAGGAGCCCATGCTGAATGCTGTGGCATGCAGACTTATGGGGCTACAAGGCCCAGGAAGAAAATTACTTTGTGGACTGGGAATGGAGTTCAGTTGGTACAGCAATTACCTAGCACAGTCCAGGCTATGGGCCCAAACGTGGCATCACACACACATATACAAAACAAAATAAAATAAAATAAAAAAGGGGGTTGGGGATTTAGCTCAGTGGTAGAGCGCTTGCCTAGCAAGTGCAAGGCCCTGGGTTTGATCCTCAGCTTAATAAATAAATAAATAAATAAATAAATAAATAAATAAATAAATAAATAAATAAATAAATAAATAAATAAAAATAAAAAAGGAAGGAAAGAAGGAAGGAAAGACATAATGTATGTTTTATATGTACAAAAACTAAATCTAAAGCAGTGTCGTGCACAAAAAGCATTTATTGTGCTTCTACTCGGCTTCAGTTAAAAAAAACAAAACAAAACAAAAAACCCTCCTGGGTTCAAGATGGCCCATCAGGTAAAGGTACTAGCCTCTAAGCCTCTGATCCAGCTTCGATGCCCAGGACTCACCTGGCGGAAGGAGAGAACTGACTTTCACAAGTTATTCTCTGACCTCCACAAGCACACCATGGTAGATGCACCAACACCAGCTCGTGTGTGTGTGTGTGTGTGTGTGTGTGTGTGTGTGTGTGTGTGTGTGTGTGTACGTACATGCACATAAAATAAATAAAATTGTAATTTAAAAAAATTTCAAGGCCGGGCGGTGGTGGCGCACGCCTTTAATCCCAGCACTCGGGAGGCAGAGCCAGGCGGATCTCTGTGAGTTCGAGGCCAGCCTGGGCTACCAAGTGAGTCCCAGGAAAGGCGCAAAGCTACACAGAGAAACCCTGTCTCGAAAAACCAAAAAAAAAAAAAAAAAAAAAAAAAAAAAAATAAAAAAATTTCAATGTGCTTCAAAAAAAAAAGATTACTGGTCAAAAGGTATCTTTCTGATTGGATAAGATGCTGGTAGGAGGCGGGCCTCCAGTGTGAGACACCAGCCAGTATTTCCTGTGTTGATGGACTGTATCGCATTTAATTCTATGCTGTGGGAAAAGAGAGCAAGGATGAGTTGTTTTGATTGAGAAATCAGAGGCGATCCCCAGTTCAAGTGGCACTTGAACCTGATCCAGAAGTGTGCTGGGAATTCAGTAAACAGAAAGGGAGGCCGCGGCCAGATGGAAGCTCCCTCCCGCAGGAACACAGCCTGCAGGAGCAGGGAGGAGTGGAGCACGCGAGCATGCGCCTGGTGCAGGGACAGGCTTTGAGTCCGGAGGCTCAGTGCGGGTCATCCTGGGCACGGGCACGAGGCCTCTTTGCATCTTCAAGGATGTGGAGACCCAGGGGGGCTGTGTGTCCTGCCCAGGGGCATAGTAGTAGAGCAGATTTTTAATTCGGGCATTTACTTTGAGGTTAATTCAAAGAAATGTTGAAATACAAGCTGTGGTTTTTCAATGTCATTCTGTAGGTAAGAGGAGGGCATTATATTTTTTTGAGAAAGAGAAATACCCTGATCAATTTGGGGGGGGGGGGGAATCACAAATGTATAGATGGGCTTTCTTCAGGGAGGTTCAAGGAAGGCAGGGTCCCTGTCTGGAGATCGGTGTATCTATCATCTTGCTGCAGGTCAGCAGCCTCAGAGACCATCAACCATCTTTACTTTGCAATGGTTCTCAACCTTCCTAATGCTGCGACCCTTTAATACAGTCCCTCCTGTTGTGCTGACCCCCAACCCTCAAATCATTTCATTGCTACTTTGTAACTGTAATTTTGCTACAGTTAGAAATCATAATGTAAATATCTGATAGGCAGATATCTTACACACGACCTCCCCCTGAAGGGGTTGCGACTTACAGGTTGAGAACCACAGCTTTAGGGGCACAGGTGAGGGCATTGTTCCTATGTCACATGCTGATGAGAAGAAAGAAAAACAGCTCATGTTTCCTTTTTTATGTTGACTGCTGGGAAGCTGGAAACCCGGATCTACGGTGTGTGTGTTCTAGGGAGCGGGTGAGAGCTGTAATCCCTGTGTGGACTCCTTCACTTTGACTTGGTTCTCTAACCTCACGATCCTTTAACCTTAATTTCATCATCTCCCTTGATGCTGCTGAATTATGTCATCTTGGTGCAGTGTTGTTTTTTTTTTTTTTTTTTTTTTTTTTTTTGGTTTTTCGAGACAGGGTTTCTCTGTGTAGCTTTGCGCCTTTCCTGGAACTCGCTTTGGAGACCAGGCTGGCCTCGAACTCACAGAGATCCGCCTGGCTCTGCCTCCCGAGTGCTGGGATTAAAGGCGTGCGCCACCACCGCCCGGCTTTGGTGCAGTGTTTTAAGAGCAGGCTTTACTCAAGCCGGGCGGTGGTGGTGCACACTTTCAGTCCCAGCACTCGGGAGGCAGAAGCAGGTGGGTCTCTGTGAGTTCAAAGCCAGCCTGGCTACACAGAGAAACCCTGACTCACTGCCCCCACCAAAAAAGAGTAGTCTTTATCTAAACCACATGGAAGTAACAGGAGTTTGTTTTTTCTCAGGAGAAACTGGGGCGTGGGGACTTTTGGGCATCTGTCCGAGTGTCAGGTGATGGACAGATATAGTCCTTATCTTGAAGGGTCCTCCTTCTCTTTGCTTCTTAAGGAACGACCAGGGACCACCAATGCCATGAAGATAGATTTAGAGGCCCATGAATGTGCTCTGGTTTAATCGCCATGTGTTTATTTAGTAAATATATGAGCAATACCAAGTCTGAACTTGCTGAGAAGGAGGCTCAGGTAGATGCTTAAGTTTCCGAGTGAGACAATTGAAAGAAAGGTCTAATTGCTGGGGTGCAGGGTAGAGTACTTTCCCAGCACAGTCCATCATTGTGTAAAAACAAACAAAAGGCTGAAATAAACGTGACTCGGGGGCTGCGACGATAGCTCGGGGGACAACGTGCTTACCATGCAAACACGGTTCAAGGCCCAGAAGCCAAGATGCTGTGCCGTGCCCTTGTAATCCCAGAACTGGGGCGATGGGGACAGGAGGGTCCCTGGGGCTTCCAGCCAGCCCAGACAAACAGTGAGCTCCAGGTTCAGTGAGACGAGCAACTGAGGAAGATAGCCGAAATTAAATAGGCCTACACACAGAGAGAGAGAGACAGAGACAGAGACAGAGACAGAGACGGAGAGAGACAGAGAGAGTCCAAATGTTACTTGTATGGTTGGTAAAATGGTGAGGGTTGATGGCTGGGCCACTCATAAAGCGACATTTGGAAAATTCTAACTCCATTCTACCCCTTGTTGGATGGATGACTAAACTGAGTCCCTAGAAGGACAGATCACGTGTCTGTGGATCTTGCCAGTTTCTTTAAGCCGTGGGGTGAAGAAGGGCTTCTCCCTCCAACTCACTCTATCACCTGAGCGTAGGGATCTCCTGGCTGTGTTTTGTGTTCAAATCTTTACTTGGGGACACGGTCCTCTTAGGAGCAAGAATGACAGGAGATGACAGAGGACAAAGCCTGGCTGACCTTGAGTGCTCAGGAGGTGAATGATGACGATGGTGGCCAGGGGTGGCTATGGAGGATGGGGACTCAGATGTCATCCTGCTGGCTAGGGTGTGTGACACAGCATGCACAAAGGTGACCTTCACTTGAGTGTGGACTGCTGAGCCAGATGTACCAGAGAGCTGCCAATGGCCGGGAGGCAGAGTGGACAATTCAGGCTGTCACTCACTCTGGGTCCCCCAAGTCAACCAGAACCTGCTGTTGAGTCCCAGCTCTAACACCTTCGCCAAGGGGCTCTCCACTTCTGTCTTCTCTCTTTTTTTTGTGTGTGTGTGTATTATACATCTTCATGTGTGTGTTGTTATACATCTTCATGTGTGTATTGTACATCTTCATGTGTGTGTTATACATCTTGGTATGTGTGAGTATATGTGTGTTATACATCTTGGTGTGTGTGTGTATATGTGTGTTATACATCTTGGTGTGTGTGTTATACATCTTAGTGTATGTGTGTTATACATCTTGGTGTGTGTGTGTTAAACATCTTGGGGGGTGTTAATTCATGTGGGTGTGTGCACGTGGGTAAAGTCCAGAGGTCAATGTTGGGTGTCTCCCTCAGTCACTCTCTACCTATTTTCTGAAGCAGGGTTTTCTTTGGAACATGAAGTGCACTGATTGGCTGACTGGTCAGTGAGCTCTTCCCATCCCCTTGTCTCCACTCCCCAGCACTGGGATTACAAGCATGCACCACTACCCCCAGCTTCTTACGTGGGTGCTGGGCACCCAGTTCCTCATGCTTGCACGCCACACACTTTCCTCACCGAGCCTCCTCCCTAACTCTGAAATTCTTTTTTTTTTTTTTTTTTTTTTTTTTGGTTTTTCGAGACAGGGTTTCTCTGTGTAGCTTTGCACCTTTCCTGGAACTCGCTTTGGAGACCAGGCTGGCCTCGAACTCACAGAGATCCGCCTGGCTCTGCCTCCCGAGTGCTGGGATTAAAGGCGTGCGCCACCACCGCCCGGCTGAAATTCTTTAATGCCTTCAGTGATGAGGAGTTCACCTCTTCCCAACTCAGCCCAGCCTTCTGCTGGACACCACCAACTTCACTAGACACTAAAGTAGCTCACCCCAGGGAGTGCTTCAGGAGGGACACCCCACACCCACTCACTCATGGACATGTTGGAAGTGCCTCCATAGGCTGCCCAAAGTCCCGGGTGCTGCGGAGGAAAAAGCAGGCATAGGCTCAACCCTTGGGGAGTTTCGTTTACATGCTGCCATGCCTGGTTTCTCTGTGGATTCTGGAGATTTGAACTTAAATATGTGAACATGACAAGTACATTACCAACAGCACCGTCACCATCTCCTCAGCACCCCCACTTTCATTTATTAATTTAGTTTGTGTAGTCGTACTGCGTAGCCTAGGCTGACCACACAGCCTATTCTCCTGCCTCGGCTTCCCCAGATCTGGGATTGTAGGAATGTGCCACCTCATCCAACTTTCACTGCGCATTTTTTCAGAAGAAGAGGGCTCAGAGTGCTTGATTGGAGCGGCACTGCAAGGAAGCAGCCTCCATCTTACAGCCCTCGCTGTACTCGGGACACCTAGACTCGCTAGGGCAGCCAAGCAGGTCTGCTACCAGTACAGGCCCTGGGTCCTTTCTCACCTCCCCCTCCTCGGAGGTCAGGACGGGGGAGTCAGAAACAGCGGTCATACGGGAATCCTAGTAGCAGGCACGTGTGAGGAAACTTGACATGTGTGACCTCCAGTCCACCCCACCCACAGCTGTGCGCCATCCACCTCCCTACCCCACCCAACCCATCCTAGGGGAGAGCAGTGGGTGAGGTCAGCCCTCCCACCCACCATGTGAACTGAGGCCAATCAGGAGGACTGGGAGGCAGCTCGGGCCAGTAGAGTGAGTTTTAGGAAGAAGCCCAGGGAAGCCTTCTGTCTGTTCAGAAACCCTACCTGGAGCTCCATCGTGGTGTCCAGGGCCTGGTCTCCTGGGAATGGCAGTGGTGGGCAGGCTGACTGGGGGGGGGGGGCACTGCAGGTTGAATCCCAGGGCCCAGAAAACCCAGTGTGATGGTTAATAGTGTCAGTTTGACAGGGTCCAGAAACATCCGGAAGACACATCTCTGGGCACATCTATGAGGAAGTTTCTAGACTGGGTTCACTGAGGTGGGAAGATGCACTCCAGCTGTATGTGCCACGCTGATGCAGTAGGATCTTGGACTAAATAAAAAGGAGAAAGCAAGCTGAACTCCAGCATGCATCTCTCTCTCTGCTTCCTGGCTAGAGATGCAGTGTGGGTTCACCAGCTGCCTCGAGTTCCTGCTGCCGTGACTTCCCTGGGAACCTGGACTGGCTGGTTTTGTGTGTCAACTTGACACAAGCTAGAGACATCAGAGAGAAAGGAGGCTGTGTTGAGGAAATGCCTCTACGAGATCCAGCTGGAAGGCATTTTCTCTATTAGTGATTGTGGTGGTTTGAAAGAAATGGCCCCCAAAGGGCGTGGCGCTATTAGGAGGTGTGGTCTTGTTAGAGGAAGCGCGTCGCTGTGGAGATGGGCTTAGAGGTCTCGTATATGCTCAAGCCACACCCAGTGAGACAGTCCACTTCTTGTTGCCTGTGAGTCTAGATCCAAGACTCTCAGCTCCTGCTCCAGCACCACATCTGCCTGCATGCTGCCATGTCCCACCATGACGATAATGGACTGAACCTCTAAACTGTAAGAGAGCCACCCCATTAAATGTTTTTCTTTGTAAGACTTTCCATGGTCACCATATCTCTTCACAGTAATAGAAACCCTAACTAAGACAGCAGTCAATGAGAGAGGGGCCAGCCCATGGTGGGTGGTGCCATCTCTGGGCTGGTGGTCCTGGGTTCTATAAGAAAGCAAGCTGAGCAAGCTAGTAAGCAGCACCCCTCCATGGCCTCTGCATCAGCTCCTGACTCCAGGTTCCTGCCGTTTGAGTTCCTGTCCTGACTCCCTTCGGTGATGAACAGCAATGCTGAAGTGTAAGCCTAATAAACCCTTTCCTCCCCAACTTGCTTTTTGGTCAGAGTGCATCGTTGCAGCAATGGAAACCCTAAGACAGACCCCAAATAAACCTCGTGTGCCTTAGTTTGACTTCGACAGGTATTTCGTCATAGAAACAAGAGAAGTAATGAACGCATCTCATTTGTGGCACTTGTCAGGATGAGATGGGAGGGGGATGGGTATGTTGGAGCCCCTGAAGTCCTGAGTATTAAACCCAGGGCTTTGCGCATGCTAGGCCAGTCCTCTCCCACCATCCACATGCATAACCCAGGTAGTTTTTTAAAGTCCAGTTTACTGAGATGTATTTTACATGGATTCTCCATCCCCTCAGGATCCTGTGCTCTGCTTGACACAAATGCATGAAGTTATGAAACCATTATTCCTAGGACAGAAAGCATCTCCCCACCCTCAGAGATGCCCTCCTGTCTGTGGTCAGCTCTCCTCCTTCCTATTCCTGCCACAGCTCACCTGTGTTGTCCTCATAGTTCAGGCTTCCCCAGTATAACCCAGAAATGGAATAGTTCAGCTTGTAGTTCTTGGCTCTGCTCACCTTGTTCAGCTGAGTGTGCTTGGGACTCATCCAGGAGCTGCTGGGGACTGGAGACTTGGGCCTTGTATTTCTCAGCCATGTTTCAGCATGAGTAAGCCCCAGCTTATCTTTCCAAGGTCAGTGCTCATCCAAACAACACCATCTATCCAGAAATGTGATTTGCTTGATTCACACATAGATTACTCCACATTGGGTACTTCAAAAGCCAAAAGGCAGGGTTTGGTGAGATGGCTCAGTGGTTAAAAGCACTGGCTGCTCTTGCCGAGGACTTGGGTTCAATTCCCAGCAACCACGTGGCAGCTCACAACTGTCTGTAACTCCAGTTCCGGAGCGTCTGACACCCTCATGCAGACATACATGCAGGTCAGGGATAGTGGAGAAGCCCCTGGGTGATGAGGCCACTGAGAAGATTCCAGGGTGCTCCAGAGTGTGTGAAGGGTGGGGTAGGGCAGCCCTGAGCTGGTCACAGAGCTCCACAACAGACACTCTGGAGTGTTTTAATGCCTGAGAATGGCACTGAGGTTGGGAGCTCAGGAGGGTCTGAGAAGCTCCTCATTCGGACTGTACCCAGCAGCAAAGCAGCTGCAGAAATGAGAAGGAGCTGAAATCCAACCCAGACTCCAGACTGTGTAAACTGTCACTCCCACTGTCACAGGGAGATGCACACTTGCTTGTTCCCTGGGGGCTGGGGTCCCAAATGCATGCCGAGGGTCAGTAGAGACTTTAGCGGCAGAAGCCAGTCTGTAGAATGCAAACAGTATAGGTCTCGAGTGACCTCACCTTGCATTTGAGACTATCGGAGAGAAGAGTCCGTGGCCAGGACAGGGCAGAGAGGGTGGCTGTCTTAGTTACCTTTTTTATTTGGGGCTCTCAGTCCCAGAAGGTTAGAGTTCATGACTATCACGGGGAAAGCATGACAGCAGGCAGCCTAGCATGGCACTAACTCAGTGCTGAGAACTCACATCTTGATCCACAAGCAGGCGGGGCGGGGGGGGGGGGGGGGCGGGGGGATTGCTGGGAATGACATGGGTGTTTGAAACCTCAAAGCTTGCCCCACCCTCTGACAGACCTCCTCCAACAAGGCCACAACTCCTAATCCTTCCCAAACTGTTCCACCAACTGTGGACCTAGCATTCAAATATATGAGCCTATGGGGGCCATTCTCATTCAAACAACCACAAAGTATGTAGAAAGAGCCCCCAGGGATTCCTAGCACTTACGGAAAGGTCTAGGAGCCTGAGTCAGGTCAGGAGGATCTGGAAGAAGCAAACTGAGAATCCTGACATGATGACCATGTCCCCAGCTCACGGAGGGAAGATGTTGGGCATGCTCACATGTGCTGGTACTGCAGCTAGCCAGTATGTCTAACCTGCAGCTCACGGATCTCATGAGACCCAGAGCAACTGTGAATACAACCCAATACAAATTCTAAACTTACCTAAAACATCATGAACTGTTTTATGATTTTTTTTTGGTAACTTTGTAGATGGCAGTCTCTATGGCAGTGTCAGAAGGTCAGACATACTGTAGGGAAAAGAGCCAGAACTCAAAAAGACTGGAGGAGCCAGGACCAGAGGCAGCAGCCCCATCAGGGTTAGAGGTGCCCACGGGCGGGTGTGCTGGTCACCAGCCTTGCCCTCGTGTGTCAGTTTTCACCGTGTTCCATCTCGCCTTTCCTCCTCCAGGCTTCTGTGGTTAGCGAGCATCCGTAGGAGGAAGTTGACAGAGCTATCGCTCTGCAAGGCTCAGCATGGACGCCGTTCCAGGCGGGGCTCTGAGGGGCAAGGAGTAGGAAGGGAGGGTCATCTATTGTTTTTCCCAGCCATCCCGGTTCTGACCCCTGTGCTATGTAACACGTGTGCCAGACACAGGCTGTTACATCAGCTCACGGAGGGCCTCTTCAGAGGGGCGGGAGGAACATGGAGAAGCCCCTGGTTTCCTGGGCCCCCAGCAGGGGAAGCACCTGTTGGCTTGGATGGGTTGGGTTTTCTGTTTTGTTTTGTTTTTTTAATCCTTTTGGTCTGCCCTTTTCTTTCTGTTTGCTTTTGGGGTTTACGCTTGTTACCTCCTGGCCTCAAGATGGCTGCTCCAGCTCCAGGCTTTACATTGTCAAGCGCAAACAAAGACAGGAAGCCGTGGCTTAGATAACGTGCTGAGAAAACTTTTCTTGTTTGTCTCTTTTCTATTGTTAATTAAGAAAAATAAAATCTTTCCTACCTCCTCCCCAGCAGATTTCCTCTGGAAATACATGTGTGTGTGCCTGTGTATGCAGGTATGTGTGTGCAAGGGGGTGTGTGCATGTGTATATATGTGTATATGTATATGTGTGTACATGTGTGTGTGCAAGTATGTCTGTGCAGGTGTGTGTGTGCAGGAGCACTCAGGTGTTACTCCTCAGGAGCTGTCTGCCTTGTTATTCGAGCCAGGCTCTCTCACTAGAACTTGGGGACCACCAATCAGGCTGTCCTCCAAACCCCATAAATCCACCTGTCTCCACTCCCTAGCACTAGAATTAGAAGCGCATGCCACCATGACCAGAGGGGTTTGTTTTTTACAACGGTTCTAGAGATTGAACTCAGGTCCTCAGGCTTGTCTGGCATGAACTTTACTGACTGAGCCGTCTCCTCAGGCTCATGTACCCCATTTCCATAGATGAGAACACAGCCCCAAAAGTTCATGAACAAGTGCGAGATTGATAAGGCAGTGCTGGGATTGGGACCAGCTACGTCTGACGTTAGCGTCCCTGTACGTCCTTGGGGCTCACAGGTGACGACTGATGAACCTATAGAGAAGTTAAGTTCTACCAACCTCAGAGCATTGCCAAACCCCACGGTGCATACAGAGTGCTAGACACCAGATGCATTGCCAGTGCCAGGTGGCAAAGCCCCAGTGGGGCCAGTTTACAAAGCACCAACCTTAAGAAGTTCCAGCACGCCTGGGAGGGAGAGGCCTCCCAGGAACTTCCAGGAATGGGCTGCCTCTGCTAGCCTAATGTGGACGGGCTGCTGGGACAGCTGGGAATGGCCAGAGTTGCAGTGGTCACCCCTCAGGACCTCTGCAGTCTGGTCAAAACACACTGTGCCCATCTTCAGTTAGAAGTAGTGAGAGAAGCTGGCTGCCACCCTCCTGCCCCTGGGAGCAGGGTCCTCTGCTGCAGAGCAGGCAGGCACTCAGAACTTCCTGTTGGTCTTGTCTGCCTCTGGGGTAACAATGATGGCCCTGCCCTGGCCTCCTGCACCTGGGGCCCCTTCTTCATGACTCTAGGGACACCATTCACACTGTCCCTTTAGCAGTGTGAAGCCTTCATGCCCCATGTGATCCCTCCCAATCCAATGGCAAAGATACAGATGAGCTCCACCTGCGGATGACCAGGATAAACACATGTGCCGTTAGTGGAGCCAGCCTGAGTACACCTTGTCATGTGAGGGCCCCAGGCTCTTTGGGGTGATTTGGCTTCTGCTTGGATGCCAGAAATGGACAGGGGGGAGATGGCACATGTCCTGGCAGACGGCCACTGAAGTAACCATTCTGTCGGATCCTGGGCGTTCTTTGGGCATCTGCAGTTGGCTAATTCCTGTTTCGTTCTCCTCCTGGTTCTGTTAGCAAGAGCCATTTCTCAACAGGGCCTTTGCTGACTTGGCTGGGCCCTAGTCTCAATGACCATCTTACCCAGGCCCAGGCTGGCTCTTTATGGACTCTAATGCTAATGACTTGTCCCCTCACATGGCATCTTCCTGGTGGCCTGTGACTCTCAGACCTCCACACCCATCATAGGTCTAGAGCAAGGGGTGCATGCTAGGCTGCCCTGGCTGTTGCCCCGCGCCCCCAGCCATCCTGATTCACCTAAGCCATCTTTTACTCAGCCAGCTGTTCTGAAGTGTTCTCTTTCCTTCCAGACCCCAACCTGGAAGTCCCTGAGTCTCTGGTGCCTTCCCGCCACCTCCGCTCCCCACAGTGGCCGGAAGTGCCAGCAATCAAGCCTGCTTTCCTTCTTACCCATGAGATCACAGGTGGCCAGAGGTGGCTTTTTACTTCTCTAGGTGTGATCAGGCTGCCTCTAGCTTAGGGTGGCTTCTCTGTCGCCCTCATTTGGAGGCCAAGCTAGCCACACCTCGTGCACTAAATCCATCTCTGGGCTGCTGCATCCCTGCAAACTCCCAGTCATGGTGTCGGGGTGTCGGAGCTGGGAGTGTTTGAACACTGCTTTCACAGTCCCACCCTTCTCTGGGTAAGGGAGCGCTAGTTCTCGGTAGAGCATGCTCCAGCTTCATTCTCTCACTGTGACAAACACTGTGAGCAAAAGCAGCTTCGAGGAGAAAAGGGTTTATTTTAGCTGACGGGTTACCGTCCTTCACTAAGGAAGGCGGGGCAGGAACCTGAAGCCAGGCCTGCTGCCTGTTCCACACACAGGTCCTTCCACCAAGGAACTGGCTGCACACTACAGTACGGCAGAAGAAGTGTAGCAGTTCGTCTGCAGAGAAGCCCACCACTCTCTGGCTCCCTCCACTCCTGCTTAGCTAGCTTTCTTACACAGCCCAGGGCCACTCGCTTAGGGACCGGGGCAGCCATTGGTGGGAATGTGTGCAGGCCAGAGTTCGGATCCCCAGCACCCACGTAAATACTAGGTGGATTTCAGGGACCTCCTGTAATCCTACATTTGGAAGGCAGGAACAGGGGATCCCCAGAGCAAGCTGGCTAGGGAAACTAGCCATATTGGTGAGCTCCGAGTTTGATTTAGAGGTCCTGCCTCATTAAGTAAGGTGAAAGAGCCATGGAGGGTGATTTCACCTTGGGCCTCCACAGGTACACACACACACACACACACACACACACACACACACGCACGCACGCACGCACGCATGCACGCACACACACACACACCATGAAAATGGGAGAACATATATCCATTTTTCAAAAAGCAAGGTGAATGGCTCCTGAGGGATGACCCCAGAGGTTGACACACCCGTACATGCACTCATACAAACCTGCAAACACCAAGACAGAAAGCCAGCCCCCCCATATTCCCTTACCCTCTCTCCTCCACCCTCTCCCCTGCATCCCTGCCTCTGCCGCCAGTCCTGGCTCAATTTGCCCTTCAAGGGGAGCAGCTGACTAGCCTGCCACCCCCAAAGTAAGCCTCTCTTTCTGAGCAGCATTCTGGGCCGCAAGGCCGTGTGGAATACAACACAGTCACCTAGGATGAGGCTGTGTCCCTTGTGAGTTGGGACAACAGAGGCTCTTGCCCAGGAATTGTTGGCCAAGGATCACAAAGATGCCTCCTTCCTTGCTAACTCAGATTCTCTCTGCAAGGCAGTGAGTGCCAAGCAGGGAGCACGGAGAGTGACCAGACGGGTGCTCACACAAAGCCCTTCTATTTTCTCGGCAACATGAAGTTCCCTCAGAAAGCTGCTGCTCCAGTTTCAAAGCCTTCAGCTGCCGAGGCCCCTTGAAGGGCTCCTAAGGCTCAGGAGGAGCTGTGATTCACATGAGTGCACACACACACACACACACACACACACACACACACACACACACAGCATGCACAAACCTGCTCTGGGCACATACGTATGTGGCTTGGCACCTGCTTCTCTGTGGGCAAGGTGATGCAATACCTACTTTCCTCTCAATGATTGACAGTACTACAATGTTCTCATCATTTAGAGTGCTGAGGTTTGCTTCCTCTCTCCTTCAAAAGAGATGTCACAGCTTCCACCAGCAAGCATCCCCACCCCCACTTAGTGGTAACCCCAAGAGATCATCTGAGGAAGGGAAGGGGCAGCCAAGCCCTATCACCAAGTTCCCCAGGGACACCTTATCAGTATCCCCTTCTTTTCCATTGCCAAGTGACAGGAAGCCAAGCTCTTCATCTTTGAGGCAGCAGTCTGAAGGCCCACTGGCTCTAGGGACCAAATTGTAGGGTCCAATGTAGGACCAAAGGGCCAAAGAGAGATAACGTCATTCCCTGTATCCCCTGGGCAGCACAGATATCCCCTCCCCTGCAAGCACATATGGCACATCCATCATTTGGAGGGTTTTTCTGCCTAGGACTGCATGACTATAACCATGTGCCCTGGCTTGGAGACTCCCAGAAATTATCACCCCTCAAGAGGAAGGATCCCTAACCCTGGGGGCTCTCTGAACACAGAGTCCCAAACCTTACAGACAGCAAGGACCACATTTCACAGATAAGTCTGCTCAGCTCAGCTTTTAGCCTCAACTGTAAACTAGCCTGGTTTATAAAGTGACTCTGTTTGGCCAAACATGGAAAGTTCAAAACCAGCCAAAGCTACATAGAGAGTCCATATCAAAAAAATGAAGGGGCTGGAGAGATGGCTCAGAGGTTAAGAGCACTGTCTGTTCTTCCAGAGGTCCTGAGTTCAATTCCCAGCAACCACATGGTGGCTCACAACCATCTGTAATGAGATCTGGTGCCCTCTTCTGGCGTGCAGGCATGCATGCAGATAGAACACTGTATACATAAATAAATAAATCTTCAAAAAAAATGAATAAATACAGAAGCAAAGGCTAGGATTATAGCTCAAGTTATAGAATGTGTGCCTAGCATGCATGAAATGCAAGGTTTGATCCCCAGTGCTGCAGAAACTGGGTGTAGTATCCCACACCTGCAATCTCAGCACTTGGGAGATATAGGCAGGGGGATCAGGTGTTCAAGGTTATCTTGAGCTACATATCAAATTGAGGCCAGCCTGGGCTACATGTTCTAGAGAGAGGAGGAAGAGGCAGCACGTCAGCATGCCTATCAAGAGCCAGACACATCTTATCTGTCACTGCGCCTGAGAAGCTGGGGCAGTAGAGAGAGAGAAAAAAGGACAGAGTGGGAGAGACGGTGGGGGGGGGGGGGGGTGGAGAGGCGTCAGCGGAGGTGATGTCAGCTGAGATGGTGCAGCTGAGGGCTCCCCAGGAATAGCTGGGGTAAATGAGGTGTGGGAGGCTCAGGAGAACTTGAGGTCAACATGGCCTGTGCTGGGCTTGAGCTGGGCAGCTTGATGCTGACTCTACCTATGTCCTTGGAGGTGAGGGGATATTAGCGTCCCTTCTGTATAAGAGCAGGTAGAAGTGGCACAGAGAAGTTCAGAATCTTGTCCAAGTCACACAGCTGCTCTGCAGAAGGATGGACTTGAATCTAGATCTGTGTAGATTCCAGTTTAGCTTGTCGCCCTTGCCTGGAAGCCCCAGGAGGCCTCACAATGTGGTCCTCACTGGAACTGGGCAGGTCCCAGGACCCAGCCCCAGGAGGCCTCACAATGTGGTCCTCACTGGAACTGGGCAGGTCCCAGGACCCAGATACAGGAGGCCTCACAATGTGGTCCTCACTGGAACTGGGCAGGTCCCAGGACCCAGATACAGGAGGCACAGGTGATGGAGGTTTTCTGAGCTCTCTGCCTTGGGCTCCCTGGAGGATGTGGGAGGGACTGGGTCATCTTCAGACCATGGACCTGACAGGACTTCCTGACTGCGGAACCCTGCTGGGCAGGCCAGGAACACCGTGCTGAAACTCAGCTCTGCTCAGAAGGCCCTGGTTCCTCTTCCTGCTGTCCCCAAGAGGAATCTGGCGCCCTGACGTTAAACTGTGGCTGGGCAGAAAAAAGTGCATGCCCAACTAGAACAGTACTGGAAGAAGCTAGAACGGGCCAACACAGCACCTCCCCTAGGGAACTGTGGAACCTAGAATGTTCTACCTGGCAGGGAGAGCGTGATTTCTATAATTTACCACTCAGATGGCTCTCTAAGCAGGTGACAGACCCGTAGTATATTTTTCACACCATGTTTTTTTTTTTAACTGATCTTTCCTTCCTTTTCTTCTTTTTTTAGCCTCATTAGCACTCATTCACAAAAGCATCTGTGACATCCAGGGTCTGAAATTTGTGTTATTTTTTTTTCTAATGTAAATTAAAATAAACATACAACATCTAAAATTAAAAACTTGATATCCTAGTCAGGTGGCGCATGCCTTTAATCTCAGCACTCGGGAGGCCAAGGCAGGAGGATCTCTGTGAGTTCAAGGCCAGTCTGGTCTACAGAGTGAGTTCTAGGACAGCCAGAGGTACATATTGAGACCCCATCCAAGAAAAAAAAAAAAAAGATTCCTTCTTGACCTTTTGGCTAAGATCAAGCAGAGGGCTGTGAGATCACTGCACAGGACCATTACTGAGTGCCGAGTGCCTGCAGTGTGCCCTGGCTGGGCTCACTTCTACGCTGGCAGGCTTCCATGCAAGAGGTACCATCCCATAGAAGGCCACCATGGATCCTCCACTCACCTTCCACAGGCATCAAAAGTAGGGCCTGCTGACTAGTCAGACCCTAGATAGTGGGCAGGGTGGGCTGAGGAGAGCCTACTGGAACAAGACTCTCAAACTTCAGGGTACTTCTGTGTCATCTAGGGGTGGGCACTATACTGAGTGTTGGACCCCACTCTTTTTTTTTTTTTTTTTTTTTTCAAGACAGGGTTTCTCTGTGTAGTTTTGGTGCCTGTCCTGGATCTCGCTCTGTAGACCAGGCTGGCCTCGAACTCATAGAGATCTGCCTGGCTCTGCCTCCCCCTCCCGAGTGCTGGGATTAAAGGCAGGCACCACCACTGCCCGGCCGGACCCCCCTCTTAAAATACTGCACTGGATTGTTAGACTCAGCCTGGGACCCAGGAACTGCATCTTCAAGAAATGACGCAGGAACTCAGAGACCTCCCCCACCTTCAGTGATTATGATGTAGGTGATCTTCAGGTCACACATTGAGGACTTCATTCCAGACTCAAAAGGTTCCACACGCAGTGTCTTCCCCTATAGCACACTCAGCTGGGTGACCTTGTCCAGTCACTTAACTTTTCTGTGCCTGATGGTAATGGTGGTGGTGATGGTGGTGATGATAAAATGGAGAACTGAGAGGTTTTTAAGGGAATGCTCATAGGGGAGGAATTCTAGGAGAATCAAAAGAGGAGATGATGAAATGTGGTGGCTTGCTTCCTTGAGCACAAGGTGGTGACCCCACCCCTACCACTGTCATTGTCCTCGGTCTTTGTGACCCAGCCTACTGACCTCCAGGGCTGAGCAAAATCAGTTTGGACAGTCGGGACACCATCACGTGTGGCTGGCTTGCTGTATCACATGTCATTATCACTGGTAGTGAGAGGACCCTACCTTCTTTCTATAATATTGTTGGGCATGTGGACAATAAACAGGAAAGCTGGGAGCATCCTCCTGCTGGGCTCTGTCAGAGAGACCCTCTCAGCAAGCAGCCAGTCCACGAGAGGCCCCATGTTCTTGGTGGCCCCATCGCTCTCATCCCTCCATGAAGGAGAGATCGCTTGCTCCCTGCATCTCTGACTCTCCAGTGCCCTGCCCAGCTCCTTCATGAACAGTCAGCCTAAACTCGCCTCTGTCGGTCCCTTGCAGATGTCCTGGCGACCGCAGTACCGCAGTTCCAAGTTCCGGAACGTGTACGGGAAGGTGGCCAACCGGGAGCACTGCTTTGATGGGATCCCCATCACCAAGAATGTCCATGACAACCACTTCTGCGCGGTCAATGCCCGCTTCCTGGCCATAGTCACCGAGAGTGCGGGAGGTGGCTCCTTCCTGGTCATCCCCCTGGAGCAGGTAGGTGGCCCTGGTTTCCCTGAGACTCTGAAGGAGGACGGGACTGGACCTGGGAGGCCTGAGATTCTGTTTTCTGTGCATCTAGATGGATCCCTGCCTGGAAGACTGGAACACACCTGTCTCTAGGGCCAGCTTGGCTTCTGCCATTGCAATGTCTTTTTGGTATAGAGCAGGAGGGAAGCAGAGACAGTTGTGGGTACTTTGGGATCTGCAAAAAAAAAAACCAATGCACTTAGGAAACTGCCCTCTGCTGGGAGGCTTGCCACCATCTGCTGGGCCCTGGTGCCCACTTCCCGCCTGGAGGCTTTCACCACGGGGCTGCTTACGTGACTGCCGCAGGTTAAGCCCACAAAGCTTACTGCTGCAATTTTGACGGCACAGCCATTCAGGCACAGTCCCAGGAGGCCCGTGGGAGGTCACGAGCCTCAGGCAAAGGGCTTGCTGTCAGTTTTGCTTGTTTATGCCTGAGCTCCCCGTCCCAGCCTGAGTCATCCGGGCTCCAGGGAGGAGGTACTCAGAGAAGGAAACACGGGTTCTAGAGAGGCGGTCAGCTGGTCGCGGGGACAGTTTCCAGGCTTTCCTCCCACAGAGGGGGCGCAGCTTTGGGGACTGTGTAGGACATGTGCTCCTCCCCACCACAGCTACAGTGGTCCTGAGGAAGGGCCAAGGAGTGACTCAGGCACCTGCGGGCCGAGGCCTTCCTCACGTGTGTCTTGTGTTTCTCCGTGTTGATAACGCAGGGGTGAGCTCCTCTCCCTGCACTGGTCACATGGCCTCAAGTGGCCACAGATACGCGTGTTGTCCAGGAGCCCCATGGCAGGGTATAAGCCGCACGGCAGGGTATGAGCCCCACGGCAGGGTATGTCAGTGACGGTCGTTTGTGAGCCACACGGTAGCGATGGCTGTTGTTTCCTTGGTGAAGTTGGCAGCTTTGCGCACGGACCTCTGAAACACCTGAAACACCGCTTGCCTCTCTTTCCAAACCCTCAACTCCCTGCCACCGGGCGAGATCAGCCGTGTGGGCCTGTGCACCCCGGGCTGGGTGGGCTGCCTGCGCCATGTCATGTTTACTTCATGACTTACACAAGTCAACAGCAAAAGTCCTAGATGGAATCAAGATATGAATGTTTAAATGGGAAGAGGCAAGGGGAAGGGAAGAGAAAGGGAGCCGGGCAGGAAGTGTGCGTCTATGATCCCAGCACTTGGGAGGTTGGAGCAGGTACTCACGTGAGATTTGTCTCAAAGGAAGGAAAAAAGGAAGGGGGTAAAAGGAGAAGATGGCTGGTATATCAGCAAAAAGCGGAAAACATTTTAAAAGGTTTTTATATTAATTTTTAAATTATATTTACTTTGTGTGTGCATGTATGTGTGATGTGTATGTATGTGTGTTGTGTATGTGTGGTGTGAACAAGTGTGGATGTGGTGTGTGCATAGTGTTTGGTGTGTATGTGTGTTGTGTGTGGTGTGTGTATGTGTGTTGTGTGCATGTATGTATGTGTGTATATACATGGTATGTGTGCATGTGGGAGGGGTGTGTGTGCATGTGTGGTATATGTATATATGTGTGTGGTGTGTGTGTGGTATGCGTGTAGTGTTTGGTGTGTGTGTATGTGTATGTGGTGTGTGCAGTGTGTATGTGTGTATGTGGTTTTTGCAGTGTGTGTATGTGGTGTATGCAGTGTATGTGCGTGTGTGTGGTATATGTGTATGTGTGTATGTATGTGGTGTGTGTTTTGTATGTATATGTGCAGTGTATGTGTGTGGTATGTGTATATGCATGTTTGTATGTGTACATACGTGTATGATGGGGGGTAGGATATGTGCCATGGTGCATGTGTGGGGTCTGAGGACAGCTTTCAGAAGCCAGTTCCTCCCCTCTACCGTGTGGGTCCCGGGTACAGCACTCAGGTCATCAAGGATTGGCTGCCCCTTTATCCACTGAGCCATCTCACTGGCAGCAGAACATTTTCAAAATCATGCTGTGTGGAAAGGCATGTTATGTCAAAGCATCTCCCCAAACACCAGGAAATGATTGATACAATAGAATATATTTGCAAACGACTAAGTCCCTGTGCTACAATGAGGTGCCTACACAAAACTAAAAGGAAACACATGCTTGAGCAGAATATTTTCAGTACGTAACAAGTGAAAGGTTTGTGTTCTGGAACATGGGGAGTCCCAGAGAAATCAGTACAAAAGAAAAATGGACAAAAGACCTGCATAAGCAATTCACAGAAGACACAACATTTAATAGAGAACTCCCAGGACTGCGGAATGTGGAGCACAGGTGTGAGGTGGAGGGAGGGAGGGAGCTAGGTGCACCTGTTCACCTCTGAACACACCAGGCACTTCACCTCCGGCATCAGCCCAATTGTCTTCAGGTGTATTTAAAAAGTTAGCAGATGGGTGTGGTGGCACAGTGCTGTGATCTCGGCAGGAGGAAGCAGAGTTAACCCACCATTGCCTTTGGGCTATGTATCAAGTTGTAGGTCAGCCAGGACTATAGCAAGACTGTCTTTAAAATCAAAAAGGACATCAGACATGGAGACACACATCTGGAATCCCAGCGCTCAGGAGGGAGAGGCAGGAGAGTCACATGTCCAAGGCATGTCTTACCTGAGCTACACAGAGGGACCCTGTCTCTAACAGATGCACACACTCAAATGTTTGCAGCTTTTCTTTAATTATTTTGAAAAAGGGTCTCACTACCTATAGCTCTGGCAGGTCTGGAACTCGATGTGTGGACCAGGCTAATCTTGAACTCACATTGATCCGGAAGACAGTGGTGCACCTTTAATCCCAGTACTCGGGAGGCAGAGCCAGGCTCTGTGAGTTCGAGGCCAGCCTACAGAGTGATTTCTAGGACAGTCACTAAAACTACACAGAGAAACCCTGTCTGGGGGGGGGGGGGGGAGCGGGGAAGTGTGCACAGCCATACTTGGCTTTTAACTCCAGGGTTAGCAGAGGCAGGCAGATCTCTGTGAGTTCGAGGCCAGCCTGGACTACAGAGTGAGTTCCAGGGAAGGCGCAAAGCTACAAAGAGAAACCCTGTCTCGAAAAACAAAAAAAAAAAAAAAAACCAACAACAACAAAAAACCTTCTCTGTGAAGTTGTGTCTTACCCACTGTTCTATTGCTCTGAAGAAACACAAGGCCATGCTTATAAAAGAAAGCATTTAATTGGGGACTTGCTTATAGTTCCAGAGGCTTGTTATCATCATGGTAGGGAGCATGATTGGCAGGCAGATGTGGTGCTGGAGAAGTATCTGAGAGCTACACCCTGATCTACAAGCAGAGTGAGAGACTGGATTTAGCATGGGCTTTTGAAACCTCAAAACCCATCCCCAGTGACACACTTCCCCCACTAAGGCCACACCTGATCCTTCTAATCCTATCAAAGAGTTCCACTCCCTGGTAACTAAGCATTCAAATATATGAGCTTACAGGGGCCATTCTTCAACTATCACAAATTGCTTAAAAGCTTTTAAATTCTGTACTCTATACAGAGAAGTTGCCCTCCCTGGAAACAGTGACACACACACACACACACACACACACACACACACACACACACACACATACCCTCTCAACTTCATTTGTTCACATTCCTGAGGTTCCACTCACATGGAGTGAGTACCCTGATTCACAGGTGTGATGTAATAGTGAAATTTTGCATGCACCCTGCAGGCCCGTCATGGAGAAAGCAGGTGGCATGGCTCCCTTTCTGTGGGTTCTGTGGTCATCAAGACAGGCCCTGTTCAGCACAGTCTCCGGATCACTTTCCTCACTTCCGGATGAAGAATTCTAAAGGGCTTTTGTTCACTTGGATTATATCTATCATCAGAGCATGTTCATCACACACATGAAATCATCTTGGGCTAGGGATGTCGCTCAGTTGGTAGGCACTTGTTTAGCATGCATGAAGCCCTGGCCCCCACGCTGCACAGATCAACTATAGTGGCTCACGACTCAGGCTTGTAGTTCTCCTAGTTCTTAGGAGGTAGAGGCAGGAGGATCAGAAGTTCAAGGTTATTCTCTGCAACATAGTGAGTTTGAAGCTATCCTGGGCTATATGAGACCCTGTCTTTAAAAATAAACCCCTGCCAGGTGGTGGTGGCACATGCCTTTCATCCCAGCACTTGGGAAGTAGAACCAGGTGGATCTCTGTGAGTTCAAGGCCAGCCTGGTCTACAGAGGGAGATCCAGGAGAGGCTACAAAGCTACACAGAGAAACCCTGTCTCGAAAACAAAACCAAAAGTAAATACATAAAAATAAAATCTTCAAAATATGTATCAATGAATTAAAGTAATAATTAAAATTTAAAATAATTAAAGTAAAGTATGATTTCACATACTCCAGGAAAACATATTTTTATAAAAAATAATATTTTAGTGAGAAATAGTATTTTCTAAAGCCCAAAAGTTAGTGAGGGTTTAAAGAAGGGTCCGGGGGTTAGAGTGCCCACCTAGCATGCAGAGGGCTCTTGGCTAGGTTCCCAGCACTGAAAAAAGAAGAGAATGACAAGAACGGCATTGTTTTCCACTTTTCAATTCCCTTTTACTATTCCCCTGGCTTGACAGAGGACAGCTGGACTCGCACAGCTGCTTCTGCATTCAGCCTCTGGCAGTATCGCCCGAGAAGTTGCTTTGAAAAATACCATATACTCATGAGATTGGACAAGCAGGAATGGAGGGTGAGCGCTGTGCCCAAAGTAGTTTTGAGCCCATGGGTTCCCTGAAAAGGTCCTGTTTTTTTTGTTTGTTTTTTTTTACTTACATTTTATTTATTGATGGAAGGTGTCTTAGCTAGGGTTTCTATTGTTGCGAAGAGACACCATGACCACAGCAACTCTTATGAAGGGAAACACTGAAGCGGGGCCGGCTTACAGTTCAGAGGTTTAGTCTCTGGTGGGACATGGTGGCATGCGGGCAGACATGATGCTGAAGGAGGAGCTGGGAGTTCTATATCTTGATCTGCAGGCAGCAAGAGAAGACTGTCACGCTGGTCGTGGCTTGAGCATATGAGACCTCAAAGCCCACCTCCCCAGTGACACACTTCCTCCCACAAGTCCACACCTACTATAACAAGGCCACGCCTCCTAATAGTGCCATTTCCTATGGGCCAAGCATTCACACCCATGAGTCTACAGGGCGTTCCTATTCAAAGCACCCCAGGAGATGCCTGCAAGTGCCACAGCAAGCATATGGACGTCAGAAGACAACCTACCACACCTACCACAGTTGGTTCTCTCCTGACACCATGTGGGCACAGGAATCAAACGCAGGTAGTCAGGTTTGGCAGCAAGTACCCTGACCAGCTAAGACATCTGATTGGTCCCTGGAAAGGTCTTGAAGAGTCTAAAGACCCCAGATCATATTTTGGAAATCATCCATGCAGAAGGACACCCATGAGAGAAAACTATTTATGACGTGCTATTTCGAAAGGAAATACATTCTTGGTCTCATTGAAAACACCTATGTATCTAGAAAAGACCAAAAGGACATTAGTCAGGGTTAAAGGTGATTAGCTCTACATTTTAAATTTTCTTCTTTCTCTGTGATTTTGTTTTATGATGAGCACTTAAAGCATTCTGTATAGAAAAAGCATTGTGTAGGGGGCAAAAATGGAGAGCTGAGAATACAATTCAGCTGGGAGAGCGTTTGCTTAGCATGTAAGAGGCCCTGGTCCATCCCCCGGTGGTGCATGTCTCCAATCCTAGCACTTGGGAGACGGAGAAGTTCAAGGTCATCCTTGGCTATATAATAGGTTTGAGGCCAGCCTGGACTATAGGAGACCCTCTCAAAGGATTTTTCTCCAGGGAAGGCAGGCCCTGTCCTCATAAACTGCAGACAGCTGTAACGGCAGGAACAAACTCGGTCTCACTTAATCTTCTCAGAGTTCAGGGAGCCATCTCCATCTTCCGTGCGGGGAAACTGAGGCTGCAGAGACAACAGGAGCTAGATCTGAGGTCAGCTTCCAGGCCAGGCCAGGCGTTGACTAAAGCCCACTCTCCTACATCTGTACCCACGACTGGCAGTTGTGATACTGACAGACAGGTCCTTTTGGCTCTGGGTGGGGTTCGGAGGCGTGGTCCGTCTTCCTGGCTCTTGCTCAGCCTCTGCTGTGGTGGCCAGTGCCTGATGTTTTCCTAGTTAACATGCAGCTTCCAGCTCCCGCCTCTCAGGAGTGGAATGTTAAGTTGCAGATGGGCAAGCAGTCAGCGCCCTGATTGCCTGGCACGGCTGGCGGCCCTTATGAATATTACAGAAGTTAGGCGCTATGCCCAGCACCTCACTAGCCATCCGGCCACCCAGTGCCCCACCCCTTTCTTGCTGCACTCCCCAGGGCTGAACCAAACCCCTAAAGACCAGGGCTGGAAGCACAGGTCCTTGCCAGTTACTAAGTGGCAGCTGGCGGCAGGAAAGACCCCAGCCTGGATGTCAAGTGTCTAGCTTCTTCCCATCAGCGAAGAAGAACTGTACTGCCATCACCTGGGAACTTTCTGAGAGTGTAACACACTGTGCAAATGCAGTCTTCCCCCCATTTACAGAGGAAGAGACAGAAGCACCCAGAAATCCACTCCCCCAAGACGGACAGCACCCAAGGCGCACAGCTAGACTCTAAAGCCCCAGCTCTCCCGGATGTGTGCCTAGTTACCACAGAGAGCGTTAGAAAGCGGTTCTTCTGCGGGCGTGTCCCGTGTTACCGTGATTGGAATACAGAGCGCATGCTGCCTGGCTCCACAGAAGCCAGTGAGCAGAAACAGGAATTGAATCTCAAAGCTGCACCGTCTAGCCTGAGAGCCAGCAGTTGAGGAAGCCAGAGGACTCTGGTCCCCAAATCTGAATACCCCTTTCCATTTCATCGCCAGTTTGTATAGCCTATACCAGAACAGAGGCAGTCAGTCACTCATTCCAAGATTTAGTTGTGTCCCTCTGGGCAAGTTGTCAGCCTCGTCTCTCTCCTTATCGCTTCCTTCGTATTTCCCTCAGTATTGTCTCCCTGCGAAGCGGGGATTTCCAAATATCCAAGGCCACTGAGTCACATTCCTCCTGAGCTGTTTACAATGTGTATGTGCAGGTTCCTTCCTGCAATGTGAGGTAGAGATGTGACCTTATAGAACACAAATGTCCCTGTCACTGTTACTCTAGGGAGATTCTGCCGAGTGCTAGCCAGAGGTGAGGAGACCAGGTGGGGGAATGAAGCAATGGTGGCCCCTTGTCAAAGAGAGACAGGGAAGGAAGGGGTCCTGGAGAGGAAGCCAGACAACTTAACTTCATTCCTTCAGCCATCGTGCAAGGGCGGGTGCCTTAGCACTATGCTGAATCCTGGATCCATGTGCCACCAGATCTGATCTTCAGAAGGCCCCAGGGGTGTCCCATGAATGGACCTGGTGGGTGGGCATTACCATGCGGGTCATGCATCTGGCTCAAGCCTCAACTCTATCAGATGGATGAGCATTTGAGTTTAAGTATCTAATACTCCCACTAGTGGGGAAAAAGGATAGAGTGTGATTCCCCCCTCCATGTCCTGGAGCCTCTGGCCAACACACTCTCAGCTGCTGTTCGTCTCTG